>NC_092112.1:15413059-16033534 GCF_045679555.1 Salvelinus alpinus
ATGGGTTTGTATTTCCTTCCAAAAAATTGTCCCCTACCTCCACCTTCATGAACTCCCCCCCTTCCACCTTCACGAACTATCCCCCCTTCCACCCTCATTATCTATCCCTCCTTCCACCCTCATTATCTATCCCCCCTTCCACCTTCATGAACTATCCCCCCTTCCACCCTCATTATCTATCCCTCCTTCCACCCTCATTATCTATCCCTCCTTCCACCCTCATTATCTATCCCTCCGTCCACTCTCATTATCTATCCCCCCTTCCACCTTCATGAACTATCCCCCCTTCCACCCTCATTATCTATCCCTCCTTCCACCCTCATTATCTATCCCTCCTTCCACCCTCATTATCTATCCCTCCTTCCACCCTCATTATCTATCCCTCCTTCCACCTTCATTAACTATCCCTCCGCCCACTCTCATTAACTATCCCTCCGTCCACTCTCATTATCTATCCCCCCTTCCACCTTCATGAACTATCCCCCCTTCCACCCTCATTATCTATCCCTCCTTCCACCCTCATTATCTATCCCTCCGTCCACTCTCATTATCTATCCCCCCTTCCACCTTCATGAACTATCCCCCCTTCCACCTTCATGAACTATCCCCCCTTCCACCTTCATGAACTATCCCCCCTTCCACCCTCATTATCTATCCCTCCTTCCACCCTCATTATCTATCCCTCCTTCCACCCTCATTATCTATCCCTCCTTCCACCCTCATTATCTATCCCTCCTTCCACCCTCATTATCTATCCCTCCTTCCACCCTCATTAACTATCCCTCCGCCCACTCTCATTAACTATCCCTCCTTCCACCCTCATTATCTATCCCTCCTTCCACCCTCATTATCTATCCCTCCTTCCACCCTCATTATCTATCCCTCCGTCCACTCTCATTATCTATCCCCCCTTCCACCTTCATGAACTATCCCCCCTTCCACCTTTATGAAGTATCCCCCCTTCCACCTTCATGAACTATCCCCCCTTCCACCCTCATTATCTATCCCTCCTTCCACCCTCATTATCTATCCCTCCTTCCACCCTCATTATCTATCCCTCCTTCCACCCTCATTATCTATCCCTCCTTCCACCCTCATTAACTATCCCTCCTTCCACCTTCATTAACTATCCCTCCGCCCACCCTTATTAACTCCCTTCTGACAATCTAAGATGATCAAGCAAGTGGCTTCTGGAATACAGTATGGCAGCATACCAATACAGTATGATAATGTCCCAATACAGTATGGTAATGTCCCAATACAGTATGATAATGTCCCAATACAGTATGGCAGTGTACCAATACAGTATGGTAATGTCCCAATACAGTATGGTAATGTCCCAATACAGTATGGTAATGTCCCAATTCAGTATGGTAGTGTACCAATACAGTATGTTAATGTCCCAATACAGTATGGTAATGTCCCAATACTGTATGTTAATGTCCCAATACAGTATGGTAATGTCCCAATTCAGTATGGTAGTGTACCAATACAGTATGTTAATGTCCCAATACAGTATCGTAATGTCCCAATACTGTATGTTAATGTCCCAATACAGTATGGTAGTGTACCAATACAGTATGGTAATGTACCAATACAGTATGATAATGTCCCAATACAGTATGGCAGTGTCCCAATACAGTATGGTCATGTCCCAATACAGTATGGTAATGTCCCAATTCAGTATGGTAATGTACCAATACAGTATGGTAATGTGCCAATACAGTATGATAATGTCCCAATACAGTATGGTCATGTCCCAATACAGTATGGTAATGTCCCAATTCAGTATGGTAGTGTACCAATACAGTATGGTAATGTACCAATACAGTATGGTAATGTACCAATACAGTATGACAGTGTACCAGTACAGTATGACAATGTCCCAATACAGTATGGCAGTGTACCAGTACAGTATGACAATGTCCCAATACAGTATGGCAGTGTACCAATACAGTATGGTAATGTACCATTACAGTGTGGTAATGTACCAATACAGTATGGCAGTGTACCAATACAGTATGGTAATGTACCATTACAGTATGGTAATGTACCAATACAGTATGGCAGTGTACCAATACAGTATGGTAATGTCTCAATACAGTATGGCAGTGTACCAATACAGTATGGTAATGTTCCATTTTTTTTTTTTTTTTTTTTTTTTTCACCTTTATTTAACCAGGTAGGCTAGTTGAGAACAAGTTCTCATTTGCAACTGCGACCTGGCCAAGATAAAGCAAAGCAGTGTGAACAGACAACACAGAGTTACACATGGAGTAAACAATAAACAAGTCAATAACATGGTAGAAAAAAAAAGAGAATCTATATACAATGTGTGCAAAAGGCATGAGGTAGGCAATAAATCGAATAATTACAATTTAGCAGATTAACACTGGAGTGATAAATCATCAGATGATCATGTGCAAGAAGAGATACTGGTGTGCAAAAGAGCAGAAAAGTAAATAAATAAAAGCAGTATGGGGGGTGAGGTAGGTAAATTGGGTGGGTAGTTTACAGATGGACTATGTACAGCTGCAGCGATCGGTTAGCTGCTCGGATAGCAGATTTTTAAAGTTGTTGAGGGAGATAAAAGTCTCCAACTTCAGAGATTTTTGCAATTCGTTCCAGTCGCAGGCAGCAGAGAACTGGAAGGAAAGGCGTCCAAATGAGGTTTTGGCTTTAGGGATGATCAGTGAGATACACCTGCTGGAGCGCGTGTTGCGGGTGGGTGTAGCCATCGTGACCAGTGAACTGAGATAAGGCGGCACTTTACCTAGCATAGCCTTGTAGATGACCTGGAGCCAGTGGGTCTGACGACGAACATGTAGCGAGGGCCAGCCGACTAGGGCATACAGGTCGCAGTGGTGGGTCGTATAAGGTGCTTTAGTAACAAAACGAATGGCACTGTGATAAACTGCATCCAGTTTGCTGAGTAGAGTATTGGAAGCTATTTTGTAGATGACATCGCCGAAGTCGAGGATCGGTAGGATAGTCAGTTTTACTAGGGTAAGTTTGGCGGCGTGAGTGAAGGAGGCTTTGTTGCGGAATAGAAAGCCGATTCTTGCTTTGATTTTGGATTGGAGATGTTTGATATGAGTCTGGAAGGAGAGTTTGCAGTCTAGCCAGACACCTAGGTACTTATAGATGTCCACATATTCTAGGTCGGAACCGTCCAGGGTGGTGATGCTAGTCGGGCGTGCGGGTGCAGGCAGCGAACGGTTGAAAAGCATGCATTTGGTTTTACTAGCGTTTAAGAGCAGTTGGAGGCCACGGAAGGAGTGTTGTATGGCATTGAAGCTCGTTTGGAGGTTAGATAGCACAGTGTCCAAGGAAGGGCCGGAAGTATATAGAATGGTGTCGTCTGCGTAGAGGTGGATCAGGGAATCGCCCGCAGCAAGAGCAACATCATTGATGTATACAGAGAAAAGAGTCGGCCAGAGAATTGAACCCTGTGGTACCCCCATAGAGACTGCCAGAGGACCGGACAACATGCCCTCCGATTTGACACACTGAACTCTGTCTGCAAAGTAGTTGGTGAACCAGGCAAGGCAGTCATTAGAAAAACCGAGGCTACTGAGTCTGCCGATAAGAATATGGTGATTGACAGAGTCGAAAGCCTTGGCCAGGTCGATGAAGACGGCTGCACAGTAATGTCTTTTATCGATGGCGGTTATGATATCGTTTAGTACCTTGAGCGTGGCTGAGGTGCACCCATGACCGGCTCGGAAACCGGATTGCACAGCGGAGAAGGTACGGTGGGATTCGAGATGGTCAGTGATCTGTTTGTTGACTTGGCTTTCGAAGACCTTAGATAGGCAGGGCAGGATGGATATAGGTCTGTAACAGTTTGGGTCCAGGGTGTCTCCCCCTTTGAAGAGGGGGATGACCGCGGCAGCTTTCCAATCCTTGGGGATCTCAGATGATACGAAGGAGAGGTTGAACAGGCTGGTAATAGGGGGTGCTACAATGGCGGCGGACAGTTTCAGAAATAGGGGGTCCAGATTGTCAAGCCCAGCTGATTTGTATGGGTCCAGGTTTTCCAGCTCTTTCAGAACATCTGCTATCTGGATTTGGGTAAAGGAGAAGCTGGGGAGGCTTGGGCGAGTAGCAGCGAGGGGGGCGGGGCTGTTGGCCAAGGTTGGAGTCGCCAGGAGGAAGGCATGGCCAGCCATTGAGAAATGCTTGTTGAAGTCTTCGATTATCACGGATTTATCGGTGGTGACCGTGTTACCTAGCCTCAGTGCAGTGGGCAGCTGGGAGGAGGTGCTCTTGTTCTCCATGGACTTTACAGTATCCCAGAACTTTTTGGAGTTAGAGCTACAGGATGCAAATTTCTGCTTGAAAAAGCTGGCCTTTGCTTTCCTGACTGACTGCGTGTATTGGTTCCTGACTTCCCTGAACAGTTGCATATCGCGGGGGCTCTTCGATGCTATTGCAGTTCGCCACAGGATGTTTTTGTGCTGGTCGAGGGCAGTCAGGTCTGGAGTGAACCAAGGGCTATATCTGTTCTTGGTTCTGCATTTTTTGAACGGAGCATGCTTGTCTAATATGGTGAGGAAGTAACATTTAAAGAATGACCAGGCATCCTCAACTGACGGGATGAGGTCAATATCCTTCCAGGGTACCCGGGCCAGGTCGATTAGAAAGGCCTGCTCGCAGAAGTGTTTTAGGGAGCGTTTGACAGTGATGAGGGGTGGTCGTTTGACCGCGGACCCGTGGCGGATACAGGCAATGAGGCAGTGATCGCTGAGATCTTGATTGAAGACAGCAGAGGTGTATTTGGAGGGCAGGTTGGTCAGGATAATGTCTATTAGGGTGCCCATGTTTACGGATTTAGGGTTGTACCTGGTGGGTTCCTTGATGATTTGTGTGAGATTGAGGGCATCAAGCTTGGATTGTAGGACTGCCGGGGTGTTAAGCATATCCCAGTTTAGGTCACCTAACAGAACAAACTCTGAAGCTAGATGGGGAGCGATCAATTCACAGATGGTGTCCAGGGCACAGCTGGGAGCTGAGGGGGGTCGGTAGCAGGCGGCAACAGTGAGAGACTTATTTCTGGAGAGATTAATTTTTTAAATTAGAAGTTCGAACTGTTTGGGCATAGACCTGGAAAGTATGACAGAACTTTGCAGGCTATCTCTGCAGTAGATTGCAACTTGTCCCCCTTTGGCAGTTCTATCTTGACGGAAAGTGTTATAGTTGGGTATGGAAATCTCAGAATTTTTGGTGGCCTTCCTAAGCCAGGATTCGGACACGGCAAGGACATCAGGGTTGGCAGAGTGTGCTAAAGCGGTGAGTAAGGCAAACTTAGGGAGGAGGCTTCTGATGTTGACATGCATGAGGCCAAGGCTTTTTCGATCACAGAAGTCAACAAATGAGGGTGACTGGGGACATGCAGGGCCTGGGTTTACCTCCACATCACCCGAGGAACAGAGGAGTAGTAGGATGAGGGTGCGGCTAAAGGCTATCAAAACTGGTCGCCTAGAGCGTTGGGGACAAAGAATAAAAGGAGCAGATTTATGGGCGTGGTAGAATAGATTCTGGGCATAATGTGCAGACAGGGGTATGGTGGGGCGTGGGTACAGCGGAGGCAAGCCCAGGCACTGGGTGATGATAAGAGAGGTTGTATCTCTGGACATGCTGGTCTCAATGGGTGAGGTCACCGCATGTGTGGGGGGTGGGACCAAGGAGGTATCAGAGGTACGGAGAGTGGAACTACAGGGTCCATTGCAAACCAAAACAATGATAATGATAACTAGCCTGAACAACAGTATGCAAGGCATATTGATATTTGAGAGAGACATACAATAAGGCATAAAGTGATTGCAGGTCTTGATTGGGAGAGCTAGCTAAAACAACAGGTAAGATAACAGCAGCAATAACAGGGTGCTAGTCTAACACAGCAACAACAGGTAAAAATGGCGACGACTAGGCAGAGAGGGTCGGATTAACTACACACAGATCCTGAGTTAAAGCACAGAGCCGACAGATAAAACACAAATAAACAGAATGGAGTACCGTGAATTAATGGACAGTCAAGCATGCATCAGCTATGTAGCCAAGTGATCATAGTGTCCAGGGGGCAGCCGTAGATGGAGCAGGGAGGCCTCCACTAAGCTAGCACGCGGCGTTTAAAGTTAGTAGCCCGGGGGGTGGTCTGCTCAGACGGAGGGGGTCTGCTCAGACGTGGTCGTGTCGACAGAGAATCCAAGCCAGATGGCGATGGCGAAAGAGAGGTTGTGAATTGTAGAATTGTGTTTGCTAACTGGTGCTAGCTTCGTGGCAGTGGCGCTAGCTGCGCTAGCCGCAAGCTAGCTGTGAGGATCAGAAGTAGTGGCTCAGGGATTACGGCAGGAATCCGGCGTTGTTGTCGAGAGACAGTCCGATGCTGGTAAATTGGTGAGTAATATCCAGGCTAATAACAGGGCTGGTGTCTGTGCAGAAGGTAAAAGCTACTAGCAGCGGCAAAAAACTGGCTAAATTAGCTTGTAGCTGGTATTGTAGCCCAAGAATTCGCTGGTAGACCTCTTCAGCTAGCCGGCAGATGGGCCTAGCTCGAGGCTAGCTCAAGGCTAACTGGTGCTTGCTTCGGGACAGAGGTGTTAGCCAGTAGTAGCCACTCGGTTGCAGCTAGCTAGCTGTGATAATACGGTGTAATTGTCCAGAGCTTGCGTCAGGAATCCGGTGATGTGGTAGAGAAAAAGCAGTCCTATATGCTCTGGGTTGATATCGCGCTTGCAGACTGGCAGGTATTGGCCCGGTATTGAAGCTGGCTGTGTCCGAGTTGAGGGTGAAGACCGCAGCAGTGGCTAACTGACTACTAGCTAGTAGCTAGTTATCTGGCTAGCTTCTGATTGGGGTTACGGTTCTAAAGTATAAAAAAATAGCAGGTCCGTACCACATTGGGTGAGGCGGAATGTAGGAATGTATATTCAGTTCCTAGATGGAAAGTGAAATTAAAATATATACGAAATGTATACGAAAAATACGAAGACTATTTACACGGGACAGGACAGGACAAAGACACGTCCGACTGCTACGCCATCTTGGAATGGCCTGGTATGGTAGTGTACCAATACAGTATGGCAGTGTACCAATACAGTATGGTAATGTCTCAATACAGTATGGCAGTGTACCAATACAGTATGGTAATGTTCCATTACCGTATGGCAGTGTACCAATACAGTATGGTAATGTTCCATTACAGTATGGTAGTGTACCAATACAGTATGGCAGTGTACCAATACAGTATGGTAATGTTCCATTACAGTATGGTAATGTCTCAATACAGTATGGCAGTGTACCAATACAGTATGGTTATGTCCCAAATGGAATGCTATTCTGTATTTAGTGCACTAAATAGGGCTCTGGTAAAACATAGTGAACTATATACAGTGGGGAGAACAAGTATTTGATACACTGCCGATTTTGCAGGTTTTCCTACTTACAAAGCATGTAGAGGTCTGTAATTTTTATCATAGGTACACTTCAACTGTAAGAGACGGAATCTAAAACAAAAATCCAGAAAATCACATTGTATGATTTTTAAGTAATTCATTTGCATTTTATTGCATGACATAAGTATTTGATCACCTACCAACCAGTAAGAATTCCGGCTCTCACAGACCTGTTCGTTTTTCTTTAAGAAGCCCTCCTGTTCTCCACTCATTACCTGTATTAACTGCACCTGTTTGAACTCGTTACCTGTATAAAAGACACCTGTCCACACACTCAATCAAACAGACTCCAACCTCTCCACAATGGCCAAGACCAGAGAGCTGTGTAAGGACATCAGGGATCAAATTGTAGACCTGCACAAGGCTGGGATGGGCTACAGGACAATAGGCAAGCAGCTTGGTGAGAAGGCAACAACTGTTGGCGCAATTATTAGAAAATGGAAGAAGTTCAAGATGACGGTCAATCACCCTCGGTCTGGGGCTCCATGCAAGATCTCACCTCGTGGGGCATCAATGATCATGAGGAAGGTGAGGGATCAGCCCAGAACTACACGGCAGGACCTGGTCAATGACCTGAAGAGAGCTGGGACCACAGTCTCAAAGAAAACCAATAGTAACACACTACGCCGTCATGGATTAAAATCCTGCAGTGCACGCAAGGTCCCTCTGCTCAAGCCAGCGCATGTCCAGGACCGTCTGAAGTTTGCCAATGACCATCTGGATTATCCAGAGGAGGAATGGGAGAAGGTCATGTGGTCTGATGAGACAAAAATTGAGTTTTTTGGTCTAAACTCCACTCGCCGTGTTTGGAGGAAGAAGAAGGATGAGTACAACCCCAAGAACACCATCCCAACCGTGAAGCATGGAGGTGGAAACATCATTCTTTGGGGATGCTTTTCTGCAAAGGGGACAGGACGACTGCACCGTATTGAGGGGAGGATGGATGGGGCCATGTATCGCGAGATCTTGGCCAACAACCTCCTTCCCTAAGTAAGAGCATTGAAGATGGGTCATGGCTGGGTCTTCCAGCATGACAACGACCCGAAACACACAGCCAGGGCAACTAAGGAGTGGCTCCGTAAGAAGCATCTCAAGGTCCCGGAGTGGCCTAGCCAGTCTCCAGACCTGAACCCAATAGAAAATCTTTGGAGGGAGCTGAAAGTCCGTATTGCCCAGCGACAGCCCCGAAACCTGAAGGATCTGGAGAAGGTCTGTATGGAGGAGGAGTGGGCCAAAATCCCTGCTGCAGTGTGTACAAACCTGGTCAAGAACTACAGGAAACGTATGATCTCTGTAATTGCAAACAAAAGTTTCTGTACCAAATATTAAGTTCTGCTTTTCTGATGTATCAAATACTTATGTCATGCAATAAAATGCTAATTAATTACTTAAAAATCATACAATGTGATTTTCTGGATTTTTGTTTTAGATTCCGTCTCTCACAGTTGAAGTGTACCTATGATAAAAATTACAGACCTCTATATGCTTTGTAAGTAGGAAAACCTGCAAAATCGGCAGTGTATCAAATACTTGTTCTCCCCACTGTATTTTGTTTATTACCTCTCCAGTCCAATCATATTCTCATCTCTCACTGTCTGAAAGGATGCTATTTTACTCTCAAGTTTCAAACTCTGGGGATTTCATTAGGTTTTTAACTGACCGATCGACCTCATCCACCATCATGCACGACCTCCAAGCTAAATGCTCACAGTAGATAGAAGTGACCCCTATCCACTGGTACAGACTCAGATACGTTTTCATTCTCATATGGGTAAAGGTAGGTTTGAGGGAAGGGTATTTAATCCTAGATCTGTGATTAAGGTAGACTTCTAAGGCCACTTCTACATCTGAAACATGTGTACAGTCGATGGCTTGGAACCGTCATGACAGCGTTCACTGAACTGGAGCTTAATGTTATCAAGTACCCATTACAGTTATGGTTGCAAAGTTCAGATAACTTTGGGGTAAAATTCCCAAGTTTTCCAGAAATCGTGTTTGGAGGGTGCCAGAAATCCTGCTTATTCCCTCTACTGGGATTTTTGGAAAACCTTGCAACCCTAATTAAAAATAATTAAGGCTGGAAAACTGTATTGAACTTAAAACCGAGTTTGCTCTTTTTCCATAGTAAATTGTCAAAGTCAGAAGCTGACTTTACCATACATATGATGATATCGTCAAGTCTATACCATCTTCACACAGCCTCACAGATCACACGTCTCCATTTTGGGCCACGACACAGAGGTGTCCAATTATTTAATGCGTTAAATGTGCACCAATGACTGGCGTCAATGTCTCTAGCATCAACACACAAACACACACACACACACACACACACACACACACACACACACACACACACACACACACACACACACACACACACACACACACACACACACACACACACACACACAGTCTAACATTTCCTGAGCTCTCTGACTCTTCAAATGCTTGTTAGGCACCTGCTCACACATTTATTTTGTACATGTGATATTTATTAATTTAGCAGACGCTCTTCTCTGGAGTATAATCACTAATCAGGGTACATTGAGTGCGTACACTGTGGAGGTGAAGCCGAGAACAAGTGCATGAATTGTTGTAATCAACGTTATTTGAAATGCTAATTTTCCAATACACAGGGCTAGTGCCCTGAATGAATAAAATGACTGATTATTCTCATAATCAAAGAGGAAAAATTAAGATAAATTGTTGTTTTTTGTGCCTGCTTCTTGAGTCCTGCTTCTGTGTGCCTGCTTCTTGAGAGAGAGAGGGGGGGGGAGAGGGAGAGAGAGAGAGAGGGAGGGAGAGAGTCAGTCAAAAATGTATAAGCATTCATCCAATTTATTGAACATAAACAAAACCCTGGACTAAAATCATTTTTCTTGACTTTCTAACCAGAAACAACAAAACCATTTCTCTTTCACTAATCGCTCTAGGCACACCAGGTTCAAGGCGATCGGATCAGCCATGATGGACGAGTTTCCCTGGGCTATATCTGAACATGGACAGGTGTGAACAAATAAAGGTGTCCCCTAGAGAGAGAGAGAGAGAGAGAGAGAGAGAGAGAGAGAGAGAGAGAGAGAGAGAGAGAGAGAGAGAGAGAGAGAGAGAGAGAGAGAGAGAGAGAGAGAGAGAGAGAGAGAGAGAGAGAGAGAGAGAGAGAGAGAGAGAGAGAGAGAGAGAGAGAGAGAGAGAGAGAGAGAGAGAGAGAGAGAGAGAGAGAGAGAGAGAGAGAGAGAGAGAGAGAGAGAGAGAGAGAGAGAGAGAGAGAGAGAGAGAGAGAGAGAGAGAGAGAGAGAGAGAGAGAGAGAGAGAGAGAGAGAGAGAGAGAGAGAGAGAGAGAGAGAGAGAGACTTTTCCAATTAGTGCAGATGAGGGAAATGAGGAAATACACATTTTTAAGCAGTTGAGATAGAGCCCTTATCCCATTGACCAACTGGTATTATTGACCAACTGGTATATTACCAACTGGTAACACTCCCCCTGGTGCTAGTGCAGGGGTCCTCACTACTAACACTCCCCCTAGTGCTAGTGCAGGGGTCCTCACTACTAACACTCCCCCTAGTGCTAGTGCAGGGGTCCTCACTACTAACACTCCCCCTAGTGCTAGTGCAAGGGTCCTCACTACTAACACTCCCCCTAGTGCTAGTGCAGGGATCCTCACTACTAACACTCCCCCTAGTGCTAGTGCAGGGGTCCTCACTACTAACACTCCCCCTAGTGCTAGTGCAGGGGTCCTCACTACTAACACTCCCCCTAGTGCTAGTGCAGGGGTCCTCACTACTAACACTCCCCCTAGTGCTAGTGCAGGGGTCCTCACTACTAACACTCCCCCTAGTGCAGGGGTCCTCACTACTAACACTCCCCCTAGTGCTAGTGCAGGGGTCCTCACTACTAACACTCCCCCTAGTGCAGGGGTCCTCACTACTAACACTCCCCCTAGTGCTAGTGCAGGGGTCCTCACTACTAACACTCCCCCTAGTGCTAGTGCAGGGGTCCTCACTACTAACACTCCCCCTAGTGCTAGTGCAAGGGTCCTCACTACTAACACTCCCCCTAGTGCTAGTGCAGGGATCCTCACTACTAACACTCCCCCTAGTGCTAGTGCAGGGGTTCACTACTAACACTCCCCCTAGTGCTAGTGCAGGGGTCCTCACTACTAACACTCCCCCTAGTGCTAGTGCAGGGGTCCTCACTACTAACACTCCCCCTAGTGCTAGTGCAAGGGTCCTCACTACTAACACTCCCCCTAGTGCTAGTGCAGGGATCCTCACTACTAACACTCCCCCTAGTGCTAGTGCAGGGGTCCTCACTACTAACACTCCCCCTAGTGCTAGTGCAGGGGTCCTCACTACTAACACTCCCCCTAGTGCTAGTGCAAGGGTCCTCACTACTAACACTCCCCCTAGTGCTAGTGCAGGGGTCCTCACTACTAACACTCCCCCTAGTGCTAGTGCAAGGGTCCTCACTACTAACACTCCCCCTAGTGCTAGTGCAGGGGTCCTCACTACTAACACTCCCCCTAGTGCTAGTGCAGGGATCCTCACTACTAACACTCCCCCTAGTGCTAGTGCAGGGATCCTCACTATTAACACTCCCCCTAGTGCTAGTGCAGGGGTCCTCACTACTAACACTCCCCCTAGTGCTAGTGCAGGGGTCCTCACTACTAACACTCCCCCTAGTGCTAGTGCAGGGATCCTCACTACTAACACTCCCCCTAGTGCTAGTGCAAGGGGTCCTCACTACTAACACTCCCCCTAGTGCTAGTGCAGGGGTCCTCACTACTAACACTCCCCCTAGTGCTAGTGCAGGGATCCTCACTACTAACACTCTCCCTAGTGCTAGTGCAGGGGTCCTCACTACTAACACTCCCCCTAGTGCTAGTGCAAGGGGTCCTCACTACTAACACTCCCCCTAGTGCTAGTGCAGGGATCCTCACTACTAACACTCCCCCTAGTGCTAGTGCAGGGATCCTCACTACTAACACTCCCCCTAGTGCTAGTGCAAGGGGTCCTCACTACTAACACTCCCCCTAGTGCTAGTGCAAGGGGTCCTCACTACTAACACTCCCCCTAGTGCTAGTGCAAGGGGTCCTCACTACTAACACTCCCCCTAGTGCTAGTGCAAGGGGTGCTCACTACTAACACTCCCCCTAGTGCTAGTGCAGGGGTCCTCACTACTAACACTCCCCCTAGTGCTAGTGCAGGGGTCCTCACTATTAACACTCCCCCTAGTGCTAGTGCAGGGGTCCTCACTACTAACACTCCCCCTAGTGCTAGTGCAGGGGTCCTCACTACTAACACTCCCCCTAGTGCTAGTGCAGGGGTCCTCACTACTAACACTCCCCCTAGTGCTAGTGCAGGGGTCCTCACTACTAACACTCCCCCTAGTGCTAGTGCAGGGGTCCTCACTACTAACACTCCCCCTAGTGCTAGTGCAAGGGGTCCTCACTACTAACACTCCCCCTAGTGCTAGTGCAGGGGTCCTCACTACTAACACTCCCCCTAGTGCTAGTGCAGGGATCCTCACTATTAACACTCCCCCTAGTGCTAGTGCAGGGGTCCTCACTACTAACACTCCCCCTAGTGCTAGTGCAGGGGTCCTCACTACTAACACTCCCCCTAGTGCTAGTGCAAGGGGTGCTCACTACTAACACTCCCCCTAGTGCTAGTGCAAGGGGTGCTCACTACTAACACTCCCCCTATTGCTAGTGCATGGGTCCTCACTACTAACACTCCACCTAGTGCTAGTGCAGGGGTCCTCACTACTAACACTCCCCCTAGTGCTAGTGCAAGGGGTGCTCACTACTAACACTCCCCCTAGTGCTAGTGCAAGGGGTGCTCACTACTAACACTCCCCCTAGTGCTAGTGCAAGGGGTCCTCACTACTAACACTTCCCCTAGTGCTAGTGCAAGGGGTCCCCAACTACATTCAGCAGCGAGCCGATGTTTCATTTTGCCAATGGTCGGGGGGTCAGAACATAATTACAAAGAGTTTGGACACTGCAAATTGACCGCAAGAAGCCCAAACAGATATAATATTTGAGTAAAATATAATGAGAGAAAGAGAGAGAGAAAGAAAGAGAGCGAGAGAGAGGGAGAGAGAGAGGACTGTTGATGGCAAATCTCTATGGTTGTCAGAATGATGGGAAAAGGAAGAGAGTGGGAAAGAGAGAGAGAGAGAGAGAGAGAGAGAGAGAGACCCAGACCATTTCCTAACACAACAACCCAATACAGCAAAGTGAGGAGAGAGTGAGAAAAAAGAGTGGGCAGGAAAAATAACGAGGGATAAGAGAGAGTGACAGACATCTGGCAGGGGTGTGCCTGTGCACACTAAACGGAAGTTCCCTATTGGTTTTCTCCCCAATCTTTTCCATAGGTCACGACGGGTTCATTCATGGGGAAGTAGTACACAGCGGAGGTAATTTCCCCATGGCTTCACAGCCATGCTCAAAACCCTCCTCTCACCTGCAGCTGCCACAACACACACACATACACATACACACTCACACACACACACATACACACTCACACACACTCACACACACACACTCATACACACTCACACACACGCACCTACTGTATACACACTCACATAAGCACTCCATTCTGTGGAGATAGAATTTGAATTTTAAAACAACCATTGTTGAAACAATTCAACCTATTTTCAACCTATTTGTAAAATAAGTATCATAACAAAAAAGTCTGAAATCACAAATGCTCATATTCCTGCCATCTTTCTGAGCGATACAAAATTAATCTATATTAGGTCAGAGTCAAACAGGAAGTTGTTTCAGAGTCACTTTGAGTTGCTGTGTCTGTCTGCAGAACCTGACTTTACTGAAGAATGGCTGAGGTCACCTGAAGAGGCAGGTGGAGAAGGCCCAGACCTTTGGCTCCTTACCATCAACACCTTCAGGTAAGCCATTGTCTACAGTGTTCATATTCCAGACTGCTGTTTGGTTGTAAATCAGGGGCTTTTCAATAGCATAACTTGAAAAAACTGTGTGTGTCACTGTCTTCAGTCTGTCTCAGGGTATTGGTCTGGTTTTCAGGCCAAGGACGTTACCTTATTCATGAGCTAGTGACTCTTTACAGACCTTTTCAATAGATAAAAGATACTCGTGACTCTTTACAGACTTTTTCAATAGATAAAAATGTATTTCCCAGACTGGGATCTGATTATTTGGATCTGATTATTCCCTTTTCCATTCAGTTCATTCAGAGTTCAAAGGTCCCCAGCGGGATTTAAATGGAATTTACCCCAAGAACACTTTCGTGCCTCCCTGACACTTTCCTGCCTCCTGTCAAAGGTTAAAAAAAATCTTACTGTTTAACCTTGCATCCGCCTCATTGGTATATTTCTCCTTTGTCTACCACAGCACCGACATTGACGCAGAGTTGGACCTGGTCTGTGTACAGGTTTACTGTAACTGTTGGGGGCCATGGAAGCGGTGCCATGCTCACACTGGGCTGGAGGGGGTGCCGGAGCTATGGAGCTGGGTCAGAGGCAGAGGCAAAGAGAGGATTTACTCCGCCCAAAATCATTCCACGAAATAAGACCACGAAGTGAGGAATTTTAGTATGGAAGTCAGTGAGTGCCTTCTCATTGGCAGGTTGGCATTTATTGTCATGAATCTTGCCCTAGAGGCAGCTCTGCAGAGTGGTGACTCGCTGTCACAGCCACAAAGTGTTACAATCTGATTTTAAACCTAACCGTAACCAAACTGCTAACCCTAATGCCTAACCTTAACCTTAAATTAAGACCAAAAAGCAAATGTTTGTTTTCATGAATTTTTACGATATAGCCAATTTTGACTTTGCAGTTGGCCTATCTAGTAGAAATTGTTCAGTTCTGCCTCCAGGGCAAGATGCATGACAGTACACGTTAACATGCCTCTCATTGGCTAGAATGGCTAGAACCTGATCATTGGCCAAAACCTGATCAAACCTCCTCCCATCTGCCTTTCATTTTTGAAGACATGTATTTCCATTCTTAGTCACTCGACTATCGTGTCACTATAATAGACAGAGGGCAGGAGAGACACCACACCAGATTAACTTCCTGTATGACCTGGAGGTCAAAAGGCCCTCACTATCAACCATGGTGTAGGGTAAAGTTTCTCCTGGACGCTGATCTTGGGTCAGTTTAGTATTTTCCCCACTAATGGTTAAGGTTAGGACGGGGGACTTCATTGTAGACTACATCCTCTCAGAAACATGACTGAAAGCACTTGGATCTTGATCAATATGTGAGTGTCTAAAGTGATAAAACTTTTACCTTTCATCAACTCCACATTTAGATGTGTTTCATTATTGCTCCTGTTCCTGTAATGGATGTATTATGGAAATGTCATTGAGACTCTCTAGCTCTTAGCACTTCAATGATACTAGTGGCAAAACTGCTATTGTGTTGTACATTTGTTAGAAAAATGACAATGTAGTTCAAACAAGTTCTGCTTGTGCCAGAGTCTGGCAAAGTGGTTAGCCATGAGTATGACATGAGTATAAATCCCCTCTCAGCCTTTCCTCTCTGTCTCCCTCTGTATCTGTCTCCCCTCTACATTCCTACAATCACTGTCCAAAAAACAATAAAATATATATATATATACAGTGGGGAGAACAAGTATTTGATACACTGCCGATTTTGCAGGTTTTCCTACTTACAAAGCATGTAGAGGTCTGTAATTTTTATCATAGGTACACTTCAACTATGAGAGACGGAATCTAAAACAAAAATCCAGAAAATCACATTGTATGATTTTTAAGTAATTAATTTGCATTTTATTGCATGACAAGTATTTGATCACCTACCAACCAGTAAGAATTCCGGCTCTCACAGACCTGTTCGTTTTTCTTTAAGAAGTCCTCCTGTTCTCCACTCATTACCTGTATTAACTCGCTTTTTTTCTGGCGTCCCCAGTGCTTTTACCTACACACTGCTACTGTGGCAAACCAAGCCAGCTCAGTACAGCTTGGTTTGGCTCGGCTCAGTTTAGTGTGAAAAGCCCCAAAGAAACAAAAACCCAACCAAGAACAGGTCCCCAGACAATCACGCCTCTTCGGATGAAGTCACTAAAATAAAAGGACACGTTCAAATATGTCACGAGGGCTTAGAAGAACCCGCCCCCACCCAAACGCATACGCACACACACATACACACACTTCAAGTGAGGAGACGAATGGATTGAGTTTCTGATAGGTGTTCACATACAGTACGTGGGTGAGCTGTCAGAGCAGTGTGGTGGAGAAGACGAAGCTGAGACACCTTGGTTTCTACTACCCAGAGGATATTTTTACCGAGAGTTGCTAGGTTGCACTGGCCGGGGTTCTGAATATAGATGTTTAGGGAAGAATACTGCTATCAGTTGTCTGTCCCAAGGTGTTATCACTGCTATCAGTTGTCTGTCCCAAGGTGTTATCACTGCTATCAGTTGTCTGTCCCAAGGTGTTATCACTGCTATCAGTTGTCTGTCCCAAGTTGTTATCACTGCTATCAGTTGTCTGTCCCAAGGGGTGTTATCACTGCTATCAGTTGTCTGTCCCAAGGTGTTATCACTGCTATCAGTTGTCTGTCCCAAGGTGTTATCACTGCTATCAGTTGTCTGTCCCAAGGTGTTATCACTGCTATCAGTTGTCTGTCCCAAGGTGTTATCACTGCTATCAGTTGTCTGTCCCAAAGTGTTATCACTGCTATCAGTTGTCTGTCCCAAGGTGTTATCACTGCTATCAGTTGTCTGTCCCAAGGTGGTATCACTGCTATCAGTTGTCTGTCCCAAGGTGTTTTCACTGCTATCAGTTGTCTGTCCCAAGGTGTTATCACTGCTATCAGTTGTCTGTCCCAAGGTGTTATCACTGCTATCAGTTGTCTGTCCCAAGGTGTTATCACTGCTATCAGTTGTCTGTCCTATGGGGTGTTATCACTACTATCAGTTGTCTGTCCTATGGGGTGTTATCACTACTATCAGTTGTCTGTCCCAAGGTGTTATCACTGCTATCAGTTGTCTGTCCCAAGGTGTTATCACTGCTATCAGTTGTCTGTCCCAAGGTGTTATCACTGCTATCAGTTGTCTGTCCCAAGGTGTTATCACTGCTATCAGTTGTCTGTCCTATGGGGTGTTATCACTACTATCAGTTGTCTGTCCCAAGGTGTTATCACTGCCATCAGTTGTCTGTCCCAAGGTGTTATCACTGCTATCAGTTGCCTGTCCTATTGGGTGTTATCACTACTATCAGTTGTCTGTCCCAAGGTGTTATCACTGCCATCAGTTGTCTGTCCCAAGGTGTTATCACTGCTATCAGTTGTCTGTCCCAAGGTGTTATCACTGCTATCAGTTGTCTGTCCCAAGGTGTTATCACTGCTATCGGTTGTCTGTCCCAAGGTGTTATCACTGCTATCAGTTGTCTGTCCCAAGGTGTTATCACTGCTATCAGTTGTCTGTCCCAAGGTGTTATCACTGTTATCGATTGTCTGTCCCAAGGTGTTATCACTGCTATCAGTTGTCTGTCCCAAGGGGTGTTATCACTGCTATCAGTTGTCTGTCCCAAGGGGTTATCACTGCTATAAGTTGTCTGTCCCAAGTTGTTATCACTGCTATCAGTTGTCTGTCCCAAGGGGTGTTATCACTGCCATCAGTTGTCTGTCCCAAGGGGTTATCACTGCTATCAGTTGTCTGTCCCAAGGTGTTATCAATGCTATCAGTTGTCTGTCCCAAGGGGTGTTATCACTGCTATCAGTTGTCTGTCCCAAGGTGTTATCACTGCTATCAGTTGTCTGTCCCAAGGGGTTATCACTGCTATCAGTTGTCTGTCCCAAGTTGTTATCACTGCTATCAGTTGTCTGTCCCACGGGGTGTTATCACTGCTATCAGTTGTCTGTCCCAAGGGGTGTTATCACTGCAATCAGTTGTCTGTCCAAAGGTGTTATCAATGCTATCAGTTGTCTGTCCCAAGGGGTGTTATCACTGCTATCAGTTGTCTGTCCCAAGGTGTTATCACTGCTATCAGTTGTCTGTCCCAAGTTGTTATCACTGCTATCAGTTGTCTGTCCCACGGGGTGTTATCACTGCTATCAGTTGTCTGTCCCACGGGCTGTTATCACTGCTATCAGTTGTCTGTCCCAAGGGGTGTTATCACTGCTATCAGTTGTCTGTCCCAAGAGGTGTTATCACTGCTATCAGTTGTCTGTCCCAAGGTGTTATCGCTGCTATCAGTTGTCTGTCCCAAGTTGTTATCACTGCTATCAGTTGTCTGTCCCAAGGGGTGTTATCACTGCTATCAGTTGTCTGTCCCAATGGGTGTTATCACTGCTATCAGTTGTCTGTCCCAAGGTGTTATCACTGTTAAAGATTGTCTGTCCCAAGGTGTTATCACTGCTATCAGTTGTCTGTCCCAAGGTGTTATCACTGCTATCAGTTGTCTGTCCCAAGGTGTTATCACTGCTATCAGTTGTCTGTCCCAAGGGGTGTTATCACTGCTATCAGTTGTCTGTCCCAAGGTGTTATCACTGCTATAAGTTGTCTGTCCCAAGTTGTTATCACTGCTATCAGTTGTCTGTCCCAAGGGGTGTTATCACTGCTATCAGTTGTCTGTCCCAAGGGGTTATCACTGCTATCAGTTGTCTGTCCCAAGGTGTTATCAATGCTATCAGTTGTCTGTCCTATGGGGTGTTATCACTACTATCAGTTGTCTGTCCCAAGGTGTTATCACTGCTATCAGTTGTCTGTCCCAAGGGGTTATCACTGCTATCAGTTGTCTGTCCCAAGGGGTGTTATCACTGCTATCAGTTGTCTGTCCCAAGGTGTTATCACTGCTATCAGTTGTCTGTCCCAAGGGGTTATCACTGCTATCAGTTGTCTGTCCCAAGGGGTGTTATCACTGCTATCAGTTGTCTGTCCCAAGGTGGTATCACTGCTCAGTTATTGTGTGTGTGTGTGTGTGTGTGTGTGTGTGTGTGTGTGTGTGTGTGTGTGTGTGTGTGTGTGTGTGTGTGTGTGTGTGTGTGTGTGTGTGTGTGTGTGTGTGTGTGTGTGTGTGTGTGTGTGTGTGTGTGTGTGTTCGCATGCATACAAGTGTGTGTGCTTTTGTACTTGTGTGTTCGTGACTGTGTGGTGAAGATTGCACTCAGACCCTACACATTGGGTAGACTGGGGCCAATTGTAAACAGGAGGCAATTGTAACACCTTGAATTTCTGTGATGAGTGATGAAAAGTTACAGTCAAATTTCTCACTATTTATTTATGGGCAAATGAAAAAAAAATATCCTCCGGCTGTATTTTTCTTATACCGTCCTGATCCTAATGTCCAATAATTCAAACTAGCATAATTTTCCTCAATATCTGTTGGCTAAACATTGACATGAATAACATGTCACTGTTGTAGTCTCTTGCTAGGTACATGTTGTCATAGCTGCTGGGTTGATAAAAACAAGTGATTTTAACTTTAAGATTGTATAATTTATACATGAATTATACAAGTAATAACTTTAAATAGCCTTGGGGTCCTGTAGAGTGTCAAATAAGTTGTAAACAGATATATCTGGGTACCATCAGACTATTCAGATGTTTTGAGAGGAACCGAATAGCACAGATATGGGTGTTACTGTAATTGTTTGGTTACAGACATAGAAATAGTCATATGTCTTGCAAAATCATTACATACGTCTATTATAATATGGTAATTTATAAATATGAACGTTTTTGAAGTTAATTTATTTGGTTTATTTTTTTAGGTGTTACAAACACACACATACACACACCAATGAGGTAGACAAAGCTCCTGTTGCTTTTGTCATAATGTTTCTCTAATTTTCACTTCCTTTGTCAATACTCCTCATTCTGGAAACCCTACAGCATACCCCTCCACTACTTTACACCCTGTTAATCACAGTCTGCTCTAGCAACCAGCACTAGAAATAAAAACAGATAGCAACCTGCTGCTCTCCAGTTTGTACTGTTGTATCACCTTATCTCCCTCTATCCGTACTGTACTAGATGAGCGCACCACCCCAATCTCCGGCCTTCTCCTGTTTCTATGACAACGACCTCAGCAGGGAGAGCAAATAGTCCCTGCCTCCTCTCGGGTGAGTTCACAACGGGTTGAATGAGCAAATCACTACCACTACTCTGAACTTTGTTTGATATAGGTAGGTAGCCTAGTGGTTAAGTGCGTTGGGCCGGTAACCGAAAGTTTGTTGGTTTGAATCCCCTAGCTGACTAGGTGAAAAATATTTTCGATGTGCCCTTGAGCAAGGCACTTTACCCTAATTGCACCAGGGTTGCTGTCAATAACGGCTGATCCCTGGCTGTGACCCCACTCTTCGAGGATGTCTCAGGGGGAGTGTGATATGCAAAAACCACATTTCCAATTTACTTGTACATATGTGGAATAGGACAAATGAAATCACCCACCCACCGAATTGATTCATAATTGGAATCAAAATGGAAATTCCCCTACGATCATGAAAGAGGTTGTGTTGTGCCTCCACTCTTGTGAATGATTTGATTGTTTCTCATTTGAAGAGTAATGTTTCGCTTTCAGCCTGTGAGTCAGGCAATAACAGAATCACAATAGTCGCCGACCATATGGCCAATGTTAAAAGACAAACATGCTGGTAGAGGGAAGTAGGCATCGAATCCATTTCAGTTTGAAAGCTAATGGAAAAAACAGGGACTACATCCCAAATGGCACCCTATTCTCTATATAGTCCACTAGTTTTGACCAAGAGCCCTATTAGTGCACTACATAGGGAATAGAGTGCTATTTGGGAAGCAGAGAAAGGATCCGTGTAAGGCTATGAAAACAGATTTTTTATTACGGCATTTATTGCTGACTGTATTGGTTACCTGTTTGTCAACGTGTAAGAGCAGCTAGCTATCGTTCCTTTAAAGATACACTGTGACAACCCCTTTCATTAATGTGGACCAAACAAAGAGAAACATCTAAAAGACATGAGGGAAGAAAGAAGGCAATAATCATTATAAACTGGCTGGTTCGAACACTGAATGCTGATTGGCTGACAGCCATGGTATATCAGACCATATACCACGGGTATGACAAAAAATACACGTTGCGTCATGCCTAAGCACAGCCCTTAGCCGTGCTATATTGGCCATATATCACACCCCCTTAGGCCTTATTGCTTAAATGGACCATGTTCATTTCTCTCCCTTCTACTTACATTTTTCCATGTGAAATAACCCCATTCTCCATGTCCTTTGCAACTTAATCATAGCTATTGATACGAGCTAGGTAAATGAGTAATCCCTTTGGATAAGGGCTTTGTAAATGGTGGTCACACCAGATACTGACTGGTTTTCTGATCCATGCCCCTACATTTTTTTGTATTGATATATTTTATTGTACCTTTATTTACTCAGGCAAGTCAGTAAAGAACAAATACTTCTTTACAATGACGGCCTACCCCGGCCAAACCCGGATGTCACTGGGCCGATTGTGTGCCGCCCTATAGGACTCCTAATCACGGCCGATTGTGATACAGCCTGGAATCAAACCAGGGTCTGTAGTGACACCTCTAGCACTGAGATGCAGTGTCTTAGACCGCTGTGCTACTTAGGTGGTATCTGTGAACAACAGATGCATGTCTATATTCCCTGCCATCTGAAATCCATAGATTAGGGCCTAATGAATTTATTTCAACTGACTGATTTCCTCATATGGACTGTAACTCTTTGAAATTATTACATGTTGTGTTTATATTTTTATTCAGTGTAGTTCCTTTCAGTTGGTATAGCCTACATTAATATTCCCTGTAATTACATTGTTTTCGTTTACCTTAATTTGCTTCCTCTGTAAACGCCGTCACGGCCGTGTGGTTGTTGCTGAGGATCATTAGTAACAGTTGATCATATATAAAGAAAAGACATGTCGGCTAATTAAATCAGTTATGGAGCGGAGCGCAGACCAAGCCGTAACAGTTTGAACCTGACGCATGGCACATTACTTGGCCTTGTCGTCACACAGTTCCATGGTTAGTGCAGGCAATAGACAAGAGTATATTTTACTATTGTACACTATCCTCCCTATTATAATTCTATGTACACTAATCTTTCAATATTACCATGGGTTGAATCATTTTCAGAGTGAATCAAACCACCGTTTTCTTTCTTTTGTGCATAAAGGCTCTCCTAAAAAACAGTTTTTTATGATCCATCAATACTCTCCCAAATCTAAAATATCAGAGTATTTTTTAATATACCATTTGGAGTCTGTCGACAAAATTCAAACAAAAAAGTACAACATAGGGGATGGCTTAAGATACTGTACTGAAAACCATATTGAATGAAAACTCCACGACAACATCTGTTGCCCAGCAAGTGGGAGGGGTTTCAGTAGTAGAGTGAAATGTATTCAATGCGTGCAAGTTAGCCACACCTGCAGAGCGTGATAAGCGACTAAATAAGGTAAACCTGAATACCAAATACTGAGAAGTGCGTAAGAAAGGTGTGCATAGGAAAGGTGTACAATTCCTAAGTCTGAATAGGTCTCTCTCCTCCTCGCCAAGCCTACCCAGAAATATATTTTATTTATTTATTTTTATTTAACCTTCATTTAACTAGGCAAGTCAGTTAAGAACAAATTCTTATTTACAATGACGGCCTACCCGGTAGGGAAGTGTGAAAGTGGTAGGGAAGTGTGTGTGTGTGTGTCTGTGTGCACACATTTGCTTGCTCAAGATTTAATATGCTGTTTTGTAAGCGCTATTCGAGATACCATAGGACCAATGACACGCTGTTAAATATGATCCAATGCAGACTTTAAAAAAAAATAAACAGCACTTTTAACAATGTTAAGTTGATATTTTAATACTTTCGATATCACCAAAGAACCTTAGGCCTTTTCTTACTGCTGCAGGCTTTCATGATTTACTTTTTATTTGTAAATGTCATTTTGACACAAAAGTATTACAGCAATGTGAATACATAACTAAAGACTTGAATGAAAGTTGTCTTGGTGGTTGTCTTGTAGCTACGCTGCCTTTTATTGTCAAAAATTGTATACAGTTCCTTCAGAAAGTATTCACACTCTGTCACGCCCTGACCTTAGTGAGCCTTTTTATGTCTCTATTTGGTTTGGTCAGGGTGTGATTTGGGTGGGCATTCTATGTTCTTTATTTCTTTGTTTCTGGCCGAGTGTGGTTCCCAATCATCATTTCGACGAGCGTGACACACCCCTTGACTTTATCCACATTTTGTTGTGTTACAGCCTAAATACAAATTGGATTAAATTGAGATATTTTGTCACTGGCCTACACATAATAATACACATAATAATACACATGATAATACACATAATAATACACATAATAATACACATGATAATACCCAATAATGTCGACATTTTTACAAATTAATAAAAAATGAAAAGCTGAAATGTCTTCTCAATAAGTATTCAACCATTTTGTTATGGCCAGTCTAAATAGGTTCAGGAGTAGAAATATGCTTAACAAATCCCATAATAAATGACATGGGCTCAATCTGTGAACAAAAATAGTGTTTTTAACATAATTTTAAATGACTACTTCATCTCTGTATCCCACACATAAATTATCTGTAAGGTCCCTCAGTTGAACAGTGAATTTCTAACACAGATTCAACCACAAAGACCATGGAGGTTTTCCAATGCCTTGTAAAGATGGGCACCTATTGGTAGACGGGTTAACATTTTTTTAAAGCAGACACTGAATATCCCTTTGAGCATGGTGAAGTTATTAATTATTAAATACACTTTGGATGGTGTATCAATACACCCAGTCACCATAAAGATACAGATGTTCCGTGTGGCTCATTTGGTAGAGCATGGTGATACAATGTCAGGGTTGTGGGTTTGATTACCATAGGCAACCAGTATTGGAAAAAGTACATAAGAGCATCTACTAAAATGTGTAAATGTATAATGTCCTTCCTAACTCAGTTGCCGGAGAGGAAGGAAACCGCTCAACAATTTCACCATGAGACCAATGGTGACTTTTAAACAGTTGGCTGCGGTAGGAGAAAACTGAGGATGGATCAACAACATTGTAGTTACTCCACAATATTAACCTAATTGACAGAGTGAAAAGAAGGCCTGTACAGAATACAAATATTCTGAAACATGCATCCTGTTTGCAACAAGGCATTAAAGTAATACTGCAAAAAATGTGGCAAAGCAATTCCCTTTTTGTCCTGAATACAAAGTGTTCTGTTTGGGGCAAATCCAACACAACACATCACTGAGTACCACTCCATATTTTTAACCATAGTGGTGGCTGCATCATGTTATGTGTATTCTTGTAATCGTAAAGGACGGGGAAATTGTTTTAGAATTAAAGAAACGGAATGGAGCTAAGCACAGGCCAAATCCTAGAGGAAACCCTGGTTCAGTTTGCTTTCCATCAAACACTGGGAGATGAATTCCCCTTTCAGTAGAACAATGACCTAAAACACAAGGCCAAATTTAGTCTTATTTAGCTCTTATTTAATGTGAAAAAATATTACACCGCTCTGAAAACTCACTAAACTATTCCTGAGATATTTACTTACTAGAAACAATTTTAATATCAAACTCACAATTCCATAGTGTAGCTTGTTATTTACATTTGATTCATTTAGCAGAAGCTCTTATCCAGAGCATTTAGATTACGATTTCTTTCACCTAGTCTGCTCGTGGATTCAAACCAGCGACCTTTTGGTTACTGGCCTAACGCTCTTAACTGCTAGGCTACCTGCCACATGTAATCACTGTGGGATTTGACCCAATTACTGATGTTGCTTGCAGGCACCACACTTACCAGCTCAGCCACACACCATGGTATTACATTCAACCTAAGGCGTTTAAAATCTGTATGCAAAGTAAATAAACTGTTAAGTTAAGAGCTGAAGCAGCAAACATTTGCTTACTGCACTATTGTAAAATGGTCACTGGTACAGTACATCCCACATGAACACATTTACTCACTTATCAACATAATTCAATTCAACCATTTTGCATTTTATAATTGACAATAAATATGCCTAATTAATTAATTAAACATGTAGTCATTCTCTAAATTAAGAAGCTGTGAGAACATGTTCAAAATCACCTTTTAGAGTGATGTCTTTCTGATGTTGACAATCTGGAAAATCCCCAAGAGACAAAGTGTCCTCATGCATAGAACCTTAATGACTGAATGTTTACCCTAACCCTAACCCATAGAACCTTAATGACTGAATAGTAACCCTAACCCTAACCCATTGAACCTTAATGACTGAATATTAACCCTAACCCATCGAACCTTAGTGACTGAATATTAAGCCTAACCCTAACCCATCGAACCTTAATGACTGAATAGTAACCCTAACCCATCGAACCTTAGTGACTGAATAGTAACCCTAACCCTAACCCATAGAACCTTAATGACTGAATAGTAACCCTAACCCTAACCCATCGAACCTTAATGACTGAATATTAACCCTAACCTTAACCCATTGAACCTTAATGACTGAATATTAACCCTAACCTTAACCCATAGAACCTTAATGACTGAATATTAACCCTAACCCTAACCCATCGAACCTTAATGACTGAATATTAACCCTAACCTTAACCCATCGAACCTTAATGACTGAATAGTAACCCTAACCCTAACCCATAGAACCTTAATGACTGAATATTAACCCTAACCCTAACCCATCGAACCTTAATGACTGAATATTAACCCTAACCTTAACCCATCGAACCTTAATGACTGAATAGTAACCCTAACCTTAACCCATCGAACCTTAATGACTGAATAGTAACCCTAACCCTAACCCATAGAACCTTAATGACTGAATATTAACCCTAACCTTAACCCATAGAACCTTAATGACTGAATAGTAACCCTAACCTTAACCCATAGAACCTTAATGACTGAATATTAACCCTAACCTTAACCCATAGAACCTTAATGACTGAATATTAACCCTAACCCTAACCCATCGAACCTTAATGACTGAATAGTAACCCTAACCCTAACCCATAGAACCTTAATGACTGAATATTAACCCTAACCCTAACCCATCGAACCTTAATGACTGAATATTAACCCTAACCCATCGAACCTTAATGACTGAATAGTAACCCTAACCCTAACCCATAGAACCTTAATGACTGAATAGTAACCCTAACCTTAACCCATAGAACCTTAATGACTGAATAGTAACCCTAACCTTAACCCATAGAACCTTAATGACTGAATAGTAACCCTAACCCTAACCCATAGAACCTTAATGACTGAATATTAACCCTAACCCTAACCCATAGAACCT
Organism: Salvelinus alpinus; assembly: GCF_045679555.1. Lineage (NCBI taxonomy): Eukaryota > Metazoa > Chordata > Actinopteri > Salmoniformes > Salmonidae > Salvelinus > Salvelinus alpinus. The sequence continues at coordinate 15,439,802 of NC_092112.1, forward strand.
TAATGACTGAATATTAACCCTAACCCTAACCCATCGAACCTTAATGACTGAATATTAACCCTAACCCTAACCCATCGAACCTTAATGACTGAATATTAACCCTAACCTTAACCCATCGAACCTTAATGACTGAATATTAACCCTAACCCATCGAACCTTAATGACTGAATATTAACCCTAACCCTAACCCATAGAACCTTAATGACTGAATAGTAACCCTAACCTTAACCCATAGAACCTTAATGACTGAATAGTAACCCTAACCTTAACCCATAGAACCTTAATGACTGAATAGTAACCCTAACCCTAACCCATAGAACCTTAATGACTGAATAGTAACCCTAACTCTAACCCATAGAACCTTAATGACTGAATATTAACCCTAACCCTAACCCATCGAACCTTAATGACTGAATAGTAACCCTAACCCTAACCCATCGAACCTTAATGACTGAATAGTAACCCTAACCCATAGGACCTTAATGACTGAATAGTAACCCTAACCTTAACCCATCAAACCTTAATGACTGAATAGTAACCCTAACCCATAGAACCTTAATGACTGAATAGTAACCCTAACCTTAACCCATAGAACCTTAATGACTGAATAGTAACCCTAACCCATAGAACCTTAATGACTGAATAGTAACCCTAACCCTAACCCATCGAACCTTAATGACTGAATATTAACCCTAACCCTAACCCATAGAACCTTAATGACTGAATAGTAACCCTAACCCATAGAACCTTAATGACTGAATATTAACCCTAACCCTAACCCATAGAACCTTAATGACTGAATATTGACCCTAACTCTAACTCTAACCCATAGAACCTTAATGACTGAATATTAACCCTAACCTTAACCCATAGAACCTTAATGACTGAATAGTAACCCTAACCCTAACCCATCGAACCTTAATGACTGAATATTAACCCTAACCCATAGGACCTTAATGACTGAATATTAACCCTAACCCTAACCCATAGGACCTTAATGACTGAATATTAACCCTAACCCTAACCCATCGAACCTTAATGACTGAATAGTAACCCTAACCCTAACCCATCGAACCTTAATGACTGAATATTAACCCTAACCCTAACCCATAGAACCTTAATGACTGAAAGTTAACCCTAACCCATCGAACCTTAATGACTGAATATTAACCCTAACCCTAACCCATCGAACCTTAATGACTGAATATTAACCCTAACCCATAGAACCTTAATGACTGAAAGTTAACCCTAACCCATAAAACCTTAGTGACCGAATATTAACCCTTACCCTAACCCATAGAACCTTAATGACTGAATATTAACCCTAACCTTAACCCATAGAACCTTAATGACTGAATATTAACCCTAACCCATAAAACCTTAATGACTGAAAGTTAACCCTAACCCAAACCCATAGAACCTTAATGACTGAATGTTAACCCTAACCCTAACCCAAACCCATAGAACCTTAATGGCTGAATGTTAACCCTAACCCTAACCCAAACCCATAGAACCTTAATGACTGAATGTTAACCCTAACCCATAGAACCTGAATGACTGAGTTTGATGATAATTGAAACACACATACACATATACACACACCACACATGTTATGTTCTTCTGCCCATGTGGGGACCTAAAATTAATTTCCATTCAAAATCCTATTTACCCTAACCCTAAACACTAACCCTTACCCTTACCATAACCCTAACTCTAACCCTAACCCTAACCTTAACCCATAACCCAAACCCAAACCCAAAACCTAAACCTAAACCTAAACCTAACTCCTAAACCTAAACTTAACCACTAACCCCTAACCCTAATTCTATCCCTAACCCTAATTGTAATCTTAACCCTAAACCTAACCCCTAACCTTAAATAGATGTTGTCCTCATGGGGCCTTTGAGGGAGAACTTTTGTTGTTTTACTATCCTTGTGGGGACTTTGGGGTATTTTAGGTCCCCACAAGGATAGAAGAACACACACACATACACACACACACACACACACACACACACACACACACACACACACACACACACACACACACACACACACACACACACACACACACACACACACACACACACACACACACACACACACACACACACACAAACACAAACACAGAGACAACTAAACAACTAAAAGCACAGCTGACAGGGAAAGCACAGAAAAGAGGCAATTGGATTAAATTAGGGCATCACAATGTTTTGTAATAAAGCCTTCTCCCTCAGTGGTGATAATAAGAAATCGGTTGTGTTATTCACCATTAAAATGACCCCCTACCTCAATCTCCCTGCATACACAAACACACAAATATGCATATGCTGTAGACAACCCCCCCCCCCCCCCCCCCCCAAAAACATGCACACACACACGCACACACACACACACACACACACACACACACACACACACACACACACACACACACACACACACACACACACACACACACACACCTTTCCCCATATTGACTTCAGAGAGAGGCCAGTGGAAGCTTTGTTCTCCCAGGAGCAGACTGTGGAATCCCATATCTATTTTATCTTCTCTTGGACAAATGAAATCTCTTTGTGACCTTTTAGAAAGCCTGCCGTTGCTATAGCGACACGACTAATGATGCGATTGCATCGTGCGGATACGCCAGCATTTGTCCTTTATCTGCCCGTATCTCCCATTTCCGAATACAAGTCTGTTGTGGATGCTGTATGGCCATGTCAACTGAGGAAGAATTGGCTTAGCCTCAGGGGGAAGGAGGGGGATTCATTGGGGATCTTCAATGATTTATTTAACGTTTTCTGAATTATTCTGTTTTAATATTTGATGTGGTATAAATGTGTTATTTGTTTAAGGAGCCCGAACAGGAACCTGAGGCTATACAACTTGCCAAAAGACTGTGTTAGCCCAGGCATTAGCTCGGGAGATAATGCAAGTCTTCAGGTTTCACCTCTCACCATCGTTGCTCTGCTCACTAGAACCACCAACCAACAATTTTTCTGCCCTCAAATTTGTTCGTTTACCATCAGGTGCATGTATTCAGCGTGTTCTTCTAAAGGTCAGCATGCTTCTGTTCAGCTAGGTGAACCCAACCAGTGTGCTGGTATACTCCCTTAAAAGACAAACAATATTACCACGGGACAGTAGAGGGCGATGAGCTGGTTATATAAATCTACGGCCAAACAAGAAAGTGACGACACCAAAACAAGGACAATAAAATAGTGTACATAGAGAGACTCTTGACTGGGGGAAGACTACACACATTTGGCGAGCATGGAGAGGTCAGAGATAGCCAAAAATAGTAAATTGGGCTAAGGAAAATAAGTTGGGTATTGGAGAAAGGCCATCAAATCAAATCAAGTTTATTTTATATAGCCCTTCGTACATCAGCTAATATCTCGAAGTGCTGTACAGAAACCCAGCCTAAAACCCCAAACAGCAAGCAATGCAGGTGTAGAAGCACGGTGGCTGGGAAAAACTCCCTAGAAAGGCCAAAACCTAGGAAGAAACCTAGAGAGGAACCAGGCTGTGAGGGGTGGCCAGTCCTCTTCTGGCTGTGCCGGGTGGAGATTATAACAGAACATGGCCAAGATGTTCAAAATGTTCATAAATGACCAGCATGGTCAAATAATAATCAGGAATAAATGTCAGTTGGCTTTTCATAGCTGATCATTAAGAGTTGAAAACAGCAGGTCTGGGACAGGTAGCACGTCCATTGGACGTGCTACGCACTGCGGTGCGTGTTCTGCAAACAATACAGTGGATGATGGCGCGACATGAGCGTGGTGAACGGATAGACGTGGTTATGGACAGGGAGGAAGAAGGAGAAAAGCAGAGCGCAGAAAGAAGTGTGTGTTGAGGAAGATTGGCGCCAAGTACAAACCGTACTCTGCTGTCTCTGATGGCTCGGAAATTGAATCTGACGAGAGTGAGGATGAGTTACCTGCGGTAGTAGGTGTGGTGAAGACCTCCGATTCCGGACTCATGCCGATGGTCATGCAAAGGATGATTCTGGCCCAGTGGGAGTGACATTTTTGGTGAAAGTGGATCTCTGCCTTTTGGCTGACCTATATGTAGTCTCAGGCTGGGTAGAAAATAATTTGGGTACTGTTAAACCGGTGAAGGTAGCTCAAAGTGGACTAGTGAGGATTTTTCTGGGTTTCTTCTGACCAGAGGGAGCAGGGGCTTCACGTCACGCTCCTTGGGACAAGACCTGTGACTTACTTTGCTCTCCGGAACAGGGCACCTTTGAAAGGAGTGCTTACTTTCGTGGCGTTAAGTGTTGAGGTGGAACAATTGAAATTGAAGATTCCCTGTGTCTGTTACACCCGACGTTTGGTGTGATGCAGACCCGGTGGCGAGCGTGGTGAAACTGAGAGGACACTGTCTGTCCTTTTGAGTTTTGAGTCTTTAGCTGACAAAGTGATGTTAGGATATGTCAGTTATCCCATGAGAGCTTTTGTGCCGAACCCACTAAGTTGTTAAATACAGTAAAGATTTTACTGAGTTACAGTTCGTATGAGGTAATCAGTCAATTGAAATAAATTCATTAGGCCCTAATCTATGGATTTCACATGACTGGGAATACAGATATGCATCTGTTGGTCACAGGTACCTTAAAAGAAAGGATGTCATCACGGTATTTCTGTGCATTGAAATTGCCATTGATAAAATGCAATTGTGTTCGTTGTCTGTAGCTAATGCCTGCCCATACCATAACCCCACCGCCACCATGGGGCACTCAGCAAAGCGCCCGCTCACACGACGCCATGCATGTGGTCTGCGGTTGTGAGGCGCAGACCACATCTGAGACATCTGTGGCATTGTGTTGTGTGACGAGACTTCACATTTATAGTGGCCTTTTATTGTCCCTAGCTGTGTAATGATCATGCTGTTTAATCAGCTTCTGGATATGCCACACTTGTCAGGTGGATGGATCATCTTGGCAAAATGCTCACTAACAGGGAAGTAAATACATTTCTGCTCAACATTTTAAAGAAATAAGCTTTTGTGCGTATGGATAATTTCTGGGATCTTATATTTCAGCTCATGAAACATGACCAACACTTTACATGTTGCGTTCATATTGTTGTTCCGTGTAGATCCCAAGCTTATGGTCATGTTGCAACAGTGTGTAGGAGGGAGATTCAGAGATGTGAGACGTATGCAGGAGGGCACGGGACAAAATAATGTGTAGTATCGGTGGAAAAAACTGTGCGTGTCAATTGTGGGTGTGCCCATGTTGATGGGGATCAGATGTGCCCGGTGCGAGAGACAGGCTGAGGTTGCCAGGGAGTAGAGGATGATGGGTCAAGAGTAAATAGGAAGCCTAGGCCAATAGAGTAATACAAATTTGTGCTTCAGTAAGGTTGAATACAGCTCAGTGTTCAACACCATAGTGCCCTCAAAGCTCATCACTAAGCTAAGGACTCTGGGACTAAACACCTCCCTCTGCAACTGGATCCTGGACTTCCTGACAGGCCGCTCCTAAGTGGTTAGGGTAGGTAACAACACATCTGCCAAGCTGATCTTCAACACAGGGGCCCCTCAGCGGTGCGTGCTCAGTCCCCTCCTGTACTCCCTGTTCACCCCAGTCATAGGCTGTTCTCTCTGCTACGGCACGGCAAGCGGTACCGGAGCGCCAAGTCCACCTCAATTACCTTGACTAACCGGTGCCCCCGCACATTGATAAAAGGGGCATATAAGCAGACAATGAAAGCTCTTACAATATTCGATGATGACATTTCTCTAAAACAGGCTACAGGCTTCATGTGCACCACCAAGTCAGAACAGTAGGCTAAATTATGAGGGGTAAAGGTACCAAATTATTAGGATGAGTCACATGGACTACTAATGGCTAACCTTCTTAGCATCATTTATGCATAATTTATGCAGCAGCATACAAGACATTGTTGGACTCACCTTGTTCGGCTGTGCTCACTTGAACAGGAAGGTGGCGCGGCGGTCCTTCGTGGGCAAACTTTGTCATCAAAGTCTGGCATTCTCTGGATTTATGGTGCTTTCAAGACAACTGGGGACTCAGAAATAAACAAGGTAAAAAATGACGTCAGTGATCTTCAGGTCGGAGCTCTAGAAAGAGGCCCGAGTTCCTGACTTGGAATTCCAAGTTGGATGACTGTTCAAAATGTATTTTCCCAGTCGCAGCTAATTTTTTCCCAAGTTCCCAGTTGTCTTGAATTCATTGAAGTCAGATTTCCCAGTTCCGAGTTTCCAGTTGTTTTGAACTCTGCAGAAGTCATGCTGGATTGACAGCATGGCCAATGTTGAATGCTTATCCTTTTAAGCTTGGAAAAGTGACCCTTAAACCCAGACTTGGCCCACACACCATCTCCATTGAATAGCAGGCTAGTGATTGCTTTGCAACGCTTGCAGTTAGCCACTGATTCCTTCCAAACCACTCATTGTTGAATTTGCGATTACCAACTTGTTGTGTAATGTTTATGTCCAATGGCCGATGAGCACCGATATGTTTTATCTATAATTTCTCTTCATCATTAATCTTCATATGACAAGGATTGAAAAGGATTTGCCAGTTTATTGTCGATTTGATTCATGATGATGACTGTTAGCTTGTTAGCTAATATTTTTAAAGTATTGTGTTGACATGATCAGTCCAATCAAAAGTACAGTAGATATAACGTGATTTGATGTAATTTTATCTGTGGCCAATGACCTTGAGTCTTCTTTGATGGGCACTTCTAATGTAACTCTATGGCAGGACCCAAGGGTCTTGAATTTGAGCTCTCCCCGTACATTTTGCGGTGACGTAGTGTCCCCATGAGTGACAGAACACTGAGCCAATCACAGCGCAACTAGAGAACATTACCAACCCCTACGCTCCGTATTTTCCGCTGGCTGCCCCACCACAGAAAGCACTAAGCTAGGCTGAAACACCTGCATTTTGGAGCTGACTTACTCAAGAAAGAAAAAGAGAGACCATGTTTGTATGCGGCTTTATTAACTCAGTGATATTCATTTTTTTTTTTTTTTACATTGTTTGCAAACTGATGTGTGACATATATTAATGCCAAAATAACATGCAAAAAAGGCCCAAAAATAAATAATAATATATATACTACCGTTCAAAAGTTTGGGGTCACTTAGAAATGTCCTTGTTTTTGAAAGAAAAGCACATTTTTGTCCATTTAAAATAACATCAAATTGATCAGAAATACAGTGTTGACATTGTTAATGTTGTAAATGACTATTGAAGCTGGAAACGGCAGATTTTTTTATGGAAAATTTACATAGGCATACAGAGGCCCGGTATCAGCACGTTGTGTTCGCTAATCCAAGTTTATCATTTTAAAAGTCTAATTCATCATTAGAAAACCCTTTTGCAATTATGTTAGCACAGCTGAAAACTGTTGTGCTGATTAAGAAGCAATAAAACTGGCCTTCTTTAGACTAGTTGGGTATCTGGGGCATCAGCATGTGTGGGTTCGATTACAGTCTCAAAATGGCCAGAAACAATGAACTTTCTTCTGAAACTCGTCAGTCTATTCTTTTTCTGAGAAATGAAGGCTATTCCATGCGTGAAATTGCCAAGAAACTGAAGATCTCGTACAACGCTGTGTACTACTGCCTTCACAGAACAGTGCAAACTGTCTCTAACCAGAATATTAGCTAAACTTAGATTAGCTAACACAACGTGCCATTGGAACACAGGAGTGATGGTCACTGATAATGGGCCTCTGTACGCCTATGTAGATATTCCATTAAAAATCAGCCGTTTCCAGCTACAATAGACATTTACAACATTAACAATGTCTACACTGTATTTCTGATCAATTTTATGTTATTTTAATTTCATAGTTTTTATGTCTTTATTATTATTTTACAATGTAGAAAATAGTATAAATAAAGAAAACCCCTTGAATGAGTAGGTGTGTCCAAACTTTTGACTGGTACTGCAGGTGTAGGGTGAGTTGGTGGTATGTAATAGTGGTATGTAGATGCTAGTTGGTGGTATGTAATAGTGCTATGTAGATGTTAGTTGGTGGTCTGTAATAGTGGTATGTAGATGTTAGTTGGTGGTATGTAATAGTGGTATATAGATGTTAGTTGGTGGTATGTAATAGTGGTATGTAGATGTTAGTTGGTGGTATGTAATAGTGGTATGTAGATGTTAGTTGGTGGTATGTAATAGTGGTATGTAGATGTTAGTTGGTGGTATGTAATAGTGGTATATAGATGTTAGTTGGTGGTATGTAATAGTGGTATGTAGATGTTAGTTGGTGGTATGTAATAGTGGTATGTAGATGTTAGTTGGTGGTATGTAATAGTGGTATGTAGATGTTAGTTGGTGGTCTGTAATAGTGGTATGTAGATGTTAGTTGGTGGTATGTAATAGTTGTATGTAGATGTTAGTTGGTGGTATGTAATAGTGGTATGTAGATGTTAGTTGGTGGTATGTAATAGTGGTACATAGATGTTAGAGATTCTTGGACTCTGGAGCAGTGGAAACATGTTCTCTGGAGTGATGAATCAAGCTTCAGCATCTGGCAGTCCAAAGGATTAATCTGGCTTTGGCGGATGTCAGTAGAATGCTGCCTACCCCAATGCATAGTGTCAAATGTGAAGTTTGGTGGAGGATCAATAATGGTCTGGGGCTGTTTTTCATGGTTCGGGATAGGTCCCTTAGTTCCAGTGAAGGGAAATCTTAACGCTACAGCATATAATGACATTCTAGACGATTCTGTGCTTCCAACTTTGTAGCAACAGTTTGGGGAAGGCCCCAGCATGACAATGCCCCCATGCACAAAGTAAGGTCCATACAGAAATGGTTTGTCGCGATCGTTGTGGAAGAACTTGATTAGCCTCAACCCCATCGAACACCTTTAGGATGAATTGGAACGCCAACTGCGAGCCAGGCCTGATCGCCCAACATCAGGAACCGACCTCACTAATGCTTTTATGGCTGAATGGAAGCAAGTCCCCGCAGAAGTGTTCCAACAGCTAGTGGAAAGCCTTCCCAGAAGAGTGGAGGCTGTTATAGCAACAAAGGGGGGACCAACTCCATATTAATGCCCATGATTTTGGAATGAGATGTTCGACGAGCAGGTGTCCACATACTTTTGGTCATGTAATGTATGTTCAGAGAGTCCCTGGTTCGAGCCCAGGTGGGACGGAAGCAACACTGTTACACTGTATATCTGTTCAAACCACGCACATGTTAGAGAGAGAGTGAGAAAGAGGTCTGTTATTGATCAGCTGCCTTTGCTCTCACCAACTCACCAACGGCTACACCCCAGGCAGGCGTGCCAGTCGTCAGATATGAGTGATTTACGACCAATCAAAAACAGCAACACTAATGTGCTCCATTCCTTGCTCTCGGTTAGTGCCAATTATCCTCACACATTAGACACATTTGGGGTGGTCCCGTGTGGCTCAGTTGGTAGAGCATGGCATTTGCAATGACAGGGTTGTGGGTTTGATTCCTACGGGGCACCATTATGAAAACGTATGAACTCGCTCTGGATGAAAGTCGCTCTGGATAAGAGCATCTTTTAAATGACTGAAATGTAATTGATAACAGGAAATATCCTCTTGTTTCTTTCAGGCATTCGAGTTGAGAAGGGGGAATCTCACAGCTTTGTATCGTATGACTATGGACACACATTGTACATTCAATATTCTTAAAAATATAAATGTTATTTTAATTTAATTTAAATATTAGTAGAATTGAATGAGAGTGGAGAGAGAGATGGAAATACAGATTACCGGAGGTTCCAGGATTCAAACTTTTACGCTGCTTTTTGACTGTAACACCAGTGTTCCACTATTGGTGTATACACCATGATGTTATAATAGGGTAATTGCGTTTCCATAGCTATGGTTGACAGTGAGGACTTGTGAAGAGAAGAATCAACAACCTCTGCATTATCAAGACAGTTGCTTTGTTCGAAAGGTGTTAACTGTCAAAGGTGTAAACCCGTGTTCACAAATCAAATCAAATCAAATCAAATTTTATTAGTCACATACACATGGTTAGCAGATGTTAATGCGAGTGTAGCGAAATGCTTGTGCTTCTAGTTCCGACAATGCAGTAATAACCAACAAGTAATCTAACCTAACAATTCCACAACTACTACCTTATACACACACAAGTGTAAAGGGATAAAGAATATGTACATAAAGATATATGAATGAGTGGTGGTACAGAACGGCATAGGCAAGATGCAGTAGATGGTATAGAGTACGGTATATACATATGAGATGAGTACTGTAGGGTATGTAAACATAAAGTGGCATAGTTTAAAGTGGCTAGTGGTACATGTATTACATAAAGATGGCAAGATGCAGTAGATGATATAGAGTACAGTATATACATATGAGATGGGTAATGTAGGGTATGTAAACATTATATTAAGTGGCATTGTTTAAAGTGGCTAGTGGTACATTTTTACATAATTTCCATCAATTCCCATTTTTAAAGTGGCTGGAGTTGAGTCAGTATGTTGGCAGCGGCCGCTAAATGTTAGTGGTGGCTGTTTAACAGTCTGATGGCCTTGAGATAGAAGCTGTTTTTCAGTCTCTCGGTCCCTGCTTTGATGCACCTGTACTGACCTCGCCTTCTGGATGATAGCGGGGTGAACAGGCAGTGGCTTGGGTGGTTGTTGTCCTTGATGATCTTTATGGCCTTCCTGTGACATCGGGTGGTGTAGGTGTCCTGGAGGGCAGGTAGTTTGCCCCCGGTGATGCGTTCTGCAGACCTCACTACCCTCTGGAGAGCCTTACGGTTGTGGGCGGAGCAGTTGCCGTACCAGGCGGTGATACAGCCCGACAGGATGCTCTCGATTGTGCATCTGTAGAAGTTTGTGAGTGCTTTTGGTGACAAGCCGAATTTCTTCAGCCTCCTGAGGTTGAAGAGGCGCTGCTGCGCCTTCTTCACGACGCTGTCTGTGTGGGTGGACCAATTCAGTTTGTCCGTGATGTGTACACCGAGGAACTTAAAACTTTCCACCTTCTCCACTACTGACCCGTCGATGTGGATAGGGGGGTGCTCCCTCTGCTGTTTCCTGAAGTCCGCAATCATCTCCTTTGTTTTGTTGACGTTGAGTGTGAGGTTATTTTCCTGACACCACACTCCGAGGGCCCTCACCTCCTCCCTGTAGGCCGTCTCGTCGTTGTTGGTAATCAAGCCTACCACTGTAGTGTCATCCGCAAACTTGATGATTGAGTTGGAGGCGTGCATGGCCACGCAGTCGTGGGTGAACAGGGAGTACAGGAGAGGGCTCAGAACGCACCCTTGTGGGGCCCCAGTGTTGAGGATCAGCGGGGTAGAGATGTTGTTACCTACCCTCACCACCTGGGGGCGGCCCGTCAGGAAGTCCAGGACCCAGTTGCACAGGGCGGGGTCGAGACCCAGGGTCTCGAGCTTGATGACGAGTTTGGAAGGTACTATGGTGTTAAATGCTGAGCTGTAATCGATGAACAGCATTCTCACATGGGTATTCCTCTTGTCCAGATGGGTTAGGGCAGTGTGCAGTGTGGTTGCGATTGCGTCGTCTGTGGACCTATTGGGTCGGTAAGCAAATTGGAGTGGGTCTAGGGTGTCCGGTAGGGTGGAGGTGATATGGTCCTTGACTAGTCTCTCAAAGCACTTCATGATGACGGAAGTGAGTGCTACGGGGCGGTAGTCGTTTAGCTCAGTTACCTTAGCTTTCTTGGGAACAGGAACAATGGTGGCCCTCTTGAAGCATGTGGGAACAGCAGACTGGGATAAGGATTGATTGAATATGTCCGTAAACACACCAGCCAGCTGGTCTGCGCATGCTCTGAGGACGCGGCTGGGAATGCCGTCTGGGCCTGCAGCCTTGCGAGGGTTAACACGTTTAAATGTTTTACTCACCTCGGCTGCAGTGAAGGAGAGCCCGCAGGTTTTGGTAGGAGGCCGTGTCAGTGGCACTGTATTGTCCTCAAAGCGGGCAAAAAAGTTGTTCAGCCTGTCTGGGAGCAAGACATCCTGGTCCACGACGGGGCTGGTTTTCTTTTTGTAATCCGTGATTGACTGTAGACCCTGCCACATACCTCTTGTGTCTGAGCTGTTGAATTGCGACTCGATTTTGTCTCTGTACTGGGACTTAGCCTGTTTGATTGCCTTGCGGAGAGAATAGCTACACTGTTTGTATTCGGTCATGCTTCCGGTCACCTTGCCCTGGTTAAAAGCAGTGGTTCGCGCTTTCAGTTTCACGCGAATGCTGCCGTCAATCCACGGTTTCTGGTTTGGGAATGTTTTAATCGATGCTGTGGGTACGACATCGTCAATGCACTTCCTAATGAACTCGCTCACCGAATCAGCATATTCGTCAATATTGTTGTTGGACGCAATGCGGAACATATTCCAATCCGCGTGATCGAAGCAGTCTTGAAGCGTGGAATCAGATTGGTCGGACCAGCGTTGAACAGACCTGAGCGCGGGAGCTTGTTGTTTTAGTTTCTGTTTGTAGGCTGGAATCAACAAAATGGAGTCGTGGTCAGCTTTTCCGAAAGGGGGGCGGGGGAGGGCCTTATATGCGTCGCGGAAATTAGTATAACAATGATCTAGGGTTTTTCCAGCCCTGGTAGCACAATCGATATGCTGATAGAATTTAGGGAGTTTTGTTTTTAGATTAGCCTTGTTAAAATCCCCAGCTACGATGAATGCAGCCTCAGGGTGTGTGGTTTCCAGTTTACAAAGAGTCAGATAAAGTTCGTTCAGGGCCATCGATGTGTCTGCTTGGGGGGGAATATATACGGCTGTGATTATGATTGAAGAGAATTCCCTTGGTAGATAATGCGGTCGACATTTTATTGTGAGGAGTTCTAGATCAGGTGAAAAGAATGACTTGAGTTCCTGTGTGTTGTTATGATGATCACACCACGTCTCGTTAATCATAAGGCATACCCCCCCGCCCCTCTTCTTACCAGAAAGATGTTTGTTTCTGTCGGCGCGATGCATGAAGAAACCAGCTGGCTGCACCGACTCCGTTAGCGTCTCTTGAGTTAGCCATGTTTCCGTGAAGCAGAGCACGTTGCAATCCCTGATGTCTCTCTGGAATGCTACCCGTGCTCGGATTTCATCAACCTTATTGTCAAGAGACTGGACATTGGCGAGTAGTATGCTAGGGAGTGGAGCGCGATGTGCCCGTCTCCGAAGCCTGGCCAGGAGACCGCCTCGTTTGCCCCTTTTACGGCGTCGCACAGGGTCGCCGGCTGGGATCAGATCCATTGTATTGGGTGGAAGGCAAAACACTGGATCCGTTTCGGGAAAGTCATATTCCTGGTAGGAACGATGATGAGTTGACGTTAATCGTATATTCAGTAGTTCCTCCCGACTGTATGTAATGAAACCTAAGATTACCTGGGGTACCGATGTAAGAAATAACACATAAAAAAACAAAATACTGCATATTTTCCAAGGAACGCGAAGCGAGGCGGCCATCTCGTTTCGGCGCCGGATGTACGAAGGGGCTCAAAGGCTCATTGTTATGTAAATGAGGCTGAAAAGTACCAGAGGCCCAACCTCTGCTCCACGTCAGAACAAGTCCTCTGGAGACATTACAGGGAGATGTTTATGTGCTTCAGGCAGCGGCTTTTAGCTGCTCGACCAGCCCCAGGAAATATATTCAATATATTCAATGTTATTCAATACGTTGACTCAACTCACATGCTGTTCATTTGGCCAACGCATCAGAACGACCAACCCGTATTCAGTACTGTTGTCATCTCATCATGCATAGCTAAGACAAGGGATCCTTTGAAGGTTGCATTATCTCATGTCTCTTTTATCCCTCATAATGATGCACTGAGTCACCCTGACGTTGCTCGTCGAGCACTTCCCAATGGCACCTCATTCCCTACATAGTGCACTGCTTTCGACTAGAGAACTAACGGTCCTGGTCTAAAGTAGTGCCCTATATAGGGCATTTGATTCCTACGGGGCACCATTACGAAAATGTATGCCGTTTGGGATGCAGACATTAACTCGTCAGCAAGTAACTGGTGACTCTTTTAAGCTTTGCTTGTAAATGATGCTTGTGAATTATTTGATGAAAGGCAACAGTATTGATAGTGTCACTATTATTATGATCATATAGTGGCACCACATTCCACATACAGTAAAAACACTCTCTGCTTAGTGGCCCTTTGTTAAACTATTGTGGTAGTACAAAGAAAAGTGTGTAGTGTGTTTTTAACACCAATCCTTAAATAAGCTTGAATATTAGTTGGTTCGTTCAATCACGTGTACTAGTGCAGAGCTACAACTAAAGCCTGCCCACTCTGTACGTATACAGCACCAGATCACCAGGGTAAAATCACACATTTTCTCTCAAAATGTTTTAGCCAAGAGCTGAAAAATAAAGTTAAATAGAGAAAGTTCACATTTTCATTCCTCTCAGCTGCAGGCTATACTGATGGTTTTTGTTGCTGTTCTGTTCCTACCCAGGAGACCTTGGAGCACATTATGGTCCAAATATGGCCCACACCTAACCATTAACCGATATATTACGGATGCTGAATCCATCTTATTACCTTGCAAGAGATCTAGATACAGTGCCTGAATTCAATTCATGACGCAGCCAACACCATGCTTGAAAATATGAAGACGTACTCATTGATGTGTTGTGTTGGATTTGCCCCAAACATACCATTTTGTATTCAGGACAAAAAGTTAATTTCTTTGCCACATTTTTTGCAGTATTACTTTAGTGCCTTGTTACAAACAGGATGCATGTTATCGAATATTTTCATTCTGTACAGGGTTCCTTCTTTTCACTCTGTCAATTAGGTTAGTATTGTGGAGTAACTACAATGTAGGTGGAGGATCCTCAGTTTTCTCCTATCACAACCATTAAACTCTGTAACTGTTTTAAAATCACCATTGGTGTAACGGCTGTTGGTGGAAGAAGGAGTGGACCAAAACGCAGCGTGGTAAGTGTCCATGTTAATATTTATTTTAACTCAGAACACTAAAACAAAATAACAAAAATAGACCAACACAAAACAGTTCTGTCTGGTGCAGACACAGAGACAGAAAACAACTACCCACAAACACAGGTGGGAACAGGCTACCTACGTATGGTTCTCAATCAGAGACAACGATTGACAGCTGCCTCTGATTGGGAACCATACCAGGCCAAACACAGAAATACAAAACATAGAACAAAACATAGAATGTCCACCCCAACTCACGCCCTGACCAAACCAAAATAGAGACATAAAAAAGGAACTAAGGTCAGAACGTGACAGTACCCCCCCCCCCCCCCCGAAGGTGCGGACTCCGGCCGCAAAACCTGAACCTATAGGGGAGGGTCTGGGTGGGCATTTCACCGCGGTGGTGGCTCTGGTGCGGGACGTAGACCCCACTCCACCTTAGTCCTGTGGCGCTTCTGGAGCGGGGACCCTTGCAGTGGGAGCCGGACAGGCGGGAGACTCTGGCAGTGCCGGACAGGCCGGACCCTCTGGCAGCGCCGGACAGGCTGGACCCTCTGGCAGCGCCGGACACTCTGGCAGCGCCGGACAGGCGGGAGACTCTGGCAGCGCCGGACTGAAGCCCGTCACTGGAGGCTCCGAACTAGAGGGTGTCGCTGGAGGCTCCGGACTGATAGCCTTCGTTGGAGGCCTCGTGGCATAACTTCTCACTGGAGGCTTCGTGCCATGGACCATCACTGGAGGCTTCGTGCCATGGATCATCACTGGAGGCTTCTTACCATGGATCATCACTGGAGGCTTCGTGCCATGGATCACCACTGGAGGCTTCGTGCCATGGATCAACACTGGAGGCTTCGTGCCATGGATCACCACTGGAGGCTTCGTGCCATGGATCATCACTGGAGGCTTCGTGCCATGGATCATCACTGGAGGCTTTTTGCCATGGATCATCACTGGAGACTTCGTGCCATGGATCATCACTGGAGACTTCTTGCCATGGATCATCACTGGAGGCATCGTGCCATGGATCATCACTGGAGGCTTCTTGCCATGGATCATCACTGGAGGCATCGTGCCATGGATCATCACTGGAGGCTTCGTGCCATGGATCACAGGAGGCTTCTTGCCATGGATCATCACTGGAGTGGAGAGACACACAGGAGGCCTGGCTCTTAGCACAGGCACAGAACTCACCAGGCTGGGGAGACATGCAGGAGGCCTTGTCCTTGGCCGAGGCACCAGATGCACTGGGCCATGGAGGCGCGCTGGAGGTCTCGAGCAACGAGCCTGCACAACTCATGCTGGCTGGATACCCCTGTAGCCCGGCAAGTGCGGGGAGTTGGAACAGGCCGCACTGGGCTGTGCTGGCGAACCGGGGACACTGTGCGTAGGGCAGGCGCAGGATAACCCGGTCCAAGGAGACGCACTGGAGGCCTGGAGAGCAGGACTGGCACACTCCGTCCTGGCTCAATGCCCACTTTCACCCGGCCAATGCAAGGAGCTGCGATGTAACGTACCGGGCTATGAACACGTACTGGAGACACCGTGTGCTCCACCGCATAACACGGTGCCTGACCAGTATGACGCTCGCCACGGTAAGCACGGGGAGTTGGCTCAGGTCTCCTACCTGACTCCGCCAATCTCCCCGTGTGCCTCCCCCCCAAAAGAAATCTGGGGCTGCCTCTCGGGCTTCCTTGCCAGCCGTGTTCGTGTCGCCAACTCCATTCTCCGGTATCCCTCCTCGCACTGTTCCAGAGAATCCCAGGCGGGCTCCGGCACTCTCCCTGGGTCGACCGACCACCTTTCTATCTCCTCCCAGGTTGTCTCATAGTCCACATAGTGCTGCTCACCTGTCTAGGAGTCCCTTTTATCACGCTGCTTGGTCCTTTGGTGGTGGGTAGTTCTGTAACGGCTGTTGATGGAAGAAGGAGTGGACCAAAACGCAGCATGGTAAGTGTCCATGTTAATATTTATTTTAACTCAGAACACTAAAACAAAATAACAAAAATAGACCAACACAAAACAGTTCTGTCTGGTGCAGACACAGAGACAGAAAACAACTACCCACAAACACAGGTGGGAACAGGCTACCTACGTATGGTTCTCAATCAGAGACAACGATTGACAGCTGCCTCTGATTGGGAACCATACCAGGCCAAACACAGAAATACAAAACATAGAATGCCCACCCCAACTCTGACCAAACCAAAATAGAGACATAAAAAAGGAACTAAGGTCAGAACGTGACAATTGGCCTCATGGTGAAATCCCTCAGCATTTTCCTTCCTCTCTGGCAACTGAGTTAGGAAGGATGCCTGTATCTTTGTAGTGACTGGGTGTATTGATATACCATACAAAGCCTAATGAATAACTTCACCATGCTCAAAGTAAAAACCTACCTGGACTTTGTGGTTGAATCTGTGCTTGAAATTCAGTACTCGATTGAGGGACCTTACAGATAATTGTATGTGTGGGGTACAGAGATGGGGTAGTTATTCAAAAATCATGTTAACCACTATTATTGAACACAGAATGAGTCCATGCAACTTATTATGCAATTTGTTAAGCACATTTCTACTCCTAAACTTATTTTGGCTTTCCATAACAAAGGGGTTGAATACTTACTGACTCAAGCCATTTCAGCTTAAATGTTTTATTAATTTCAAAATATTTCTAGAAAGAAAATTCCAATTTGAAATGATGGGGTATTGTGTGTAGGCCAGTGACAAAACATCTCAGTCTAATCCATTTTAAATTCAGGCTGTAACACAACAACATTTATGGATAAGTCAAAGAGTGTGAATACTTTCTGAAGGCACTGTAATTGTCTTTATGATGTCAATATCCATTCATATGGTTATGGTTATATGGCCGTGCCATCTGTCCATGGTCTATTTCTGCTCTCAAGATGGTACAGTATCATGATCAGGTGGTCAGTTGTAGTTGCCAATGCCCCCAATGTGTTTTGTTTGACTCTTTCATTCATTTCTTGGAACACTTCACAATGTACCTTCTGCCATAGAAATATACTGAATTGATTATATTTACATGTATAAGCCTTTAACCACCTCCTCACCTCCTACCTCCTTACCATCTACCTCCTTACCTCCTACCTCATCTTCAGTTGACTCTTGTTCAGAGGTTAGGGTGACTGTAATTAAAGAATTGAGACATGGGCAATAATAGTGACAGCTTGGGTAAAAATCTATGGTTAATTAAGACCACTGTTGGTGACATGTCTTATCTTAATCAATATGTCAATGAGATGCTGTACTGTTTGTCTACAAAAATCGACTTACTCTATTTTCTATATAGGTTATGTGACCTTTAACCTACTTGAATGAGGGAACTCTGATGTGAACTCACAGTGGAAGTTGAAGTCGCAGTGTACAAAAATAAAACAGATAGGCCTATAGCTAACTCATCTTCCAGTCTTCTTCAGGGCTAAACATGACACATTTCATGAAATAAATTAGGCTATTTTAGTGACATGGTTACTAATCTATGGTTATTTTTAAGGTTATTTTGTAAAACACTGTAGGTGGGGCGTGTCTGATTTGAAAGATGGGATGTTTTTTTATCATGGCTAGGGATTTTCTACTTTAAAAATGTTTATTTTACACTAAAGAAAATGTCTCTTCCACTGTCAGTTCTGATTTTTTTTTAAATATGGTGTCAGTGCATTTTTCATTGCATCTAAATCTTGATATCTCACATGCAATCATCTGCACACAAACATGCTAAAACATGTATTAATGAATTGAAGGTACTCTTATACGTTTTAAATTATGGAAACGTGTGTTTTCATGGATGGAGCAACTGAAAGAGACAGAACTGAATATTAAATGCATACCATCTAAAGACATTACAGAAATTGGATAGCAAGGCTACTCTAGTCCATTCTGTCCTGCCTCGGTAACGTTTATATGATTAGGAGGCCTCCACACATTCTATATTTTTATTGAATGACATAGTTCTCTAAATAAACTGTCAATCACCTGGTTTCCATGGAAACTGGGCGGTACACTACCTGCGTGCTGCTCGCCGGAGTCTCGCTCGCTGTTGGCAGGGAGCAGGCATGGGTTTGAAAAGGATACTCAAGCCTGGCAGTGACAGGGGCGCACTGTAGTTGAAGGAAACTGGAGATTTCTACTATAGCCGTCAACGCCAACCGATAACCTCCGACTAATTTCGTCCTTCAGGATTAGGCTTTATCAGGTAGACCCAGGTAGGCTATACGTGTATTTCCAGGATATTATTGTTGACCAGTAAATAGATTTAAAACTCAACCAAGCATGTCATCTGTCCGTTTCGCATGTGAAGCAAGGTGCAGGGTTAATCGTTTAGTTGGTAAAGATCATTTGGCGCCATAAATGCAAACAAGCTTCATCAGCCTAGATGAAAGGAAAAAGATAAATTGTAACCAAAAAGATAAATTACAGCATATTACTGATAGCATGATAACTGTCGCATGTGCTTGCATAATCCAATATCCTAAACTCATTCAATTCAATAGCCTGATGAGAGCTTGGATCATTGGAATTAGCTTAACTGAAATGTATTAGATATTAGAAATTAAAAGCTGATAGCCTGTCTGATATTGAGCCAATGATTTTTCAATGAATTCATTATAAAGGGGACAACATTATAATACATGATATGCCAGGTGATGCTTGAAATATGATTATAATGTTCTGCCTTCAGATAGGCTAAATACATTTTTGGTTATGCATATTTGTCTCATTTTCAGATCAATAAATTAATTAATATAGTAATTTAATCTTAGATAAAGGACACAGCAATATACTAAACTATAAACTAAGCAGCCATTTATAACAAGGTAAACACGGTGAGTCAACTGAGCCAGCCTGTAATTGTCTTGTCCATCATTCTAAGAGGCATGTTTATGAAAACATCTGTGTAATTTAATTATACATTATCAGATTGATCGCTTTTTCTGGGAACAATGTGATATGAAACTGACAACTTAAATGTTTACTTCAGTTATATCATACCCGAAAGCTGTCTCAAAGACTAACTTCTGTCAGTCAGTTTATGAAAATACTTTGTTAAATTTGCTCATGTGATCTTATATACAGTGAGCTCCAAAAGTATTGGGACAGTGACACATTTTTGGTTGTTTTGGCTCTGTACTCCAGCACTTTGGATTTGAAATGATACAACAACTATGAGGTTAAAGTGCAGACTGTCAGCTTTAAATTGAGGGTATTGTCATCCATATCGGGTGAACTGTTTTAAATTACAGAACTTTTTGTACCCTGTCCCCCCATTTTAGGGGACCAAAAGTATTGGGACAAATTCACTTATATGTGTATTAAAGTAGTCAAAAGTTTAGTATTTGGTCCCATATTCCTAGGACACAATGATTACATCAAGCTTGTGACTCTACAAACTTGTTGGATGCATCTGCTGTTTGTTTTGGTTGTGTTTTAGATTATTTTGTGCCCAATAGAAATGAATGGTAAATAATGTATTGTGTAATTTTGAAGTCACTTTTATTGTAAATAAGAATAAAATATGTAAATAAGAATAGAATAACACTTCTACGTTAATGTGGATGCTACCATGATTACGGATAGTCCTGACTGAATCATGAATAATAATAAGTGATCAAGTTAGATGCACAAATATCATACCCCCTCCTAATGCTAATCTCCCCTGTTATTGTAATGGTGAGCGGTTAGCATGTCTTGTGTGTCTGTAACTTTGCCACTCATCATTATTCCCAATTCATTCAGGACTATCCGTAGTCATGGTAGCATCCACATTAATGTAGAAGTGTTAAGAAACATACTCTATTATTATTTACAATAAAAGGTAACTCCAAAATGACACAATACATTGTTTACCATTAATTTCTATTGGGCACAAAATAATCTGAAACACATCCAAAACAAACAGCAAATGCATCCAACAAGTTTGTAGAATCACAAGCTTGATGTAATCATTGTGTGCTAGAAATTTGGGACCAAATACAAAACTTTTGACTACTTTAAGCTTGTCCCAATACCTTTGGTCCCCTAAAATAGAGGAACTGTGTACACAAATGCTGTAGTTTCACCCGATATGGATGACAATACCCTCAAATTAAAGCTGACAGTCTGCACATTAATCTCATAGTCGTTGTATCATTTCAAATCCAAAGGGCTGGAAACAACAACAAATGTCTCACTGTCCCAATACTTTTGGAGCTCATTGTATTTTCTGTAGACTAATGGCTTAATGCTCTACATACATTATTACAGTAGCTTTGGGCATAACTGAAGGTTAATCAGCGTTTGGAATTAATTAATTAACATAGCAATGTACATGACAATTACAATTCTAATTTAGTCATTCTCTGTTGATGTTCCCCAGGTTTGAGGATTTTCCTTGTTGGTAATTAGAAGAGAGAACTTTTCCATGACAGCTTGCTGTGCATAAGTGAGGTGCGTTCTTCATTTCTAAGCAATCGGTAGCATTCACTTTGGTGCTGGGCTATAAACTAACCAATGGCGACTGAGGGGGGCCAAGATGGACAGCGTCAGGAAAAAGTTGTCTTGAAGAGGAAGTTGACCGGTCCACCCAGACTCCTCCTGGGCAAATCAAAATCCAACAACCAGGGAGGTGACAGGTCTGAGGCTCATTCTAAGAAGAGAAACAAAAGAGTGAACATCATCAATGGAACTCAGATGGATTCCTCCATCAAACAGTCAAATATAGAAGCTGGAGAGACGGGATCATCACAACTTGTAGCCACTTCAGACGACATCTGTACAACCTCAAAAATGGATGAGGATCAAGCTTCATCTGAACTACCCACTGAGCCCTCAAGGTGGCGCTCCACCTCAGATGAGGATGAGACCAGTGAAGGCCAATTGGAAGGACACAGTAAGACGAGGAAAACAACAAAGCATGGCTGGAGAAGGTTATTTTCCCCGGCTCTCATTTGCGTCAGAAGACAAAGGAAGAAGTACACTGCAAAAACTTCAATCCAGGATGGTGACCAGGGAGTTGTACAAGCTGAGAGACTAACTCATACTGAAGCAAAGTCAATGGGAGAAGACACCATCTCCTTGAGTGACAAGTGTGTCCGCGATGCTCCTGACATTGACAATGTCATGAAAAGGAGGCGAAGGTTTACCATCCGGACGGGGCCGACCTTCAAGCGGCTCTTGACAGTGTCTTACGTCCGCGGCCAAAGGCCAAAACAGGGAAATGTTGTACAGGAGGTCTCTGAAGACGTCCAACAACAACCGTCAGTGACCTTCAGGAAGACATTTCAGCATTTTTTGATGTGTGGAAGAAGGGCACCTTCAGCTGTGCTCCCTCTGGGAGACAATGACACCCAGGACACTGGAGACAAGGACACCCAGGACCCTGGAAACAAGGACACCCAGGACACTGGAGACAAGGAGACTGAGGTGGAGCCAATGGGGACACAAGACACGGGACAACAGTGCACATCTGACATCCAGGGGATTGAGCTTCTGGAAAAGGGGGCTGAGGTTAGAGGACAATGTACAGAGAGAGTGACAGTGTGTGCCGACGTGAGCACCCTGCAGCCCGAGGACGGAGGCCCAACAGACACCCCTACGAGCCCAGAGTCCCTACTAGTGACTCCCATCCCGACAAGAGTTGTAAGACCAGTGGTAGATACAGAAGACACAGTGACCAGTCCAACGAATGATTCAAAGGAAACAGAGATATTGGAACCTGAGACTTCTTTAAAAACTAAGTTATGGGAAACTGAGATTTGTACCAAAACTGGCACAGACTCAAACCTCAGTGAGGTCATCAATGTTACCATGGATGCTAACGAGATGCGAGTAGATGAACTGTATCATATCCAGTGTTTAGAGAAGGACAAGGTCATTGAGTCAGACTGTGCGATAATCGATACACTCAACAGCGTTGCCATGGACACTAATGAGTATCCCTCAGACTCAAATCAGATAATTTCTTTAGAGAATGCTGCCAAGGACACTGCTGATGCATCTGAGAAGAATGACACGCTCTGCAGGATCACGGAAGATAACATTGTGCAGAATGGCCAGCCCTTGACCAACGTCAGCATCACCCCCGGGGCTGACTCAGACCAGGATGTGTCCGACCAGGATGGCCATGAGGTGGGGGATGAAAGCGGCAAGAGTGGCCTCCTGACGGATTACGACCAGGACTTGTTGTTGTGTGGAGAGAACCTGTTAGTGCAGACGGCTCGCTTCTTGGTCCAGGCAGCCATGAGCGCTGCCATGGAGCAGCTCTCAATGGAACAGAGAGGCACTCCCACCACTGTCCACAGGGAGGCGCAAGGGAGTCGAGATCACGCTTGACACCCCTTTCCGGCATGTTGTGACAACACGTATGTATGACCCCATTTGGATCAGCAGAGTTGCATTCATTACGGCACACAGTGGGAAATGTTTTAAAACATTTTGCAACAGAAATTAAACATTTGAGTTTCTTATTGAACCAGTAGTTTCTGTTTCAATCCGTTTTCTTCCGTTTTGTGTCTAATGAACACGACCCAGGATTATTGAAAAAATATATTTTTAAAATTAGACAAGTATACATTTGTAAACCACTTTTAAAGTTATTGTTGGTTACAACTTGTTGTTAACAGACCAAACTGCTGCTGTGCATATAAATCTAAACCAGAGAACCGTATTGACACAATACATTTTTACAATATATTCTCTTATATTGTACAAGAGGTGGCACTCAATTTTAACAATTACCATCACAAAGATTTTAACTGTTCAGTGTGACTGTGTTTTGAAAATGGTGGAACTAAGGGCTCTATTCAATCCATATCGCAGAAATTCAGCGTTACTGCGTGATTTAATTTTCAAGGCAATGTTCCCGCGTTAGTGGAGACTGCATTCTCAGTCAACTCTGCATATGTCACCTCAATCGGAAATTACCTTTACATTTCTAGCGCACAATCTGTAGCGCTTCAGTGATACAGATTGAATATTGTCCTTATACCTAAATTACGGTTTATTTACCTATAGAACTGAAAGTCTCCGATTCTCAGATAAAGTTTATCTGTTAATCTGAATAAATTATAGTTCTTAAAAAACTGAGATCCGCGATAGGGAAACAGCGCCACTGGCCACCCCAGGCGCATTTGTTATTGTATTTGTTTTGAGCCAATGAGCAACCAGCATCGTGGTACATTACTCTGCTGTTCTATCGCACGCGCAATGACGTGTA
The DNA here is from genome assembly GCF_045679555.1 of Salvelinus alpinus. Taxonomy (NCBI): domain Eukaryota; kingdom Metazoa; phylum Chordata; class Actinopteri; order Salmoniformes; family Salmonidae; genus Salvelinus; species Salvelinus alpinus. The sequence goes on from NC_092112.1 coordinate 15,463,955, forward strand.
ACGATGTCAGAGGGGAAAACAGTGCTGGTTGTTGATGTAACGTCTTCGTTGTTGTAATATCGCAAATGGACACGGCAGTTTCACCGCTACCGATTCCAATTTTAATTAATCAATTATTTGATGATGTATTTAAGATATGGTGATTATTTCACACAATGAGAGTCTTAGGCTCTTATTGAATAGTGTCTTGCCCTCTGGTTGCTGTTTAATAGATGTTTAAGCATACATTGCTCAGTTAAAAAGCTTTCTCTCGTATGTGTATAGAGACTATACAACGCTTAACGTTACACCTGTAACTTGTCATAAGAAAATATTAGGTACTCTAGTCCGAATAGAACTCTGTGCTGTCGTTTTTCTGTGTGAATGTCATTCTGTCATGGGAAAATAATGATTACACAGTTTGACACCTGGTGTATCTGGATAAATACAACCTAGTCTCTAGGTGGCTATTTGTTGTCATTCTGTCATCATAGCTTGACCTCCTGGACTTCAGAGGAGATTTTGCAGTATTTGTAAACAAGACCAGCAAACATCTGTCTTGGTGCAGCACAACATTCAATACATGGAGGCTTGCTGGTTTCCCAAAGGCCTCTTTTGGAGGTGGGGGACTGTGAGGCAAACACAATGACATCATTAGAGGTGGATACCAGGCTCTCTTAACCAAAATAATGTGTCATCCAATGATATGAGCCAACTCTCTGGTATGACCATGAGCAGTATGTCCTGTATGTGTGATCACCCCCTTGAGATCTGGCTACGGAGTTAATCACTTCAGAGGAGTGAAGGGTGTGACAGTCTTTTAATGTGACGGGTGAGGATTAATTCAATTGTGAAGAGAAACATTGTCTTTTCTAATTGAGTTATGTGAGTAATATCTGGTTGATTTGTTGTTGTGTTATGTTAAATGTGTATAACGTGCTGGTGGATATTTATTTATCAATATAACTATATTTTCTGTTTGAAAACTGTCACCAATTAAATGATCGGACAGACATGCATAATCTCACTCCCGATCTACCTATTTTTAGCTTCAATATGTGAAAATGATCTTCCCCAGTGAAGTCTGCAGTGTGTTTCTATAGCAATAGAGCTATCTTATATTTAGTTATAACCTACCTATCATCAAGAAACTACCCATTTGAACCATTACAGTTCTGTTTAGTTTCTCAGTTTCTTCTCATCGTGTTTCTTCTCTGTTAATTAAGGCACAATAATAGTTTTCCATTTGATTGGGAAGGTGGGGTACTACTTATTGTTCTTACAGCCTCACCTTAATCTTACTTTATGGCAGATTGTAACAATGTATTTTTGGACATTTTGTTATTATCACAAGTAAGAGTTTGATGAGTTCCAGCACTAGCTGTCCTATATTAAATTAGAATATACTTAACCTAGTGCTTGAGAGAGAATTGTGCTGTCTCAGGGCCAGAAGCCATCTGTCAGTTTTAATATTTTAATGTTGAGCTCCAGAGGGATACATAAAACATTCTGTGTAGCTGGTCCATTAACCTGCTTCACTCAGAGGACCATGGCTACATCCCAATTCTCCACCCTTTTCCAGAAGTGTGTACTTGTACACTCCCCATAATGGATTTAAAAGCACATGATTGGTGTAAGCATTGGCTTGGAGGGAGTTTCCACCTTTGTTAAATCCATGTCGGGAACGTGTGCAAGTGCACACTTGTGGAAAAGGGTGGAGAATGAAAATTGTGACGCAACCCAATAAGCACGGGGTAGAAGAGAGGCCTGATGGTACCTTTTGGGGATGAGTCCTTCAGCTCTTAAGTGGCCTCTGGTGGTAAGAAGTTGTTACTACAAGAACAGGGAACATAAAGCCTGGTTCCAGAAATGTTGCTGTTCTTGCTTACTCATTTTCAGTCCTTGTCTAGCAAAGTTTGGCATGACAATGAGTGACAAGGAGTCGATATGATATAACACAAACAGACTTGCACTCAGGCTAGGGAACATACTAGGTGTGCTCTATAAATTGAGCTGTGTTGAGATTCTCCACCCTTCTCTAAGAAGTGTGTCCTACTTTCTCTGTCCTCACTGGTTTAAAAACATTGTATTGGTGTAATCATAGGCTGATTGAAGTTACCACTGTAAATCTTGCTTTTACTTCCATGAGGGTGAGTGAACGTGTTTTTACACTTCGGGGATAAGGGTAGAGCATGGGACTAAAGCAGTGGAGGCTGCTGAGGGGAGGATGGCTCATAATAATGTCTGGAACGGAGTCAATGGAATGGCATCACATTGAAACTATGTGTTTGATACCATTCCAACTATACCACTCCAGCTATTACAATGAGCCCATCCTCCTCAATTAAGGTGCCACCAACCTCCTGTGGACAACAGCCATTGTTTTTAGACACTGGTATGTGTAACATTTACCTCATCGCAATTACATGCAGCATTAAACAAACAGAAATAGTGAGAGGGAAAGGAATTCCGATATCGGAAACAGATGTTCGGTTTGTAGAAACTAAACATTCCTATCAATAAGACGAGTTACATGAGACAATCTGTTAAAAAATATATTTATTTACAAAACATTTTCCATGTATGGAAAAGTGACACAGATTAATGAAAACATGAAACCACAGCCATGTGGTAACGACAAAGTGTATGACAAAGTGGAAAAGTAGCCAACTGAAACATACCAGAGGTCACACACACCAACAGGATAGAATGGAAACAAACCCAGAAAGGTAAATTTAATAATCCTAGGTTTATACTGTCTATCGCAGTACATACAGGTTCCTGGTTCAACATTACTAGATGCATTCTTCTACACACTCTGATAGCCATTGCCACATATCCGTCAAATATGAATCTACAATCGCACAATCATAAAGCTTTAGAGAACTAAGTTCAGAGTATCTCTTTTAGTCACTTCTACTCTTGCCTGGCTACCCGAACTCTATGCTCCAGCCAAACGCAACGCAACGCCCACGGACTTTAGTGGACTCCGTCATGAGTCTTGAACTGAGTACCTCCCCAACCCTCCACCCTTTACCAAATGCGAACACTTTGTTTTGTACAATGCCCCTCGTCACCAAAAACGACTTCAATGATGGCCGTCTCAGACTGAAGTATGTAGCGAACGACAAAGCAGCGGAAGAACTTAGTGTGAGTCGTCAGGCTACTTCTACTCATGTTAGCCTGTTATGAGCTAAAATAAGTCCTTCTTTGTGTTGTCAAGGATTACATTTTAACATTTTAAATTTAACTAGGCAAATCAGTTAAGAACAAATTGTTATTTACAATGACGGCCTACCCCAGCCAAACCTGGATGACGCTGGGCCAATTGTGCGCCACTCTATGAGACTCCCAATCATGGCCGGATGTGATACAGCCTGGATTTGAACCAGGGACTGTAGTGACGCCTCTTGCAGTGCCTTAGACCGCTGTGCCACTCGGGAGCACAGGATAAAGTACATTCAACAGGTTTCCTCTGTAGTTAAACACTGCTAAGGGTCGTATGTGTCATCTCAGAGGAGGAGTGCTGATTTAGAATCAGTTTTGCCTTTCAGATCTAGAATGAATAAGACAGGGGGGGACCTGATCCTAGATCAGCTCTCCTGTGACGCTTGAATACATCCCCAGGTTTTCCAGCTTTAAAGGTTTTGGGATGACACTTGTGACTTTGTCTTCTTTTGCATCCACGTCCATTTTCATAGTTAGTACACACTTCTTGAAGGTGAATGAAGCTGGCCAAGCAAATTCTCTGCTAATTATCAAGTTTAGGTATACTGTGCTAGTTTGTAAGTGCTAGTAAGTGCTAGTTTGTTGAGATTAAAGAAAGAAAAAGAGGAACACCAAGCCCCTGCTCATGATTTTGGAGGGAAATATTTAAATGTTCCAATATGTGTAATGATGTACTACCATACATCAATTGTGTACTGCAACATTGTGGGCGTGAGAATTTGTCCCTTGCAAATTCCTGTAACCCTGACAACCCTCCATAACAACAAGCCAGGCTCCATTTCAACAGCTACTTATTTCTGAGAGTGCACATTTTCAGAAAACAATGCAGATACATAGTATTTGCTAATTTCCAATCAATACACCAGCTGGTAAAACATGACAACTGAGAGAGAGACAACACATTCCTCCTTTTAAATACCATGTTCTATTCTATTCAACCGTTCACTGAATAAAAGAACATACACTTTACACTGGATTCACATCACAGGTTTTCATCTAACCGACAGAGAGATGACGGTATTGACAAAAGGACAGGATACAACCGGATCAGTGGAAAGATAATGACGAAAGGTAAGGAACGCAACTGAAACAGGGTCATGTTCAGTCGGAATTAAACTGAAGAAAACAAACTCAAACAGGGTGAAACAGGAGGTACTATCTGGAATCGTTAAATAAGAATCACTAAGTTTCGTTTTCCATTGCAAAAAACGTTTTACTATTGTTGTGCCCTAATGAAGACGAACCAGATGTGCACAGTCTCTGGTGAGTGCAGATGGGAGAATGAAGATGTATTCGCAAAACACTTCTTATTACATAGCTGTTATCCCCGGGTAACTGTAAGGGTATAACTTATGTCAATTACCTTGTAACAAGTATAAGTACATAGTTCTTACCAATTACCATTGTTAATCCAGTTTTCTAAGAAAACACACAAAAAAAGAGAGGCTACTGCATAATCACACAAACAAGAGTTATCAAATTAGGTGGTGACTCCAGCACGTCACCTATGTAAAATGGGAGTTGATGTATTTCTTTCATTTCTACAGTTTGTTTTCGCTTTCATTCCACAGCGACGTTGTCCACGCTCTCCTGCGAGATCTCAGAGTCTAGCGAATAGCAGGAGCTGCCATTGTCCTGAGCTTCCCTGTTTGCCTCCTCCGCCAGCGCTACTGTAGTGCTTGCCGCCACCCCGCCGCCCTCCGGTGGCCCCTCACAGAAGTGCCCAGAAGCGTGGATGAGCTGGCTGCAGAGGCGGCTGTAGCGATGGTAGCGCGACGGCTTGCCCGTGTGCGTGTACATGTGCTCCTGCAGCTGGCTCTTCTGGGTGAAGCGCAGGCTGCACACGGAGCAGGTGATCTTGCGCTTTCGTGTGTGACTGATAGTAGAGGTGGTCATGGTGGTGGTGGGGGGTGTACTGGTGCCACCGGCTATACCCCCCCTGCTCCGCCTTAGCTCGGTGTCTAGCTCGTCAGCTAGGGCTTGGCTCTGTCTCAGGGCCTCCTCCAGGTAGCCTGCATCCTGCTGATCCTGGGGGCACCCCCGCTGCTGCTGCTGGTCCTCAGGGCCCACTGTGTCCCCTCCCCCGCCCTGGGAGAGGCCCTCCATTAGTCCGCTGGGGTCCAGGGCGCAGGTGGCGTGGCTGAACAGGTGCTCGCGGAGCCCCTCGGGGGACGAGCAACGCTCGCCGCACCGGGGGCACGGCAGCGCATGGGGGCCATCCTTGAACAAGAGGCCCTGGCAGGGGTTGCCGCCCTGGGCCAAAGGAGACGTTGGGGACCCTCCCCCGCCTGGCGCCTGATGGCACTCCTCTCCCTCTTCCTCCACCCTCTCCTGCTTGATGCGCGTTGAGATGTCTGAGTCGTCGCCGGAAGCCACAGAGGAGACACCACGGAGGAGACCAGAGAAGGGCTGACGGCCTGATAAGGGGACGCCCTCCATCCCCACAGTCATCGAAAACTGGGTGGCGTGGGAGCGACCTGCCCGAGTGGACGAACGCACGTCCTCGGGGCCGCCCCCTCCTCGGGCCCCTGCACTACCTTTAGGGACCCCAGTACCCTCCTTGTTTGCTAACTGGGATGAAATCTGAATGCCGTACAGGTTGGACATGCGGACAAGGTCGGCGGTGGCGGCATCGGGCCCACCCTCACCAGGCTTACTGCACAGCTGGTAGGCATGGAGGAACTTGATGCCCTCCTGCAGGCGGCCCTGATCCACCGGCTGCTTGGGGCCCATGCCTGTGTACATGATGTGGAGCAGGTAGCTGAAAACGTCTGGCTGGATGTCCGTGGGCTGGATCTTAATGCACTCACTATGAAGATGACGATAGACAGTGGGAGAGTATATTAGCCTTTACTCTCGAAGCACATTCATATTTCCTGTCTCTAATAACAAAGTATCCCTTGGATTTTGTTAAGTTAAATATATGTATACAAACTAGTCAAGACCTTCTCTCGTGCAGGACATTCAGGTAATACAATGTACAAAAACAAACACACAAGTAAGTGCATTACCAGTCTCAATTCTATTCTATTAATCTATTCTTGCAGCCGAAGAAACATGTGGTTAACAATCAGTGCAATGTGAGACAACTAACACAACACCCCTTCTAATCCCCAATATCACTGAAACAACCTCTGATGGTCTCTAGACCCTGGTACTGTACAACAAGACCAAAGATCGAATCCCTGAGCTGACAAGGTAAAAATCTGTCGTTCTGCCCCTGAACAAGGCAGTTAACCCACTGTTCCCTGGTAGGCCGTAATTGAAAATAAGATTTTATTCTTAACTGACTTGCCTAGTTAAATAAAGGTCAAATTAAATAACACCCTTAGTGTGTCACAGAATGCAACAGTCATGCAGTATGCATCTAACCTTGACTGATGAATGAAGATCATCTTGAAGTAGTTGGAGAAGGCAGCAAGCACAGCCCGGTGGGCCTTGAAGTACACGTTGCCAATGGCGACTGTGCAGTCGCACAGGAAGCCAAACTCCCTCTGGATGTTGAGCTGCTGCAAGAGGAACAGGCTGTGGCTGGAAACGTCCATGATACCCCCCACTCCACCTCATGTCACACACATAAATATACGCACATAGTAATTCATAATATAAAAATTAGGTTCAGGAGAGGATATGTTGTGCAGACCTGGGTTAAAATAGTATTCACTTCCTTTCAAATAGTTTGGGGCGGAGTTTGCACTTCTGGGACTATTCAAATTGGTTCCATAGTGCCAGGTAAGCTCAATAAATATACACAAATACTATTGGAACCCAGGCCAGGTCTGATTGCTGTGCAAAGACAACATGTGATTCTATATGATCAAACTATTTTCTCAGCCTCTAGAGCACACCCAACATATGTTCATAAAATGTCACACCTCTGAAGCATGCATTAAGAAATTTCTGAAAGTGCTGCTGAAACAATGGCGTACTCTGCTGGTCAAAAAACTGAAAGAAGCACCCCGCCCCCCCTAAAAAAAAAAGACTATTGGCCAGATGTTGGCATCTGCGTAACTTTCTACCTGTTGACATCTTAGGTAATAAGAGTTTCACTTCCGGTGTGAAAAGATGAAACATTGAGGAACCGCAACCTAATAATTACTTTGACATAAAAACAGTTCATTTTATGTCGATGTATACTTACGGCAAGGTTACTACATTGTAACAGAGAGTGGGCCGATATAATATACCGTTACATTGTTGTAATAGATAGGGCATGTTTATATTGTAGCAAACCCTTTATTTAATTGTATCCATTTATGCTGCCTACTTCAAATCAGACGGGGCAATATGATGGACTGTCAGACATAGCAACGCATGCATTCTTGCAACCGCCACAGATAAAGGGGTCAGCTTTCGAATGAAATATGCAAATAACCGAAAAATACCATCCTAAATGATGGTCAACATGCCAGTCCCCTATGTAGCCTACAACCCACAGGAGGTCTCAAAATATATTCGTCAGCTTGTTTCACTACAGCATCACATCGATTCACACACGTATGCGTTGTAGCCTATCAAGTGTTCCTGCCGACCGAATCAAGTGTTCCTTCCAGACAAAATCAACAACCGTGAACAGCCTCGATAACCCACACCGGCCCCAATGCATGCATTTGGATATCCCCTCCTATTTGCAAAACAAAGCAAATACGATAATCGGAAGTCTTTCTTACCACCTATTTGCGAAATATATATTAAATAAAGGTTTATATTTCGTACGTAGCCTATTTGTTGCCACAGAGAAATTCTCGCACGGTCTCGCGCGTCTTCCTATGTGATTGTCTCCTGAGGTTGTTATTCGTCACGTGATTGTACAGTACTGTACATTTGCTGTTCTGTCATAAAAGGTGAACATTTTGTAAATACCGTGTGTAAAAAAATAAATTGTTCAAATTGTGTAAATACCGTGTGTTTTACTTTCCCCGGAAACATATGTCGTTGGTTGACAAACATTGAAGTAAGGGTAACATTCTAAATATATTTAAAAAATTGACATGACATGTTCAGTCAATTTAAGAGCGCCTCAAAGTTCTAATAACCAAGCAGTACAGCCTCATAAACGCACGCCGTGGAGATTTGATCTTTTTCTAATTTGCCTTTATGCTGAAATGTAGCCTTAACATCCTATCAAGATGTAAGCCTACTTCTGTAAAACTTTAAGATTAATCAAATGTGTACCTACACCATCCTTATCGGTGGGTTATTATAGTAAGTGCATATGGAAATAAATAGGCAATAAAATTAGGCTTTTAATCAAATTTATGCGGAGGAAGATAAACCTTGTTAAGTTTATGCATTGGCGCTATTAACCTAAATAGCCTATGCCACAGTCACAGTCTCTATGTTCGTCCATTTTACTTGTAAGCGTCCAGCTGAGCAGCCTAGTCACTGCCTTGTTTCAGTACACCCAGTCTCGGGAGGTTTGGATTTGCGTGAGTGGGGCTGGATCTCGCTCAGTGCGGTGAACGAGCTCGGCAGAGCGGCTGTGCGGAAGTTCTTTCATCCGTGCTGCAGAAGGGGCTTGCTTCGCCCTCGCGATTATTCTCGTCACAAGTTTATGGTTGGATAAAAGCGGTTCAGGTGGAACTTCTGGACAGTACACCCCAACTTGAGTTTTACTACATCCACAGTCTTCCTCATTTATTGTCGGTGAGTATTTATTCAGTGTTTTCACAGAGTAAACATTCCTGCTTTCGGAAAAACCCTGTGCCTTTTTTCTCATAGAGTGAATGCGGGTAGGAGCGCGGGGGTGGCAGTGCGTGCTTGCGTGAGATTTCCGACAACACTGCCACTGCCGTGGAGGTCTCTCCATTTTGGTTTCACATTGTTTGGTCCTCCCATATTTTCAACAAGAAATAATAATCACTAATTTACGCTGATGCTCCGATTGGAATGATTGTAAAGCTGTTTAGGTCATCGTTACTTTTAGTGAGGTATGATTGACAGCCACGATGCCCGCACGACTTAGTCTCCAAAACAGGCCAATGAAAATTGGTGGGTGGGAGTTGAGCAGTCAACGAGTACCGACAAAGAAACGGCTATTTTTGAGCCATAAATAAGAGGACATCACCTCACTGCACATTATCAAAGTAGACCATTGATATGATAGACTAGTCTACAGCTGTTAGACAAACAGATATTTCATTGTGATCAACTAAGTTCAAGTACATTTTATGTTATAGGCTTTAAAAAAGGCTACAAATGCAGTGCAGACTGAACTCCACTTTGTGAACCCTATTACTGTAGACAATCTGTAATTGACATCACTGTAAATCTGTAAATTAAATAAAAATGTTAAGCTAGCTATATACTGTAGATATATGTAATTTTTGCTTCCAGAGGAGCACGGCTTCCTGGGGAACGCTTACACAAACACACACACACTGAGCGTTTGGAGGCCAGGGTCTGTTACAGTGTAGCATTAAGGGATTAGGTGCCTTGCTCATGGGCACAAAGTCAGGAGATGGAATACCTGAATCCCGACCGACATTTCCCCATCATACGTGGGATTCAAACCAGCAACCCTCCGATTGCAGGCCCACCTCTCTAACCTCTAGGCTTTATGCCGCCACACTAGTTCAAGACATAATGTGCTCTACTGTATATTATAAAATTAGGCTAGATCGTTTTGAAATCGTCAATTTGATAATATAGTCCTGTGTGAATACATACCTGGGTGACAAAAATTATCTTTAGGGTGATGTTATTTTACGTATGTGCCACAAGCAGACCTTTTAAAAATACTTTACTTCAACATGCAATGTTTAGCACTATTTTGAGAACTTAATTAAGGCATAAGAGTTTACATTTTTCTATTTCCTTTGTTTTATTTAACCTTTGTTTTTAATTAGGGTTATTGTACAGGGATAATAACCACTTAATTAAGCTTAAGATGTGCAATTGTGTTTTCAAACAGATTTGATACATCCTAAATAACTAAATGTAGGATCTTTAGATTGCTAATTCGCTGCTCTCCCCTTCACTCTTCCAGGGTGATGGCGAGGCCGAGCCACAGTGAGCATGTGCTGCAGCAGCTCAACAACCAACGGGAGTGGGGCTTCCTGTGCGACTGCTGTATCGCCATTGGCGACATCTACTTCAGGGCCCACAAGGCAGTGCTGGCTGCGTGCAGCTCCTACTTCCGCATGATGTTCATCCGGGACCAGCAGGGGACAGCTCGCATGGATCTCAGCAACATGCAGATCAGCGCAGAGTGCTTCGACCTCATCCTGCAGCTCATGTACCTGGGCTGCATCGTGGTGGGCAGCTACGAGTTTGAGGAGCTCAAGGTCTCAATGGCCTCCCTGCAGATGTACTACATCCCAGACACCTTGGAGGACCTCAGGGACATCAGGAACACCTCCAACCTCACACCGTCCTCCTCGGCCTCCTCCTCTTCCTCCACCACCTCATCCAGCTCCTCCTCCTCCATTGGCCCGGCAATTGCAGGAAAAATGATGTTTGGAGTCCGCATGTACGAACAGCAGAAGCCAAGCACCCCAGAGGGGGAGCCCAAAATTTTGCCCAAAGTTGCCATCACTGCTGTGCCTGTGCGACCAAGCATTCCTGTCCCAGTCAACAGGCCTCCACTTGTGGTGGAGGATGTGGCGTCCCCTTTGGTAGTAGTTGCACCACCGTTTCTAGACAGTGTGGCTGAGCAGCCTTGTGACCTGCGCAAGAGGCCCGGTGGCCGGAGTGCCACCATGAAAGAGCGCCCCCGCTTCGGGCGCACATACACCTGCGACGACTGTGGCTTTGTCTTTAGCTGCGAGAAGTTGCTGATCGAGCACATCCTCACCTGCACCAATCGTAAGGCCTTTCAGGTCCCCAGGACCAGCTCCGAGGCAGACAACGACTCCAGCAAGGTGGAGAGCTCGGCCTCTGAGGGGATGGAGGAGCACAGGGTGGTCTGCAAGGGTGAAGAGGATTGGCCGGACCACAAGTCAGACGCTGACACAGTGATCAGGTCCATGACAGTTGGTACGGATAACGAGCCTGGTTCTGCTAGGAATATCACCATCAAGGTGGAGCTGGAAGAAAACGTGGTGTCTGAGATGGATGGCATTAAAGTAGTTCAGGTGGGAGAGATCAGTGCGAGGCACAGTGCACTCAGCGACACTATGAGGGAACCGATTAAATTTAACCGGGAGGCCGAGGCTTGTGTTTCAGTCATGGGCGACAGCAACGAGCCATTCGAGGGGCACATGTCCAGCAACAAGGATTCTGGCATACCTGTTAAGATGCGCAAGATTAAAGAGGAGAAGCAGGACGGGGACAGCGCACCGTGTGAGCTGTGCGGGGAACTGCTCACAAAGGAGGACCAGTCAGCTCACTACATCTCTAGCCACATGGGCCACATCTGTGCCTGCGGGAGGTGTGGCCAGGTCCTAATCAAGGGGAGGCAATTGCAGGAGCACGCTGAGCGTTGTGGCGAACCTCAGGGTGCGGACACCGACTCCCATGGGGAGGAGGCAGACTCGCCCCTGCCAGAGGACCCGCAGGTCATGGACGATGGGCTGCTGGAGGGGGGTGACCTGGCCTGCCCCCAGTGTGGCTTGCTTTTTCAGAGTGAGAGCCTAGCATTGGAGCATGCTCTGGCCTGCCACGAGCAGGAGCTGTTCCGCCCCGCCCTGCTGGAGGATGGCGGCGTTGAGCCGGACCACCGGCGCAAGCACTTCTGTGCCATCTGTGGCAAGGGCTTCTACCAGCGCTGCCACCTGCGGGAGCACTACACCGTCCACACCAAGGAGAAGCAGTTCACCTGCCAGACGTGCGGCAAGCAGTTCCTGCGTGAGCGGCAGCTTCGGCTGCACACCGACATGCACAAGGGCATGGCGCGCTACGTCTGCCCCGTGTGCGACCAGGGAACCTTCCTCAAACACGACCATGTGCGCCACATGATCTCGCACCTGTCGGCCGGCGAGACCATCTGCCAGGTGTGCTTCCAGATCTTTCCCAGCGGAGAGCACCTGGAGAAGCACATGGACGTGCACCTGTACATCTGTGGCGTCTGCGGGGAGAAGTTTCGCCTTCGCAAGGACATGCGGAGCCACTACAACTCCAAGCACACCAAAAGACTGTGTCCTGCCTGAATTTAATGCATCTGTTACTTAAAAGCCATAAATGTGAGAACAAATTTATGCACTTGAACACCAAAAAAAGAAAACCTATAAAATCTGCACTTTCAAATTTGTATGAATAATCAAAATGTGTTATTGCCTCAAATTTTGGCCATTTTGTCATTTAGTTTCACACCCCTGTACTAAACACACATTACTGCCATTTGTTGACAGTGCCACAGTAGACAAATCCTTGGCTCATCTTTTAAGGCTTTTGGAATCTGGTGTTTCTCAGCAAACAGCCTATGCAATACACAGTTCATGGAATGAAGTGGATTCAACTTAAGTTCCTTGCAAAGAGGTGTGTTTTGATTGTAATATGAATCCACACTTCAATATAGTCTTTATGAGTAGTTACTGTACATAGCACTTGTGCATTTACAATGAAGAATGGCCTTGCCTTTGCTTTGGCGGTGCCGTGCTCTTGCTTTACAGGTGTGCATGAGAGTGGCATTGCATTTCTGAACATTGTCTGCCAGTCGATGCCACTTTGCAACGCTCACTTCTTTGTCATTTCAATGTAAAGCATTAGGGACATGGACAAGCATAACTGAATATCTCAACAAATTGACTGATCTGGCTCCTTGTATTTTAAAATGATGCTACGAAATGGAAAGAGAGGCATCGTTTGTTTAGCCCAATCATAACATAGGCTACATCACGGTTTTCCAAAATTCTGTTTTAGACTGGCTCAGAAATTCCTGTCTTTAAAGGCCCAGTGCAGTCAAAAACGTGATTTCCCTGTGTTTTATATATATTGCCACACTATGAGGTTGGAATAATACTGTGAAATTGTGAAAATGGTGATATAATGCCCTTTTAGTGTAAGAGCCCATAGGGACCAGCACAAAAAAAGTACAAAAATGTATGCACTCACTACTGTAAGTCGCTCTGGTTAAGAGCGTCTGCTAAATGACTCAAATGTAAAAGACTGGTTTTGGTGGGGTGGAGTTTTGGCCTGCCTGGTGACATCACCAGGTGGTAAATTAGTTAATAGACCAATAACAAAGAGTTCCAAACCTCTCTGCCAATAACAGCTAGTTTTCAGTTTTCCCTCCGCACTCAGACCACTCCCAGACAGTCCTAGCAAATTTCTTGCTTGAGAAATTCCTCTTTGCTAAGAAGCTATTTTTGTTTATTTTTGACCATTTTAATTGAAAATAATCACAGTAAGATACTTAATTGTTACCCAGAAATGATTTGATATTGAGATAAAAACAGCTGCATTGGACCTTTAAGCCCCAAATGATAGTTTTTACACCATAAGGTTGATTTATTTTCTACCAGAATTGATACACATGACTACAACTCATATCAGATATGAACACTTTTTTTTCATGAAAGTTGCTTTTTAAGTGGAAAGTTCAATAGCTGTGAGAACTTCAGATTGTAAATAGGACACAAAAAAACACTAGAATGCTTTACTCTTGACAACGGTTATCACCTAATTCCATATGAAATCTTTCATGCCACCAAGGCAAGATCATGCACTCGCTCTTTTGCTTAATCAATTATTTCACGTGTTTACTATGCAATGTTGGGCTATACACAACTCTGAAACTTTCATTCGCTTTTCAAACAGCCTTCGATTCAAAGGATTTCTATTGTTGATATACAGTAATTAATTACTTTTATCACTGTGTGAGAAAACAGTTATGTCTACATTGATTCTTATTCAGTTTTCCTGGTAAGGAAACAATTAGCAACATAACTTTGACCCAGTGACTATAGGACAGTAATTTGGCTTTATAGACAATCAAAAATTGTAATATTTCATTTTTGCATACTGTACACAGACTAAAACTATGTCTGAATCCACTCTTGGGAACTTTTATGTGCTAATCGATGACTTCATTCATGTTACATTTGCTTTCTCTTCAGCTTGGATAGATTTAGTCGGAAGCTTCCTTTAACATTTGCCGTTGTATGAACTTTTGTTTGATTGCATTACACAGCCAATATTAAGCTTTGTCCTACATTGGTAGTGTTATATTGCGGGGAGTTACTTGAGCAGTATGTCTCCTGCATGTTGGACAATGTCACACGTGTTGCTATTGTGAAATGCTAATCCTTTTGTTTGTTTGCCCTGCAGAGAGAACATACTCTAAAACATCTTGAAACAACATGCAGTAGTGTGGAAGCTGGTAAAGCCTCTTAAAGTAGCTATCCAGTGTTTCCAAATGTCTATGAAATATGATCTATAATTAATTACTATAGCTAGGTTTCCATCTAATGGTGACAGATTTCCATGTGAATATTTAAAAAAAAAAAATCTGCATAAAAACAAAATGCGCATTTTTCCACCAGAGATGTTGCAGATGAAAGGCTATGCGTGATGACGTAGTGCGGTAAAAATAGCTTTCGCGGTTAAATTCTCATGTACCGACAACAATTTTTTTTTTTTAAATGGGTTTCCATCACATTCAACTCTTTTTATGGTTTTCTCACCCAAAAAATGCCATTATATAGCTGAGTGTTCCCACTCCGGTATTGGCAGTGTGCTCCAGCCAACAGTGCACAGATACAATACTGTTGGCTAGAGCGCACTTATAGCCTACATCAGGGATCAGCATCTAGATTCAGCCGTGGACGGATTTTTTCTTTTCTTGAGTGGATGGTCAGGTGGCCAGAACATAATTACAAATAATTTGTCAACTGCAAATTGACCTCAAGAAGCCCAAACTATATAATATTTAACTAAAACAGAATCGTTTCAAACTTTGCTTACATTTGTATACGATCACATACTGTATATCTCTCTATTTACAAATCTAAAATCACTTGGAGCTGATTTGCTGGTGTTTGTACAGTCTTTTTTGACCAACAATAAAAAAAAAAATACAAATTTTCGCAGAAAACTTGGGACAAATTTGTCCCCCAGGCCGCCAGTTGGGGAACCCTAGCCTACATGATGACATTATTATTAAAAGCGTTTCCACTGACATTTCTCACATAATTTATTTTACAGACAAAAAAGATCCCACCTTGTCTAGTGTATTTTGTTTTGTCGACATTTGGAAAGTTTACCGAAAACCTTTCAGTTTCCATCAGGCCTGTCATTACATTTTATATCTGACATATACTTTACTCGCATAAAAAGGTTAGTTGGAAACCTGGTTAATATGAGTGAAATATCTTTCTTGAAAAAAAAAATGAATAAAAAAGTTAAAAAGCAGCTTTTCTGTGTTTGAATGGTGTGGGCGTATACTGGTCGATAAAAATATCCATGACAAGTAAACAGCTGATTGGCCAGCTCAGCCAATGAGTCAGTGGGTAGATTCGATTATACTGAGCAGCGGGGTACCTGGCAAAGGCACATTATATCATCGTGCGAAAGAGGGGAGGGAAGAGCGCCCTTCTCAAATGGAACAGTAATCTACGCGGCTCGGTCATTTTGTCAACAAGGCAACATGGTGCATCGTCCAGAAACATACATATATTTTCCATAAAACAAATGTTAGAATTTGCTAACTCATTTTCATTGGGAAGCCAGATAAAGCTCAAAAGCAATCACTTTTGCATTTGAAAACACAAGAGTCCTACTCATTACTCCACGTTCTCCTACGTCGCACCTAGCTCATGCCTGAACTTTCACCCGGTGCAAAACATGCCTACATGGGCGCCTGGGCGAAATTAATCAAACCCCTCATTGAGACGTCTTGGCCAAAAACTTTGGCCACAAATACAAGTATAGAATGAGTCAAAATTATTTGGGTACGAGTTAACAGATGAGCAGTTATTTTAAGCAATCATAATGTAGGCCTACAACATGACCATGTACAGATGTAGGATCTTAATTTGATCACTCTTTTGTTGCAGAGAATTTTACTGAATTTTCCTGAACTGTAAATTCACTGAAAACTCACACTAACAAACGGTTATATTAACAGTAATGGCATTTTCATGTAGCCTACTTTTGGCCAGCTAATAGCCTAACCACAGACCAAGAAACATTGCGTTCAAATACTTTTGCTGCAGGATTATTTTAGCTATATAGGTCAAATTTAAGATCCTACATCTGTATGGAGGTTGTATTTTAGTAACCTTAACAGGAGTGACATCCCTTCAGGGGATAAATTAAGAATTATTAATGAGCAAGCAAGCTAATTTCTGTTTATGATCTACTACTCAGGGCCCTATCCAATCAAAAGCAAGGTAAAACAAATTGAAATTATCCTCTCTTTTTTTCTTCAGACAGTAACTGTACCTTGGTTGTGAGGAAGAAGAAAATAACATGGTTGTGAGGGGGGAAAAATGGTTTTCTTTCATTAAGTATATTAGAGTGAGATGAGTTTGAAAACCAAACCGGTGTTAAACAAAAGCATAAGTCATTTCTGTGTTTTCACTGCTGCACTTTAAATGTGTTATTGCTTTTTAGAACCGTTAAAGTAAAGCAAAATGGGTACGAAAATGTGTTGGTATGCATACAATCTGGTAACTCATGTCACCTCAAGTGAGGCTTTTATAGAGTTAACCCACTTGGGAGAGATTGTAAGGAGCCTACCATGGCAAGGGTTGTAGTATTTTATATTTCATGAAGGAAAAATATACAAAGGCTGTTTACACAGGAAGACTAATTCAGATTTTATATTTTGACAGATGAAATCTTTTGCCAATAATTGGGCAAAAGACCAGAATTGGGTCACCTGTGTAAACACAGCCATAGAGCTATGTTCATTTGCATTGCAAATCGTATATGATGAGTGATTTTGCTTTAACTACACACAGCCAAACTAGGACTAGCTCCTATGGTCTGCACCTGACAACAATCCAAGATATATATCGGAGGGAGCACTGATTTGTTCTCTAATCCACACACAGGGCAGAAAACAAAGGCTGCATTTACACATGCAGCAAATCTTTTCACCCTATAATTGGTCTCTTGACCAATCAAATCAGCTCTTTTGCCAATAACTGGGCATAGATCAGAATAGGGTTGCCTGTGTAAATGCAACCATAGCGCCATGTTCATTTGCATTGTAAATTGTATATGATGAGTGGTTTTGCTGTAACTACACTGTCGATATGAGACATTTTTAGGATAAACAATAGTTGATGGTCATGATACAGCAATTGATTGCATGAAATGAAAATTAAATAAACAAGATTGATAATAAAGATGTTCACCAACCAAGTGTGGTGTTTTGCAAACTTATTTGATCTATCACCATGCAGGTAGGTAGCTAGAGAAGGCTTGGCCTACTATGCTAGATTTGACTAGGTGCTAAACAACTACAGTCAAAAGTGACTTTTCGTAGCAGGTTGGAGAACTTACGCAGCGGGTTAAGGTTAGGAAAGGTTAGCAAAAATGCTAAAATTCTCCTCCAACATGCAAATTTGGACGTCCCTTTGGCTGTGTTTACACAGACAGATGAATTTGGATATTTTTTTTACCACTAATTGGTCTTTTGATCAAATAGATCAGCTCTAATGCCAATAATTGGGCAAAAGATCAGAATTAGGCTGCTTGTGTAAATGCGGCCTTTGACATAAACTGTATCCCATCTAGCCAATCGCATCAGATTTTTTTTTAGAACTGATCTGATTGGCTAAAATACCAATTAGTGGGGGGAAAATATTAGAATTGGGCTGCCTGTCTAAATGCAGCCTGTTGACCAGGTTGATTAGATAATTGATTACTGGTAGTTGCTTGTTTGTACCTCGTGCTCTGACTCACTCAACTCCTCCCAAAAATATTGCTATCGGTGGTTAGTAGCTACCAAAGTGTTCGCGCCAAAGTGTTTTTGTTTACAAATTCGCCAAGGCCCAAAGTATTGAAGGTAAGTTACAAGTAAATGTAGGTAACTAGGTAATGTAGTTTCTACAAACAGTTATGGCTAGATAGTGAATTTACTTAAATTTCTCACACTCTAGCTCCATGCTTGCGTTGGCTAAACTGGCTTTAGTAAGCTATTTAGCGGTGCACACTTAGTTACTCAATATTTCAGTTTCAAAAAAAATACTGTAGTCACACAATTATCCAACCTTTTCACCATGTTTTGTAAACATGTTGATGGTCTGCAGGTGACAAGCGCAGGTCGGGTCAGACTGGGAAAAGTCTATGCCAATGCAAGAGTCCCCATGACAACGATAATGTGGTCATGCACGACCCTGAATGCAGCGCCATACTGGAACTACATTCAAAAGAATCATCTGAGGAATCTTCAGAAGAAGACATTGTGAAGGCAAGGCTTTAATTTAGTTATTGCCGGTGTTCTAGTAAACTCGCCTAGTTACTTGCTCAGGAGAATGGCACAAAAGGCCGATGGTGGTGGATCTCTCATTCAAATTGCTTTGCCTTACGTAAATTTGTCTAAGATGCTATACTTGTTAATAAACCCATTGCTTTCCCCTTGCTAGTGTTCTGCCGAGCCAGAGGTTGTAGGCCCAGCCAATGCAGCCATGGAGCTGGAAAGGAGGATTGAGGAGATGAGGAGGCGAAATGAGGCTTTGCTGAAACGGTTCAATGTAAGTCTATCAGTAGCTAGTGCAGCGCCCTGTCTGAAACTGATATCATACAAAGGTAAACACTACATTGATATGCTACTATTTTGAAAAGGTTTAGTTAAGAAATTTGAAACTGAAGCCTTTCATCATATTCGGAAGCATTTATCTGAATGTTCAATGGTGTATTTTCAGTAGAGGCTTTGTCACCTAAAAAGCGGAATGCAAATGGTCACTGAATTGGTTACCTTTACATTTTCCTCATGTCTTTGGCTGCATTGAGGCCTCAGATATAGTCACCTCACCTAAGTCACATGACATGTCTCATTCTTCATAGGAAGTTGAGGAGGACAGGAGAAGGGCTGAGCGTAGGGGGGCAGCCCTGCTGCCCAAAAGCACCAAACTGGTCAAAACCAGTTATTCAGCTCATACCACTGATGTGTCGGACCAGTGGGAGAGCCTCAGCATCACCGTAATGAACCAGGTGCCAACCCAGGTGTTTCCTGTGCAGCCCACTTGGGGGAGACATTGCACTTCTCACTTGCTACTCGACTGCAAGGAAACATAAGAAAGCAGTAACCTGAGTCATGAAATTAATTGGTTTGAAATGCAAATTAATTGAAATGCATCAAATGGACTGAAAGATTCCTGAAGTTGACCTGGATTCATCCAGTTGATCGCACCCCCACCGATAAATAATATGGGATAACTTGTAGTTACAGTATCAACATTGCTCTTCCCATTATATCTATTGATGGGGTGACATTGCAGGTGACATACAGTTTTCCCTCTGAAAATTAATAACGCTTTATATTTATTAATTCAATGCACCATATAATATCCCCTCTCCTATGTGTCATATGGAGAAGGACTCCCGTTTGGTGGCAAGGCGGTCTAATGGAGGCAGCAGGCAGCCCAAATCACGGAGGTTGGAGGACCGCCTGGAAAAGAGATGTGGGGAGGAGAAAAACATTTTGGAGGAAAGGCAGCTGATAATCTGCACTATAGACAACGGTGAGGTAAGTGCTTTTACCAACACGGGTCAGAACTGGCCACTATGACATGGACTCTGCTGTCATTGACAAGGGTTTAAGCGTTAAGTGTGATTTTTGGTTTTGCTCAAGAAACATACAGGCAATAAAATATCTAAAATATTGACAGGGAAGGTCCATCCCTGCTCTCATGAGTAGGAAATTACCCTTGAAAAAGAGGCTGTCTAATGACTAATGTGAGGTTAACATCAATGTTTGTCGTTTTGAGTGTTTGAAAAGCTTAGCGGTTCTTCTAATGCGTCTCTGGAAATGTAGATGAATGCGACGTAAAACCTTTTCATGCGGCCCTGTCTACTGAAACATGAACATGTTCGTCAGCTTTCAGTGCAAAGCTCAAACTGAAGTGATTTTCACAGCACCTATCTGGTATATATGACAATAAAAAAATATATATTGACGTCATATCCCTCTTGAACCCGCATGCCATTGAGCTACATGGGTCGTGTCCCAATCCAATAGACCTAGCTTCCTTTCCCCCGTGGGAAATGTTACGCAAGAAAAGGTTTACGCCATTAACTGATATTTCAGACTCTCGACCATGTTCTACTCATGTTTCTATAACAGCTGTCTTCGATCCCCATGGAATGCTGAGAAACCACTCACAGGCAGAGCACAGTGCCCTGTAGGCTGCCAAGTGCAATGAAAGCAGCATGTCATCCACTAGGCCCGAACTGCATGGCACGCTATCCCATGCTAACTGGTAGGAGCTAGTGCTCTGCCATGTAGTCTACTATATGGGAAGCTACTATAGGGCCTACAGCTATATCATAGGGCCAGCAGTAGTATACACTACTGTGGAACCCACTGTACATTGGTTGTATCCAGTGTGTAGTCCTGTTGAGAATTTGAACTTGATATTGGATTTATAGGCAGCTAGTGGTGCTCTTGGCACCTAAAATTGTATGGGGAATACTCTCCTCATCCACCGCTAATGTGATGTACCCACCTGGATGATGCCATGGCAGCCATTTTGTGGCAGAAAATGCTCCACCACACATCAGGATGGTGTTTATTAGGGCACTGTGTGGCAAATTGTTTTGCAATGGGGAAACTATTGGACAAGATCACAGTACGTCCCCGTTTTACTGTTTTGGAGCATTTTCTACCATTTTGTCCTTTTTGAGCACGGCCCAGACAAGGCCACAGAGAACATAAATGCCCCACTTTTAGACACTTGAGTAACTGGCTGTGACAGTGGAATCGGGCTGGAATGGAAGCTCAGGGATGGATGCCAATCTGACCTCTAATTATTCAACTGCAGCAGAGTTGCTATTTATTCCCCATGGGGATTGTTGTTGGACTAGTTGAATAGATCCCTGTGAAGGCATGTTACCGCCATAATCTGTTATTGCGAAATGTGTTGTCGAAGGGTCGTCCTTGATTAACACAGTAGGCCTAGTGTTTGATGGTGCACTCTGTTCACTTTCTATATGATGCAATATAGGAAGGATGAATGAATCATCCTGGTGGTGATGAATTAAGGTTGTCCTGTCTTTACATTTTTGACATTGGTACACTGTGTTGTGGTTCCTATCTTGTCCACTTGAGTGTGCTGTTGCACACTGAGCAGGTTTCTCCACTACTTGTTTGTTTGAATTAGGCCAGGGCTATTCTACTGTATGTTTTAGTCATATGTTAATTTACCCATGTAGCAGCTTTTTAGTGAAGTTTATTCTACTTTTCACTTGTTAAAGTGCATGATCGGAAGCTATTAAATGTCACCAATTGGACCAACAACTAGTGCCTCTTGCGTTCTGTTGGGTGGCTGTGGAGCCCTCTCCACAAAACAAAACCCATCAGAAAGCTGCTACGTCTTATTTCTCCCCCACTGAGACTGAAGTCTCTCTCTCAGTTTCCTGTTTCCTACAATTATGCCTTATTACACCCACCGGTCAAGACATGACGCAGAATTCACTGCTGGCCATAAACTGCCGACTGATATACACTGGTATAAATGTGCGTAGACCATACATGTCACACTAGGCCTAGCAGTGTTCACTTTAATTTTATAGTGCATACCCTGTTAGTATAATGGGCCTATATCATGCCAAGTTCAGTGTTGTCAATGAAAATCTAACAATGATTCTATGTATTGCATACTGTTGAATCCATAGGCTAAGGCTATTGTATGTGTTGTGGTCTGAGTGTTGGGTCGTTCTGAACAAGCCTCTCGGTTATACAGCCCTGTAGGTTGCTGGTGTCGTCTACCACCTTTTGATGTTTGGGCAAATCTTTGTGGGGGCCGAATCCTAACTTGAGATATGTGCGTGTAATTCCAAACCCACGTGTAGGCTAAATCATGCATTGATGTCAATGGGAGATGTCTCATGTTAGGCTTGAGGCCTATGATCACAGGTTGATTGGAGGGAGGTGCCAGGCTTTGATGGACAGCAAATCATCTTGTAGTGAAGGCCAACTGTTTTCATTTGGTAGGTGCTGAGCTTTCTCATTGGTGCGTTGCTTTGCGTACTGACATCAAGCAAGGTGCAGGAGGCTGCCTTAATCAACGTCCATGTCATCGGCTCCCAGGGAGCAGTTGTTGTTGGGGGTATACTGCCTTTCTCAAGGGCAGGGCGGCAGATTTTTCCACCTTGTCGGCTCGGGGATTCAAAACCAGCGACCTTTCGGTTGCTGGCCCAACGCTTCTAACCGCTAGGTACCTGCCGCCTAGTCTTCCAGTCACTGCGCTAGTTAGTTAACATTGGCTCAAGAAACTACCTCGAACTTGCTGTCTTAATTAAACAGTTTTGTACCACCACCACTTAGGATGTTGTACACAAAAAAAAAATTGACGGGGGGATAGGAATCTCTGTTCATGTCTTATGATAAACTTGGGCAAGTACATTTATTTGATTCCCTACTAAGTTAAATACATCTTTGAATTCTGGTTTGTCTGTATTCCTGATTCATCATTCTGCCCCCACACCCAGCCTGCAAATGGAGATGAATTATGGGCTATGACAGGGCGACCCTAGTCTCCGGAGATTGTGAATAACGGACGCTAGGACGCTCGCATGTGCACAAACACCTTCTCTGGTGTTTCTTGGGAACAAATGACACTGATCGTCACGACAGGGGTAATATAAGTCTTTTTAAAGGGGATAGGTGTGACACACACACAAATGGAAGCGCACAGACTTTTTATTCTACAAGTTATGCAACTGGGGCGTTGTCTGCCTCTACGGACACCGCACACACACACACACACACACACCGTGACCCCGGAGAAAGAGGGAAATTGAAAGCAGTAGTTGCTGTGGGAGCCTGGTGAGGCCTGGGAGTGAGAGTGTTAATCCGTTGACTGTCCCTAGGGCTGGGCAATATGGTATATACTGGTATGGATTCACATACTGGTATGAATGTTTGGTAAATAAATGAAAACTCCGACAAATTGGACTAATTCACTGTCAGTTTTGTTCTCGTCTGGTTGAGTATTAAACAGAGTGGAGAACCCAGTAAAAACCACTTAATTTGTCATCCTAGGGTCCATGCCCTACTCGTAAAACATATTTAGAACTTCACAAACATGAAATACCGCCATACCATCAAATGTTGTGGTATGATATTCTGGCCATATCGCCCAGCCCCTAGTGTCCCTCACGCTGGCCCCCAGAACTAATGGAAAATACCTCTCCCCCACCCAAATCTCAGGAGATGGGCACCCCATCATGCAACAACCTTTCTCAGCATTTCTCATCTCTCTCCCTCCATGCTTTTACCTCGACCGATTCCAGATTTCTCCCTAGCCCTGCTCTCATTGGTTTTCTTTTCTCTCCCTGTGAAGTCCTCCTTTTAAACCAAAATATGACAACTTTTTAGCTGTAACAGAAGAGGGAAGTGAAAAGGATTTGCTATCCAAACATCAGGGCTGCAGCGTTCACCCAGGGGGGAAATAACTGAATGTTGTAGCTAGAGCCAAACCGATGTCAAAGGCTTGTCTGCTCTACGTTATGTTTCTATCTGAACGCCAGCTGTGTTCCCTGCCTGTTTCACATCCCCTCCACCCCTCTCCTTAGGGATAAGAGGGGGAAATATCTACTATTTCCCAGCCGCTGACTCTCATCTCCCAGGCACTGAGCCCTAGACCAGTGGTTTTTAAACCTGTCCTCTGGGACCCCGAGACATTTCACAATTTTTTTTGTAGCCCTTAACTAGGTCACTTGATTGTCCTATTCGAGGGCTTGATTACAGTAGCTGTCAAGTTGAATCATGTGTGCTAGCTGTGGCATAGTTAAAATACGTTGAACGGCTCGGGATACCCAAGGAGAGGTTTGAATAACCCTGTCATAGACCACAGTGCTTACGGTCCCAGTTAATCATCCGTGACTAGGGTTGTGTTCATTAAGGCTAGCAAAATATAACATTTTAAAATGCTTTACAACATAAAACAAAAATAGGTATTCCTTATTGGGCAAGCCCTGGTAGTCCCTCCCAGTTTCAGTCAGTTTTCTTCCATTTGATGCCCAATGAACACAACCCAGGCTATGTGTGGGATTTTATGGTTGGCATCAGAGGATATATTTGTCCTTGTTACCAAATTACTAACTCCTCAAATATAATTTTTCACATGCTTGGTAAACCGGTGTAGACTAATAGTGAAATGCTTACTTACAGACCATTCTCAACAATGTAGAGAAATAATAGAAAAATAACACAAGGAACACACAAATAACAAGTTATCAATACACACTGATAACTTGACTCGGTACTGGTACCCTGTGTATGTAGCCAATGTGCAGGAGAACGAGGTAAATATGTACATTAGGGCTGTCCATGAAACATGTTTTTTTTTCTCTATGTCAACACACCCTATGTTTAAATAAAATCAACTGTATGTAGGCTACTGAGCTTGTCTGATGCTTTAAGCACTGTGATTTAAAAATGAAGATGCACAAATTACTAAAGAAGGAGCCAGAGATCAATATCGCCTAATCAGAACGGGGGAAAAACTGAACTTGAAACATTGTATCAACTGTTAACTTGGTTCGGCCAGAAGCTAGTGCAAACTTGAAACATTGTATCAACTGTTAACTTGGTTCGGCCAGAAGCTAGTGCAAACTTGAAACATTGTATCAACTGTTAACTTGGTTCGGCCAGAAGCTAGTGCAAACTTGAAACATTGTATCAACTGTTAACTTGGTTCGGCCAGAAGCTAGTGCAAACTTGAAACATTGTATCAACTGTTAACTTGGTTCGGCCAGAAGCTAGTGCAAACTTGAAACATTGTATCAACTGTTAACTTGGTTCGGCCAGAAGCTAGTGCAAACTTGAAACATTGTATCAACTGTTAACTTGGTTCGGCCAGAAGCTAGTGCAAACTTGAAACATTGTATCAACTGTTAACTTGGTTCGGCCAGAAGCTAGTGCAAACTTGAAACATTGTATTAAAGCTCATGCAGTTTTTTTCTCCAGGTGTTGCATGTTCGCCAACAGAACGGAGGGTAGAGGCAGTTTATCCACTCGCCGACGTAGTCTGTTCAGGTAGCCCACACGACGCCTCGATAGCACAGTCGACGCCGAGTGTCAGAAATTTGGGACTGGTCCGGGAATAATTATTTTGCCTCCGACTAATTGAAGTAAAGTCCATGTCCAAATCGAGGTTAATAAAAAAATGTATATCTCACTTAGCATTTTATATTCATTTAGGCTCGCAGGAGATGAATTGGCCTCAAGGCCAATTTTTAGGCCATAACTGTCTGGCTGTGTGCATTTATGGACGAGGATGCATTTCAAAAGATTTTTAGGAAATGCAAACATCGTATTAGAGAACAAATTATTTTATTAATTCATCATAATTAGCCATATCACTAAGAACCGTCCTTTTCATCATTAGACTTTGCAATGTGCGAGCTCTCCTTTTCCTCAGCGCATAACTCTGCAGAGAAGAGGGGAGATGTTAGTGAGAACTTGGACAAGGTTTTAATAAACAGTTAATAGCGATCTATACTAAATTGATAAATTACATTCTAAATCAATGCTAAATGTTGCCTAGTGTCCCTTTTTTTAAAAATATATATATATAATAAATTTAAGCATATGTTAGGGTAAGTGACCTGTGACTTCGTCGTAGGAATACTGTGCAGGTTGAGGATACTCAAGGCTTTTTGGAAATTCTCCAGCTCTGACTCCGGCAGTGTCCTGGTCTTACCTAGAAAGAAACAAAGAGAAACTTGTTGGTTACATGACTTGATTGACTTCAAGGTTTCCAAAAGCTTTTGGGTAAATGTTTGGTATTATCTGGCCATTTGTAGGGTTCTCAAAAGCACACGCATACCAAAGATCTAGAAATATTGATTATGAACTCCAGCCATGGTGCTATTGAAGTCCATGATGAGACAGTCAGGACAGGTTTGAATGAAGTTTCCCGTTGAAGTCACATTACTGTCTACGTAAGAAAACAAAACACACCACTCATTTCTATTTGATAATCTGGCATAGGATGTTGAATTGAAGCAGGCCAGCCAGTCAACAATGTTTGACTTACGTGTGACGTGGATGGTGTTTGAAAAAGGTATTTCAGAGAAGGTTATGTTGTCAGAGTCGTTGAAGCATTTTCCATCACTGGCAGAGGAAAGGAGATGATTGTTAAATACTTTTCTTAGATCTGTATAATGTTTCTTCACAGCCACTTTCTAATGATATATGACACAAGTCATTAGTGACAAGGCTGTGGAGGGTTACTATTGCTTACAACATGTTTCTCTCTTTGAAAAACAGTCTCTGTGTGATGTGGGAAAGATTTCAATCGAGGAGCTGTTACTCTTTCTCAGTACCGCATTGAACATCTCATGGTCCGCAAAACCCTCAATGAAGATCCAAAGATCTGTGGGAAAATTATATTGGTCTTTCATTTCCTTTTAATACTTTATCGTTTGTTCTATTTGTCTGTGGAGCATTGTGCCTGAGGGCCGACGCTGTATTCTGCCTATCAGCACAAAAGGGGGGGAATATATATATATATATATTTTTTTATACCTACCTCAGCATGGCTTAGCCCCACTCCATAAGTTATGTACTTACTGTATGTTGGTCTGCTGGTGAGTGTAACCCTACACAACAGTTTCCCAGAGTCAGCAGAGCAAGGAGAGGGAGTATGTAAAGAACACATATCGTGTAGATCACAGTAAACTGAGCCTTCAGAGACGTAATGGTCTTACCAAGACGGAAGCCTTGATTGGAAAATGAAACACCTGAAAAATCTTCCATTTTTTATAGAGATGTGTTTCGAGAGTTTCTCCCTAAATGAAACACTGAAGTTACACAACTTGGCGCTTAAATAAATAACTTGCATAAGTAAATATGATAAAACCGTAATGAGGGGAGGCGCGACTTCCTCACATTACCCAAACTAGCTTGTTCATTGATCCCAATTTACATGTGGTTTACATTTACATTTACATTTAAGTCATTTAGCAGACGCTCTTATCCAGAGCGACTTACAAATTGGTGCATTTAACTTTAAGGCGCAGGGAAATTCCAAAAGTACCCTAGTAAATTATTTAAAGGTCCAATGAAGACATTTTTATCTCAACATCAAATCATTTCTGGGTAATTAATTACCTTACTGTGATTTTGGCAGTTGATTGTGCCCTGTGCAATGTTGTCCCACTCTTCAATGGCTGTGCGAAGTTGCTGGATATTGGCGGGAACTGGAACATGCTGTAGTACATGTCGATGAAGAGCATCCCAAACAAAGAACTGGGACATTTTCAGCTTCCAGGAATTGTCTACAGATCCTTGCGACATGGGGCTGTGCATTATCATGCTGAAACATTAGATGATGGCGGCGGATGAATGACACAGCAATGGGCCTCAGGATCTTGTAACGGTATCTCTGTGCATTTTGTATTGCCATCTCTAAAATGCAATTGTGCTCGTTGTCTGTAACTTATGCCTGCCATAACCCCACCGCCACCATGGGGCACTCTATTCACAGCGCTGCCGTTGGTCCGGTACAGTTGAAACCGGGATTAATCCGTGAATTCTCCAGCATGCCAGTCGCCATAGGTAAGCATTTGCCCACTGAAGTCGGTTACGACGCCAAACTGCAGTCAGGTCAAGACCCTGGTGAGGACAACAAGCACGCAGATGAGCTTCCCTGACACGGTTTCTGACAGTTTGTGCAGAAATTCTTCAGTTGTGCAAACCCACAGTTTCGTCAGCTGTCCGGGTGGCTGGTCTCAGACGATCCCGGATGTGGAGGTCCTGGACTGGTGTGGTTGAGGCCAGTTGGACATACTGCCAAATTCTCTAAAATGACTTAAGAGGTTGCTTATGGTAGAGAAATTAACAGGACAATTTCTGGCAACAACTCTGGTGAACATTCCTGTAGTCAGCATGCCAATTGCACACTCCCTCAATTTGAGACATTTGTGGCATTGTGTTGACGCAACTGCATATTTTGTAGTGACCTTTTATTGTCCCCCAGCACAAGGTGCACCTGTGTAATCATATTAATCAGCTTCTTGATATGCCATACTTGTCAGCTGGATGGATGGATTACCTTGGCAAATGAGAAATGTTCACTAACAGATGTAAACAAATGTGTGCATATGGAACATTTCTGGGATCTTTTATTTCAGCTCATGAAACATGGGACCAACACTTTACATGTTGAGTTTTTTAATATTTTTGTTCAGTATAATTTACTGCCTTGTGACTAGACAGGCCAAAACTCCATCCCACCAAAACAGGCAGAAAATCAAACCTCTCTTACACTAAAAGGGCATTATCATTTTCACAGTATTATTCCAAACTCATAGTGTGGAAATATACACTGAGTGTTACAAAAAAATTAGGAACACCTTCCTAATGTTGATTTGCACCCCTGGTTTGCCCTCGGAACAGACTCAATTCATTGTGGCATGGAATCTACACGGTGTCAAGTGTTCCACAGGGCTGGCCCATGTTGACTCCAATGCCTCGCCTGGTTCACTAACTACATCTCAGAGTTCAGTGTGTCAAATCGGAGGGCATGTTGTCCGGACCTCTGGCAGTCTCTGGGTTCAATTCTCAGGCCGACTCTTCTCTGTATATATCAATGATGTCGCTCTTCCTGCAGGTGATTCTTTAATCCACCTCTACGTAGACGACACCATTCTGTATACATCTGGCCCTTTGGACACTGTGCTAACATCTCCAAACGAGCTTCAACGCCATACAACACTCCTTCTGTGGTCTCCAACTGCTTTTAAATGCTAGTAAAACTAAGTGCATGCTCTTCAATCGCTGCCCGCACCTGCCCGCCCACCTAGCACCACTACTCTGGACGGTTCTGACTTATAATATGTGGACAACTATAAATACCAAGGTGTCTGGCTAGACTGTAAACTCTCCTTCCAGACTCATAAATCTAGAATTGGCTTGCTATTTTGCAAAAAAGCCTCCTTCACTCATGCTGCCAAACATACCCTCGTAAAACTGACTATCCTGCCGATCCTTGACTTCGGCGATGTCATTTACAAAATAGCCTCCAACACTCCACTCAGCAAATTGGATGCAGTCTATTACCCTGCCATCCGTTTTGTCACCAAAGCCCATATACTACCCACCATTGCTACCTGGATGCTCGCGTCCTCACTATATATTCGCTGCCAAACCCACTGGCTCCAGGTCATCTATATGTCTATGCTAGGTAAAGCTCCGCCTGATCTCAGCTCACTGGTCACCATAGCAACACCCACCCATAGCACGCGCTCCAGCAGGTATATTTCACTGGTCAACCCCAAAGCCAACACCTCCTTTGGCCGCCTTTCCTTCCAGTTCTCTGCTGCCAATGACTGGAAAGAATTACAAAAATCACTGAAGTTGGAGACTTATCTCCCTCATTAACTTCAAGCACTGGCTGTCAGAGCAGCTCACTGATCGCTGCAGCTGTACACAGTCCATCTGTAAATAGCCCATCCAACTACCTACAGTGGGGAGAACAAGTATTTGATACACTGACAATTTTGCAGGTTTTCCTACTTACAAAGCATGTAGAGTTCTGTAATTTTTATCATAGGTACACTTCAACTGTGAGAGAAGGAATCTAAAACAAAAATCCAGAAAATCACATTGTATGATTTTTAAGTAATTAATTTGCATTTTATTGCATGACATAAGTATTTGATACATCAGAAAAGCAGAACTGAATATTTGGTACAGAAACCTTAGTTTGCAATTACAGAGATCATATGTTTCCTGTAGTTCTTGACCAGGTTTGCACACACTGCAGCAGGGATTTTGGCCCACTCCTCCATACAGACCTTCTCCAGATCCTTCAAGTTTCGGGGCTGTCGCTGGGCAATACGGACTTTCGGCTCCCTCCAAAGATTTTCTATTGGGTTCAGGTCTGGAGACTGGCTAGGCCACTCCAGGACCTTGAGATGCTTCTTACGGAGCCACTCCTTAGTTGCCCTGGCTGTGTGTTTCGTGTCGTTGTCATGCTGGAAGACCCAGCCACGACCCATCTTCAATGCTCTTACTGAGGGAAGGAGGTTGTTGGTCAAGATCTCGCGATACATGGCCCCATCCATCCTCCCCTCAATACGGTGCAGTCGTCCTGTCCCCTTTGCAGAAAAGCATCCCCAAAGAATGATGTTTCCACCTCCATGCTTCACGGTTGGGATGGTGTTCTTGGGGTTGTACTCATCCTTCTATTCCTCCAAACACGGCGAGTGGAGTTTAGAGCAAAAAGCTCTATTTTTGTCTCATCAGACCACATGACCTTCTCCCATTCCTCCTCTGGATCATCCAGATGGTCATTGGCAAACTTCAGACGGTCCTGGACATGCGCTGGCTTGAGCAGGGGGACCTTGCGTGCGCTGCAGGATTTTAATCCATGACGGCGTAGTGTGTTACTAATGGTTTTCTTTGAGACTGTGGTCCCAGCTCTCTTCAGGTCATTGACCAGGTCCTGCCGTGTAGTTCTGGGCTGATCCCTCACATTCCTCATGATCATTGATGCCCCACGAGGTGAGATCTTGCATGGAGCCCCAGACCGAGGGTGATTGACCGTCATCTTGAACTTCTTCCATTTTCTAATAATTGTGCCAACAGTTGTTGCCTTCTCACCAAGCTGCTTGGCTATTGTCCTGTAGCCCATCCCAGCCTTGTACAGGTCTACAATTTATCCCTGATGTCCTTACACAGCTCTCTGGTCTTGGCCATTGTGGAGAGGTTGGAGTCTGTTTGATTGAGTGTGTGGACAGGTGTCTTTTATACAGGTAACGAGTTCAAACAGGTGCAGTTAATACAGGTAATGAGTGGAGAACAGGAGTGCTTCTTAAAGAAAAACTAACAGGTCTGTGAGAGCCGGAATTCTTACTGGTTGGTAGGTGATCAAATACTTATGTCATGCAATAAAATGCAAATTAATTACTTAAAAATCATACAATGTGATTTTCTGGATTTTTGTTTTAGATTCCGTCTCTCACAGTTGAAGTGTACCTATGATAAAAATGACAGACCTCTACATGCTTTGTAAGTAGGAAAACCTGCAAAATCGGCAGTGTATCAAATACTTGTTCTCCCCACTGTACCTCATCCCCATATATATAGATTTTTTTTTTTTTTGCTCTTTTGTACACCAGTATTTCTACTTGCACATCTGCACATCTCACTCCAGTGTTAATTGCTGAAATTAATTACTTCGCCACTATGGCCTATTTATTGCCTGTCCTCCTTACTTCGTTTGCACACACTGTATACAGATTTTCTATTGTGTTATTGCCTGTACATTTGTTAATCCCATGTGTAACTCTGTTTTTTGTTGCACAGCTTTGCTTTAGCTTGGCCAGGTCGCAGTTGTAAATGAGAACTTGTTCTCAACTGGCCTACCTGGTTAAATAAAGGTAAAATAAACGCTTCCCACAGTTGTCAATTTGGCTGGATGTCCTTTTGTGTGGTGGACCATTCTTGATACACACGGGAAACTGAGTGTGGAAAAATCCAGCAGCATTGCAGTTCTTGACACAAACCGGTGCACCTGGCACCTACTACCATACCCTGTTCAAAAGGCACGGCACACAGTCCATGCCTCAAGGCATTTTCACGCTCAACAGTTTCCTTTTGTGTCACAAGAATGGACATTCAGCCAACTTGACACAACTGTGGGAAGCTTTGGAGTCAACATGGGCCAGCATCCCTGTGGAATGCTTTCTAAAACATTGTACACTCCATGCCTCGACGAATTGAGGCTGTTCATAGGGCAAAAGCGGGTGCAACTCAATATTACGGTGTTCCTAATGTTTTGTACACAGTATATGAAAACTGTACATGTGCAGATGTTTGAGCGACATCAGCAAAACTACAAACGGGTGTTGTACTACTGATCAGCAACGGCAGTGGTGTACACAGAGCTAACAATCATATGCATGTCATTCTCTTCTGGCTCAAAGTGGAGGAGGGATTGACTTCATCACTTCTTGTTTTTGTGAGCGGTATTGACATGTTGAATGCACCAAGCTGACGGTTTTGAACTACTGGTACACAGCTCGGACACCCATGCATGCATACCCCCCCCACAAGACATGCCACGAGGTCTCTTCACTCCCCAAGGCCAGAAGACTATGGGAGGTGCACAGTATTACATGGAGCCATGACTACATGGAACTCTATTCCACCACATCAAGTAACTCATGCCAACAGTACAATGTAGATATACGAAAGTACAATGTAGATATACGAAAGTAAAATGTAGATATACGAAAGTACACCTTATGGAACAGCGGGACTGTGAAGCAACACAGACACATGCATGCAAATGCACCATACACACATGTAGACATGGTTTTTGTGTTAAAGATATGTGGTAGTAGAGGCCTGAGGGCACACACTTAATATGTTGTGTAATCTGTGAATGTATTGTCATGCTTTTTAACATGTATAACTGCCTTAATTTTGCTGGACCCCAGGAAGAGTAGCTGCTGACTTGGATCCATAATAAATACAAATACAAACTCCCAGGTGCTGTTCTCTACTATGAGCAAGCTTCTCCAACCTACCTCAGCCTCCTCAGAACGGTGCCATCAATACCTGTTTTTCTTACAAATTTTAATATTGGAAACCACAACATCCTGTTCTCTCCATCCCCTGGTGGTGATCTACCGAGTTCCTCTGATCCCTGAGTCAAGGTTCTCCTTCAATTACTGCAGCTGATGTAACAAGCCGGTTAGGACAATGAGGCTCACCACTTGCTCACTAGACCCTATCCCCACTTCCCTGCTTACCTGCTCTGGTGCCTTCACAGAAATCTGTATGTGTACCCCCTCAGCTCAAACACGCCACAGTCACACCAGTAGTTAAACTGTCCAGTGAAATCTTTTTTGCTCTTACCCAAATAGTTGTTGACTTGTCCTTTTACTTATAGTTGTGGCCAAAGCATACAGTGCATTTGGAAAGTATTCAGACCCCTTCCCTTTTTCCACATTGTTACGTTACAGCCTTATTCTAAAATGGATTAAATAAATAAAAATTCTCAGCAATCTACACACATACCCCATAATGACAAAGTGAAAACAGGTTTTTAGAAATTATATTAAAAAAACACGGTAACACTCATCAATTTAAAAAAAAAAATAATACTTGTATGCTTTTAAATTTGCTTGGAACATGACATCATCCTCTTTGGCTTACACAGGCCTGTAGGTGATTTGTCCAGCAGCTTTCATTTATTTAATTTTTTCCCACTTAAATTCTCAGGTGGGGAGAAGGAGCCTAGGGGAGACATGGGCTCAGGAGTGCACACTGCACACATGCTATCTAGCAAGCCAATCAATCCACAGCTGGTGTTTAGTTATATAGGCTTTGTCCTTTTTGCTATCTCGCCAGTCACTACTTTTTCAAATTGTTGTTTGTAAGAGTTGGTCTGCTGGCTGTTTTTAGAAGCAGTTGGCTAGCATGCTAATATTAGCTATCGTGGCTAACTTAGCTGGCTGGCTAGCCAACAAGAAAGCAAGTCAAAGCAGAATCTTCACTAGTCTTTCCATTGCCTTCAATTTTAAATCTTGTGGTTTGTACCTAAAAGTTGAATGTCAAGAGGAAACCTAGTTGTTGTTTTTGACTGATATACAGTCAGGTCCATAATTGTTGGCACTCTTGACAAAGATGAGCTAAAAAAAAATACTGTATAATGCAAATGCTGAGATGTATTCTGAAAGTATATTTTAGACCAATACAATTGCTCAGATTTTGTTGAACAAGTAAGAAGATGTGGGTCAAAATGATTGGCACCCCTGTTTTCAATTCTCTAGCACCCTCCCCTTGTGAGGATAATGACTGAGCCTTTTTCTAAAATGTTTTGAGATTGCAGAACACGTTGGGGAGGGATCTTAGATCATTCCTCCACATAGACGCTTTCCAGATCCTTGATATCCTTTGTCTGCGCTTATGGAATTCCTCAATTCAACCACAGGTTTTCAATGGGGTTCAAGTCCACAGACTTAGACAGCCATTGCAAAATGTTGATTTTTGTAATCTTTTAACCATTTCTTTGTATATTTTGGTGTTGTTTTGCTGGTAGAGCCACTTGCGGCCAAGTGTCAGCTTCCTGGCAGAGGCAACCTGGGTTTTGGCTAAACTGGCACTTGGTAAAGTTCATGATGCGTTGACCTTAACAAGGGCCACAAGACCATTGGAAGCAAAATAGCAGCGTAACATCAGAGTTCCTCAATTGGCTGCTATTTCTA
Organism: Salvelinus alpinus; assembly: GCF_045679555.1. Taxonomy (NCBI): domain Eukaryota; kingdom Metazoa; phylum Chordata; class Actinopteri; order Salmoniformes; family Salmonidae; genus Salvelinus; species Salvelinus alpinus. Next base: position 15,498,443 of record NC_092112.1, read on the forward strand.
AGTAATCTCTCTTTATCTCACAGGATGCAGGAGACTACTGCACAGACCACAATGGCAGCACATCGGACGTAGAGAGGCGAGAGTACCTACGCTGGAAGAAGAGACGCAACCGCTCGATTGTGGAACTGCTCGGCCAACACCAGGACGATCTGGTAGAACACCTACAGAGCAGCAAGGATCAGATGGAACTGCTCGACCAGGACGACCTGTCAGTACACCTCCAGAGCAACAAGGAGCAGATGGAACTGCTCAACCAGGACGACCTGGCAGTACACCTCCAGAGCAGCAGGGAGCAGCGTAAAAAGGCCCGTTAGCTGGACAATGACATAATTCTAATTTTCTTGTTCAGTCAACCACTGTTAGTATTTGTGCATGTTTATTGGTGTATTGCACTTTATTTCTTGATATTTTCACTGTGAATGTAAAATTTTTCTGTACTTTATAAACAACCTGTAAAATGAGCAACCACAAGCTTTGTTTTTCTTTTACCTCACACTTTCTCTGACAGAGATAAAGTAGAGGGAGAATAAAGTTAACACTCAATGTTCTTGACTTCTCTCATTTCTTATTCTAGCATGATGCCCAGTGGAGATGGACCGCCATTGTCCTTGATTAAAAGTTGTCTTTTACTTTGGGTTTTATATCTGAACCGTAACTTAGTTTGTACATTGATATGGTTCTGTTTATGTGTAATGACGTGTTCCCTGAATTCCCCTGTTCTAAATGTTATTTTTGTCTGCGTAGCTGATGTCCAATTTGATACAAGAGGAGACTTCCTGAATTTGTTCCAATATAAACTTTTTTTGTTCTGGTTGCTTCCATTTTGGTTCTTAAACAGTTTACAAAAAGAATACTCACCTGGAGAACAACTACTGAAGTTTACCGACTGTCATGTTAGGTACAATATATACCAGTGACCCATTTTTGATTTGAAACCTCTTAAGGGAAAATTTCATTGGTATAGAGGAAGCAATTAAGTGGTCCTCATTACGAGAGAGAGTGGCTGTTCCGATGTCGTTTGACCAGATCAACGGGGCCTGCGTCACTAGATACGTTTGACACATCCCAAGTCATGGTATCTATATTAGCATTTTTCACATCCCCAGGGAAACAACCAAAGCATGGATTTCTGTTTTACCTTGTCCATAGACTGCTTACAGGGTAAGGAAACAAAGTTATTTGGGAGAACTATACCATTAATGGATCTGGGTGGATAGGTACTGTAAACATTTGTCAGATACTGTAATGACAAGTTGATTTTATATCAAATCAAATGTATTTATATAGCCCTTACATCAGCTGATATCTCAAAGTGCAGTACAGAAACCCAGCCTAAAACCCCAAAACAGCAAGCAATGCAGGTGTAGAAGCACGGTGGCTAGGAAAAACTCCCTAGAAAGGCCAAAACCTAGGAAGAAACCTGGAGAGGAACCAGGCTATGAGGGGTGGCCAGTCCTCTTCTGGCTGTACCGGGTGGAGATTATAACAGAACATGGCCATCTCTGGTTAATGTTTCTCAATTTAAACACCAAACTACCTTGAACATTGACCCTCGTAGCGAGTGGGGGATTTTTTGCGTTGTCAGTTTGTCCTCTTGGCCGACCGTCTCTGCCAGCTCTGCACCAAGACATTTCACATATGGAAATACAGTATATTGCAACCTAATAAGTACACTCAATTGGGACTAGTACCGACGTGCATAATACAGTTTAGAATAGCCTTCATAGGCTATTCACAACTTTCCCAAGTCACGGCATGCATCCGGAGTAGTTATTAAACCAACAGATTATGACGTGCAATTAAATGGTGGGAGGAAGCAAATTAATTCCCAGAAGAGCTTGTTCTCAGACAATACAGTGTGGATGGTTTGGCGGGGGAGTATTTTTACTATGGGGTTGGAATGCCTCGCCATATTAGGGAGTAGTAAAGATGACAAATCCTTGTGTTAAATCTTCAACCAAAATCCTGTTAAAAGGAGACTACAACATGACTGACTAAAGTGTTGGTATGTTTTATATCAAGGTCAAATGTCTCTTTAAATAACAATTCCATGTGTTTTATGACAGGTCATTGTCTGGCTTTTAATAACTTCATGGTATACTTCATGAGGTGTGAAGTCACTTAACAACATGAAGAGACTTTGTCTGTTGGCAATAGAATAAGCCTGCCTCTGAATTGTTTTGGCCAACGTTGCCCTTTGGGGCTTCATTGAGTTGTTTTGGCTATTGTTTACCCCCAGGTTTAGAATAGGCCCAAACATCTTAACAAATATACATCAAACAACTCTACTTGGCTTCTCTGGGTTAGTCTTCATGACAGAAGTGTGAGTGTAAATTGTTCACGTCTGTAGAAATTGGCATCAATCACTGAACCGTGCTCTGTGTTGTCCCAGTCTCACATGGTATGTAGTACACTGATTGAAAGTATGGTCCCTATAGCCACACGTCATCCTTTTTTAATCCTTTACTGTGGTTCAGTGTTCCCTAGTGGCAGACTTAAGACCTTGGCTGGTGGTGGTGGATGTCCTCTGCAGCTGTGTGCTTGTGTGGGGCTTTGTGTGTATTGTGTTCGCGGGCATCGTTGGGATTTTGATGCCTATAAGTCATTTAGTTTTCACTTCGACACCTGCAGAGATTAGGGCCCTGAAGAGGACAAACGCCTCTGCTGCTAACGCTGTCCACTCTCAATATTATCAGGCTTACGTAAAACCCACCCAATGATTAAAAAGTGATTGCAAAGACCTAGGTGTCCTGATCCTCTTTGCCTCAGTCGACCTACTCTGAATCCATGTATGTATTGGCATCTTTTCACTTGCTGTGCAGACGAAACCATTGCTAGTGGGGCACGATGCTCTGAGGGACTCATGACATTGTTCTGGTTGCTTCTCTCCTAGTTGTGTACTGTATGCTGTTAGAATCTATGCGAACAGCATGTCTATCAACATGGTATCGCTAACGGATGAGGGTTAAATGGGAGAACAGTGGCAAGTTTTACTGAGTGGACCGTCCTGGCTAAGTAAATGTAGTAAGAAGTGGTAGTTGCATCACTTGGTGTCCACTCCAAGGAGATAGTAGGAGTTGGGAGAGACTGGGCGCCATGGCAATTTTCATTTAGTGTCTTTGACTGGTCAGTCCTTGAGTAAACATTCTTAAACCTTGGAAGAGTCATGCAAGGATGAGGAACCTATTTGTATTACCTGAGAATGTTTTACATCTTATCTGGTTCATAGTTGCCTATCTAATCTACAACCTGTCAGATAAAATCATGAATTATTACTTGAGAAGGGACAAACACTTTTTTTTCTGTGGTTAACTTCCTCCTCGTAATATGGTTACATATTTCTAATGACCAGTGAGGAGTCCAATGGCTGCTCGGGGGGTGGGGACACAGACCAAAAACACTCACGTGTATCCTTACAAATATCTGCATAGGGTTAAATCAGATGCCGTGTTGATGAGAAACATCTAGTTGATTATTAATTTTTTGGTTCTGAAGAAGAATTATTATTTTGGCATACTCCTATTCCCATGGAACCCGATGTTATTGTTTTACCAGGCATGTGTATAAATAGCCAACAGGAATGACTAGTTACAAACACCTTCATTTGTTGCTTTATTAAGAGATGGAGTCTGTCTGTGTTCTGCTGCTGTTGCTGTGCTGCTGCAGTCTGTCTGGTGCGCAAGTTGTGAGCAGTAGTGAGGGAAACGTCGCAAGCAAAAGCTCTCAACGCGTTGACGACAAAGTAGGAAACATCTGGATGAAAGAGCTGCTGGAGAGTGTCGGTGAAGCTGCTGCCACCACCGGCTCCCTATCGGACATCTACACTGTGCTGAGAGAACTTAGTGCCAAAGTGGAAAATCTGGAGAAGGCATGTAATGGTGAGTGAGTGACTGAGCACGATATGATGGTGTTCTTGCTACATTTTGTAATATTGTGAATTGCCCCAACGGCCTGTACTTCTATAGACAAAGTTCATTTCAATCAGTTTTGGTGTTTGTGTGTGTTCTTGAAATAATTTACACCTGTTTCTTCACAGAGAGACCTAAGGTGGCGTTCTCAGCGTCACTCTTCCCATCATCTCAACACAAAGGGCCCTTTAAAATTGACACCACCCTGATATTCACAAATGTTATCACAAACATTGGCGAAGCTTACAACTCTGGAACAGGTAGTTTATTTTACAGCATAATTACTGTTTCTAATTTCATTTATTTTAAATTGTAATATGAGCTCAGAGGGCTTTGATTGTCCGTGACTTTTATAGACCTCCGAACATCAAACATGCAAGTCATATATAAATTGAACCAAAAGGAATTCATGTTTATCACGAGTATGATGTTGAAATGAATGCATCTATTGCATGCATCTCCTCTGTCTGCACTGCAGGTGTCTTTGCTGCACCGGTGAGAGGGGTCTACTACTTCACGTTCACTTGCAGTTCTGGGACTACAGGAAAAGTGAATGCGGCCCTGTTGAAGAATGGCCAAAATATGGCTGCAATGATTGAAAATGATAAAACTGACAGCATGGGGTCAAATAGTGTAATACTGCAGTTAGATGAAGGTGATCATGTTATCATTATCCTCTGGAGGGACAACAGCATCTATGACAATGGATACAGGAGCACATTCACTGGTGTTCTGCTCTTTCCAATGTGAGGAGAGCATACCATTTGCTTTTTGTAACTATAATGATTGTAAAGTTTTGTAGGAATGTATGTACAATAATCAAACACTGATGTTCGTCATCCTTCAGGAAATACTACAGGTGCATTTCTCCAACGTTTATGCAAACAGGATTCTGAAGGTTTTACAAATGTATGATTTATAAAGATTCTTAATCACCAATAGAGTAAAACTGGTTTATCAGATGTCGCAGATGCATAGGAATCCCCCCACTAAGATATCCAGCACTAACTACAGTGAGCCTGAGAACACTGTACTAGAGCATATGTGTGAGGACCGACGCCAGAGATGAGAAGCAGGTACAGGGAGTCAGCATTTCATCAGGAACAAACAGGTAGCAGGACAGGAACAGCGTCAGCACACGGGTAAACAAGGACATATGACAATCAATGCAGAAGCAGGGAACAGAGTTGGGAACCAGACAGATATAGGGAAGGTAATGACAGAGGTAATTGAGTCTAGGTGAGTCCAATAATCGCTGATGCGTGTGACGGGGGGAAGGCAGGTGTGCGTAATGATGATGGCAGAAGTGCTGGGGAGCCTGGTGCCCTCGAGCGCCAGGGGGGAAGAGCGGGAGCAGAAGTGACAATATGTTTAGTTGAAATGAATTTTTTTCACTTCTTATGTTACCAAGGAGCCTCAGAAACTGTATGTACCATACATACTGCAGTCTCACAGAAAACAGTTTTGTTAACATAACCTAATTTTATAAAATCCTTTTTGTTCTGTTCTGGAAAATAAAACAAATATAAGGATCCAACCTACCCATGTCTCAAGAATGTTGTTTTATTTGTTTAAACATTGATGATAGAGAAACAAGTGTATTTCTTGTTATCATCCATATCTGCTATTTCACTGTTATGTCAGTTGGCCATACGGGTATTATGTTTAGATATTTTCTTCCTTTACTACTATAGATAAAACATAGACATACATTTTATAGAAATATTGTGGAATGCTCCTTTAATCAAAATATTATTTTGTCTTTGCTGTTCTATTACAGTAAAAAGCGAAGGGTCGGTTTGATGTCATTTGTTGACACACAGAGTTGAGTGAACTTTGCTGATACCAGGGTTGCAAAATTCTGGTAATTACGACAAATTCCCCGGTGGTCCAGAAATCCCGGTTGGAGGAGTCCCGGATTTCCTGCTTTTCCCTCCTGATTCCAGGAATCTTCCAGCCAGGATTTCTGCAACAGCTGGGGATTTTTGAAAAGTTCCCAGAATTTTGCAACCTGGTTACATTTTAAATAAACCAATCCATATATATCTAACTCAACATATGAGGAGCAGTCAGACATCTCAGCAAATCTCTCCCACCCGGTTCGTTCAAAAGCCCTGTGATGGAGTCCGTTTTGGCTGTGGTGGTGTTGCTTTGCTGTTGTGTGGTTGAGACTCAGACGGAGAGTGAGCCTATCTCACCAACACCTGGGCCAAACCAGGTTCCCATCTCAACATCTTTCTCAGCTGTCCCGTCCGAGGTTGACAGGCTGCTGAGGGAACTGACAGCCCGAGTGGAGAAACTGGAGAGCGAGGGTAACAGTAATGTTGGCCATTTCTTATCATTGTCCCTAGACTTAGTTTCTTTATGTGTGTCGGTATTCCTACGGGCGTGCAGGAACAGTGTGTGTCGATATTCCTACGGGCGTGCAGGAACACTGTGTGTGTGTGTGTGTGTGTGTGTGTGTGTGTGTGTGTGTGTGTGTGTGTGTGTGTGTGTGTGTGTGTGTGTGTGTGTGTGTGTGTGTGTGTGTGTGTGTGTGTGTGTGTGTGTGTGTGTGTGTGTGTGTGTGTGTGTGTGTGTGTGTGTGTGTGTGTGTGTGTGTGTGTGTGTGTGTGTGTGTGTGTGTGTGTGTGTGTGTACTCATGCATGATCAATAGAAGTGTGTGTTCATCATGCTCTGTCATTATTTCACAGTATCATTGGAAAGAAGTGCAAAAGTTCAGGATGTCAAACTATCTGGCTTGAAACGTTTGATGTGTAGTAATCTGAACATAATGTATTTTTACAGGCAAACCAAAAGTGGCCTTCTCCACTTCACTTAGGGTCAGTGAGGAACATTATCACTTCGGACCTTTCGACGAGGACACCACCGTGGTGTATAAAAAGGTCACTACAAACATCGGTGAAGCATATAACCCAGAAACAGGTATTTACCCACTAGATAAGTCTCTCAGCATTTTATTAAAGGTGCAATCTGTAACTTAATTTTGTGTCAAACGCTGTCCTGCACTTGTAAACTGAGGGGATGGGACTTAGCGCATCAAACAGTTTGTTTAATCTTTCGGTTCTTGGCTGAAAGTGTTTGTAGTACTGAGTTGCCATTGGCAATGATGAAAGCTACAGATTGCACGTTTATGTATTTTACTGAGGTGTCTTTATGTCCTTGTTCTGTTGTGTCATAATCACACAAAGTTGTTTTTGTCCACCTTGCTTTCCCACCTGATGCAGGTGTCTTTACTGCACCTGTGGGAGGGGCCTACTACTTCACATTCACTTGCAATGTTGGGAATTCAGGGGTGGCGAATGCAGCGTTGCTTAAGAACGGTGTGAACATGGCTGCCGTCTATGAATATGCCAACCCAAAATCCGGTATTTACCACAGCGGGGCCAATGGAGTCACACTAGTCCTGGTGGAAGGAGACAAAGTCAATGTGGTTCTCTGGAGTGGCAGTAGCATATTTGACAACAGCAGAATTAGCATGTTCAGTGGTTACCTTCTATTTCCTATCGATACTAAGTAATAGTAAAAGGCTGATAATTACATGGCATGACTTAGCAAGAATTGAAAATGCTTATTTCAACATTTCATTAAAGGAATAATCCACTCAAACTATCTTCTGGTATTTTTTTAATTAGTCCACTGTTGATTCAGTCCCAAAAAATGTTTGCGCTGCTGGTACGAACTGGTGAAACCAACATAACAGTAGTTGGTTGGGCTTGACGCACCAGGGCTGCTTGTACACAACCTAAAGCCTGTCTGGACTCACATTGTATGAGACTGTAATCCATCACCAGGAAGACAAAAAGTCAGGGGAGAGGACTAACAAATCATCTCCAACATCTCCTGAAAACAGAAAGGTTGGACTGTTGGGCATGGGGCTAACAACCCGAAACCGCAAAAACTTTGTCCTACAAAAACCGCAACAAATTACAATTCTACAATTGGATGCAAAGATCTCCCAGAGTCCCAGACTCGTATGACCACCATCAGTGAAAGCCTACGGGAAACTAGTGACTGACTTATGGGAGCACTAAACACCAAAAACAAACTGCACTTTGGCTTTTGTCATTTTTGAACAATGTTTGAGTCCAGAAAGCTGGCACAGGTTTCCAACGAAATGAGGAGATACAAGTTACAGATCTTGGGGGTGAGTGAAGTGAGGTGGACTAGTTCTGAATCCACGAGAACCAGCGCTGGAGAAACAGTACTACACGCTGGTGTCAGTGGTGGAAAACGTACCCAATTGTCATACTTGAGTAAAAGTAAAGATACATTAATAGAAAATGACTCAAGTGAAAGTGAAAGTCACCCAGTAAAATACTACTTGAGTAAAAGTCTAAAAGTATTTGGTTTTAAATATACTTACGTATCAAAAGTAAAAGTGTTAATCATTTCACATTCCTTATATTAAGCAAACCAGACGGAACCATTTTCTTTTTTTAAGGATGGCCAGTGGCACACTTCAACACTCAGCCATAATTTACAAACGAAGCATTTGTGTTTAGTGAGTCGGTCAGATCAGAGACAGTAGGGATGACCAGGGATGTTCTCTTGAGAAGCGTGTGAATTGTACCATTTACCTGTCCTGCTAAGCATTTGAAATGTAACAAGTGCTTTTGGATGTCAGGGAAAATGTATGGAGTAAAAAGTACATAATTGATTTCTTTAGGAATGTAGTGAAGTAAAAGTTGTCAAATATGAATAGTAAAGTACAGATACCCCAAAAAACGACTTAAGTAGTACTTTAAAGTATCTTTACTAAGTACTTCACACCCCTGAATGGAGTCGATATCATCCCACAGAAAGGTGTAGAGAACTGTAATTGAATGGAAACCAATCAGCAGCAGAATGATAACTGCCAGACTCAATGGACAACCTACCAAACTAACAGTAATCACATGTTATGCTCCCACAAACGATGCTCTTAGGGACTCATGACGTTGTTCCGGTTGCTTCTCTCCTAGTTGTGTACTGTATGCTGTTAGAATCTATGCTAACAGCATGTCTATAAACATGGTATCGCTAATGGATTAGGGTTAAATGGGTGAACAGTGGCAAGTGTTACTGAGTGGACCGTCCTGGCTAAGTAAATGTAGTAAGAAGTGGTAGTTGCATCACTTGGTGTCCATTCCAAGGAGATACTAGGAGTTGGAAGAGACTGGGCGCCATGGCAACTTTCATTTAGTGTCTTTGACTGGTCAGTCCTTGAGTAAACATTCTTAAACCTTGGAAGAGTCATGCAAGGATGAGGAACCTATTTGTATTACCTGAGAATGTTTTACATCTTATCTGGTTCATAGTTGCCTATCTAATCTACAACCTGTCAGATAAAATCATGAATTATTACTTGAGAAGGGACAAACACTTTTTTTTCTGTGGTTAACTTCCTCCTCGTAATATGGTTACATATTTCTAATGACCAGTGAGGAGTCCAATGGCTGCTCAGGGGGTGGGGACACAGACCAAAAACACTCACGTGTATCCTTACAAATATCTGCATAGGGTTAAATCAGATGCCGTGTTGATGAGAAACATCTAGTTGATTATTAATTTTTTGGTTCTGAAGAAGAATTATTATTTTGGCATACTCCTATTCCATGGAACCCGATGTTATTGTTTTACCAGGCATGTGTATAAATAGCAAACAGGAATGACTAGTTACAAACACCTTCATTTGTTGCTTTATTAAGAGATGGAGTCTGTCTGTGTTCTGCTGCTGTTGCTGTGCTGCTGCAGTCTGTCTGGTGCGCAAGTTGTGAGCAGTAGTGAGGGCAACGTCGCAAGCAAAAGCTCTCAACGCGTTGACGACAAAGTAGGAAACATCTGGATGAAAGAGCTGCTGGAGAGTGTCGGTGAAGCTGCTGCCACCACCGGCTCCCTATCGGACATCTACACTGTGCTGAGAGAACTTAGTGCCAAAGTGGAAAATCTGGAGAAGGCATGTAATGGTGAGTGAGTGACTGAGCACGATATTGTAACGGCCGTCCCTCGGTGAGTGAGTAGACCAAGGCGCAGCGGGTGATGAATACATAATGTTTATTTGACAAGACGGAAAAACACGAAACGAAATACACTTGAATGATTAACAAAATAACAAAACGAACTAGACAGACCTAAACTATGAACTTACATGAAACGAGGAACACATAAACAGGAACGACCGAACGAACGAACGAGACGAGACAGTACCGTGTGGTGCAAAATACACAGACACAGCGACAATCACCCACAAACAAACAGTGAGAACAACCTACCTTAATATGACTCTCAATTAGAGGAAAACGCAAAACACCTGCCTCTAATTAAGAGCCATACCAGGCAACCCAAAACCAACATAGAAACAGCAAACATAGACTGCCCACCCAAAACTCACGCCCTGACCATCACACACATACAAAACAACAGAAAACAGGTCAGGAACGTGACAGATATGATGGTGTTCTTGCTACATTTTGTAATATTGTGAATTGCCCCAACGGCCTGTACTTCTATAGACAAAGTTCATTTCAATCAATTTTGGTGTTTGTGTGTGTGTGTACTCATGCATGATCAAAAGAAGTGTGTGTTCATCATGCTCTGTCATTATTTCACAGTATCATTGGAAAGAAGTGCAAAAGTTCAGGATGTCAAACTATCCGTCTTGAAATGTTTGATGTGTAGTAATCTGAACATAATGTATTTTTACAGGAAAACCAAAAGTGGCCTTCTCCACTTCACTTAGGGTCAGAGAGGAACATTATCACTTCGGACCTTTCGACAAGGACACCACCGTGGTGTATAAAAAGGTCACTACAAACATCGGTGAAGCATATAACCCAGAAACAGGTATTTACCCACTAGATAAGTCTCTCAGCATTTTATTAAAGGTGCAATCTGTAACTTCATTTTGTGTCAAGCGCTGTCCTGCACTTGTAAACTGAGGGGATGGGACTTAGCGAATCAAACATTTTGTTTAATCTTTCGGTTCTTGGCTGAAAGTGTTTGTAGTACTGAGTTGCCATTGGCAATGATGAAAGCTACAGATTGCACGTTTATGTATTTTACTGAGGTGTCTTTATGTCCATGTTCTGTTGTGTCATAATCACACAAAGTTGTTTTTGTCCACCTTGCTTTCCCACCTGATGCAGGTGTCTTTATGTCCTTGTTCTGTTGTGTCATAATCACACAAAGTTGTTTTTGTCCACCTTGCTTTCCCACCTGATGCAGGTGTCTTTATGTCCTTGTTCTGTTGTGTCATAATCACACAAAGTTGTTTTTGTCCACCTTGCTTTCCCACCTGATGCAGGTGTCTTTATGTCCTTGTTCTGTTGTGTCATAATCACACAAAGTTGTTTTTGTCCACCTTGCTTTCCCACCTGATGCAGGTGTCTTTATGTGCTTGTTCTGTTGTGTCATAATCACATAAAGTTGTTTTTGTCCACCTTGCTTTCCCACCTGATGCAGGTGTCTTTATGTCCTTGTTCTGTTGTGTCATAATCACACAAAGTTGTTTTTGTCCACCTTGCTTTCCCACCTGATGCAGGTGTCTTTACTGCACCTGTGGGAGGGGCCTACTACTTCACATTCACTTGCAATGTTGGGAATTCAGGGGTGGCGAATGCAGCGTTGCTCAAGAACGGTGTGAACATGGCTGCCGTCTATGAATATGCCAACCCAAAATCCGGTATTTACCACAGCGGGGCCAATGGAGTCACACTAGACCTGGTGGAAGGAGACAAAGTCTATGTGGTTCTCTGGAGTGGCAGTAGCATATTTGACAACAGCAGAATTAGCATGTTCAGTGGTTACCTTCTATTTCCTATCGATACTAAGTAATAGTAAAAGGCTGATAATTACATGGCATGACTTAGCAATAATTGAAAATGCTTATTTCAACATTTCATTAAAGGAATAATCCACTCAAACTATCTTCTGGTATTTTTTAAATTAGTCCACTGTTGATTCAGTCCCCCAAAATTTTGCGCTGCTGGTACGAACTGGTGAAACCAACATAGCAGTAGTTGGTTGGGCTTGACACACCAGGGCTGCTTGTACACAACCTAAAGCCTGTCTGGACTCACATTGTATGCGACTGTAATCCATCACCAGGAAGACAAAAGGTCAGGGGAGAGGACTAACAAATCATCTCCAACATCTCCTGAAAACAGAAAGGTTGGACTGTTGGGCATGGGGCTAACAACCCGAAACCGCAAAAACGTTGTGCTACGAAACCGCAACAAATTACAATTCTACAAATGGATGCAAAGATCTCTCAGAGTCCCAGACTTGTATGACCACCATCAGTGAAAGCCTACGGGAAACTAGTGACTGACTTATGGGAGCACTAAACACCAAAAACAAACTGCACTTTGGCTTTTGTCATTTTTGAACAATGTTTGAGTCCAGAAAGCTGGCACAGGTTTCCAATGAAATGAGGAGATACAAGTTACAGATCTTGGGGGTGAGTGAAGTCAGGTGGACTAGTTCTGAATCCACGAGAACCAGCGCTGGAGAAACAGTACTACACGCTGGTGTCAGTGGTGGAAAACATACCCAATTGTCATACTTAAGTAAAAGTAAAGATACCATAATAGAAAATGACTCAAGTGAAAGTGAAAGTCACCCAGTAAAATACTACTTGAGTAAAAGTCTAAAAGTATTTGGTTTTAAATATACTTACGTATCAAAAGTAAAAGTGTTAATCATTTCACATTCCTTATATTAAGCAAAAGAGACAGACCTATTTTCTTTTTTTTATGGATGGCCAGTGGCACACTTCAACACTCAGCCATAATTTACAAACAAAGTGTTTAGTGAGTCGGTCAGATCAGAGGCAGTAGGGATGACCAGGGATGTTCTCTTGAGAAGCTTGTGAATTGTACCATTTACCTGTCCTGCTAAGCATTTGAAATGTAACAAGTGCTTTTGGGTGCCAGGGAAAATGTATGGCGTAAAAAGTACATTATTTTCTTCAGGAATATAGTGAAGTAGAAGTAGAAGTTGTATAAATATAAATAGTAAAGTACAGATACCCCCCCAAAACGATTTAAGTAGTACTTTAAAGTATTTTTACTTAAGTACTTCACACCCCTGAATGGAGTCGACATCATCCCACAGAAAGGTGTAGAGAACTGTAATTGAATGGAAACCAATCAGCAGCAGAATGATAACTGCCAGACTCAATGGACAACCTACCAAACTAACAATAATCAAATGTTATGCTCCCACAAACGATGCTCTTAGGGACTCATGAGGTTGTTCCAGTTGCTTCTCTCCTAGTTGTGTACTGTATGCTGTTAGAATCTATGCTAACAGCATGTCTATAAACATGGTATCGCTAATGGATTTGGGTTAAATGGGTGAACAGTGGCAAGTGTTACTGAGTGGACCGTCCTGGCTAAGTAAATGTAGTAAGAAGTGGTAGTTGCATCACTTGGTGTCCACTCCAAGGAGATACTAGGAGTTGGGAGAGACTGGGCGCCATGGCAACTTTCATTTAGTGTCTTTGACTGGTCAGTCCTTGAGTAAACATTCTTAAACCTTGGAAGAGTCGTGCAAGGATGAGGAACCTATTTTTATTATCTGAGAATGTTTTATATCTTATCTGGTTCATAGTTGCTTATCTAATCTACAATCTGTCAGATAAAATCATGAATTATTACTTGAGAAGGGACAAACCCTTTTTTTCCTGTGGTTAACTTCCTCCTCGTAATATGGTTACATATTTCTAATGACCAGTGAGAAGTCCAATGGCTTCATGTTATGTAATCAAGGAGCCTCAGAAACTGAATGTACCATACTGTCACGTTCGTCTTGTGAGAGAGAGTGGACCAAGGCGCAGCGTGTGCAAAATACATTCTCTTTTATTTTAGAGAAAGGAAAAACACGTAACGAACACTTTAACAAACTGAAACAAAACAACAAACGATCGTGAAGCTATAGACGTAAGTGCACACACAAGCTACATACGTACAACATAGACAATTACCCACATTAACCTAGTGCCTATGGCTGCCTTAAATATGGCTCCCAATCAGAGACAATTAATGACATCTGTCTCTGATTGAGAACCATTCAGGCAACCATAGACACAGCTAGACACCTATATTAAACACAAACCCATCTACTCTATTTAACCCCCTAAACCATACAACCACCCTAGACACTACAAAAACACATACATTCCCCATGTCACACCCTGACCTAACTAAAATAATAAAGAAAACAAATAATACTAAGGCCAGGGTGTGACAGTACCCCCCCCCGCAAAGGTGCGGTCTCCGGCCGCAGAACCTGAAACAGAAGGGGAGGGTCCGGGGTGGCCCCCATCATGGCGGCGGCTCGGGCGCGGGACGAGGCCCCCACTCCACCATTGTCAATACCCGCTTTGGTGGCGCCTCTGGAGCGGCGACCCTTGTAGCAAGTCCCGGACTGAAGACCATCCCAGAGGGGTAGCTCCGGACTGAGGGGTAGCTCCGGACTGAGGGACGGCAGCTCATGGCTGGCTGACGGATCTGGCGGCTCCTGGCTGGCTGGCGGATCCTGGCGGCTCCTGGCTGGCTGACGGATCTGGCGGCTCCTGGCTGGCTGGCGGATCCTGGCGGCTCCTGGCTGGCTGGCGGATCTGGCGGCTCCTGGCGGCTCCTGGCTGGCTGGCGGATCCTGGCGGCTCCTGGCTGGCTGGCGGATCTGGCGGCTCCTGGTGGATTCTGGCGGCTCCTGGCGGCGCCGGGCAGACGGACGGCTCCTGGCGGCGCCGGGCAGACGGGCGGCTCCTGGCGGCGCCGGGCAGACGGGCGGCTCCGGGCAGACGGGCGGCTCCTGGCGGCGCCGGGCAGACGGACGACTCCTGGCGGCGCCGGGCAGACGGACGACTCAGAAGGCGCCGGGCAGACGGACGACTCAGAAGGCGCCGGGCAGACGGACGACTCAGAAGGCGCTGGGCAGACGGACGACTCTGGCCGGCTGAGGCGCACTGTAGGCCTGGTGCGTGGTACCGGAACTGGAGGTACCGGGCTAAGGACACGCACCTTCAGGCTAGTGCGGGGAGAAGGAACAGGGCATACTGGACCCTGGATACGCACATTAGACCTAGTGCGTGGTGCCGGCACTGGTGGTACTGGGCTGAAGACACGCATCTCAGGGCTAGTGCGGGGAGCAGCAACAGGACGCACAGGACTCTGGGGACACACAGGAGGCTTGGTGCGTGGTGTAGGCACTGATGGTAATGGGCTGGAGACACGCACCACAAGGCTAGTGTGTGGAGGAGGAACAGGGCTCTGGAGACGCACAGGAAGCTCGGTGCGTGGTGTAGGCACTGGTGGTACTGGGCTGGGGCGGGGAGGTGGCGCCGGAAATACCGGACCGTGCAGGCGTACTGGCTCCCTTGAGCACTGAGCCTGCCCAACCTTACCTGGTTGTATGCTCCCCGTCGCCCGACCAGTACGGGGAGGTGGAATAACCCGCACCGGGCTATGTAGGCGAACCGGGGACACCATGCATAAGGCTGGTGCCATGTAAGCCGGCCCGAGGAGACGCACTGGTGGCCAGATGCGTTGGGCCGGCTTCATGACATCCGGCTCAAACATCAATCTAGCCCTGCCAGTGCGGGGAGGTGGAATAACCCGCACCGGGCTATGAACAAGTACAGGAGACACCATGCGCTCTACTGCGTAACACGGTGTCTGCCCGTACTCTCGCTCTCCACGGTAAGTACAGGGAGTATGCCCAGGTCTCCTACCTGACTTCGCCACACTCCCTTTCAGCCCCCCCCCCCGAGAAATTTTTGGGGCTGACTCACAGGCTTCCTACCACGTCGTCGCGCTGCCTCCATTCGCCGGTATCCCTCCTCGCATTGCGCCAGAGAATCCCAGGCGGGCTCCGGCATTCACCCTGGGTTAGGGTTAGGGTTAGGGTTAACCCTAACCCTAACCCTAACCCAAATAATACTAAGGCCAGGGTGTGACACATACATACTGCAGTCTCACAGAAAACAGTTTTGTCCACATAACCTGATTAAATAAAATGCTTTTTGTTCTGTTCTGAAAAATAAAACAAAAATAAGGATCCTACCTACCCATGTCTCAAGAATGTTAAAAAATAATAATAATATTGGTTATAGAGAAATAAGTGTATTTCTTGTTATCAATATCTGCTATTTCAAGGTTATGTCAGTTGGCCATACGGGTATTATGTTTAGTTTTTCTTCCTTTACTACTATAGATAAAACATAGACCTACATTTTATAGAAATATTGTGGAATGCGCTTTAATCAAAATATGCTTTTTTGTCTTTGTTGCTCTACTTCAGGGTTGGTGATGTCATTTGTTGACAGACAGAGTTGAGTGAACCTGGCTGATACCAGGGTTCATAGTCGCCAACAATCTGTCAGATAAAACCATTAATTATTACTTGAGAAGAGAAAAACACTTTTTTTCTGTGGTTAACTTCCTCCTCGTAATATGGTTACATATTTCTAATGACCAGTGAGGAGTCCAATGGCTGCTCAGGGGGTGGGGACACAGACCAAAAACACTCACGTGTATCCTTACAAATATCTGCATAGGGTTAAATCAGATGCCGTGTTGATGAGAAACATCTAGTTGATTATTAATTTTTTGGTTCTGAAGAAGAATTATTATTTTGGCATACTCCTATTCCCATGGAACCCGATGTTATTGTTTTACCAGGCATGTGTATAAATAGCCAACAGGAATGACTAGTTACAAACACCTTAATTTGTTGCTTTATTAACCTTTCAGTGATACCCATCCCGGATCCGGGAGCATCCTCATCAAAAAAGCTGACTAGCATAGCCTAGCGGGACAAGGATATCATATAATATAATTTTCATGAAATCACAAGTCCAATACAGCAAATGAAAATAAACATCTTGTGAATCCAGCCATCATTTCTGATTTTTAAAATGTTTTACAGCAAAAACACAATATGTATTTATATTAGCTAACCACAATAGCCAAACACACAACGGCATATTTTCACCATGTTTCCACCGCATAGGTAGCTTTCACAAAACCCACAAATAGAGATAAAATTAATCACTAACCTTGAACAACTTCAGATGACAGTCGTATAACATCATGTTATACAATACATTTATGTTTTGTTCGAAAAATTTGCATATTTATAGCTACAAATCCTGGTTTTACATTGCAGCCACCATCACAAATAGCACCAAAGCAGCCAGAATAATTACAGAGAGTGTCACGATCGTCGTTAGGAGAAAGAGAGGAGGACCAAGGCGCAGCGTGATAGCAATTCATCTTCCTTTTAATGAAGACGAAAATGAAACGAACACTGACAAAACTATACAAAACCACAAACGACCGTGAAGCTATACAAAACAAATAGTGCTGACACTAAACACTACACATAGACAATCCCCCACAACCTACCTAATGACTATGGCTGCCTAAATATGGCTCCCAATTAGAGACAATGATAGATAGCTGTCTCTAATTGAGAACCAATCTAGGCAACCATAGACTTACATAAACACCTACAATGAACACAACCCCATGAACTCTACAAACACCCCCTAGACAATACAAACACCCTAGACGAGACAAAAACACACAAACATCCCCCATGTTACACCCTGACCTAACTAAAATAATAAAGAAAACAAAGATAACTAAGGCCAGGGCGTGACAGAGAGCAACGTGAAACACATAAATACTCATCATAAAACATTTATGAAAAATACATGGTGTACAGCAAATGAAAGATAAACATCTTGTGAATCCAGCCAATATTTCCGAATTTGTAAGTGTTTTACAGCGAAAACACAATATAGAATTATATTAGCTCATCACAATAGCCAAACACACAAAGCTATTTATCCACCGCCAGCATAGATTTCACAAAAACAGCAATACAGATAAAATGAATCACTAACCTTTGGACAACTTCATCAGATGACAGTCTTATAACATCATGTTATACAATACATTTATGTTTTGTTCGAAAATGTGCATATTTAGAGCTGCAAATCGTGGTTATACATTGTGAAAATGTAGCAACAATTCACCAAAATCTCCGGAGATATTTTGGACAGTCACCTAATCTAATCAAAGAACTCATCATAAACTTTACTAAAAAATACATGTTGTACAGCAAATGAAAGATACACTGGTTCTTAATGCAACCGCTGTATTAGATTTTTTTTAATAATTTTACTACAACATACAAAAAGCATTACTGTGAGACAGCGCTCACATATTCTACCACCTGTTGGAGTGAACATATTCCACAGAAATACGAAATAACATCATAAATTGTGTCTTACTTTTGCTGAGCTTCCATCAGAATGTTGTGCAAGGAGTCCTTGGTCCAGAATAAATCGTTGTTTGGTTTTAGAATGTCCATTTCTTCTGTCGAATTAGCAACTTTGGCTAGCCATGTCGAGCTCACGTGTCCAAGAAATGTTTGCGCCTGGAACGAAAAATTCCAAAAGTCCCAATAAACGTTGAATAAACTGATCAAACTCGGTTGAAAAATCCTACTTTATGATGTTTTTCTCATATGTATCAAATAAAATCAGAGCCGGAGCAATTCGCCGTGTATACCGAACACTTTTCAGAAGACAATGTCGAGTTCCCCCGCGCGCCGTCGAAAACTGACAAAATACCGGACCTGCCACTCCAAAAGCTCTTATTCGGCCTCACATCAAGCTAGACACCCCATTCAACCTTCTACTGCCATTTTGACATCTAGTGGAAGGCGTATGAAGTGCATACATATCGACAAATAAAAGCCAATTGAATAGGCAAGCCCTGACACAGAGCCTCGTTTTCAGATTTTTCACTTCCTATATGGAAGTTTGCTGCCAAATGAGTTCTGTTTTACTCACATATATAATTCAAACAGTTTTAGAAACTTCAGAGTGTTTTCTATCCAATAGTAATAATAATATGCATATTGTATGATCTAGAACAGAGTACGAGGCCGTTTAATTTGGGCACGATTTTTTCCAAAGTGAAAACAGCGCCCCCCTATTCACAAGAAAGTTCTGAAGAAGAATTATTATTTTGGCATACTCCTATTCCCATGGAACCCGATGTTATTGTTTTACCAGGCATGTGTATAAATAGCCAACAGGAATGACTAGTTACAAACACCTTAATTTGTTGCTTTATTAAGAGATGGAGTCTGTCTGTGTTCTGCTGCTGTTGCTGTGCTGCTGCAGTCTGTCTGGTGCCAAAGTTGTGAGCAGTAGTGAGGGAAACGTCGCAAGCAAAAGCTCTCAACGCGTTGACGGCAAAGTAGGAAACATCTGGATGAAAGAGCTGCTGGAGAGTGTCGGTGAAGCTGCTGCCACCACCGGCTCCCTATCGGACATCTACACTGTGCTGAGAGAACTTAGTGCCAAAGTGGAAAATCTGGAGAAGGCATGTAATGGTGAGTGAGTGACTGAGCACGATATGATGGTGTTCTTGCTACATTTTGTAATATTGTGAATTGCCCCAACGGCCTGTACTTCTATAGACAAAGTTCATTTCAATCAGTTTTGGTGTTTGTGTGTGTGTTCTTGAAATAATTTACATCTGTTTCTTCACAGAGAGACCTAAGGTGGCGTTCTCAGCATCACTCTTCCCATCATCTCAACACAAAGGGCCCTTTAAAATTGACACCACCCTGATATTCACAAATGTTATCACAAACATTGGCGAAGCTTACAACTCTGGAACAGGTAGTTTATTTTACAGCATAATTACTGTTTCTAATTTCATTTATTTTAAATTGTAATATGAGCTCAGAGGGCTTTGATTGTCCGTGACTTTTATATACCTTCGAACATCAAACATGCAAGTCAACTATTCTATATAAATTGAACCAAAAGGAATTCATGTTTATCACGAGTATGATGTTGAAATGAATGCATCTATTGCATGCATCTCCTCTGTCTGCACTGCAGGTGTCTTTGCTGCACCGGTGAGAGGGGTCTACTACTTCACGTTCACTTGCAATTCTGGGACTACAGGAAAAGTGAATGCTGCCCTGTTGAAGAATGGCCAAAATATGGCTTCCATGATTGAAAATAGTAATACTGACAGCATGGGGTCAAATAGTGTAATACTGCAGTTAGATGAAGGTGATCATGTTAACATTATCCTCTGGAGGGACAACAGCATCTATGACAATGGATACAGGAGCACATTCACTGGTGTTCTGCTCTTTCCAATGTGAGGAGAGCATACCATTTGCTTGTTGTAACTATAATGATTGTAAAGTTTTGTAGGAATGTATGTACAATAATCAAACACTGATGTTCGTCATCCTTCAGGAAATACTACAGGTGCATTTCTCCAACGTTTATGCAAACAGGATTCTGAAGGTTTTACAAATGTATGATTTATAAAGATTCTTAATCACCAATAGAGTAAAACTGGTTTATCAGATGTCGCAGATGCATAGGAATTCCCCCACTAAGATATCCAGCACTAACTACAGTGAGCCTGAGAACACTGTACTAGAGCATATGTGTAAGGACCGACGCCAGAGATGAGAAGCAGGTACGGGGAGTCAACATTTCATCAGGAACAAACAGGTAACAGGACAGGAACAGCGTCAGCACACGGGTAAACAAGGACATATGACAATCAATGCAGAAGCAGGGAACAGAGTTGGGAACCAGACAGATATAGGGAAGGTAATGACAGAGGTAATTGAGTCTAGGTGAGTCCAATAATCGCTGATGCGTGTGACGGGGGGAAGGCAGGTGTGCGTAATGATGATGGCAGAAGTGCTGGGGAGCCTGGTGCCCTCGAGCGCCAGGGGGGAAGAGCGGGAGCAGAAGTGACAATATGTTTAGTTTAAATGAATTTTTTTCACTTCTTATGTTACCAAGGAGCCTCAGAAACTGTATGTACCATACATACTGCAGTCTCACAGAAAACAGTTTTGTTAACATAACCTAATTTTATAAAATCCTTTTTGTTCTGTTCTGGAAAATAAAACAAATATAAGGATCCAACCTACCCATGTCTCAAGAATGTTGTTTTATTTGTTTAAACATTGATGATAGAGAAACAAGTGTATTTCTTGTTATCATCCATATCTGCTATTTCACTGTTATGTCAGTTGGCCATACGGGTATTATGTTTAGATATTTTCTTCCTTTACTACTATAGATAAAACATAGACATACATTTTATAGAAATATTGTGGAATGCTCCTTTAATCAAAATATTATTTTGTCTTTGCTGTTCTATTACAGTAAAAAGCGAAGGGTCGGTTTGATGTCATTTGTTGACACACAGAGTTGAGTGAACTTTGCTGATACCAGGGTTGCAAAATTCTGGGAATTACGACAAATTCCCCGGTGGTCCAGAAATCCCGGTTGGAGGAGTCCCGGATTTCCTGCTTTTCCCTCCTGATTCCAGGAATCTTCCAGCCAGGATTTCTGCAACAGCTGGGGATTTTTGAAAAGTTCCCAGAATTTTGCAACCTGGTTACATTTTAAATAAACCAATCCATATATATCTAACTCAACATATGAGGAAAAGTCAGACATCTCAGCAAATCTCTCCCACCCAGTTCGTTCAAAAGCCCTGTGATGGAGTCTGTTTTGGCTGTGGTGGTGTTGCTTTGCTGTTGTGTGGTTGAGACTCAGACGGAGAGTGATTTCTCAGCTGTCCCGTCCGAGGTTGACAGGCTGCTGAGGGAACTGACAGCCCGAGTGGAGAAACTGGAGAGCGAGGGTAACAGTAATGTTGGCCATTTCTTATCATTGTACCTAGACTTAGTTTCTTTATGTGTGTCGGTATTCCTACGGGCGTGCAGGAACACTGTGTGTGTGTGTGTGTGTGTGTGTGTGTGTGTGTGTGTGTGTGTGTGTGTGTGTGTGTGTGTGTGTGTGTGTGTGTGTGTGTGTGTGTGTGTGTGTGTGTGTGTGTGTGTGTGTGTGTGTGTGTGTGTGTGTGTGTGTGTGTGTGTGTGTGTGTGTACTCATGCATGATCAATAGAAGTGTGTGTTCATCATGCTCTGTCATTATTTTAACAGTATCATTGGAAAGAAGTGCAAAAGTTCAGGATGTCAAACTATCTGGCTTGAAACGTTTGATGTGTAGTAATCTGAACATAATGTTTTTTTACAGGTAAACCAAAAGTGGCCTTCTCCACTTCACTTAGGGTCAGTGAGGAACATTATCACTTCGGACCTTTCGACGAGGACACCACCGTGGTGTATAAAAAGGTCACTACAAACATCGGTGAAGCATATAACCCAGAAACAGGTATTTACCCACTAGATAAGTCTCTCAGCATTTTATTAAAGGTGCAATCTGTAACTTCATTTTGTGTCAAACGCTGTCCTGCACTTGTAAACTGAGGGGATGGGACTTAGCGAATCAAACAGTTTGTTTAATCTTTCGGTTCTTGGCTGAAAGTGTTTGTAGTACTGAGTTGCCATTGGCAATGATGAAAGCTACAGATTGCACGTTTATGTATTTTACTGAGTTGTCTTTATGTCCTTGTTCTGTTGTGTCATAATCACATAAAGTTGTTTTTGTCCACCTTGCTTTCCCACCTGATGCAGGTGTCTTTACTGCACCTGTGGGAGGGGCCTACTACTTCACATTCACTTGCAATGTTGGGAATTCAGGGGTGGCGAATGCAGCGTTGCTTAAGAACGGTGTGAACATGGCTGCCGTCTATGAATATGCCAACCCAAAATCCGGTATTTACCACAGCGGGGCCAATGGAGTCACACTAGTCCTGGTGGAAGGAGACAAAGTCAATGTGGTTCTCTGGAGTGGCAGTAGCATATTTGACAACAGCAGAATTAGCATGTTCAGTGGTTACCTTCTATTTCCTATCGATACTAAGTAATAGTAAAAGGCTGATAATTACATGGCATGACTTAGCAAGAATTGAAAATGCTTATTTCAACATTTCATTAAAGGAATAATCCACTCACACTATCTTCTGGTATTCTTTTAATTAGTCCACTGTTGATTCAGTCCCAAAAAATGTTTGCGCTGCTGGTACGAACTGGTGAAACCAACATAGCAGTAGTTGGTTGGGCTTGACACACCAGGGCTGCTTGTACACAACCTAAAACCTGTCTGGACTCACATTGTATGAGACTGTAATCCATCACCAGGAAGACAAAAGGTCAGGGGAAAGGACTAACAAATCATCTCCAAAATCTCCTGAAAACAGAAAGGTTGGACTGTTGGGCATAGGGCTAACAACCCGAAACCGCAAAAACGTTACAACAAATTACAATTCTACAAATGGATGCAAAGATCTCCCAGAGTCCCAGACTCGTATGACCACCATCAGTGAAAGCCTACGGGAAAATAGTGACTGACTTATGGGAGCACTAAACACCAAAAACAAACTGCACTGGCTTTTGTCATTTTTGAACAATGTTTGAGTCTAGAAAGCTGGCACAGGTTTCCAATGAAATGAGGAGATACAAGTTACAGATCCTGGGGGTGAGTGAAGTCAGGTGGACTAGTTCTGAATCCACGAGAACCAGCGCTGGAGAAACAGTACTACACGCTGGTGTCAGTGGTGGAAAACGTACCCAATTGTCATACTTGAGTAAAAGTAAAGATACCTTAATAGAAAATGACTCAAGTGAAAGTGAAAGTCACCCAGTAAAATACTACTTGAGTAAAAGTCTAAAAGTATTTGGTTTTAAATATACTTACGTATCAAAAGTAAAAGTATTAATCATTTCACATTCCTTATATTAAGCAAAAGAGACAGAACCATTTTCTTTTTTTAAGGATGGCCAGTGGCACACTTCATCACTCAGCCAAAATTTACAAACAAAGTGTTTGTGTTTAGTGAGTTGGTCAGATCAGAGGCAGTAGGGATGACCAGGGATGTTCTCTTGAGAAGCTTGTGAATTGTACCATTTACCTGTCCTGCTAAGCATTTGAAATGTAACAAGTGCTTTTGGGGGCCAGGGAAAATGTATGGCGTAAAAAGTACATTATTTTCTTCAGGAATATAGTGAAGTAGAAGTAGAAGTTGTATAAATATAAATAGTAAAGTACAGATACCCCCCAAAAACGAATTAGGTAGTACTTTAAAGTATCTTTACTAAGTACTTCACACCCCTGAATGGAGTCGACATCATCCTACAGAAAGGTGTAGAGAACTGTAATTGAATGGAAACCAATCAGCAGCACAATGATAACTGCCAGACTCAATGGACAACCTACCAAACTAACAATAATCAAATGTTATGCTCCCACAAACGATGCTCTTAGGGACTCATGAGGTTGTTCCGGTTGCTTCTCTCCTAGTTGTGTACTGTATGCTGTTAGAATCTATGCTAACAGCATGTCTATCAACATGGTATCGCTAATGGATTTGGGTTAAATGGGTGAACAGTGGCAAGTGTTACTGAGTGGACCGTCCTGGCTAAGTAAATGTAGTAAGAAGTGGTAGTTGCATCACTTGGTGTCCACTCCAAGGAGATACTAGGAGTTGGGAGAGACTGGGCACCATGGCAACTTTCATTTAGTGTCTTTGACTGGTCAGTCCTTGAGTAAACATTCTTAAACCTTGGAAGAGTCGTGCAAGGATGAGGAACCTATTTTTATTATCTGAGAATGTTTTACATCTTATCTGGTTCATAGTCGCCTATCTAATCTACAACCTGTCAGATAAAATCATGAATTATTACTTGAGAAGGGACAAACCCTTTTTTTCCTGTGGTTAACTTCCTCCTCGTAATATGGTTACATATTTCTAATGACCAGTGAGAAGTCCAATGGCTTCATGTTATGTAATCAAGGAGCCTCAGAAACTGAATGTACCATACTGTCACGTTCGTCTTGCTGAGAGAGAGTGGACCAAGGCGCAGCGTGTGCAAAATACATTCTCTTTTATTTTAGAGAAAGGAAAAACACGTAACGAACACTTTAACAAACTGAAACAAAACAACAAACGATCGTGAAGCTATAGACGTAAGTGCACACACAAGCTACAAACGTACAATATAGACAATTACCCACATTAACCTAGTGCCTATGGCTGCCTTAAATATGGCTCCCAATCAGAGACAATTAATGACATCTGTCTCTGATTGAGAACCATTCAGGCAACCATAGACACAGCTAGACACCTATATTAAACACAAACCCATCTACTCTATTTAACCCCCTAAACCATACAACCACCCTAGACACTACAAAAACACATACATTCCCCATGTCACACCCTGACCTAACTAAAATAATAAAGAAAACAAATAATACTAAGGCCAGGGTGTGACAGTACCCCCCCCCCCCCCCCCCCAAAGGTGCGGACTCCGGCCGCAGAACCTGAAACAGAAGGGGAGGGTCCGAGGTGGCCCCCATCATGGCGGCGGCTCGGGCGCGGGACGAGGCCCCCACTCCACCATTGTCAATACCCGCTTTGGTGGCGCCTCTGGAGCGGCGACCCTTGTAGCAAGTCCCGGACTGAAGACCATCCCAGAGGGGTAGCTCCGGACTGAGGGGTAGCTCCGGACTGAGGGACGGCAGCTCATGGCTGGCTGATGGATCTGGCGGCTCCTGGCTGGCTGGCGGATCCTGGCGGCTCCTGGCTGGCTGACGGATCTGGCGGCTCCTGGCTGGCTGGCGGATC
This sequence comes from Salvelinus alpinus, assembly GCF_045679555.1. Lineage (NCBI taxonomy): Eukaryota > Metazoa > Chordata > Actinopteri > Salmoniformes > Salmonidae > Salvelinus > Salvelinus alpinus. Next base: position 15,523,943 of record NC_092112.1, read on the forward strand.
CTGGCGGCTCCTGGCTGGCTGGCGGATCTGGCGGCTCCTGGCGGCTCCTGGCTGGCTGGCGGATCCTGGCGGCTCCTGGCTGGCTGGCGGATCTGGCGGCTCCTGGCGGATCCTGGCGGATCCTGGCGGCTCCTGGCGGCGCCGGGCAGACGGACGGCTCCTGGCGGCGCAGGGCAGACGTGCGGCTCCTGGCGGCGCCGGGCAGACGGGCGGCTCCTGGCGGCGCCGGGCAGACGGGCGGCTCCTGGCGGCGCCGGGCAGACGGGCGGCTCCTGGCGGCGCCGGGCAGACGGGCGGCTCCTGGCGGCGCCGGGCAGACGGACGGCTCCTGGCGGCGCCGGGCAGACGGGCGGCTCCTGGCGGCGCCGGGCAGACGGACGACTCTGAAGGCGCCGGGCAGACGGACGACTCAGAAGGCGCCGGGCAGACGGACGACTCAGAAGGCGCCGGGCAGACGGACGACTCAGAAGGCGCCGGGCAGACGGACGACTCAGAAGGCGCTGGGCAGACGGACGACTCTGGCCGGCTGAGGCGCACTGTAGGCCTGGTGCGTGGTACCGGAACTGGAGGTACCGGTCTAAGGACACGCACCTTCAGGCTAGTGCGGGGAGAAGGAACAGGGCATACTGGACCCTGGATACGCACATTAGACCTAGTGCGTGGTGCCGGCACTGGTGGTACCGGGCTGAAGACACGCATCTCAGGGCTAGTGCGGGGAGCAGCAACAGGACGCATAGGACTCTGGGGACACACAGGAGGCTTGGTGCGTGGTGTAGGCACTGGTGGTAATGGGCTGGAGACACGCACCACAAGGCTAGTGCGTGGAGGAGGAACAGGGCTCTGGAGACGCACAGGAAGCCCGGTGCGTGGTGTAGGCACTGGTGGTACTGGGCTGGGGCGGGGAGGTGGCGCCGGAAATACCGGACCGTGCAGGCGTACTGGCTCCCTTGAGCACTGAGCCTGCCCAACCTTACCTGGTTGTATGCTCCCCGTCGCCCGACCAGTGCGGGGAGGTGGAATAACCCGCACCGGGCTATGTAGGCGAACCGGGGACACCATGCATAATGCTGGTGCCATGTAAGCCGGCCCGAGGAGACGCACTGGTGGCCAGATGCGTTGGGCCGGCTTCATGACATCCGGCTCAAACATCAATCTAGCCCTGCCAGTGCGGGGAGGTGGAATAACCCGCACCGGGCTATGAACAAGTACAGGAGACACCATGCGCTCTACTGCGTAACACGGTGTCTGCCCGTACTCTCGCTCTCCACGGTAAGTACAGGGAGTATGCCCAGGTCTCCTACCTGACTTCGCCACACTCCCTTTCAGCCCCCCCCCAAGAAATTTTTGGGGCTGACTCACAGGCTTCCTACCACGTCGTCGCGCTGCCTCCATTCGCCGGTATCCCTCCTTGCATTGCGCCAGAGAATCCCAGGCGGGCTCCGGCATTCGCCCTGGGTCGATCGCCCACCTGTCGATCTCCTCCCACGTAGTGTAGCCCAGATCCTGCTCCCATTGCCATAACTCCTGTGTAGGTGGGTCCTGTTGCTGTTTCACACGCTGCTTGGTCCTTTGATTCTGGTGGGTAATTCTGTCACGTTCGTATTGCTGAGAGAGAGTGGACCAAGGCGCAGCGTGTGCAAAATACATTCTCTTTTATTTTAGAGAAAGGAAAAACACGTAACGAACACTTTAACAAACTGAAACAAAACAACAAACGATCGTGAAGTTATAGACGTAAGTGCACACACAAGCTACAAACGTACAACATAGACAATTACCCACATTAACCTAGTGCCTATGGCTGCCTTAAATATGGCTCCCAATCAGAGACAATTAATGACATCTGTCTCTGATTGAGAACCATTCAGGCAACCATAGACACAGCTAGACACCTATATTAAACACAAACCCATCTACTCTATTTAACCCCCTAAACCATACAACCACCCTAGACACTACAAAAACACATACATTCCCCATGTCACACCCTGACCTAACTAAAATAATAAAGAAAACAAATAATACTAAGGCCAGGGTGTGACTGTCACGCCCTGGCCTTAGTATTCTTTGTTTTCTGTATTATTTTAGTTAGGTCAGGGTGTGACATGGGTATTTATGTGGGTTTTGTAGTGTCCAGGGTGATTGTAAGGTTTAGGGGGTTTATTTAGAGTAGTTGGCTTTATGTTTAGTATAGTTGTCTAGCTGTGTCTATGTTGTGGTTAGTTGTCTAGGAAAGTCTATGGTTGCCTGAATGGGTTCCCAATTAGAGACAGCTGGTTTCTGTTGTCTCTGATTGGGAGCCATATTTAAGGTAGCCATAGGCTTTAGTTTGTTGTGGGGAATTGTCTATGTCTGAACGTTTGTAGCCTGTGTATGTGCACTACGTTTATTAGCTTCACGGTCGTTTATTGTTTTGGTTAGTTTGTAAGTGTTTTTGTTTCGTTTTTGCCTTCTTCTATAATAAAAGGAAGATGGCTTATTTTCCTCATGCTGCGTTTTGGTCCGAATCTCCAACACACGATCGTGACAGTGACACATACATACTGCAGTCTCACAGAAAACAGTTTTGTCCACATAACCTGATTAAATAAAATGCTTTTTGTTCTGTTCTGAAAAATAAAACAAAAATAAGGATCCTACCTACCCATGTCTCAAGAATGTTAAAAAATAATAATATTGGTTATAGAGAAATAAGTGTATTTCTTGTTATCAATATCTGCTATTTCAAGGTTATGTCAGTTGGCCATACGGGTATTATGTTTAGTTTTTCTTCCTTTACTACTATAGATAAAACATAGACCTACATTTTATAGAAATATTGTGGAATGCGCTTTAATCAAAATATGCTTTTTTGTCTTTGTTGCTCTACTTCAGGGTTGGTGATGTCATTTGTTGACAGACAGAGTTGAGTGAACCTTGCTGATACCAGGGTTCATAGTCGCCAACAATCTGTCAGATAAAACCATGAATTATTACTTGAGAAGAGAAAAACACTTTTTTTTCTGTGGTTAACTTCCTCCTCGTAATATGGTTACATATTTCTAATGACCAGTGAGGAGTCCAATGGCTGCTCCGGGGGTGGGGACACAGACCAAAAACACTCACGTGTATCCTTACAAATATCTGCATAGGGTTAAATCAGATGCCGTGTTGATGAGAAACATCTAGTTGATTATTAATTTTTTGGTTCTGAAGAATAATTATTATTTTGGCATACTCCTATTCCCATGGAACCCGATGTTATTGTTTTACCAGGCATGTGTATAAATAGCCAACAGGAATGACTAGTTACAAACACCTTCATTTGTTGCTTTATTAAGAGATGGAGTCTGTCTGTGTTCTGCTGCTGTTGCTGTGCTGCTGCAGTCTGTCTGGTGCGCAAGTTGTGAGCAGTAGTGAGGGAAACGTCGCAAGCAAAAGCTCTCAACGCGTTGACGACAAAGTAGGAAACATCTGGATGAAAGAGCTGCTGGAGAGTGTCGGTGAAGCGGCTGGCACCACCGGCTCCCTATCGGACATCTACACTGTGCTGAGAGAACTTAGTGCCAAAGTGGAAAATCTGGAGAAGGCATGTAATGGTGAGTGAGTGACTGAGCACGATATGATGGTGTTCTTGCTACATTTTGTAATATTGTGAATTGCCCCAACGGCCTGTACTTCTATAGACAAAGTTCATTTCAATCAGTTTTGGTGTTTGTGTGTGTTCTTGAAATAATTTACACCTGTTTCTTCACAGAGAGACCTAAGGTGGCGTTCTCAGCGTCACTCTTCCCATCATCTCAACACAAAGGGCCCTTTAAAATTGACACCACCCTGATATTCACAAATGTTATCACAAACATTGGCGAAGCTTACAACTCTGGAACAGGTAGTTTATTTTACAGCATAATTACTGTTTCTAATTTCATTTATTTTAAATTGTAATATGAGCTCAGAGGGCTTTGATTGTCCGTGACTTTTATAGACCTCCGAACATCAAACATGCAAGTCATATATAAATTGAACCAAAAGGAATTCATGTTTATCACGAGTATGATGTTGAAATGAATGCATCTATTGCATGCATCTCCTCTGTCTGCACTGCAGGTGTCTTTGCTGCACCGGTGAGAGGGGTCTACTACTTCACGTTCACTTGCAGTTCTGGGACTACAGGAAAAGTGAATGCGGCCCTGTTGAAGAATGGCCAAAATATGGCTGCAATGATTGAAAATGGTAATACTGACAGCATGGGGTCAAATAGTGTAATACTGCAGTTAGATGAAGGTGATCATGTTATCATTATCCTCTGGAGGGACAACAGCATCTATGACAATGGATACAGGAGCACATTCACTGGTGTTCTGCTCTTTCCAATGTGAGGAGAGCATACCATTGGCTTTTTGTAACTATAATGATTGTAAAGTTTTGTAGGAATGTATGTACAATAATCAAACACTGATGTTCGTCATCCTTCAGGAAATACTACAGGTGCATTTCTCCAACGTTTATGCAAACAGGATTCTGAAGGTTTTACAAATGTATGATTTATAAAGATTCTTAATCACCAATAGAGTAAAACTGGTTTATCAGATGTCGCAGATGCATAGGAATCCCCCCACTAAGATATCCAGCACTAACTACAGTGAGCCTGAGCACACTGTACTAGAGCATATGTGTAAGGACCGACGCCAGAGATGAGAAGCAGGTACGGGGAGTCAACATTTCATCAGGAACAAACAGGTAACAGGACAGGAACAGCGTCAGCACACGGGTAAACAAGGACATATGACAATAAATGCAGAAGCAGGGAACAGAGTTGGGAACCAGACAGATATAGCGAAGGTAATGACAGAGGTAATTGAGTCTAGGTGAGTCCAATAATCGCTGATGCGCGTGACGGGGGGGAAGGCAGGTGTGCGTAATGATGATGGCAGAAGTGCTGGGGAGCCTGGTGCCCTCGAGCGCCAGGGGGGAAGAGCGGGAGCACGCGTGACAATATGTTTAGTTGAATTTAATTTTTTTCACTTCTTATGTTACCAAGGAGCCTCAGAAACTGTATGTACCATACATACTGCAGTCTCACAGAAAACAGTTTTGTTAATGTTAATTTACATAACCTAATTTTATAAAATCCTTTTTGTTCTGTTCTGGAAAATAAAACAAATATAAGGATCCAACCTACCCATGTCTCAAGAATGTTGTTTTATTTGTTTAAACATTGACGATAGAGAAACAAGTGTATTTCTTGTTATCATCCATATCTGCTATTTCACTGTTATGTCAGTTGGCCATACGGGTATTATGTTTAGATATTTTCTTCCTTTACTACTATAGATAAAACATAGACATACATTTTATAGAAATATTGTGGAATGCTCCTTTAATCAAAATATTATTTTGTCTTTGCTGTTCTATTACAGTAAAAAGCGAAGGGTCGGTTTGATGTCATTTGTTGACACACAGAGTTGAGTGAACTTTGCTGATACCAGGGTTGCAAAATTCTGGTAATTACGACAAATTCCCCGGTGGTCCAGAAATCCCGGTTGGAGGAGTCCCGGATTTCCTGCTTTTCCCTCCTGATTCCAGGAGTCTTCCAGCCAGGATTTCTGCAACAGCTGGGGATTTTTGAAAAGTTCCCAGAATTTTGCAACCCTGGTTACATTTTAAATAAACCAATCCATATATATCTAACTCAACATATGAGGAGCAGTCAGACATCTCAGCAAATCTCTCCCACCCGGTTCGTTCAAAAGCCCTGTGATGGAGTCCGTTTTGGCTGTGGTGGTGTTGCTTTGCTGTTGTGTGGTTGAGACTCAGACGGAGAGTGAGCCTATCTCACCAACACCTGGGCCAAACCAGGTTCCCATCTCAACATCTTTCTCAGCTGTCCCGTCCGAGGTTGACAGGCTGCTGAGGGAACTGACAGCCCGAGTGGAGAAACTGGAGAGCGAGGGTAACAGTAATGTTGGCCATTTCTTATCATTGTCCCAAGACTTAGTTTCTTTATGTGTGTCGATATTCCTACGGGCGTGCAGGAACAGTGTGTGTCGATATTCCTACGGGCGTGCAGGAACACTGTGTGTGTGTGTGTGTGTGTGTGTGTGTGTGTGTGTGTGTGTGTGTGTGTGTGTGTGTGTGTGTGTGTGTGTGTGTGTGTGTGTGTGTGTGTGTGTGTGTGTGTGTGTGTGTGTGTGTGTGTGTGTGTGTGTACTCATGCATGATCAATAGAAGTGTGTGTTCATCATGCTCTGTCATTATTTCACAGTATCATTGGAAAGAAGTGCAAAAGTTCAGGATGTCAAACTATCTGGCTTGAAACATTTGATGTGTAGTAATCTGAACATAATGTATTTTTACAGGCAAACCAAAAGTGGCCTTCTCCACTTCACTTAGGGTCAGTGAGGAACATTATCACTTCGGACCTTTCGACGAGGACACCACCGTGGTGTATAAAAAGGTCACTACAAACATCGGTGAAGCATATAACCCAGAAACAGGTATTTACCCACTAGATAAGTCTCTCAGCATTTTATTAAAGGCGCAATCTGTAACTTCATTTTGTGTCAAACGCTGTCCTGCACTTGTAAACTGAGGGGATGGGACTTAGCGCATCAAACAGTTTGTTTAATCTTTCGGTTCTTGGCTGAAAGTGTTTGTAGTACTGAGTTGCCATTGGCAATGATGAAAGCTACAGATTGCACGTTTATGTATTTTACTGAGGTGTCTTTATGTCCTTGTTCTGTTGTGTCATAATCACACAAAGTTGTTTTTGTCCACCTTGCTTTCCCACCTGATGCAGGTGTCTTTACTGCACCTGTGGGAGGGGCCTACTACTTCACATTCACTTGCAATGTTGGGAATTCAGGGGTGGCGAATGCAGCGTTGCTCAAGAACGGTGTGAACATGGCTGCCGTCTATGAATATGCCAACCCAAAATCCGGTATTTACCACAGCGGGGCCAATGGAGTCACACTAGTCCTGGTGGAAGGAGACAAAGTCAATGTGGTTCTCTGGAGTGGCAGTAGCATATTTGACAACAGCAGAATTAGCATGTTCAGTGGTTACCTTCTATTTCCTATCGATACTAAGTAATAGTAAAAGGCTGATAATTACATGGCATGACTTAGCAAGAATTGAAAATGCTTATTTCAACATTTCATTAAAGGAATAATCCACTCAAACTATCTTCTGGTATTTTTTTAATTAGTCCACTGTTGATTCAGTCCCAAAAAATGTTTGCGCTGCTGGTATGAACTGGTGAAACCAACATAGCAGTAGTTGGTTGGGCTTGACGCACCAGGGCTGCTTGTACACAACCTAAAGCCTGTCTGGACTCACATTGTATGAGACTGTAATCCATCACCAGGAAGACAAAAAGTCAGGGGAGAGGACTAACAAATCATCTCCAACATCTCCTGAAAACAGAAAGGTTGGACTGTTGGGCATGGGGCTAACAACCCGAAACCGCAAAAACTTTGTCCTACAAAAACCGCAACAAATTACAATTCTACAATTGGATGCAAAGATCTCCCAGAGTCCCAGACTCGTATGACCACCATCAGTGAAAGCCTACGGGAAACTAGTGACTGACTTATGGAACGCTGTCCTGCACTTGTAAACTGAGGGGATGGGACTTAGCGCATCAAACAGTTTGTTTAATCTTTCGGTTCTTGGCTGAAAGTGTTTGTAGTACTGAGTTGCCATTGGCAATGATGAAAGCTACAGATTGCACGTTTATGTATTTTACTGAGGTGTCTTTATGTCCTTGTTCTGTTGTGTCATAATCACACAAAGTTATTTTTGTCCACCTTGCTTTCCCACCTGATGCAGGTGTCTTTACTGCACCTGTGGGAGGGGCCTACTACTTCACATTCACTTGCAATGTTGGGAATTCAGGGGTGGCGAATGCAGCGTTGCTCAAGAACGGTGTGAACATGGCTGCCGTCTATGAATATGCCAACCCAAAATCCGGTATTTACCACAGCGGGGCCAATGGAGTCACACTAGTCCTGGTGGAAGGAGACAAAGTCAATGTGGTTCTCTGGAGTGGCAGTAGCATATTTGACAACAGCAGAATTAGCATGTTCAGTGGTTACCTTCTATTTCCTATCGATACTAAGTAATAGTAAAAGGCTGATAATTACATGGCATGACTTAGCAAGAATTGAAAATGCTTATTTCAACATTTCATTAAAGGAATAATCCACTCAAACTATCTTCTGGTATTTTTTTAATTAGTCCACTGTTGATTCAGTCCCAAAAAATGTTTGCGCTGCTGGTATGAACTGGTGAAACCAACATAGCAGTAGTTGGTTGGGCTTGACGCACCAGGGCTGCTTGTACACAACCTAAAGCCTGTCTGGACTCACATTGTATGAGACTGTAATCCATCACCAGGAAGACAAAAGGTCAGGGGAGAGGACTAACAAATCATCTCCAAAATCTCCTGAAAACAGAAAGGTTGGACTGTTGGGCATGGGGCTAACAACCCGAAACCGCAAAAACTTTGTCCTACAAAAACCGCAACAAATTACAATTCTACAAATGGATGCAAAGATCTCACAGAGTCCCAGACTCGTATGACCACCATCAGTGAAAGCCTACGGGAAACTAGTGACTGACTTATGGGAGCACTAAACACCAAAAACAAACTGCACTTTGGCTTTTGTCATTTTTGAACAATGTTTGAGTCCAGAAAGCTGGCACAGGTTTCCAACGAAATGAGGAGATTACAAGTCACGGATCCTGGGGGTGAGTGAAGTGAGGTGGACTAGTTCTGAATCCACGAGAACCAGCGCTGGAGAAACAGTACTACACGCTGGTGTCAGTGGTGGAAAACGTACCCAATTGTCATACTTGAGTAAAAGTAAAGATACCTTAATAGAAAATGACTCAAGTGAAAGTGAAAGTCACCCAGTAAAATACTACTTGAGTAAAAGTCTAAAAGTATTTGATTTTAAATATACTTACGTATCAAAAGTAAAAGTGTTAATCATTTCACATTCCTTATATTAAGCAAACCAGACGGAACCATTTTCTTTTTTTAAGGATGGCCAGTGGCACACTTCAACACTCAGCCATAATTTACAAACAAAGTGTTTAGTGAGTCGGTCAGATCAGAGGCAGTAGGGATGACCAGGGATGTTCTCTTGAGAAGCGTGTGAATTGTACCATTTACCTGTCCTGCTAAGCATTTGAAATGTAACAAGTGCTTTTGGGTGTCAGGGAAAATGTATGGCGTAAAAAGTACATTATTTTCTTCAGGAATATAGTGAAGTAGAAGTAGAAGTTGTATAAATATAAATAGTAAAGTACAGATACCCCCCAAAAACGAATTAGGTAGTACTTTAAAGTATTTTTACTAAGTACTTCACACCCCTGAATGGAGTCGACATCATCCTACAGAAAGGTGTAGAGAACTGTAATTGAATGGAAACCAATCAGCAGCACAATGATAACTGCCAGACTCAATGGACAACCTACCAAACTAACAATAATCAAATGTTATGCTCCCACAAACGATGCTCTTAGGGACTCATGACGTTGTTCTGGTTGCTTCTCTCCTAGTTGTGTACTGTATGCTGTTAGAATCTATGCTAACAACATGTCCATAAACATGGTATCGCTAATGGATTAGGGTTAAATGGGTGAACAGTGGCAAGTGTTACTGAGTGGACCGTCCTGGCTAAGTAAATGTAGTAAGAAGTGGTAGTTGCATCACTTGGTGTCCACTCCAAGGAGATACTAGGAGTTGGGAGAGACTGGGCGCCATGGCAACTTTCATTTAGTGTCTTTGACTGGTCAGTCCTTGAGTAAACATTCTTAAACCTTGGAAGAGTCGTGCAAGGATGAGGAACCTATTTTTATTATCTGAGAATGTTTTACATCTTATCTGGTTCATAGTCGCCAACAATCTGTCAGATAAAACCATGAATTATTACTTGAGAAGGGAAAAACACTTTTTTTCTGTGGTTAACTTCCTCCTCGTAATATGGTTACATATTTGTAAAGACCAGTGAGGAGTCCAATAGCTTCTTGTTATGTAATCAAGGAGTCTCAGAAACTGAATGTACCATACATACTGCAGTCTCACAGAAAACAGTTTTGTCCACATAACCTGATTAAATTAAATGCTTTTTGTTCTGTTCTGGAAAATATAACAAAAATAAGGATCCTACCTACCCATGTCTCAAGAATGTTAAAAAAAAAAAAGGAATATAGGCGGCAGGACTTAGAGAAACAATCCATAACGACCAGGATTGCGGTATTACCCTGTGATAGTGGAAGATCAATCAGAAAATCCACCGACAGGTGCAACAAAGGCCGCTGTGGAACGGGTAAGGGGTGTAGCTTACCTATGGGCAGGTGCCTAGGAGCCTTACACTGGGCGCACACCGAGCAGGAGGAAACATAAACCCTCACGTCCTTAGCCAAGGTAGGCCACCAGTACCTCCCTCTCAAACAGCGCACTGTCCAACCGATCCCAGGATGACCAGAGGATGGTGACGTGTGGGTCCAATAGATCAACCGGTCACGAACAGCAGACAGGACGTACAGACGCCCAGCGGGACACTGGACGGGAGCGGGCTCTGCACGTAATGCCAGCTCAATGTCCGTGTCCAGCTCCCACACTACCGGCGCCACCAAGCAGGAGGCGGGGAGTATGGGAGTGGGATCCATGGGCTGCTCCTCTATGTCATACAGCCGGGACAATGCATCTGCCTTCACGTTCTGGGAGCCTGGTGTGTAGGAAAGGGTAAACACAAAATGGGTGAAAAACATGGCCCACCTTGCCTGGCGAGGGTTCAGTCTCCTTGCTGCCCGGATGTACAGTGGTCAGTCCAGATGAGAAAAGGGTGTCTAGCCCCCTCAAGCAAATGTCTCCACGCCTTCAAGGCCTTGACGACAGCCAACAGCTCCCGGTCCCCCACGTCATAGTTTCACTCCGCCGGGCTGAGCTTCTTCGAGAAGAAGGCACAGGGGCGGAGTTTCGGTGGCGTACCCGAGCGCTGAGAGAGCACAGCTCCTATCCCAGCTTCGGACGCGTTCACCTCCACTATGAACACCAAAGAGGGATCCGGATGGGCCAGCACGGGAGCCGAGGTAAACAGAGCCCTCAGGTGACGAAAAGCCCTGTCCGCCTCAGCTGACCACTGCAAGCGCACCAGGCCCCCCTTCAGCAGTGAGGTCATGAGAGCCGCTACCTGACCAAAAACCCCGGATAAACCTCCGGTAGTAGTTGGCAAACCCTAAGAACCGCTGCACCTCCTTTACCGTGGTGGGAGTCGGCCAATTACGCACGGCTGAAATGCAGTCACTCTCCATCTCCACCCCTGAGGTGGAAATGCGATACCCTAGGAAGGAGAAGGACTGTTGAAAGAACAAGCATTTCTCAGCCTTGACGTACAGGTCATACTCCAACAGGCGACCAAGCACCCTGCGCACCAGGGACACATGCTCGGCGCCTGCAGTGGAGTATATCAAATGTCATAAATTTACACCACTACACCCTGCCCGTGCAGGTCCCTGAAAATCTTGTCTACAAAGGCTTGGAAGACTGATGGCACATTCATCAACCCGTACGGCATGACAAGGTACTCATAGTGCCCTGAGGTGGTACTGAAAGCCGTCTTCCACTCGTCTTCCTCCCGGATACGCACCAGGTTGTAAGCGCTCCTGAGATCTAGTTTGGTGAAGAAGCGCGACCCGTTCATTAACTCAATCGCTGTGGCTATGAGCGGTAGCGAGTAACTATACCTCACAGTGATCTGATTCAGACCCCGATAGTCAATACATGGGCGCAGATCTCCCTCCTTCTTCACAAAAAATAAACTTGAGGAGGCGGGTGAAGTGGAGAACCGAATGTACCCCTGACGCAGGGATTCGGAGACATGTGTTTCCATAGCCTCCTTCTCCACCTGTGAGAGGGGATAAGCGTGACTCCTGGGAAGTGCAGCGTCTACCAGGAGATTTATCGCACAATCGCCCCGTCGATGGGGTGGTAATTGAGTCGCCTTCTTTTTGGAGAAGGCGAGAGCCAAATCGGCATATTCAGGGGGAATGCGCACGGTGGAGACCTGGTCTAAACTCTCCACCGTAGTAGCACCAACTGAAACCCCTAAACACCCACCTGAGCACTCTCGCGACCACCCAGTGAGAGCCCTCTGTGGCCAAGAAACAGTGGGGTTATGACAAGCTAACCAGGGTAGGCCCAGCACCACGGGAAACGCAGGAGAGTCAATAAGGAAGAGACTAATTCTCTCCTTGTGACCCCCCTGCGTCACCATGCCCAAAGGAGCGGTGACCTCCCTAATCAAACCTGACCCTAATGGCCGACTATCTAAGGCGTAAACGGGGAAGGGCACAGCCACGGGAACAATGGGGATCCATAAACTATGGGCTAACGCTCTTCAATAAAATTCCCAGCCGCGCCAGAATCTACGAGCGCCTTATGCTGGGAATGCGGGGAAAACTCAGGGAAAGTGACATACACAAACAGAGGGCTCTGGGTGAAAATGGTACCGGCTCACCTGTTGCCTCGATCCCCAGAGGAACCAACCCGGCACCGACCGGCAGTGTGACCTCTGCGGCCACAAATGGTGCACGAGCTGGAACCCCCTCCGGTCTCCCTGCGCACCACCCCTCCCAGCTCCATGGGTATCGGAGAGGGGGTGCGGGAGGATGGAACTACTAGACCCAGATCTGAACATCTACGGGTAGCCAGCAGGTTGTCCAGCCGGATGGACAGGTCCACCAGCTGGTCGAACGTGAGGGTGGTGTCTCTGCAGGCCAACTCCCGACAGACGTCCTCGCGCAGACTGCAGCAGTAATGGTCGATCTGGGCCCTGTCGTTCCATCCCGTGCCGGCAGCCAGGGTCCTAAACTCCAGGGCGAACTCCTGGGCGCTCCTCGTTTCCTGCCTCAGATGGAAGAGGCGCTCACCTGCCGCTCTACCCTCGGGCGGGTGGTCGAAGAAAGGAAACGGCGCAACGCCACATCACATCTCCCTCTCTCCACACGGCGTTGGCTCACTCCAGGGCTTTCCCGGTGAGGCACGAGACGAGGGCGGACACCCTCTCACGGCCCGATGGAGCCGGGTGGATGGTGGCCAGGTATAGGTCCAATTGTAAAAGGAACCCCTGGCAGTTCGCAGCCTTCCCATCGTATTCCTGGGGCAGGGAGAGACAAATCCCACTGGGACCAGGAGGAAGAGGGGCGCTCAGTGGAGACCCCGGTTGTGCTGATGGAGGCGCTGGAAGAACTCCCTGTCTCTCCCAGTGGTCCATTGTCTGGACAACGCGGTCCATGGCGGTGCCAAGATGGTGGAGCATTGCTGCGTGCTCCTGGACGCGCTCCTCCACCCCTATACCCGGGGTACCTGCTCCTGCTGACTCCATAGTTCCGGTCGGTAATTCTGTAGTGAGGTGCGTACTGGCGGCAGAGAAGTCAGGCGCAGGAGAGCGAAAACTGATTTACAACAGTGTCATTTAATATCCATAAACCACCGTCAACAGAACAATACAATAACTGGGTCAAACAAAACCCGGTAAATACCAGCATACCGTGCATAAGCACTAGAAGAAACATTTACCGACAAGGACATGGGGGGAACAGAGGGTTAAATACACAACATGTAATTGATGGAATTGGAACCAGGTGTGTTGGAAGACAAGACAAAACCAATGGAAAATGAAAAGTGGATCAGCGATGGCTAGAAGGTCGGTGACTTCGACCGCCAAACGCCGCCGCAACAAGGAGAGGGACCAACTTCGGTGGAAGTCGTGACACAGACTCAATGGACAACATACCAAACTAACAATAATTCAGTGTTATGCTCCCACAAACGATGCCAAATATGAAGAAAAATTGCTCGCTGAGGGACGTCAAGTATTGAAGGAGGGCAGATGTCGCCAGTGACCACCATCTTGTGACTGCCAGCTGAAACATTCAGGACCACCAACATGTTGGCATGCTGAGAGACCAAACCATCAAGAAAACATTCATAATGCAAGCTCGCAACACGTCTTAAGCCCTTTCAAACAACACAGAAGAAGAAGATTAAGAGGGGAATATATATATATATAGATAGGAAGTGGGAGAAATTGATTAAGGCTTACAGTAAAATCAGCAAAGAAACCATGGACAGAGAAGGCGGCAATGGAAGGAATGAATCACCCCAGAAACATGGGAAATTGAGGAATGTATCACCCCAGAAACATGGGAAATTATTGAGGAATTAATCACCCCAGAAACATGGAAAATTATTGAAGAAAGAAGGCGCCTATAAGAGAAAACAACAGATGCCAAATCAAAAAGTCTGAAACAGAAACTGGAAGAGCAGTACAGAAAAATCAACAGGCTAGTAAGAAGAGAAAACAGGCTAGTAAGAAGAGACAACAGGCTAGTAAGAAGAGACAATAGGCTAGTAAGAAGAGACAACAGGCTAGTAAGAAGAGACAACAGGCTAGTAAGAAGAGACAACAGGCTAGTAAGAAGAGACAACAGGCTAGTTAGAAGAGACAACAGGCTAGTTAGAAGAGACAACAGGCTAGTTAGAACAGACAACAGGCTAGTAAGAAGAGACAACAGGCTAGTAAGAAGAGACAACAGGCTAGTAAGAAGAGACAACAGGCTAGTAAGAAGAGACAACAGGCTAGTAAGAAGAGACAACAGGCTAGTAAGAAGAGACAACAGGCTAGTAAGAAGAGACAACAGGCTAGTAAGAAGAGACAACAGGGTAGTAAGAAGAGACAACAGGCTAGTTAAAAGAGACAACAGGCTAGTTAGAAGAGACAACAGGCTAGTAAGAAGAGACAACAGGCTAGTAAGAAGAGACAACAGGCTAGTTAGAAGAGACAACAGGCTAGTAAGAAGAGACAACAGGCTAGTTAGAAGAGACAACAGGCTAGTAAGAAGAGACAACAGGCTAGTAAGAAGAGAAAACAGGCTAGTTAGAAGAGACAACAGGCTAGTTAGAAGAGACAACAGGCTAGTTAGAAGAGACAACAGGCTAGTTAGAAGAGACAACAGGCTAGTAAGAAGAGACAACAGGCTAGTTAGAAGAAACAACAGGCTAGTAAGAAGAGACAACAGGCTAGTAAGAAGAGACAACAGGCTAGTTAGAAGAGACAACAGGCTAGTAAGAAGAGACAACAGGCTAGTAAGAAGAGACAACAGGCTAGTAAGAAGAGACAACAGGCTAGTTAGAAGAAACAACAGGCTAGTAAGAAGAGACAACAGGCTAGTAAGAAGAGACAACAGGCTAGTAAGAAGAGACAACAGGCTAGTAAGAAGAGACAACAGGCTAGTTAGAAGAGACAACAGGCTAGTTAGAAGAGACAACAGGCTAGTTAGAAGAGACAACAGGCTAGTAAGAAGAGACAACAGGCTAGTAAGAAGAGACAACAGGCTAGTAAGAAGAGACAACAGGCTAGTAAGAAGAGACAACAGGCTAGTAAGAAGAGACAACAGGCTAGTTAAAAGAGACAACAGGCTAGTTAAAAGAGACAACAGGCTAGTTAGAAGAGACAACAGGCTAGTAAGAAGAGACAACAGGCTAGTAAGAAGAGACAACAGGCTAGTTAGAAGAGACAACAGGCTAGTAAGAAGAGACAACAGGCTAGTAAGAAGAGACAACAGGCTAGTTAGAAGAGACAACAGGCTAGTAAGAAGAGACAACAGGCTAGTTAGAAGAGACAACAGGCTAGTTAGAAGAGACAACAGGCTAGTAAGAAGAGACAACAGGCTAGTAAGAAGAGACAACAGGCTAGTAAGAAGAGACAACAGGCTAGTAAGAAGAGACAACAGGCTAGTAAGAAGAGACAACAGGCTAGTAAGAAGAGACAACAGGCTAGTAAGAAGAGACAACAGGCTAGTTAAAAGAGACAACAGGCTAGTTAGAAGAGACAACAGGCTAGTAAGAAGAGACAACAGGCTAGTAAGAAGAGACAACAGGCTAGTAAGAAGAGACAACAGGCTAGTTAGAAGAGACAACAGGCTAGTTAGAAGAGACAACAGGCTAGTTAGAAGAGACAACAGGCTAGTAAGAAGAGACAACAGGCTAGTAAGAAGAGACAACAGGCTAGTAAGAAGAGACAACAGGCTAGTTAGAAGAAACAACAGGCTAGTAAGAAGAGACAACAGGCTAGTAAGAAGAGACAACAGGCTAGTTAAAAGAGACAACAGGCTAGTAAGAAGAGACAACAGGCTAGTAAGAAGAGACAACAGGCTAGTAAGAAGAGACAACAGGCTAGTTAGAAGAGACAACAGGCTAGTAAGAAGAGACAACAGGCTAGTTAGAAGAGACAACAGGCTAGTAAGAAGAGACAACAGGCTAGTAAGAAGAGACAACAGGCTAGTAAGAAGAGACAACAGGCTAGTAAGAAGAGACAACAGGCTAGTAAGAAGAGACAACAGGCTAGTTAGAAGAGACAACAGGCTAGTTAGAAGAGACAACAGGCTAGTAAGAAGAGACAACAGGCTAGTTAGAAGAGACAACAGGCTAGTAAGAAGAGACAACAGGCTAGTAAGAAGAGACAACAGGCTAGTTAGAAGAGACAACAGGCTAGTAAGAAGAGACAACAGGCTAGTAAGAAGAGACAACAGGCTAGTAAGAAGAGACAACAGGCTAGTAAGAAGAGACAACAGGCTAGTTAGAAGAAACAACAGGCTAGTAAGAAGAGACAACAGGCTAGTAAGAAGAGACAACAGGCTAGTTAAGAAGAGACAACAGGCTAGTAAGAAGAGACAACAGGCTAGTAAGAAGAGACAACAGGCTAGTAAGAAGAGACAACAGGCTAGTAAGAAGAGACAACAGGCTAGTTAGAAGAGACAACAGGCTAGTAAGAAGAGACAACAGGCTAGTAAGAAGAGACAACAGGCTAGTTAAAAGAGACAACAGCCTAGTTAGAAGAGACAACAGGCTAGTAAGAAGAGACAACAGGCTAGTAAGAAGAGACAACAGGCTAGTTAAAAGAGACAACAGGCTAGTTAAAAGAGACAACAGGCTAGTAAGAAGAGACAACAGGCT
Organism: Salvelinus alpinus; assembly: GCF_045679555.1. Classification (NCBI taxonomy): domain Eukaryota; kingdom Metazoa; phylum Chordata; class Actinopteri; order Salmoniformes; family Salmonidae; genus Salvelinus; species Salvelinus alpinus. The sequence goes on from NC_092112.1 coordinate 15,540,951, forward strand.
AGTAAGAAGAGACAACAGGCTAGTAAGAAGAGACAACAGGCTAGTAAGAAGAGACAACAGGCTAGTTAGAAGAGACAACAGGCTAGTTAGAAGAGACAACAGGCTAGTAAGAAGAGACAACAGGCTAGTTAGAAGAAACAACAGGCTAGTAAGAAGAGACAACAGGCTAGTAAGAAGAGACAAAAGGCTAGTTAGAAGAGACAACAGGCTAGTAAGAAGAGACAACAGGCTAGTAAGAAGAGACAACAGGCTAGTAAGAAGAGACAACAGGCTAGTTAGAAGAAACAACAGGCTAGTAAGAAGAGACAACAGGCTAGTAAGAAGAGACAACAGGCTAGTTAGAAGAGACAACAGGCTAGTTAGAAGAGACAACAGGCTAGTAAGAAGAGACAACAGGCTAGTTAGAAGAAACAACAGGCTAGTAAGAAGAGACAACAGGCTAGTAAGAAGAGACAACAGGCTAGTTAAAAGAGACAAAAGGCTAGTTAGAAGAGACAACAGGCTAGTAAGAAGAGACAACAGGCTAGTAAGAAGAGACAACAGGCTAGTTAGAAGAGACAACAGGCTAGTAAGAAGAGACAACAGGCTAGTTAGAAGAGACAACAGGCTAGTAAGAAGAGACAACAGGCTAGTTAGAAGAAACAACAGGCTAGTAAGAAGAGACAACAGGCTAGTAAGAAGAGACAACAGGCTAGTTAGAAGAGACAACAGGCTAGTAAGAAGAGACAACAGGCTAGTAAGAAGAGACAACAGGCTAGTAAGAAGAGACAACAGGCTAGTAAGAAGAGACAACAGGCTAGTTAGAAGAAACAACAGGCTAGTAAGAAGAGACAACAGGCTAGTAAGAAGAGACAACAGGCTAGTAAGAAGAGACAACAGGCTAGTAAGAAGAGACAACAGGCTAGCTCTGCATCAACGTTATTGACTTCCAGAAGACTTTTGACAACATCCGCCACGGAAGCTTATGGAAGATATTAAGAATTTATGGAATTTCCACCCATGTCGTTAACATCATAAAACAGTTCTGCAGCAACTTCTCATGCACTATGGGAACGAACAACATGAGCTTTGCTGTGAAGTCTGGAGTTTGTTAAGATTGTGTGATTTCAGCCCTACTCTCCAACCTGGCAATAGACTGGGTGATGCGGCGAACAACAGAAGATCAGGCAAGAGGTATACGATGGACCTTGTATTTTACTAAGACCTTGACTTCACCGATGACAACTCTTTTATCCCACACCAACATCTACAAGCCCAAAATTGACCGAATCCAGTCCTTTGGCCAGCAAGAAGGCCTGGTTATCAACTGCAGCAAGACAAAGGTCATGAAAAATGAAATCGCTATTTTTAAAACAAGCGATAGAAAGCTGGTTGCAATTTCAGTATAATCCACCTTAAACGACAGAACACATATTACAACAAATATTATGGTTAAACTCAAATATACAAATTGATATATATTTTTTTTTGGGGGGGGGGGGAGAAACAAAATTACAAACGGTATAATCTTTATTAACGATATTATAAATAGGACTGGAGGAGTTATGTCACACGTGCAGCTAACAAAAATATATGGTCTGCTCTATCCAAAACTACAACCAACTGATTGCACCATTAACACAAAAATATTGTGGTGTAAGTAAAAATACTTTAAAGTACTACTTAAGTATTTTTTTGTGGGGTATCTGTACTTAACTTTACAATTTATATATTTTTTTACAACTTTTACTTTTACTCCACTACATTCCTACAGAAAAGTATGTACTTATTACACCATACATTTTCCCTGACACCTAAAAGTTCTTGTTACATTTTTTATGCTTAGCAGGACAAGAACATTTTCAAATTCACACACTTATCAAGAGACCATCCCTGGTCATCCCTACTGCCTCTGATGTGGCAGACTCACTAAACACAAATGCTTTCTTTGTAAATGATTGTCTTAGTGTTGGAGTGTTCTGCTGGCTGTCTGTAAATACAAAAATTAAAAATTAAATCTTGCCATCTGGTTTGATTAATATAAGGGATTTAAAACAATTTATACTTTTACTTTTGATACTTAAGTATATTTTAGCAATTACCTTTAATTTTGATACTTATGTATATTTAAAACCAAAGACTTTTAGACTTTTACTAAAGTAGTATTTTACTGGGTGACTTAAAACATTTCCTGAGTCATTTTTACTTGACTCAAGTAAAAGTGAAAGTCACCCAGTAAAATATGAGTTATTCTTTGCTTTAGACCAGTTGAAGTGCCTATTGTTGTCTGTATTGTATTTGTGATTGCTAAAAGACCTGGATCAGGCCTTGATTATTGTAACGGGTGTCCTCCTCCTCTTCAGACGAAGAGGAGGAGTAGGGATTGGACCAAAGTGCAGCGTGATATTTGGACATAATGAAGTTTATTAAAGTACTGACGAAAACCGAAAACACTTCAACAAACTACAAAATAAGAAAACGACGTAGACAGACCTGAACATGGAACTTACATAAATGCACGAAGAACTCACGAACAGGAACGGACTACATCAAACGAACAAACAAACCGAAACAGTCCCGTGTGGTGCAACATACACAGACACAGAAGACAATCACCCACAAACAAACAGTGTGAACAGCCAACCTATATATGGTTCTCAATCAGAGGAAACGTCAAACACCTGTCCCTGATTGAGAACCATATAAGGCTAATTACAAGTGACCTAAACATAGAAACACAAAACATAGAATGCCCACCCCAACTCACGCCCTGACCAACTAAACACATACAAAAATAACATAAAACAGGTCAGGAACGTGACAATTATTGCTGCTCCGGAGCCTAGTGGTTAGAGTGTTGGGCCGGTAACCAAAAGGTTGCTAGATCAAATCCCTGAGGTGATAAGGTAAAAATCTATAATTCTGCCCCTGAACAAGGCAGTTAACCCACTGTTTCTAGGCCGTCATTGTAAATAAGAATTTGTTTTTAACTGACCTGCCTAGTTAAATAAAGGTCAAATAAAAAATAAAAAAATCTTTGCACCCACAAAAGGCTTTCAGTAAGATAAACCCCCTTGCCCTTCCACTTCCCTTACTCTCAAAACCTCCTACCGATACGCAACGTAACATGAAGAGAGATGGTATGCATCCATTTCTCATGCTTGAAGGACAGAAAGGCCCACATGACACCTTGAGCCCTGAATGGCCTTTGGGCACTTTAGTGTTCACCAGACTCCCCTTTGAACTAGCATCTGTTTGTTAGTTTTATCCTAAGAAAACACACTGGTCTCTCTAGAGGAAGGGTGTTAAAGACTGAAAGGATGGGTGAATGTGATAGTCCTCTGACGGTACAGTTATTTGTGGCAGGCTGCCAGAACTAATGCAGGTCCCATTGGGGAGGGAGAGCTATTACTCGGATGAGTGGCAGTGCGGTAACTCATGGTATTGAAGAGCCCAGCCTCGGCTTTTGTTGATCAATGGCCAGGTTTTGCCATCAAAGCCTGGGAGCATACATGGTACGGTGCAGGGCACAGGTAAATGCAGGGTCGGACTGGGACCAAAAAATGGACCTGGCATTTCTAACACACCAGACAATTTTTTCCTCGAGGTCCCATTATTAGCCAGATAATTATCATGTTGCAAAAAAAAAAAATTGACAAGCCCACTAGGCTTTAAATTGGAACAGCCTATCTGGCATTTCCCCAAAATGCCAGATGGCCAGTCCGACCCTGGGCAAATGATTCTGGAAGGTGGTCAAGGCAGCGACGTATAGCCCACTGTGGCATAGAATTATACAGAGTCAAGCTAAGATTAGTGGAGGACGCTCTTACGACACTGAAGAGTGGAGCCCATTCTGGTCTCAGGAGTATGGAAGGATAGGGTGGAAGGATAGGTTAGAAGGATAGGATGGAAGGATAGGAAATAAGGATAGGGTGGAAGGATAGGTTAGAAGGATAGGATGGAAGGATAGGGTGGAAGGATAGGATGGAAGGATAGAAAATAAGGATAGGGTGGAAGGATAGGATGGAAGGATAGGGTGGAAGGATGGGTTGGAAGCATAGGGTGGAAGGATAGGGTGGGTGGTTGGGTGGTAGGGTGGAAGGATAGGATGGAAGGATAGGATGGGTGGAAGGATAGGTTGGAAGATTAGGGTGGAAGGATAGGATGGAAGGATAGGGTGGAAGGATAGGATGGAAGGATGGGGTGGAAGGATAGGGTGGAAGGACAGGATGGAAGGATAGGATGGAAGGATAGGGTGGGTGGCAGGGTGGAAGGATAGGGTGGGTGGTAGGGTGGAAGGATAGGGTGGGTGGGTGGTAGGGTAGAAGGATAGGGTGGAAGGATAGGGTGGAAGTCTATCCTGATTAAGAAATTCTATTACTCTTGAAGTTCACTCTGATTCGATGAAAACTCTCCCTCTCATTACCCTTTCCCTTCTTCTCTGGTGCCATTTCTTTCTCATTTCATTCACACATTCACAAAGCATTTAATGGGCAATGCCCCAGAACTCTGAAATATATTCTTAATGTAAACGTTATGTGTAATTTATTAGGAAATGTGTCAGCCTGTAAACTGTTGTCACTCTGGTATTGCCCAATGTCTGCAGTTTGCAAACAACCCATTTCATGGCCCATTGCCAATACACCAATATCGAAACAGCTTTGTAATATATAATAATTTTTCTCAGCTGAGGACCGTTCTGTCACCGTTTTCTCCATCCCAGCAAATAATTCGTTTACAACAATGAGAACATGCTTTCTTGTACAGTACCTCTGTATATTTTGATAAGACCCGTTCCAAAAGTGTTTAACGTAGCCTATTGTTCTCCACCTGCCCTGAAAAATCCCACGCGGCAACAAGCAATATCTAATTGAAAAACATTAAAGACAAAGCAACATTTCAGAGCATAAAGATTTCAATGGTTCCCATTTGAAATAATAAGAACGCCCTACTCTAGTTGATACTTGGGTCATTGATTTAGTCAACAAAGGTGTGCGTGCGCAAAAGTACTTGAAATAAGTGCATAAAGCATGATCTCAAGTCCTCTTGTCTAATTAACATACTATAGTGTAAACGTGACAAACCATGAAAAACAATATTATTCACAAAAGGCTTTATTTGTGTGTTCATACAGGCTACGTTTTGCACATGGATATTGTAAAAAAGGAGGCTACATTTGGCTATAACTTTCACAAAGGTCGGTGCGCACAATGTTACTCCTACTGAAAAGACCAAAACACAGTGTATTTTGCGGCTAAATGTGTAAGTTAATGGACATAGGCTACCTGAGAGGGACTACATATTTTTCTCTGCCAATCCATTCCTGATATCATCTTACCCTGGGACAGAGCCTATAAAGATATACCATACAAATGCCTTTCCCGTTAAGTAGCTATAGGCTGTTTGTGTATCATGGCTCCGTTACCGTTGAGAATACGGTCCAATGTAAACAACACATTTAAACATAGACCTATAGCTCAATCCAGACGCGATAAATTATTTCGTTCATTTCCTCAACATTATGGGGTCACATTTGAAGATGCTTCGATAGAAATGTTGTGATGCCAACAATCCAAATAAGGGTACCAAATGAAGGCATACCTTAACTATTGGAAGGTTAGGCTATAATGCTAATTTTCAAAAAGCGTTAATGCATTATAAGAATAGGCCCTATAACGCAGTTTGAATGGTGCCCAAAAAAGCATGTGCGTTTAGGATTGTGTGGTTCTCGCTGGGGCATCTCCGTTTTCCATGGTAACTATCTCCTCCTGCCTGTGTTCTGGTACGTTAGAGGACCGATCCGTTATTAAATCCGAATCACGTTGTGCATCGGTAAAGGTAACCGGTCCCCATGTACCCTGGGCCTGGTCAGAGGTAGAGTCGGTGCGCAAAGTCTGATGATCTGCGTTTGTAGCCGCCGCGGCTTCCGCCAGCGTCCCTCCGCTCATCCGAGAAGAATCCGTAGCTTGGCTCTCTTGAATATAATCCAGCCCAGATCCTTCCACGGGTTCGTGTTGTACTCCAACAGCAGGAGAGACCAAGCTAAACGTCCACCACTTATCCTCTTGGTCCATGGTTGCGTGCGTCGGCAAGTTCACTGAGTCCTCTCCAGTGACACTTGGAGACCCGTGTCTGACTTCTGTTGGAGTTGCCAATTTGTTGTTTGTGGCTGCGTAGTTTTGCGCAGAGACCAAGTGTATTTTCGTTGGTCCGACATTCACTGTTTTGGGCGTATTGTCGTCTGCGGAGACCGTGGGACTTTTACTACTGCTATCCGCCCACTGAAATGCCTCAGTCCCGGACGTCTCTGTTTTGATGGTAACTGGTGATGCCTTGGACCTCGTGTCGTCGCGTATACTAGCGTCCGTCTGCGTACCAGTGTGCATTGTATTATTTGGCACGCTACTGGTGGTTATGTTCGCAGTAGTATTCGCCGCGACAACGATCACAGCATTGGGGCTCGCAAATGATGAGGAGGCAGCGGCAGACGTCGGTTTCCATATTAGGCTGTAGTATATGGCCAATATTATAGCCGCCAGAGAAACGGACAACACGTATGCGAAAACAGTGGCCAGTCTCACCCACTTTTTGTTAGTCTTCGCAGCCATTTTCGCCTTTTTGTCCCCCGTGTATGTGGCGGGTTTCCCCCGTTCCATGTTGGGCATGAAGTCTCTGTCCCTCATTTTCGACCTTCTCCCTCTTCGCTCCGCCGCACCGTCCGTCTTGAAGGATTAGATGGTATCCACGGTGCAAGAGAATATGCCTACCCGCTTAATTAACGCACACAAAATGTGTCTTTCACACCGACGTATCACTTCGTAACCAAACAGATTACTATCGCGCTCATCTTGGCTCGGATATAACACAGGCTCACTTCATAAAGCGGTTGCACCCTTCCGTTATTTACCAGGCATTTACTGGGGAGATAATGAGATGATGCGGTGCGCTAGTCTCCGTGGTCCATGCGCTTTCTGCTACGCTCACTGCAATTGTTTATCCCGACGAAAGCTCTTGTAGGCGATTATTTAGAGGCTTTGCGTCCAGGCAGCGAGGATGTGATTAATTCGACTCATTAAATGAGGTAACGTACAAGGGCGCCTCTCTGTTGTCCAGCAAATTAAGTGGACGGTCTGGTCTCAAAACATGGTCGGGAGGCGGGCCTTTGATGAAGCGATGAAATTTAAATCTTTTTTTTTTACCCTGCATTGATCAATTTCACTGTCCTCAAATGCCATGATTTCAAGACATCAGACTTCATGAAAATAGGCTCCATGTTTCTCTCTCGTTGCATTAGCCTATACTTATTGTATTCTGCATAAGGATAGATGGTGATCTTTCTTTTTTACGTCCATGTAAAAACACAAAGATAAAAACGAACCATACTGGACCACATGCAACACACACAGTATGTCACCTATCAGCCTATAGACTATATTATACACCTACAGCCTGCCTGCCAGAACACCCAATTACAAGCAATTAACCAATACCCACAAACCAGACACACTGAAGGTTATTTTCTATTATAAATAAAAGATCCCTGAAATGTACCATACGCATAATTAATTAATCCCCCAGGATCTATTTGGATTACTTTTTTGTTGTTGTCATTGTTCAGTCATCATCAAATACTTGAACTACATAAAGTCTTGATGCGCAATGAGTGATGTTGGCATTGAGCACAAGCGATCGGTTGCATGGACAGCTCCGCGTAGTAAACCATTGGGACAAACAGAGGTATGAGCTAAGCTTAGGTGTACCTGTTGGTGTAACAGTATAGCGCGCACCACCGCTAACTAGCTAGCCATTTCACATCGGTTACATTGGCAATTGTGATAGAATACAGAATTGCTTGATGAAGCTATGCACCATTGCGCCTAGGCCTATACTATAGCCTACTTATTAGTTGTAGCTACCTCTTAAGTTGAGGAAGGCTTTAATTTCTTACCCTTCTATTGTGGTTGGTTGAAGTTAGTGACACTTTTAACTTCGCTGATATAAGACCTATCTATCAATTTCTCCCCAAATAAATGTTCAGATCAGATGCTCAGATTACCAGACAAGGAAGGCTGTGCACAAATAATAATTTATTCAATTTCTGTAACTCTTTTCGTAGAATAACAAATACATTTAAGCTACATTGTCTAGGTGGAATAAAAGACCACAGGAGACCGTTTTTTTTGTTTACATGCAACAATCCATGTTTTTCACACTTCACACTTTAGTCACAAACCGGCGTCGACTGTGTCTCGGTGATGGCATTGCGCGAATCACGTCAGCGCCATGACGCAAGCTACGTTCCAAAGCAAGCAGGCACAGCTCTTTCAGCTCCGTGACGCACCCGGGACTGTCAGGGGAGGGGACATTGTTGTTCTGGGACTCCATCCAACTAGCACAGCCAGGAATGCGTTACTTGTTTCTCTTTATATAGACCATTTATATAGACTTCCTGTGTTGGGTCCAGACCTCTGTCAAAACTGAATGTAGGCTATGAAAAGGTTCATCATGGTCCCCATAGCTGCCTGGTACCTTGATCTAAATTGGATTTGGTGATCAATCATTGATGCTTTAGTGTTTTCAAGGTCATTGTGGAGCATCATAGTATCATTTTCTGTCTTTGCACAAGGTATATGTTTGAATAAGGGACATTCCAAGTAAAAGTGCTCTTTAAAAAACAGATATTTAACAGATACACCCACTCATTGCCGAGCAGAGAAAAAAGTAATTGCTTGAGAGACAGAGAAAAAAAACAAGGGTTTCCTGGATCTTACATAAAATTTGATTTGCATTTACGCAGAGGCTCAAGAATGAAGCTCATTGATTTGTGCTGATGAGGGTCTTACTTTCTGCCAGATGAGGTGTGTGTGTGTGTGTGTGTGTGTGTGTGTGTGTGTGTGTGTGTGTGTGTGTGTGTGTGTGTGTGTGTGTGTGTGTGTGTGTGTGTGTGTGTGTGTGTGTGTGTGTGTGTGTGTGTGTGTGTGTGTGTGTTGAGAACTATAGCCCATTTATCCCTAATAAGCACATTGTCAACAGATGTTCCATCAGCCCCAAGTTTTACACAACCATAGGCAAACCCAACACCTTTCACTTGTGTATGTTGTAAACACGTGTGTATATGACCAGATCTCTTCATGAAAAAGCAGTACATAAATTAGTAGCCTATGTCTGCACTACTGCTCACGCCAACCACTGCACAGCTTAGGTGTGCAACTGAGCGTACCTGTATTCGTGAAAAGGGGCATATTCTGTGCTCCGTAACCTTTTTCAAATTCCCTCTGGGATTGCTGTATGAATTTTGGATGGGTGGTCTCCAGGGAGGCAGAGACAGGGGCCACTGGGTTAATGTTGCTGACTGACAGCAGGCCTACGTCAGTCAGTCTCCCCTGGTGACTGTCTCCAATGGCGACAGCCTCCGGCACACATCTGTGCTCCTCTGCGTTTCATCCTCTAGAAAATGGGGGGAGTGAGTGTATCTGTAATATTTTAATGAAAAAATAAGCACACACACTGTACATGCTTATTCCTGCAAGTGTGTGAAATGTAGGCCTATGTGTACTTTTTGCAGTTTTTGCTCTTTTTTTGTGAGTGAGTGTGCTCATTCATGTGTAACTAGTGATCTGTGTGTTAGAGTGACAGATGTAACCAGTCACTGCAGATTGGCAATCCACTTGTATCCATTTTGGTGCTCAGCAGGTGGCCTCCAAATCTGTTCTGGAACATGGCCGATATCATGATATCATGACGTCCTCTTTAGAGCTATAGTTAGCCCATCTGTCAATACTCCTGTGACATAATTTCCTGTCTTTACGTAGTTTTTTATGCTTTTGGCATCTTGTGACACAGTAACAAGAGTGTGTGTGTGCGTGCGTGCGTGCGTGCGTGCGTGCGTGCGTGCGTGTTTGCGTGTGACAAAATCTCTTGGTGGCCTTTGAGCAGCGGGGTTGGGTAATAAAGTGTCTGGCGCCAACAGCAGCAGCTGGGCACTATAAACTAGGGGAGGAGGCACTCTGACTCTTTGGCGCTGCCAGGCACTCAATTACAGCCAATTAACCAATGCACACAAGCCAGACACCCTGAAGGTTATTTTGTATTAACAATAAAAGATCCCAGAAATGTTCCATATGCACCAAAGGCTTATTCCTCTCAGATTTTGTGTACACATTTGTTTGCATCCCTATTAATGTCCTTTGCCAAGAGAATCAATCCACCTGGCAGGTGTGGCATATCAATAAGCTGATTAAACAGCATTATCATTATACAGGTGCACTTTCTACTGGGGACAATAAAGGCCACTCTAAAATTTTTGTTTTGTCACAAAACACAATGCCACACATGCCTCAAGTTTTGAGGGAGCGTGCAATTGTCATGCTGACAGCAGGGATGTCCACCAAAGTAGTTGTCAGAAAATGTAATGTTAATTCCTCTACCATAAGCCGCCTCCAACTTCGTTTTAGAGAATTTGGCAGTAGGTCCAACCGGCTTCACAACAGCAGACCACGTGTATGGCGTTGTGTGGGCAAGGGGTTTGCTGATGTCAACGTTGTTGCACCATGGTGACGGTGGGGTTATGGTATGGGCACGCGTACGCTACGGACAACAAACTCAATTGCATTTTATCGATGCCAATTTGAATGCACAGAGATACCATGACGAGATCCTGAGGCCCATTGTTGTGCCATTCATCTGCCGCCATCACCTCATGTTTCAGCATGATAATGCACGGCCCCATGTCGCAAGGATCTGTACACAATTCCTGGAAGCTGAAAACGTCCCAGTTCCTGGATCGACGTGTACAACAGTGTGTTCCAGTTCCCGGCAATATCCAGCAACATCGCACAGCCATTGAAGAGGAGTGGGACAACATTCCACTGGCCACAATCAACAGCCTGATCAACTCTATGCGAAGGAAATGTGTTGCGCTGCATGAAGCAAATGGTCAAACCAGATACTGACTGGTTTTCTGATCCAAGCCCTGAACTATTTTTTTTAAAGGTATCTGTGACCAACAGATACATATCTGTATTCCCAGTTATGTGAAATCCAGAGATTAGGGCCTAATGAATTTATTTTAATTGACATTTTTGTTCAGTATGTTTTACAATTGTTTTTCATTCATATTATTTCAGCACTTTTGTATGGCTACACAATCTATGTTTCATATCTTACATAAAGAAGTGTCGTGTTTGAGGTGTTTGACAAGAATGTCCGATTTTAGCAGGGATGGGTGTGTGTTCTGTCTGTTTGTGTCTCTCTGCCTGTGCGTGAGCATGCGTGCGCGTGTGTGTGTGTGTGTGTGTGTGTGCGCGTGTGTGCACAAGCGTGCGTGTGTCCCAAAGTTATTATAGTTTTGTTTTTTAAACTTTTTATTTCTATTAGTTGTTTATTTGGAATTCAGTAAAAGTAAGAAGTAAGAAGTATTTCTATTTTGTTTTTATATTATTAAGTTTCAGTTTTAGTTTTAGTGTTAGGGAGAGAAAACATGCGTGGCTTGGAGACATTATGTTGTCTATGTCTGGGGGACAGCAATGCATACTGGGATGTGTCAGGTCATAGATCAGGTTTAAAAGGGGCACTCAGCAGTTGCTGCATCCATTGTTTTACTTATAAATGATGTGTACACATTGATTCTTGAAGAATATAACTTATAAGTGCCTCATTAGCTTAGTTCGATTGTCGGTCCCCATCAGAACCTAAAATATATGCTTGTTTTACTCCAATGTTTGTAAATGTGAACAAACACTGTGCAGCCTCAAAACATGGTTAAAACTATAATCCTTGCAGGTCTGTCTGTTAATTTTAGAGTGGTTGCAATTCTCCATCCCCATCCTTCAGCTTTTTACCAAAACAGTGGCGGAGAGGACGCTTTGTTATTGTTTTACCTGCTGATTAGTCCTTTAAATTATGAGGTCAATTGCAATGTGACTTGGTTTTAAAAGGAAGAGCGCTAACACTGGTGTAAAAAGATATGGAGGAAGGAAACTCTTTCTCGCCCATGTTTACAACAATCCAATGTTTTTCACCTTAGTAGGACAAGTTAGCTACATAGGCTGTTTTTTCCCTGTTAGCTAGTGATAGTGATGTAGTCTCAGATATCCCAGACCTTGGAGCATTGTAAGCTAAGCAAGCAATTCATCTGTCTAGAGGTTAATAGTGACATCGCCATCTCCTGCCAGCATTTACCCTCCAGATTCAGTAGCTTGAAAACACCCCGAAAAGATTGAATAACGCATTGGAAACCCAATTGGATTTTTGCCCAAAGCTTAGATAAAAACTAAAACAACATAATTCATGATAGTTTTTTTTATATATTTGAGTTAGTTAGTTTTGGAGTCAAAGATAATAGTTTCATTGTTGTTTTAGTTATAGGTTTGTTAATTCCTTTTTATTTCAGTTTACTAAATCGTTTTTTCATCATTTGTTTTCATTTTAGTTTCAGTTTTAGTTTACTATAATAACCTAGGTAAATGCTCTGAAAAAAGAGTCTTGATATTCACAACACCTCCAAAGATAGCTTACAAACCAAAACCAAAACTATCTTCACCTTATGGTTCTGCAAGCTGTGCTGTGATTCATCCCTTCTGATTTGACCACCACCAAACAGGATGAGATACAGCCTTTGCAGACTGTAATGTACGGACACACAACCATACTAGAGATAAAGGGTCTTGGTGCCTGGTTCTAATTGGCCACCGTCTGCACATCAAACAGGCATCTCTCTCTCTTTTCACCTCCAGCCACCTCAACTAGATGAGATGAGAGAGGGAGAGAGAGAGGCATAATAGTGTTGAAACGCAATGAGTGAGTGTGCATGCACCTTTATCTGTCAATGCGTGTGTATACTTGTATCTGGGGGAGGGTGGATGACATGAGACAGACACCAACACAGCCTTGAAAGGGGGCAGATTCTGCTCCATGTAAAATGTGACACACCGTTGTCACTGTCATGTTTAGCACGTGCTCTGGTAACCCCCCCGATATATCTTGTAGTTTTCAATTCATTCCCTTATTCATGGAAACGTGGTTTCATATGATTTTTCTCGTCACGTGTATACATCTTGTTATTTATTAAGTACGAAATGACATTTGAGGAATTCTTCATAACACTGCCCTGTTTTTGTCCTACACAAGAGCAAGAGCACAAATAGAAGTATATCCCATGACTTACCAATCATAAAAATATTAATCCTATTTGGATGATCAACTGTAAATTTACTGTACTGTACATACACACACACATACATATATACACTGTATATACAGTGCCTTCAGAAATTATTCAGACCCCTTGACCTTTTCCACATTTTGTTACGTTACAGCCTTATTCTAAAATGTATTAAATTGTTTTTGTCCCTCATCAATCTATACACAATACCACATAATGACAAAGCAAAAAGTTTTTTTTTTATTACAAATAAAAACGGAAATATTACATTTACATAAGTATTCAGACCCTTTACTCAGTACTTTGTTGAAGCAACTTTGGCAGCGATTACAGCATCGAGTCTTCTTGGGTATGACGCTACAAGCTTGGCACACTCGTATTTGGGGAGTTACTCCCATTCTTCTCTGCAGATCCTCTCAAGCTCTGTCAGGTTGAATGGGGAGCGTCGCTGCACAGCTACTTTCAGGTCTCTCCAGAGATGTTCGATCGGGTTCAAGTCCGGGTTCTTGCTGGGCCACTCAAGGACATTCAGAGACTAGTACCGAAGCCACTCCTGCGTTGTCTTGGCTGTGTGCTTAGGGTCGTTGTCCTGTTGGAAGGTGAACCTTCGCCTCAGTCTGAGGTCCTGAGCGCTCTGGAGCAGGTTTTCATCAAGTATCTCTCTGTACTTTGCTCCGTTCTTCTTTGCCTCGATCGTGACTAGTCTCCTAGTCCCTGCCGCTAAAAAACATCCCCACAGCATGATGCTGCCACCACCATGCTTCACTGTAGGGATGATGCCAGGTTTCCTCCAGACGTAACGCTTGGCATTCAGGCCAAAGAGTTCAATCTTGGTTTCATCAGACCAGAGAATCTTAAGGTGCCTTTTGGCAAACTCAAAGCGGGCTTTCATGTCCATTTTACTGACGAGTCGCTTCCGTCTGGCCAATCTACCATAAAGGCCTGATTGGCGGAGTGCAGCAGAGATGGTTGTCCTTCTGGAGGTTTCTTCCATCTCGACAGAGGAACTCTAGGACTCTGTCAGAGTGACCATCGGGTTCTTGGTCACCTCCCTGACAAAGGCCATTCTCCCCCGATTGCTCAGTTTGGCCAGGTCTAGGTAGAGTCTTGGTGGTTCCAAATTTGATGGAGGCCACTGTGTTGTTGGGGACCTCCTTCAATGTTGCAGAAATGTTTTTGTACCCTTCCCAAGATCTGTGCCTCGACACAATCCTGTCTCGGAGCTCTATGGAAAATGATTTCGACCTCATGGCTTGTTTTTTGCTCTGACATGCACTATAGACAGGTGTGTGCCTTTCCAAATCATGTCCAATCAATTGAATTTACCACAGGTGGACTCCAATCAAGTTGTAGAAATCTCAAGGATGATCAATGGAAACAGGATGCACCGGAGCTCAAAGGGTCTGAATACCGATGTAAATAAGGTATGTCTGTTTTTGGATTTTTTTATACATTTGCTAAAATAAAAAATTCAACATTTTAATTTTGTCATTATGGCGTATTTTGTGTAGATTGCTGAGGATTTGTATTTATTTAATCCATTTTAGAAAAAGGCTGTAATGTAACAAAATATGGGAAAAGTAAAGGGGTCTGAATACTTTCCGAAGGTACTGAGTATATACAGTACCAGTCAAAAGTTTGGACACATACTCATTCAAGAGTTATTCTTAATTTTTACAATTTTCTAGAATAATAGTGAATACATCAACTATGAAATAACACATATGGAATCATGTAGTTAACAAAAAAGTGTTCAACAAATCAAAATATATTGTCTATTCTTCAAAGTAGCCACCCTTTGCCTTGATGATAACTTTACACACTCTGGCATTCTTCCAATCAGCTTCATCTGGAATGTTTTTCCAACGGTCTTGAAGGATATCCCACACGTGCTGAGCACTTGTTGGCTGCTTTTCCTTTACTCTGCGGTCCAACTCATCCCAAACCATCTCAACTAGGTTGAGGTCGGGTGATTGTGGAGGCCAGGTCAAATAGCCCTTACAGAGCACCTACTCTGCGTCTCACAAAGACACGGCAGTTGGAACCAAAAATCAAAAATTTGGACTCATCAGACCAAAGGTTAAAATTTCCACCAGTCTAATGTCCATTGCTCGTGTTTCTAGGCCCAAGTAAGTCTCTTCTTCTTATTGGTGTCCTTTAGTAGTGGTTTCTTTGCAGCAATTCGATCATAAAGGCCTGATTCACGCAGTCTCCTCTGAACAGTTGATGTTGAGATGTGTCCGTTACTTGAACTCTGTGAAGCATTTATTTGGGATGCAATTTCTGAGGCTGGTAACTGTAATAAACTTATCCTCTGCAGTAGAGGTAACTCTTGGTCTTCCTTTCCTGTGGCGGTCCTCATGAGAGCCAGTTTCATCATAGCGCTTGATGGTTTTTGCGACTGCATTTGAAGACACTTTCAAAGTTCTTGAATTTTTCCGGATTGACTGACCTTCATGTCTTAAAGTAATGATGGACTGTTGTTTGTCTTTGCTTATTTAAGCTTTTCTTGCCATAATATGGACTTGGTCTTTTACCAAATAGGGCTATCTTATGTATACCACCCCTACCTTGTCACACAACATTGGCTAAAACGCATTAAGAAGGAAAGAAATTCCACAAATGAACTTTTAACAAGACACACCTGTTAATTGCAATGCATTCCAGGTGACTACCTCATGAAGCTGGTTGAGAGAATGTCCAAGAGTATGCAAAGCTGTCATCAAGGCAAACGGTGTCTACTTTTTTGTGGTTACTAATTTCATAGTTTTCACTATTATTGTACAATGTAGAAAATAGTTGTTTTTTTAAAAGAAAAAACAAGGCTATGTGTACTGTGTAGGTTGTATGACACTTCTCCATACAGAGTCAGAATTAAAGGAGAATTACATTTATATTAAATATTTTGTTAGTTTTGTCTTTACCGTGAGTACTATGAATGTGTTTCACATTCTGTTGTTAATGTTATTAATTTTCTTTGTACAGTAGTTTGAACGAATCACAAACATTCCCCGTAAACACCTCTAGAGGTCAGTATTAGTCAAGATATGCTGTCACTGATCAGCGAGAATACAATTTACACAATTTCAAATACTGTGCAATCCCTGATTCATGTTTGTTTCAGTAAAACGATAGATCTATTTACATGTAGGGAATGAACTAGCTCATTTTAAAGAGACAGATATATGACCCTAGTAGGAAAAGGGCGGGATATAACGCAGTTCCCCCTCAGACACTGCCAAAACAAGTGCAATACGTCAATAAGAAAAGGGGGTGATATAATGCACTTCCGCCTCAGACACTGCCAAAACAAGAGGAATACGTTTGTTCGTATACCTCTGATCGGATCGTGTGTGACTGAGTGTACCTGTATTTGGCACGTGTAGCCTTTGGCTATGTAGATAAGCAGGCCTCAGCGATCATGCTTATGGTGCTTTTAACCCTACTGTTTTGACACTACAATATCGACATAATCCATTTTCTAAAATGGAGCTTAGTAGAACTAGTGTATGATTTTACTTAACAAAAATGAATTCTTTTAAACCAAACCCAGCACAGTTGCAGTGACAGTTTCAGTCTGGTCGGGCGAAGAGCCTCTCTCCCTTGTTTGATGAGAAGCTGTGGGGTTGGGATCGAGTACAGGCTTGTTACCCTGTTTCCCCTGTATTCTGATGATACACCTGCCAAGTATTTTACATTCCTCAAACTTTATTCATCAAATGACATAATCCTTAGAAAAACCAGAGTGCTGGAGGCAGTTTTTAGTGCAGAGCAGTGCTTTATTTTTCCTAGTTGTAATACAATGTTGTTAGTTGAATCTTTTAAGTATTTAAGATGTTATGGTGCACAGTTGGCAGCATTCATTTCCAATGTACTTTACAAATGTGGAGACAACTTGGTATTGTTACATTGACAATGGACACACTGTTGGAACAGATTCAAATGAAAGGCTGACATTAACTCATGTTTTGGGAGTTATATATCTGACAAAATCATTTAAGGAAATATCTTTGTTGACATCAAAACATTTCCCCATCCTTTTTCTCTGCTTTAGATCAACAATATTACACAGCCTGTCCCCGCTACGGTTTACAGACTGTCCTCAAAAACAACATGACCACTTACTAGACATGAAGCCACGCTTACAAATCCACCAATGCATCTTTCTGCTGTATAGTTTAAACATGTGTGTACGATGCGGTAAAGAAGTGCACAGGCCCTAAGCAAGACATTTTTGTAATCATCATAACCAACCATGGTATTCACCTTTCACTTTAACTGTGTAATTACAATACAATGTGATTTATGTTGCACAGGGAAATTATTTAGCGCATTAGAATTAGGTATGTTATCTTAAACCAATGAAGCCTATTCCTCTTAAATAATTAGGTACATGTACATGCATTCAATAATATGATTATTGTGATTACTCTCATTACTATAATAGCTTGATTAAAACATTTACATGCTTTGCAAGAAGATCGATTTCCCTTATAATCCGGTTAACATGGACAGCTGTTAATCAGGCTACCTGATGAGGCTTTGAAAAATGCAGAAAATACCCTATCAACTTAAACATTTTATCACAGTGATCATATACTTTTTGGGAAGCCTATTTGATTCTGAGTTTAGTCATATAAAGTTTGCATCTGAAAATCATTTCTATAATGCATACATTCCAAACTCACTTCACTCGTGCTGAGAGGGAGGCTCGCACTGCTGGTGAGAGCAGATCAAATACACAGCAGGAACTCCGATCAAGGTCTTTACATGTCCTAATTATTCGAAAGATTGCTAAAAAAAATCTAGGTGTTTTAATCGGTTTATGCTTACTTCGCTTATAACCTTACAGCGATTAAGATAATCAGAGTAAGTAAGGAAGTAATATTGAATTATAAGTATGCATGTAAAACGTACTCATTGTCGGGAATATGGGTTACATTCTTCATGTCTTACATTCTGATCTATAATGCAATTGTGAGAAGAGGGGTAATTGTTCTAATCAACACACCTGTGACATTGCTGTTTTGGGACCTCCTCACTCATCCAAGCCCTTCTTGCCGGACCCGTCCCTGGTCTTGGCCCGGAGTTTGTTCACCTGGGACTCGGCGATGTCTGCTCGCTCTTCAGCCTCCTCCAGCTCATGCTGCAGCTTGCGGAACTTGGCCAGGTTGGCATTGGCCTGTTCCTCTGCCTCCTCGGAGGTGCGCTTGTAGGACTTCACCTTCAGCTGCAGCTTGTCCACCAGGTCCTGGATGCGAGCCATGTTCTTGCGATCCTCTGTCGTCTGGTAGGTGAGCTCCTTGATGCGCCGCTCGTACTTGCGCACCCCCTTGATGGACTCTGTGCCCCTCTTCTGCTCCGCCTCCAGCTCGCTCTCCAACTCCTTGATGCGTAACTCCAGCTTTTGGAGCTGCTTCTTCCCACCCTTCATTGCGATTTGTTCCGCCTCATCCAAACGGTGCTGCAGGTCCTTAATGGTCTGCTCCATATTCTTCTTCATACGCTCCAGGTGGGCGCTAGTGTCTTGCTCCTTCTTCAGCTCCTCGGCCATCATGGCTGCATCGGTGATGGCCTTCTTGGCCTTCTCTTCAGCATTGCGGTTCTCCTGTACCGCTTCCTCCACCTCGGTCTGCAGTTGGAGCAGATCAGCCTCTTGTTTCTTCTTCTGGTTGATAAGGCCTGTATTTTGAGAGTGCAGGAGCTGCATGCGCTCTGTGGCTTCAGTGAGCTCCTGTTCGGCCAGCTTGCGGCAACGCTCTGTCTGCTCAAGAACACCCCGAAGTTCCTCCAGCTCCGCTTGGAACAGATTGTTCCTGCGCTCCAAGAGAGCAATGTTCTCCTTCAGGTCTTCATTCCCGTGTGTAGAGTCATCCAGCTGCAGCTGGGTATCCTTCAGATATGACTGGATGATCTTAAGCTGCTTTTGGGCATCAGCCGCCTGTCTGTTGGCTTGGCTAAGCTGTATCTCCATCTCGTTGAGGTCGCCCTCCATCTTCTTCTTGACTCTCAGGGCCTCGTTGCGGCTCCTGGTCTCAGACTCGAGGGAGGTCTGCAGTGACTCCACCATGCGCTGGTAGTTTCTCTTGACCTGTTCCATTTCCTCATCTTTCTCGGCCAGCTTGCGCTCAATATCCGCCTTCACCTGGTTGAACTCCAGCTGGGCCCGAAGGATCTTGCCCTCTTCGTGCTCCAGGGAACCTTCTGCCTCCTCCAGTGCTGACTGGAGCTCTGCTTTCTCTTGCTCCAGCTGCTTCCGAAGTTTCTCCAATTCATGGGCGCTTTTCCCTCCCTCACCAAGTTGATCAGTAAGGTCAGAGATCTCCTCCTGCAGGTTCTTGTTCTCCCTTTGAATGGTCTCCAGGTGATCCAAGGACTCCTCATAGGCATTCTTCAATTTGAAGAGCTCAGTGCTGAGAGACCGAGCCTCCTTCTGGGAACCCTCAAGCTCACACTGTGACTCCTCATACTTCTGCTTCCACTCAGCCATGACTTTGTCAAAGGTTCTCTGCTTCTTGTCCAGAGCTGCAGATGCTGCATTAGATCTTTCAAGATCCAACATCAGGTCCTCAATTTCATTTTGGAGGCGACTCTTGGTCTTTTCGAGGGAGGAACACTTTGCGTTCACAGCCTCCACAGCCTCCTCTGCTTCTTGCAGTCTTTGGACTAACTTCTTTTTAGCTTCCTCCAGCTCCTCAGTTTTCTGGATTCCATCAGTCTCATACCTTGCCCTCCATGTGGACACTTCAGTGTTGGCCTTGGATAGTGCCCTCTGCAGCTCTGCCTTGGCCTCCTGCTCCTCCTCAAACTGTTCTCTGAGCAGGTCACAGTCATGACGGGAAGACTGCACGGCATGGGCCAGTGAATTCTTTGCCTTAACCTCCTCCTCGAGCTGCCTCCGCATATCCTCCACCTGCTGGGTGTAGGAGCTCTTGCCCCTGGTGAGTTGTGAAATCAGGCACTCTTTCTCCTCCAACTGACGTCCCAACTCTCCATTTTCAGTGAGCAGCCTGGCCCTCTGTGAGGAGAAGTCATTGAGGGACCTCTGGGCCTCCTCATACTTGGTCTTGTTCTCATTCATATTGTCTTCCATCGATCGGCACATCTTCTCCATGTTGGATTTGGCCTTCACCACACTCTCCATATTTGAGGACAGGTCGTCTAGCTCCAGCTTCAGCTCACTCTTCTCTTTCTCTAACTTCTGCTTGACACGCTGGAGGTTGTCGATTTGCTCACCCAGTTCGGCCACACTGTCTGCATGCTTCTTCCTCAAGGATGCAGCAGTGGCCTCATGTTGAAGCGTGGATTCCTCCAGGTCCCTGCGAAGTTTCAGAAATTCATTCTCCCTCTTCTTGTTGAGCTCCACCTGGGCAGATGTGGCCCCTCCCGCTTCCTCCAAACGCTCACTTATGTCCTCTAGCTCGCGGGAGAGATCAGATCGCTGCTTCTCCACTTTGGCTCGGGCTGCTCGCTCAGCGTCCAACTCCTCTTCAAGCTCTTCGATTCGTGCCTGGCTTTCCTTCAGTTTCTTCTGGAGCTGAACTCCAGCCACCTGCTCATCCTCAGTCTTTACAGTCAGGCTGCTCATCTCAAAGTCTTTCTTTTTGAGTTTCTCCTCTAGCTGCTGTTTGTCGTTCTCCAAATCCATCAAATTCTCTTGGTTCAGTTTTAGGTCTCCCTCAAGCTTTCTCTTGGAGCGCTCAAGCTCCATTCTGACTTTCTTTTCGTGTTCCAGGGAGCCCTCAAGGTCATCCACCTGTTGCTCCAGCTTAGCTTTAGCTTTGGTCAAGGTGTTGGCTTTGTCCTCCTCACTCTGTAGGTCATCGAGTGTCTGCTGATGAGCCTCCTGCAGTGCCTTCTTCTCTTTGGTCAGCTTCATAATGTTTTCATCCTGGGAAGCCATCTCCTCTGTGAGGTTCTTCACCTTGTTCTCTGTGGCATGTTTCTCTTTCTCAACCTTGGCTAATGTCAGCTCAAGGTCATCTATATCTTTCTTCAACTCAGAGCATTCATCCTCCAGCTTGCGTTTCTTTGCTGTGAGATCTGCATTCATCTCCTCGTCATCCTCCATACGTTCTGTCAGTTCTTTCACTTTTGCTTCCATTTGGATCTTACTTTTTATGAGCTGCTCACAGCGCTCTTCAGCATCTGTTAGTGTGTCCTGCTCAGACTGGCATTGTAGGAGCAGGTCGTTCTTCTCTTGGAGAATACTCACCACTTTCTCCTCAAGCTCCTTCCGTCTTGCTTCTGATTTCTCAAAGGCCTCTTTGAGCTTAGTGAACTCGTCCTTTATGTTTGCCATCTCCTTGTCAGACTCAGCACTCTTCAGCAGTGGCTTGATTTTGAAGAACATCTTCATCCAGGGCCAGTTCTTAACCCCTAAAAAGGCGCGAAGGTTCCACTGGATGACCATTAGAGCATCCCTGCGTTCCACAAGCTTCTGGTACTCTGCCCTCATGAGTATGGCTCTTGCGTTGGCCTGGATCATTGTAATGATGCGGGAGAGTTGTTCATCTCGCATCTCCTCCAACGTACCCAGCAAGCCTGCTTTGAAGAAGACCTTGGTGTTGCCAAACCGGTACTGAGTGTGGTCAATGTCCAATGATCCCAGCAGCTTTTCAGCGGCTTTCTTGGAGTCAATAAACTGTCCCTCAGGAATGACGGATGCATTCAGGATTCTATATCTCTGTTTGAAGTCGCCATAGAGGACTCTGTTTGGGAAGCCCTTTCTGCAGATTCGAATGCCCTCCAGCACACCGTTACAGCGAAGCTGGTGCATCACAAGGCAGTTGTCCATGGTCCCTGGCGTTTTGCTCTCATTTGGGATCAAGCAGCGGACAAAGTGGGGATGGGTGGTTTTCAGGGTGTTCATCAGCTTGTTTAGGTTTTCCCTGTGAAGTGCAGATACAGTCTGGAAAGCAGACCCTTTCTTTTTGCCTCCTTTTCCACCAGCTTTGTCACCTCCCTCCGTTGCTATGATGACAAAAAGATGACTCAACAGCTTGAGAGAGGATTTTGCATAAAGACCACACACTGTTTCATTCAATGGATCTTTGTTCTTGACCAGCCAGCCAGAAATATTGTAATCAACAGTGCCAGCATAGTGGAGCAGGGCAAAGTGTGCCTCTGCCTTGCCCTTACCTGGAATTGGCTTCTGAAACATTCTATTCTTGCCCAAATGGTTGTCATATAGCTTAGCCTTAAAGGTCTGGTCACTGGCCTTGGGGAACATGCACTCTTCCTCTAGAATTGACATGATCCCAAGTGGCTTTTCAATGAGGTCAATGCAAGCTTGCAAGTCCATCCCAAAGTCGATGAACTCCCAGTCAATGCCCTCCTTTTTGTACTCCTCTTGCTCGAGCACAAACATGTGATGATTGAAAAACTGTTGCAGTCTCTCATTTGTGAAGTTGATGCAGAGCTGTTCAAAGGTGTTGAAATCAAAGATCTCAAATCCAGCAATGTCCAGCACGCCTATGAAATGCTGGCGTGCCTGTTTTGTGTCAAGGGAGTGGTTGATTCTCACCACCATCCAGTTGAACATCTTTTCATACACTGACTTAGCCAATGCACCGAGGGAATAGTAGACCTGATCTACACCTTGACCTTTGGTGACATACTCATTGCCAACCTTGACTCTGGGATGGCAAAGTCCTTTAATCAGATCTGCAGAGTTTATCCCCATTAGGTAAGCTGACTTGTCAGCAGCCTCTGTACCGTCAGGCTCTGCCTGCTCCTCCCGCTGCTTTTGTTTGAACCTCATGTTGCCGTAGTGCATTATGGCACCTGTCAACTTGTAGACCCCCTGTTTTTCCTCTGCAGTAAAGCCGAGCACATCGAAGGCACTATCAGTGGCCATCAGTTCCTCAGAATCATTGATGGATGCTACTGTTACCTCTCCTTGGGAGATGTAGGAGTAGTCATATGGGTTGTTGGTGATTAACAGCAAGTCCAACAGCTCTGGCTTTTGATTGGACAATATCTGGAAGAAAATATGGTAGTTCCTCTCAGCTTTGAGCTGAAAGGTGATACGGGACTTCTCAAGAAGGTAAGTCTCTACATCGGCAGAGGACAGTTTCCCACTGGTCCCGAAGTGAATACGGATGAATTTGCCGAAACGTGATGAGTTGTCATTTCTCAGTGTTTTGGCATTACCGAAAGCCTCCAGTGCAGGGTTAGCCTGGATGATTTGATCTTCCAGGGTGCCCTTGCTTGGATCCCTCTTAACCCCACTAACTGCTGCAATGCTGGCAAAGTACTGGATGACTCTCTTGGTGTTGACAGTCTTTCCAGCACCGGATTCTCCGGTGATAAGAACAGACTGGTTCTCCCGATCAGTAAGCATATACTGGTAGGCGTTATCTGAGATGGAGAAGATGTGAGGGGGGGCTTCAGTCCTCTTCTTCCCCCTGTAGGCAGACACCACCTCAGAGTCATAGACAGGAAGCCACTTGTATGGGTTCACTGTCACACAGAACAGCCCTGAGTAGGTGTAGATCATCCAGGCTGCGTAACGCTCTTTGAGGTTAAACAGAACAGCTGGCTCATGGAGGAAGGTGAACATGGCCATGTCTTCGATTTTATCGTATTTTGGCGGGTTCTGGGGATGGACGTCCACCTCCTTGACGGTCACGGTAGTCTGGTCCTCCCTCTTTACAACCACCTTTCCCCCCTCTTTGCTTTGGATCTGCCCCTTGACATATTCCACTTTGTCATCAACCACGAAGCACTCGGTCTTGATGTCAAAAGCCCTGGTCTGGGCTTCCAGGCGCTCCTTGTCTGACTTCCTCAGAAAGTGAGCAGCTTTCCCAAACTCAGCCATGAGAGCATCACCCATTGTTGCTGTTGGAGGTCCACAGACAAAGAGATAATCAGTTGGGGTGAACACAGAGCAAAGATCTTGTTTCTGTTGACTCTGTGGGTAACTGCGAGCTCATCTCTGCTGTCTGATCCTTATAAAGGGGGACAGAAGGCCAAATTAGGATGTAGCTGGTGGCATGACAAAAAAAAGAACCCAATTTTATCCCAAGAATGAGAAGTGCCTTGGGGGCAGTTTCCAAGACCTTTAGCTGTTAGTATCCATTTTAGGGAAAGTGACATGTCTCTGCTTATCTCCTGCCTTTCACCCTCCTTGAAATACATTCCACACAGCTCTGCCTAATAGGCCTACCCTGAAAGTTTACTCTAGTTCTTTAGCATTGGGTGTCCATTCATATTTGTTATTATGAACCTTATTATGCAAGAGTAGTACACAAAATTGGACAATTTTGAGAGGTATCATAAATGACAGTAGATATTGCTGTGTTTAGCTGAATAGTCGTGACATGGCGGTTCGGCTGAATTGGTTCCGTATCTGTGGTCGGCTGCTTGCCATGGTCCCTATCTAAGAGATGACATAGACACCTCTCACAGCTCTCACAAAACAAGCTGTCTCGGCTCATCTCCACTCAACGATGCCCTTCAAATAGCACAGCACACAAAGGCACTCTGGTCTTTTTAATGGGGTGTTTCACTGATTCAGGTCTGCACATAAGTCGTGTATGGACTCTCAAAATGTGTAGAGGTTATTTAGTTACATTCTACTGTATATTGCAGTCTGGTAGTTACCTAGCATCTACTGGACAATTACATGGTAAAAGGTAATTGTGTCATCACAACCAAATGATTGATATTTTATTTGTTTGTGATGAATTAAGGGCCCTGTGCAGTCAAAAACTTGATTGTTCTGTGTTTTATGTATATTTCCACTCTATGAGGTTGGACTAATAGTGATATTGTGAAAATTATGATAATGCCCTTTTAGTGTAACAGCTGTTTGAAAAGACAGCGTGAAATTTCAGCCTGTTGTGGTGGTATGGAGTTTTGGCATGGCTGGTGTAAACACCAGGCGATGAAATTGTTACCTAACCTCTTGGCCAATAACAGCTAGTTTTCCCCTCCACACTCTGACCACTCCCAGACAGTCATAACAAAACTCTTGCTTAAGAAATTGCTCTTTGCTAAGAAGATATTTTTGTTCATTTTTGACAATTTTAATTTAAAACGGGTACTTAATTGTTACACAGAAAGGATTTGATATTCAGATAAAAATGGCTGCATTGGACCTTTTAAACAAGCACCATTACATAGGACTTGGTACAGCCACAAATTATGTTGAAGTCTTTTTAATTTATTTTTTTGTCTTTTTCTTTACAGATGTCACATTTTAGATGACGATACCACTGCCTCTCTAAAACAACTATGCTAAAGTGTATGTATTTTGAAAAGTAATGGGATTGAACAACACTGAACAAAAATATACACGCAACATGTAAAGTGTTGGTCCCATGTTTCAAGAGCTGAAATAAAAAAATCCTAGAAATGTTCCACATTCACAAAAAGCTTATTTGTCTCAAATATTTTGCACAAACTTGTTTACATCCCTGTTAGTGAGCATTTATCCTTTGCCAAGATAATCCATCCACTTGACAGCTGTGGCATATCAAGAAGCTGATTAAACAGCATGATCATTACACAGGTGCACCTTGTGCTGGGGATAATGAAAGGCCACTCTAAAATGTGCAGTTTTGTCACACAAAACAATGCCACAGATGTCTCAAGTTTTGAGGTAGCGTGCAATTGGCATACTGACTACAGGAATGTCCACCAGAGCTGTTTCCAGAGAATTTAACGTTCATTTCTCTACCATAAGCCTCCTCCAATGTCATTTTAGAGAATTTGTCAGTACGTCCAATCGGCCTCACAGCCGCAGATCACGTGTATGACGTCATGTGTGCGACGGTTTGCTGATGTCAAAGTTGTGAACCGAGTTCCCCATGGTGGCAGTGGGATTATGGTAACGGCAGGCATAAGCTAAGGACAACAAACCCAATTGCATTTTATCGATGGCAATTTGAATGCAGAGATACCGTGACGAGATACTGAGGCCCATTGTCGTGCCATTCATCCACCTCCATCACCTCATGTTTCAGCATGATAATGCACGGCCCCATGTCGCAAGGATCTGTACACAATTCTTGTGTAACAGTTTAACTTTACGTCCGTCCCCTCGCCCATACCCGGGCGCGAACCAGGGACCCTCTGCACATATCAACAACAGTCACCCACGAAGCATCGTTACCCATCGCTCCACAAAAGCCGCGGCCCTTGCAGAGCAAGGGGAACCACTACTTCAAGGTTTCAGAGCAAGTGACGTAACCGACTGAAAGGCTGCTAGTGCGCACCACCGCTAACTAGCTAGCCATTTCACATCCGTTACACTCACCCCCCTTTCGACCTCCTCCTTTTCCGCAGAAACCAGTGATCCGGGTCAACAGCATCAATGTAACAGTTTAACTTCGAACCGTCCCCTCGCCCCGACACGGGTGCGAACCAGGGACCCTCTGCACACATCAACAACGGTCGCCCACGAAGCATCGTTACCCATCGCTCCACAAAAGCCACGGCCCTTGCAGAGCAAGGGGAACCACTACTTCAAGGTTTCAGAGCAAGTGACGTAACCGACTGAAAGGCTGCTAGCGCGCACCACCGCTAACTAGCTAGCCATTTCACATCCGTTACACTTGGAAGCTGAAAATGTCCCAATTCTTCCATGGCCTGCATACTCACAGATGTGTCACCCATTGAGCATGTGTGGGATGCTCTGGATCTACGTGTATGACAGCGTGTTTCAGGTCCAACCTACTGGGTTTCTGATCCACACCCCTACCTTTTTTTAAGGTATCTGTGACCAACAGATGCATGTCTGTATACCTAGTCATGTGAAATCCTAATGAATGTATTTCCACTGACTGATTTCCTTATATGAACTGTAACTCAGTAAAGTCACTGAAATTCTTGCATGTTGCGTTTATATCTTTCTTCAGTATATACGTATACTCCACAATTCTGAACATAGATGTTTACTATATAATCCACAACTCTGAACATAGATGTTTACTATATAATCCACAACTCTGAACATAGATGTTTACTATATAATCCACATCTCTGAACATAGATGTTTACTATATAATCCACAACTCTGAACATAGATGTTTACTATATAATCCACAACTCTGAACATAGATGTTTACTATATAATCCACATCTCTGAACATAGATGTTTACTATATAATCCACATCTCTGAACATAGATGTTTACTATATAATCCACATCTCTGAACATAGATGTTTACTATATAATCCACAACTCTGAACTATTTTCTTGCTGCCACAATTGGAGTTGAGCTATGTTGCCATGCCTAATTATAGAAACTGAGAACATGCATTGCCTTACATTCTCAATGACTCTTGAAGAGTATGTTGATAACAAGGCCTATCATCACAAAGTGCCTCACTAGCCTGCCATGCGTCACTCCAGCACACTTTCAAGCACTCTCCGTCCTTAATTCCGAGATAAGTTTTACAGAGTGTAACACACAGGGCTTTTGAAACCGCTTTGCTATAGCATTTCTCTTCATAAGACTGCATTAAGAAGTCCTGTGCATTTGATATAATCTAAATGTCCATGTACAGCCTAAGTTCATATTTCACAGTTGAATTGATTCAAATGAGATGATGATTTCAGGACATGGACAAACTGTTAAATTCCACTGTTTCTGACTCTAGAAAATGTTGAACAACTTCTATTCTTTAGTGGCTGTCAGGGACATAAAAAAAGCATTGCCTACCATTTGCCAGATCTATTGACAGCAGTGTAGGTTTGTAAAACTCCCGGGTAATTTACCAAAGTTATTTTGGAATTTTTAGAAATGATTGTAATTAAAAGGTAATTTTGGAAATCTAAATGTATTCATATTTTCTTCATATTCTTTATATCTGTTTCCACAATGTCCATTCGTTTCTAGTAGATAGACCATGTGATTCAGGAGAAAATAACCTAATCATGTAAAACACGTCTAATGAACAATGATGTCATTTCCAATTATCTCCTCAACTCTTTCATTTACCTTTTTTCACAACTGCCACCAATTTGTCCCCAAAACATTTACAACAAAGATATATTGGCATTGTAAAGTAAATAAAACCCCAAAATATAAAGGACATTGCATGCTGAAACCCTCATTAAAGAGTAACAGTGTTCACTAAGTTGATGGGTTATATTTCCGATAATGTTTTACAGTTTTGAGATTCTTTTTTCATATTAAAACATTTTATTATTTGATATTTTTTTACGTTATGAAAACTCAAGTTTCCAAAAATGTGCTTGTTTACTGGTACATTTCTAGAGTTACTTGGTAATATTCCCTCCCTTTGCAACCCGACAGCAGTGTCAAATCTCTTCTGAGACGGTTCATTCTCCTTCCTTCTTCAAGTTGAACATTCTTAAAATGAGGGGGAAAAAACATGGCTGTGTTAAGTGCTATGAAAAGCTGCAGTGCCAGCTTAACTGGTCTTACGCAATCACGTGTTACATACTGTGTCCCAGTTTTGTGCTGTATACAATAACTGATATGCTATTTCATTTGTTATTATGAAACTATTGTTAAGGAAACATATTGAATATCTTTATCTGTATCCATCTATTTGATTTCTTCACCCAATTTGTCATGCTTTATAAGTGATGAAAATATTTTCAAAATGACTGAAAAGTGTATTAATTGCAAACCTTATCTGCACATTACGTAGTTGAAAACTGAGTCACGCTGAAATTCACAGGGTTGTTTGCTACCTAAAACTTTGTTTGTCATCCTTTTTTTCAACAAGATTTCCATATTTGTACTCATTAACATAAGGCAGGTTAATACAGATCCCTCTGGGAAACCTTTCTCTCACATCACTTATTTTACATTGGTATGGTATAGAAATTACTGCAATTATTTAAACTCTGTGAAACACTTTTTCACTCATACCATAATTTAGTGCTTTTCATCGCATTAAAAGATGCCATGATAAGGTGTAATGAAGGTCACAGAAAGCTCGGTCACAAAACACCTGAATATCCTGTGAATAGTTAGGACATGATGATCTCACCTGAATGGCAATGACTTGTATACGTATTTGATCATTTAACAGAGGCTCTTATGCAGATTCAACAGCATGCTTATATCATGTTGTAGGCCTATAAGCTGTATTTAAATCATAATCAATATGATATTTGCAACAAAAAAACAGCATTTGTTCACAGATATTTATTTTAAAAAATGTAAAGAAGTACCTTCATAGGTTTTGTCCTTTACCAGTACTTACCAAGTACTTACGTGCAAAGTGAAGTCACATTTTTGAAGTGTATGAAAAATATAAACTGCTGTACAGGGTCAGATACAGAACATTCTGAGAAGGACAAAAATGCATGTGAAAATGGGTGTTGACATAAGAAAGCTACAGTACATAGATATCCAGTGTTGGCAAACAGTACAGTTGCCTAGTCAGCTAACAGGGGTACATCAGTAGCCTAGTCAGCTAACAGGGGTACAGCAGTAGGCTAGTCAGCTAACAGGGGTACATCAGTAGCCTAGTCAGCTAACAGGGGTACATCAGTAGCCTAGTCAGCTAACAGGGGTACAGCAGTAGGCTAGTCAGCTAACAGGGGTACATCAGTAGCCTAGTCAGCTAACAGGGGTACATCAGTAGCCTAGTCAGCTAACAGGGGTACATCAGTAGGCTAGTCAGCTAACAGGGGTACAGCAGTAGGCTAGTCAGCTAACAGGGGTACATCAGTAGGCTAGTCAGCTAACAGGGGTACATCAGTAGCCTAGTCAGCTAACAGGGGTACAGCAGTAGGATAGTCAGCTAACAGGGGTACAGCAGTAGGCTACAAATCAATCTGGTCTTGAGATTTTGAAGTACCTCATGTCCGTATTTTATTCAATTTCAATATATTGCATGCCTATTTTGTCAAAAACATGTTTAACCAAAGTATGGCGGATCCCTTTTTATACTTTAAATACAGGTGATCGGTTCTGATTAAAATAGTGTTTTCCCAGGGATACCTGTCCCACAATAGAACATTGACTATACTCAGTATAGTCTTACTCTTTACTATATTACTCACATTCATATCTGCAATATCCCGAAATACTTTATCCATTTTGAAATTCTATAAAAACATGTTTCTCCAGCAATACCAAAACAAAGCTTCTGCTTGGGACAACTTTGTAGATCATCCCCTGATCAAGTCCAGGGTTACCCCTATGTGATCTGGTAGAAAGGGTCTGGTCATTCATTTGTTTTACAGAACGAATTACCCATCAAGTATAGTACCAAAGTCAGTTGTAATTGTTACATTTCAAAGTCAGTAGGACAAATTGGACAGCGATGGTGGGGATGATCAGTACAGAAGTTTCAGGTCACTGCGATTCTGCATTGGGGCTTGTTGCACTTTTTGCATAGAATTAATTAACAAATCCTTAAACTCAGATATCCAATTCCATCCTGCCCTACACTGCCCAACAAGGGAGCGACGACTCTCCTGTGGATCTGAAGGGATTCCAGAGAAAAGGAGCAAATAAAAAGGGACAAGATAAAGAGAGAGAGGCTTTTCTGATCGACTCGTCTATCCATCCACACACCGAGTGACAGTAAATCCACTTCCTGTAGTGGGCATTGAGACTCAATACCAATGTGGTGGATGGAGCGACAGGTCGCCTGTTAACCCAGGGTCAGACGTCAGGGGATCAGCCCATTTTTCGGCCATCATGGATCCTGTGTGTTTGGGTGAGTCAGCAGCGGGACATGCGCTTACGGTATCGTTCCACTAGGGGTACCAGGCACTGCCGCGAGCCACACTGCAGCAGGAAGGGGTGCTCCAGCAGGTCGCTAGCGGTAGCCCGCTCCTGGGGGTCCCGTGTTAGCATACGATCCAGGAAGTCCTTCAACACAGGGGAGATCTACAGAGAGAGAGAGAGATGGGGTGTGAGTAGTGTGCGAGTGTGAGTGTGTGTGTGTGTGGTATGTATCTATATGTATTTCACCTTCTGTGTGTTACTGACTGTGGGTGGCGGCTCGTCCCTCAGTTTCTTCATAGCTGCCACTGGTGTGTCACTGAAGTACGGAGGCTCTCCATCCACCATCTCTACCACCATGATACCCAGGGACCACACATCCACCTGCCAGACATCAGAGACATTTACAATAATAAACACACACAGAGCCTCACGTATCCTCTAACAGCATATCCAGAGACCTTCCATCCACCTGACTGACACAGGAACATAAACACACACCAGGGGAGGCTCCTCAGAGGAGGAAGGGGAGAACCATCCTCCTCAGTTAATTTCATAAAAATAAAAATGGTAAAACATTTAAAAAGTTATCTTTTTTAGATAAAACTATACTAAATATTATCAAGTCATCAAATTATTGATTAAATTATAATATTTTGCAAAGAAGGTCTACAGTAGCCTCAACAGCACTCTGTAGGGTAGCACCATGGTGTAGCCGGAGGACATCTAGCATCTGTCCTCCTCTGGGTATATTGCCTTCAATACAAAACCTAGGAGGCTCATGGTTCCCATGTGGTGAGTAGTTGACTCAGGGAGAGAAAGACAATAGTTGAACCGTTTTGAACAAATTCATTTCTTCCAAAATTAAGGAGATGCAAGAGAGAAATATATATATAGAAAGAGATTGAAACTGAAAAAAAAGACACTTTCTTAGCTAGCAAATGCAGCTAGCTAGTTTAGCCTACTGAAACACCCTGCTCAAACAGAGGGATGCTATGTTAGCTATCTGGCTATGACTAGCCAACACAACACTGGAACTCTTCCAAGTCAAGGTAATCTTTTGGTTTTACT
Source organism: Salvelinus alpinus (assembly GCF_045679555.1). Taxonomy (NCBI): domain Eukaryota; kingdom Metazoa; phylum Chordata; class Actinopteri; order Salmoniformes; family Salmonidae; genus Salvelinus; species Salvelinus alpinus. The sequence continues at coordinate 15,572,829 of NC_092112.1, forward strand.
AATGTATTGCCACCGGTGTAAAGGCTAAACTGCTTAATGACTATACACTGTAACGTTACTGCGTGATTGTAGCGGGTTTACTAACACATTAGTTCTATTAGCTATGTTGACTAGGATATTACGTTATCTAATATGGTGACAACGATGTAGGCTGTGTGTAGCGGTTTGGCTTGTAAAGTTTTTTCGTTGCCTGGTCACATATAGCTGATGTGTTGTGCATTGAAGTCCTCAAGCGAAGGGGAGCGGTGAGAGGAGGTGAACGCATGGATGCGAGAAGGAATACAAAGTGGCTGTGTTTACGAGTGGTCAGGGGTGTATTCATTCCGCGGATTCTGTTGAAAAACGTTTCTTAAACGGAAACAAATGGAACAAAACGGGGATAAACATACTTGAATTTGTCCAATAGAAACTCTCGTTTGCGACTGTTGGACTAATGATTACATCCTATATCAGCTAGATGCAAGGCGGTATTGAATGTCACTGTCTGTTACCTCAAATGCGTCTCTCGACCTGTGTGCAACTACGTTGTAAACTTTAATTCATAGGCTAGGTTGTAGCAACCTCATGATGGGTACAGGGAACATTAGAGTACCATGTAGTAGCCTAAATCTATCGATGTTACATTGAACTGGGTTAATGGAATGTGAATGACAGTCATCCAATATGCTGTAATAGGCCATGCTCATTAAAAAAAAAATCATCCTCACTCATTTTAAACGTCACTCATCGCCACTGACACACACACCCGTAGAAATGGCATGTTCAACCATGTCATATCCTGTACAAGCATTCATTGAACATCACAGGAAAAGGCAGACACTATCACACACATTCAGTGACAGTACACACACTGTCTTTCTCTCACATCAAACGCACACTTAAGGATGGAAAAAGGTCCCTCCATCTCTGTTGAATCCCGATAAGAAAATACCTCGGTGGGTAACAGATAATCCTGTCTGTCTGTTTTAGGCAGTATTCTCTAGTGCAAGGAGTATCTGGCCTGAAGTGGTGAAGGAGAGGTGTAGGCAACAGTAACAGGATCATGTGTGTGCTTTGTGTGTGCTTTGTGTGTGCTTTGTGTGTGTGTGTGCTTTGTGTGTGCTTTGTGTGTGTGTGTGTGTGTGCTTTGTGTGTGTGTGTGTGTGTGCTTTGTGTGTGCTTTGTGTGTGTGTGTGTGTGTGCTTTGTGTGTGTGTGTGTGTGTGTGCTTTGTGTGTGTGTGTGTGTGTGTGTGTGTGTGTGTGTGTGTGTGTGTGTGTGTGTGTGTGTGTGTGTGTGTGTGTGTGTGTGTGTGTGTGTGTGTGTGTGTGTGTGTGTGTGTGTGTGAATAAAACACAATGTGCAAAACAATAAGATCAAAACATACAGTGAGCTCCAAAAATATTGGGACAGTGACACATTTTTGGTTGTTTTGGCCCTGTACTCCAGCACTTTGGATTGGAAATGATACAATGACTATGAGGTTAAAGTGCAGACTGTCAGATTTAATTTGAGGGTATTTTTACCCATTTCGGGTGAACAGTTTAGAAATTATTGATTTTTTTTGTATACAATCCCCCAAAAGTATCGGAACAAATTCACTTATGTTTTTTTATTTTTTTTATTGAACCTTTATTTAATTAGTCAGTTAAGAACAAATTCTTATTTACAATGACAGCCTACCCTGACCAAACCCTAACGACGCTGCGCCCTATGGGACTCCCAATCACGGCCGGTTGTGATAGAGCCTGGAATCAAACCAGGGTCTGTAGTGACGCCTCTAGCACTGAGATGCAGTGCCTTAGACCGCTGCGCCATTCATTTCTATTGTGCACAAAATAATCTGAAACACAACCTAAACAAACAGCAAATGCATCCAACAAGTTTGTAGAGTCACAAGCTTGATGTGATCATTGCATGCTAGGAATATGGAACCAAATACTAAACGTTTGACTACTTTAATACACATAACTGAATTTGTCCAGAAACCTTTGGTCCCCTAAAATGGGGGGACTATGTACAAAAAGTGCTGTAATTTCTAAACGGTTCACCCGATATGGATGACAATATCCTTAAACTAAAGCTGCCAAAACAACAACACAATTGTCACTGTCCCAAAACTTGTGGTGTTCACTGGATGTGTTTGAGGGACACATCAGTGTTTCAGATACTCTGTTCATATTGTAGAATGAGACAACCTTCTAGCAGTCAAACAAACACAGTTTTGGTTGGTTGTTCTGTTACCTGAGTTCCATATGGCGTCTTTGACACAACCTCTGGAGCCATCCAGTACGGTGTTCCAACCAAGGACTTCCTTTTGGGGATGTCTTTGCTGATCTGAGCACAGAATCCAAAGTCTGACAGCTTGATCTAGGAAAATAATACAATAAAAAAAATTTTTAAATTATAATTAAAGGCCATAAAAATGATTGGATACATTACAAATCACTGAAAGGGCCAAATTCCAACATGCTCATCTAAGCTTTACATTTAGCTTTAGCTTGAACTTTATGCCATTGATATCAATACAATTTGCATTATCTCAATTTAAGATTTGGTCTTCAGTGATTGAGAGTTTCTAGAGGTTTATCTGTAGGGGTTTGCTGGTAAATAGGGGATGGATAGGTAGAGGTGCTGGGTAAGGGCTTTTGAAGACAGTTTCTGCCCTAATTTTGTTTGTTCAGAACCCAGCCACTCCTGCCCCCAGGAGTAAACAGCTAGTGCAATATTTTGTCATGTGTTCTGATGTTACAGACCGGGCTGAAATTATTTCTGGATGTGGCTGCACTTACCCTCCCATCCAGCGTAAGCAGTATAGAGTCACTCTTGATGTCACGGTGGATAACTCCCTGGGAATGGAGATAGGCTAACGCCTGTAGCACAGCCTCGCACACGGTGGCTATCTGCTCTTCATTCAGCCTGGTATGAAATGACATGCAACTTAAACTTGTTATCCAACATCCTAGTCAGCCGACGATATAAAATTTTAGTTTTTTGCCTTTGACACAACATCCATCAGGGTTAATCATGTTAGCATTAGCATCATGTGAATCGTTCTCTTCTTTTCAGATCAACATTGTACTGTTCTCCAGTGGACCAAATCGTAGTAGGCAATTACAGAGGAATCTTGTTGCAACACGTGCCAACTTGTGTTATTGTTAGACCCTCCTTTATTTTGGCATTTATAACAATTACATTTCTCCTTTAACGCAAAAGAAGGTATGGCGGAGTGGGTGGCAATACAGTTACTTGACATAACTTCTTGACCAAATGGGATTTTCCCAAAACAAACTATTACTCATCTCATTCTACCCGACAGGTTTGGTTTGTGTACATTGTCGTGGCATTCTGAAAATTATTATTAATATATATAATATGATTAATGAACATCACTGTTGCTAGGAAGTATTCTGTGTTTTAAGTTTCACAACATTGCTCCTCTTATTGACAGACCCTTTACCTGGTTTCAGACACAACGTTGGTTAGAGCGCCGCCCTGCAGGTACTCCATGATAACCCACAGCTCCTCTTCCACCAGGGCACTCCTGTACATCTCCACAACGTTGTTGTGCCGGTAGTCCCTCATGATCACCACCTATGGTTACAAATGTACGTGAGAAGAGGTGCTTAGAGGGCTATTACAGTGAGGGAAAAAAGTATTTGATCCCCTGCTGATTTTGTACGTTTGCCCACTGACAAAGAAATTATCAGTCTATAATTTTAATGGTAGGTTTATTTGAACAGTGAGAGACAGAATAACAACAAAAATTACCAGAAAAATGCATGTCAAAAATGTTATAAATTGATTTGCATTTTAATGAGGGAAATAAGTATTTGACCCCTTCTCAATCAAAAAGATTTCTGGCTCCCAGGTGTCTTTCATACAGGTAACGGACGGAGATTAGGAGCACACTCTTAAAGGGAGTGCTCCTAATCTCAGTTTCTTACCTGTATAAAAGATACCTGTCCACAGAAGCAATCAATCAATCAGATTCCAAACTCTCCACCATGGCCAAGACCAAAGAGCTCTCCAAGGATGTCAGGGACAAGATTGTAGACCTACACAAGGCTGGAATGGGCTACAAGACCATCGCCAAGCAGCTTGGTGAGAAGGTGACAACAGTTTCTGTGATTATTCGCAAATGGAAGAAACACAAAAGAACTGTCAATCTCCCTCAGCCTAGGGCTCCATGCAAGATCTCACCTCGTGGAGTTGCAATGATCATGAGAACGGTGAGGAATCAGCCCAGATGTCTATACAGTTGAAGTCGGAACTTTACATATGTAACACTATAACTTTAAACCGTCCCCTCGCCCCGACACGGGCGCGAACCAGGGACCCTCTGCACACATCAACAACAGTCACCCACGAAGCGTCGTTACCCATCGCTCCACAAAAGCCGCGGCACTTGCAGAGCAAGGGGCAACACTACTTCTAGGTTTCAGAGCAAGTGACGTAACTGATTGAAACGCTATTAGCGCGTACCCGCTAACTAGCTAGCCATTTCACATCCGTTACACTCACCCCCCTTTCAACCTCCTCCTTTTCCGCAGCAACCAGTGATCCGGGTCAACAGCATCAATGTAACAGTATAACTTTAAACCGTCCCCTCGCCCCGACACGGGCGCGAACCAGGGACCCTCTGCACACATCAACAACAGTCACCCACGAAGCGTCGTTACCCATCGCTCCACAAAAGCGATGGGTAAAAAAAATAGAACATTTTGGCCATAATGACCATTGTTATGTTTGGAGGAAAAAGGGGGAGGCTTGCAAGCCGAAGAACACCGTCCCAATCGTGAAGCACTGGGGTGGCAGCATCATGTTGTGGGGGTGCTTTGCTGCAGGAGGGACTGGTGCACTTCACAAAATAGATGGCATCATGAGGGAGGAAAATTATGTGGATATATTGAAGCAACATCTCAAGACATCAGTCAGGAAGTTAAAGCTTGGTCGCAAATGGGTCTTCCAAATGGACAATGACCCCAAGCATACTTCCAAAGTTGTGGCAAAATGGCTTAAGGACAACAAAGTCAAGATATTAGAGTGGCCAACACAAAGGCCTGACCTCAATCCTATAGAAAATTTGTTGGCAGAACTGAAAAGCGTGTGCGAGCAAGGAGGCCTACAAACCTTATACCAGCTCTGTCAGGAGGAATGGGCCAAAATTCACCCAACTTATTGTGGGAAGCTTGTGGAAGGCTACCTGAAACGTTTGACCCAAGTTAAATAATTTAGAAGCAATGCTACCAAATACTAATTGAGTGTATGTAAACTTCTGACCCACGGGGAATGTGATGAAAGAAATAAAAGCTGAAATAAATCATTCTTTCTACTATTATTCTGACATTTCACATTCTTAAAATAAAGTGGTGATCCTAACTGACCTAAGACAGGGAATTTTTACTAGGAATAAATGTCAGCAATTGTGATTTGGCTAAGGTGTATGTAAACTTCCGACTTCAACTGTAAGTAATCTATCCATTTAGATAGGCAATCTATCCATGTAGATAAGCAATCTTGACAGACAAATGATATCTAAAGGTAGCTTTTCAAGCTCATTGGGAGAAAGTCCGTGTCTATCTACCTTTCAGACTAGACATGCATTTATTAATTGAACAGAATGTTCAAATTCCAAGAAACTGTTGTGTAGTGAGTTTTACATGTCATTAAGTGCAACTCACTATACAATAAAGTCCTCTGTTCTGTCCTATACCATTTATGGAGGCATGCTGTTTCATATCTTGTTTTAGTCCTTCAGGCCAGATAGGAACCCACAACCTAATGATATACTAACATAGTTTAGCCTTTCTTACAGTCCAATTCTGACCGTTTACCTCCCATTAACATACTGCATACCTCGTTAAAGAGCAGCTCTCTGCGCTGCTGCTTACGGATATCCATCATCTTCACTGCCACCTGCCGACCACTATGCCTCTCGCGGGCAATGCACACAACCCCCGTGGAGCCCTCCCCGATCTTCACAAAATTCTCCAGAGAGGTGCGCGGGTCGCCCTTGTCCACCACCATCTGCAGGGCCGCCTTGAACTGCACATGGGTCACTTTGACCGGCTCAGTCTCTGGCCCATGCTTGGGTTTGGGCTGTTGCTGCTGCTGGGCCGTTCCTGTTGAGCTGGTGGCCGGGGAGCCCGTGGGAGAAGGCCGGGGCTGGGATGGGCTGTCCTGTTTGGGGAGTAGGGGCATGGTAGCCCCCTGAACTATAGGTGATAACAATCCAATGGTGTAGCTGGAGGACGAGCGTGAGGGTCTGTGGGTTAGCCCTCGGCCTGAGATCAGGCTGCTGGTGCCATTGGGTAAGGACATGGCCGAGGGCCCTAATGAATTCCTCTGGGAGATGACAGGAAAGATATTTTAGCATAGGCCTTCGACAAACTACAAATATAGGTGATCTGCAATGACAGGTGTAGGCAACTGCAGTCTTGAGGTGACCACAATGTTTCCTTCCAACAAGACACAGCTTCAACATATCAATGCTAAATGGAAACGGAAGAGGCTTACCTTCAGGTCACAGGACGAGTGGGTTCTCTGAGGAGAAGTATCCTTGGAGGAGGTCAGAAGGTCCGGCAGGTGACTGACCCCAGGCTTGACCCTCATGTTGACCTGCTGCTGCGTCTGCAGGGTCTGCAGGTTATAGCAGGATGCCGGCCTCTGATTGGCTACCTTGCCCTTTAGAGGCATCCCCATCTGCTGTCCCGGCCTATTTATAAGTCCGGCCCATTCGCTACGTGTATAATGACCTGTGCCTCCTCTAGGGGGCGTGGGGGCTGGCCCCTTCGGCAGAGGTGCAGGTTTATCCTCAGCCGCCGTGCTCATCTCATGCGTCGACTTTGCCCTAGGCAGTACCCCATTGGGCTGGAGGGTGGATGTTTTCCTAAGAGCCAGTTTGGGGCTGCCGGTCTCGCTTTGTACCTGCCAGTAGCTGTTACCGCCGTTATGACTCTTCTCTTGGCCCAGCTCCTCATACTGATACGTGTCCCCTTCGACGAGCTCGCCCAGACGCCCCATGGAGCGTGCCCGTTGCCGCGCCGAAGGACTGCTCTTCCGGAGCGAGTTGGAACTGGTGACGGTAAGACGAGTCATCTCGGAGATGACGTGGGAGATGTAGTCTTCGTGTCCAATGAAACTCCCCCTACAAATGGTCTGAAAGGGAGAAATTGGACATGAACAAAAACAGTCAATATTGGTTCTGGAACATGGTAGGCACAACCAGGGCCCTATTTCATGGGCTGGCTGATAATTAGAAATGATATAAATTGTCAATAATCTCTTTAGAAGCGCTGTGTAAAAAAGCGACCTGTACTGATTTTTATCCATTCCTATCCCTCTGTGCAAAACAGACTTGCCTCAGGTCAGAGGTCATAGGTCAGGGATATATAGTTCCCAATCATGGGCCCTGGCCTGCCCTGCTCTTGCTGATGTAGACCCTATTGTGCTGCCTAACCAATGACTGTGCTGTGTACAATGGTACTTCAGGAGGCAAGTCAGAGGCTTCTTCCAAAAATTATTGTTTTATTTTGTCCAAAAAAATGCAATATCTCTGCATGCGGACTAGGCCTATTGATGTCCTTTTAAGTTTGAGAGGGAGAGTGCGAAGATGAGAAGGAGGACCGGAGGTAAGCTTGCTACTGCTATAATTGATTAAAATAAAATCAGTATGTTTCATTGCCCATAATGAAGCTATTTATCAGAGTTATTGGCCTCCCAATAAGCCATATTTCAGTAATTTACTTAACTTACATTACTATGAAGCGGCAACCGCAAAGATGGACAGCGCATGGGTGCTGAAAGTACGCTAATTCCAGAAGGCCTAATTAATTTAAACAGTCTTCATTTCAATTTGACTTTAGGCTCCTGACAACGAGGGCTTTGTGTCGGAGCCTGTTTCTTGCTATTCAAGAAATAAGAGGTTTGACAGACTAAATTATAGTCTACTATTGTAGGAGTAGGTGACATATGTGGGTAGATATCACACTGTTGGACAGTAGACAGGAGTATACTGGAAGGTAGTATAAGAGAGCAGATGTGAGTGCATTTGCCATTCTGGTAAATACAGGAAACCAAAGATTAGCAGATGGTGTAGTAGTGTAGTGGTAACATAAGATACATGGATAACATATAAATATAAAAGATAGCTGAACATTAAAGTAACGAACCACATGTTAACATGGGTCATGGGACCGTGGTGATGGAGGTCTACTAAGGGACGTTCTGACCCTCTGACCCTTGTAGATTCTCCATTGTGCTGACATACATGTCAGACAGAGTGGCGCCTAAAAGCAATTGGACACTAGACATATGGTCTGACCATTCTATTACAAACATACATGTCAGACAGAGTGGCGCCTAGAGGTAATTGGACACACTGGGATAGAGGGTCCAGCCACTATGATAAACAAATTGAAAGCAGATGGTGGTGAATGACTTCATAGGGGACGGACAATACTATGTGTGTATAAAATAGAGTAGCTGGAGTTCTGAGAAAGGGTGTGTTCCGCGGGGTGTGTTCCGCGGGGACATGCCAGTGGGCTGTACAGTTGTAATAAAGAGCATGTTTGATTTTAAAAGTTCTGGTAAGCGTTGTATTTGAAAATGATTTTCCACGACATATTTGGCGAGCTAGCCAGGAGCTGATAGGGACTGGGACGTTCTTGGCTGATGATGGGTTCTTTGGACAATCTAACAAACAGAGGTGGCCGCCCAACTAGACGGTAAGCAAGTTCTTACAATAGTTGAAATGTTTGTGTAAGATTGCTTCAGAGATACTGTCTCAGCGAGAGGAGCGCCACGTAAGTCTCTCTTTCAAATTTCCTAAAATGAAACCAGTAAATACAAAAGAACTTTTAAATTCAATGAATTTGCATGTATGTGTAATTTGGGGAATGGTATTAAATATAAATGTATGCGCATGTATAGAGACTGAGTGAATAGGTGCTGTGAACTTTGCTTGTGTTAGATGTAGAGTGAGCATGCATGCGCTCGTTCAGATCAGACCGTTCGAATGTGTAGCTTAAATGATGCGGTTGTTTGCGCATCTGGCTGAGATGGCTGGTTAACATTTTTGAAAAGGTCTGCTTGGGTGGGATATTCACGGCGCGGCAGAAGGGTCTGTTGGTGAATATTTAGTAGTTAAATTAATATTTCATGGTTACCGCTTTGAAAGAAGGACTGAACGGATGAAATATTTAGAAGGCAGGAAGAACGTTAGCCCGATTGTGCGACGTTCAACTGCAAAAGTAGCTTATACGGTTCAAAGCATAAATCAGTAGGTTGTAGGAAAACGTTAGCCCGATTGTGCGGCGTTCAACTGCAAAAGTAACTTATACGGTCAAAGCATAAATCAGTAGGTTGTAGGAAAACGTTGGCCCGATTGTGCGGCGTTCAACTGCAAAAGTAACTTATACGGTCAAAACATAAATCAGTAGTTAAATAAATATTCATAGTTTCCGCTCTGAAAGGAGGACTGTATGGGTGAAGTAGTAGGTGCAGGAAAAACGTTGGCCCGATTGTGCGGCGTTCAAATGCAAAAGAAATCCTGCGAATAAAAAACCGCTCTGTCTAGCTACCAGGGTTTGGTAATTCAGTAGGTCACGCCACAATACTACTCTAATAATAGAAGAAAAGATAAGTATTGGGGGTTGAATAGGATATGAAGACAAGCTGATCCGATTAGACAGTAGTCTCGTCATATTGTAGAAATCTTAGCAGTCTAGGCTTATGTAGGAGGAAGTGAATTAAGTCAATAAAGAAAGACTAAGTTGTTTTGAGGTAAAAACAAAGGGATTGAATGAACAGATGAAAAATAAAAAGGATGAATGAAAATGTTGTAAGAAATGAGTGGATCTGTGTAAAGATAGAACATTAGGAAGAAAGATAGGACAGGTTATGTGCGTGTAGGCAGAGCGTCCTGAAGAGGGTGCGCGCAGCCTTCCTGTGACAGAGTAGAACGTAAAGAAAGGGTGCCTCTAAATACTAAGATAGAGGGAACGAAATTAAGAAACATCGAAGTAAAATAAGTTGTAATCAAGGATAAAAACACTGATGTGATAAAGTAATAAGCGACCATAGTAGAATTACTAAAAACGGTGTCAAAACAAATAATAAATAAAAATACTTAAAAAGGCGTTAACCGAATAGTATAAATACGGATAGAAAAGTGTGTAACAAAACAGAAAGTAGGAGCGCCAATAAATTGAAATTATACTATAAAGTTTAACAATGAATCTAGGTTGGTTAAGATAAATAGTGGGATCCAGGACACATTAAGAATTCGCGTACGGTGAAACAAAGGAGGAGGAAAAAACAGGCCGTCAGACACTCTGTGTCTACAGAAGCTACGGTCTAAAAAATAGCCTGCAGGGTAGACAGCGGTGCAAAATGGAGTGGCCAGGATAAAAAGGAGAACAGGGGTGGCTTGACTCACTAGTAAATTGACCATAGGATCAAACAATAAGAATATGGAGAAGAGGTAAGAAAGTAGAGACAAAATAAATAAATATAGGTAATAGTAAGACGTTAGATAGAGATCTTAACGGAGCGGGCAGTGGACCTGTGTGGCTCAGTTGGTAGAGCATGGTGCTTGCAACGCCTGGGTTGAGTGTTCAATTCCCACGGGGGGACCAGGATGAATATGTATGAACTTTCCAATTTGTAAGTCGCTCTGGATAAGAGCATCTGCTAAATGACTTAAATGTAACGTAAATGTAATCTTAAAAATTGATTAGAACTGTAACAACAAACCAAATGAATAAATAATGATATCTGTAAAGGGAAAAAAACAGTGATATTTGAAGTACTGTACTAGAATAAGACATTAAGTAATCTGTAGTATTCAGAAATAATGTATGTACTGTATAGAGTAGGCTTCGATAAAAGAAATTAAGTGATGTGACAAATGAATTATTAATTGGAAAGGAGATTGGCTCTACCTCGGAAAAATAGTAAATAAAAGGTGTAGAAATACATGGGAGTATTTAGGAAAAATAAATAAATAAATAGTCGCATGGGACCAAAATGTGAAGCTCGATTTGTAGGCGTTCTGATGTCAACATTCTATCATCAGAAAATACATTGCGATGAGGTTGTGTGTGTGGTTCCTCTAGTCCTCGCAGACGTGCGGGTGATTGGCAGAACTATTGACAAGATCTAAGAACCAATAAGAAAATAGCTCTCTGTTCTGGATATAGGTATATCGGGTATGGGAAAATTAGTGTAATGTGACATTAGAACTTAGTGCGGTAGTAGGTAATGCCGCTATACAAGAGTTTATATCCTTGTCAAAATAACAAACAACTAATTGGTTTGAGGTTAGTGAGAATGGAATTTTTTACTTGTCGGTGTATAGTCTCTGAGCGAACAATGAGTGTTTCATAGAAATTACAGTTTATATGTGGTCAAGAAGAAGTATTAGATCACGTTTGACATCTAGTAAAATAACGATGGAATTTTAATTGTTAGACATTCTATACCACAATTCTCTGGAACTGTTAAAGACGCTTTAGAATAAAATCTATGGATAAGTAAAATTATTGGTTTGCTGACTAAAAGGTAACGTTGTGAATATTAACAATATGTACACTTTCTTTTCCAGAAAGAATAAGGGAAAAAAAGGGTTTTTTAATCTTCTCTGATCAACAATGTCATTGGAGACTGCATTACTGTGGAAAGCAGTTAATTAAAGTCAGCCGCTTTAAAAATAAAAATATCTGGATAAGGCTAAAACATGGAGTTCTGGATGAGTGAGTCCAGTCCCTTTGCGATTATTGGCTTATGATTCACTAGTGAGTACACCATGTACTGGGAATGAATATGCATTAGTAGATATATTGGAAGGGTTTTTTCCAATTCAGTTTCAAATTGGGTATGCAAAAGGATGAACATGTTTTTGAAAAATGTATTTAAGTTGCTCCTAAAGAAAGGGGGAGTGGAAACATATTAATGGTGTCAAAATGCCCTGAATCCTAGGAATTTCTTGTGAAAGACTGATCACCTTTTACTAGAAATTGTTGGAACAGGTGGGATATACTTATAAAATGTTTAAGACACCAGACTCTATTCAAACTGTATAATTACTTTGAAAATCTCTTATGTCCCTGGGAAAATTATGAAGAGTTGTACCCTTAAATTGAATAAGTTATTCGAATAGGTTTATTTTAATTTTTATTTTCGATATAACATGGGTTCATAGGTAAAACTATCAGTTCTTTGGGGTTATGGTCTTTGGGGGAATACACAAATGTGTTTTGTTCATTATGCATATAAAAAGTGTTGAAAGTTATTCTAAAGGGTTTATTGGAGTGTGGGTTTCTGTAAGGGTTTTGTTGATAAAAACATCATCTATAATTCATCTGAGAGAACACTGGTGGAATAAGGGAGTTATCATAAGAAGGTGACGTCAGAATGCTTTAAGGCATGGGAGAGAATATCACCACAAGTGGGTGTGGAGATCAAACCCACCCTAACCGACTGAACAGTGAGGGACAACTGTGTCTGATGACCTGTGAACTGTATCTAAAAAAAGACATGCTGAAATTACATTATATTTGTTGGGAGAATAATGACTTAAAGTTATTGGGGTACTGATTTTTTTATTATCAGGCCATTCATGAGAGAAACTGAGACAAAAGGGCTATTGGGAAAATAGATGGTACTGGTAATTAAAGTGTTTAGTATAAATGTTAATTATTAAAGGGATGTTGTGTATTGAATAGATAAGGTCAAATTTGAGTTAAAGTAAACACTAAGGACTGTTATCCTGAATATTGGGTTGGAAAATGTATTTAAGAAATAACTGTTTAGTTATTTAGATATAGAACTGTTTAAATTTAATAGGCCTAGGGAAGCTCTGGAAACTAATCCTGAGACAAGGTGGTTGACAAAACTTACAGAATATTAGATTACAGGATTTTTTGTTTCTTTTGTTTTATAATGCCATTGGAATTGTAATGATAAAATGTAATAATATAAGTAATTGAATAAAAAGGTAGTCTGTTGTGCGATGATACCCAAGAATGAAGAAGAAAGAGACCAATAATAACATGGGCATAGAATGAAACAGATGGACGTTTTCTCCAGGTTTAATTACATTACGAATAGTGGAAATTTATTGCAAATGTGAAATTATTATAATTTTCTTTTTTTTTTTCTCTCTCTTTTTCTCGTTTGGTCACTTTATTTTTGTTTTGAGGAACATAATGTTGTGTATATGTTCCTGAGGAGGGACTGATACTGATATAAATGATATATAAATTGACTTAAGGATGTTTTAAGTATGTATCAAATAATGGCTGTTATGGGTTAGGGGACTCATAAATGAAGGTAATGGTAGTGAAGGGGTGTTATTTCTAGAAACTATGTATAATAATAGAGATAATTCACAGAAAAGGAAAGACAGCTGGCTGTGTAAAATATAGGGACAATTCTAAAGTAAATAGAACAATTCACATATTTAAAGATATGGTAAAAAGAATAAGTGGTGGCATTTTGAACACTAGAGCAAAAGTTTAAGAAACTTATTACTTAGTTTTGATAGGATTGGATATTAATCCAACTGGAAGACATTTGACTGATTACATGTTATTGTACAGCAGTTGATGTAGGGAACATCATTTGACTATCATTGAATATTTCTGTGGCAGGAGGCCAGGTATTTGAGGCAGAATGGTTACATAGGGCTGTTATTAAAAATTAAGATTTAGTGATCTTGCTAATGTTGTCAGGAAATAACCCATGTGTTAGTGTGTATGTCCTCAGGAAAAAACAGCCAGAAATGGAAGGGCTTGGGCTGCATTCTGGAGACTGAGTGTACATCAAGATACACCAGGCTGGTGGTATACTTCTTACAACACTGCAGTGGTAAAGTTCTTTATGTCTCTCTTTGGTGGGTGCATAAGTCTCACGAGAAGTAAGGTCCAGCTGAATAATGGGTGAGCTTGAAAACACCATGACAGAGGATGTGGAATCAGAGAGAGAAAGAGAGAGAGATTAGATTCCACTATAGACATACTGGGTTGAGTTTGGAGGCTACTTGTTTTATTTTTAATACATCATGTGAAAGAGAATGGATGATAGGATATTATACTCTAAACAAACATGTTAAAGGGATTGATATGAAAGCATATACAGTGTTGAATTAATTCAAGAAGAGAGAATGTTAATTGTAGGTTATGCACATGATTATCAGTTGAAATGGAGTAGATGGGAAACTAAGTAAAAATGACATGATTTGGGAACACCTCTCAGAACCTGTGGCCGAAAGGGGAAGACTGGGTGGAAGCATGAGGAAGCTTTTTAGGGCTTTTATTTTTGTGGAGTCCAGCAGAAAAGTATCCTGGAGGCATAGAGTCAGGTAAAGAGAGAGTGGGAATTGTCATGGTCTCAGATTTCAGTTTGCATGAATATATTTATGCATAACACATAACATTGTCAATGCTGTTATGTTTTGTCTGTTGTTTTCCAAGTCTTATGTTTAGGAAACCAGAAGGAGAGGGGTTCGCCAGCTTCAGCTGGAATGTCTGTTTGTTGTGTGATGAGTGATGGAAGTAAGAGGATGTATGGTGCAATCTTAGAACAGAGGCCATAAGTCTCTAAGTATGAATGCTTCACAGAAAGTAGGCAGAAACCTGAACCAGGATGAGAGGTTCTGCGTCTGATGATCCAAGGGGACCAGAAGGACCTCTCTCAGTGGTACCAGGAGATCTAGTCCACGTTGGAGGGATCCGGAGGAAGTGGGATCAACCGAGGAGAGATGGACCCTATGAGGTGGCCAAAGCAACAAGAACGGCCGTCCAAGTGAAAAGAAGCCAGACGTGGTACCATCTGAACCACTGCAGCTGAGTCCCAACAGAGAGAAGGATACAACCACATAGAGATGAGGACACTGAGGATGCTGATTCACCAGGAGGGAGCCTGGAGGGAGCAGGAGCAGCGGAAACGATTGAGATGCCAGGGAGGAGCCAAGAAAACAGTAAATCAAGTGAAAGCCAAAATATGACACGTGCACCGACTAATGCACCCAGAAGAGGAGGAGAGGCCTCACAAGGAACAGAATAAGAACGTTTCTTTCCTAAAATTGAAACCCTTCCAGATGGAAGCTAAGTCCGGCCTGAGGAGGGAGCTTCAGGTGAAGAAAGAGGAGGAAAAGTCCCGCAAGCTGAAGAAAATGGGGATTACCCCACAATTGACTTTTAAACTTTTGAATGGCCTCCTTTACAGACAATTGATGTTAGAACAACAAAAGAATAATGACATTGACATAACAGAAGCAACAGTGAATGCTAGTATAGAAACAACAGACTAATGCACAATCAAGATGTATGGTGGGAGCAGGAAGAGAAGAATGGAATCAGCCGAACAATCCAAAAAGACTGACAAGGTTAGAATCTATGTTCCACCTCAATGTATAACAGAAGCAGGAGAACTGAAGTCTATCTCAATCATAAGGATCAAACCCTTATCGGAGATTGCACTCTGTGGATGGACACATCACCAAACAAAGGGAGAAGTCGTTTGGGACCCGAAAGGATGTGACCTGACATGAATCAAAGAAAAAGACGAGTAGGTGCTCATCATGAACAAGATTGAACCAGTGGAAGGTGAAGACCTACCCCTGCACCTGAACAGGAAGAACCTGTGACAACAACAAGGGTGGCGGCTGCTGTGACGACCACAGTAGCTACCACTAGATGACATCGACTGCCCTTACCAAGCAGACCACCGTGCCAACAAAGCAACCTGAGACATCAGTCAGGAGAGTTTTTACTGATATTTGAAACTTTCTGATAAACTCTAATGATCTACCTCAAGATAAGAACATTGAAAAAGCAACAGAATTAGATATATCAGAATCAGAACCACTCAAGGACACTACATGAGAAGAAGTAGTGAAGAAGGAGTGATACGAATGGGCTAAGTATATGGCAAACAGACACAGAATGGACAATTGTATTTTGTGAAGAAAATCACCTTTGTCTGATCTTTTAATAGTCTCTGAACCAGCATCATGTCAAAACTGTGTAAGTTGTAAAAATGACTATTGTACCAATAGAAAGTATTCTATTCCCTTGTGTGACATAAAATGTAGGATTGTTCTGGGTAAGTACTAGGGGTAAAACTATGTTGAATGAGACCATGCTGGGAGACAATGATTGTGTTGCCTATAATATTAGAACTGAATTAAATGTACCTCAATTAGACAGAGGTACCGTGGTTAAAGGAAAATATGAATGTTTTTACAGCCATGACACCGAAGGAATTGATGTAGGAAACACCACTGTAGAATGTGATACTATTTGGGTTTTAGAGAATGTGGGAGTTCGTAAAAATAATGATAAAGGGTTGTGTGGTCACATAACTCAGGTTGCGCCATCTCTTAATATGTTGAAAAATCAAGACAGAGGTATTGCTGATAGTTTCTGGATGTGTGGAAAAAACTAACTGTTGAATGTATTGCCTGATGGATGGATTGGTCTTTGTGCCTTAGTTAGAGCAATTAAATAGGTTACTATTATTGAATCACTCCATGATGACTATGTTAAAACCTAGAGTTAAAAGGGTTTATGATAAGGATCCTGAGGTATACCTTAATGCAATTGGACTGCTTAGAGGTCTACTTAGGGATTTCAAGGCCAGAGAGGAGGTTAAATCAGGATTTGAATCTATATTTCTGTGGATAACACCAAATATGAACTTAGAATGGATTAATTATATATGATATAATCAACAGGGATTCATTAACTATACTTAATTGGCTCTTAGTGGAGAAGGGTGGAGTTTGTGTCATGTTTGCTAGGATGACCATCATGTTGGGAGGAGGGTTGTTGGCTTTGGGTATTGCATTTTGTTGTGTTATACCCCTGGTAAAGTCAATTGTGGTTCAGACAGCAGTTAAATAGATGTCTGTAAGGAGAGATGACCCTCCTGTGGTGATTGATCCTGTACCGAGTAGCCCAGGCAAGTATACTAATAAGTATGGAAAGCCTTGTAATGCGGTCGGTGGACCTTTGGACTGCCCCTTTGGGAATCCAAACTGTCTATATAGAGTAGTTCCTGGAGGTGGTTATGCTTGCCATGATTTTTGTAAGGATGGTCTACCTGTATATGCTGTATTCCCAAATTCATGTCTGCAAGGAGGATCATGTTGAAATGCTTAAATTTAGAATGATGTTGTGTCAATTTTCTTTTGTAACTGCATGTAGGTCTTTGATTTTCTCATATTCAATTTCTTATTATATTCATTGTATTATTTTTATTTTTTATACTGTTTCTGATTGGATCTTTTACTCCTATTTCACATTTGAGATGTTTGGTACAAGTGATTTGTAAGCTTTATTTTGATAATGTTTTAGTCAATTGTTGGTATTGATATCTACTCTCTATATGTCATTTTTAGTATGGTTTTTGAGGTTAATACCCTCAAGAGGAGGGATTATGTAGGAGTAGGTGACATATGTGGGTAGATATCACACTGTTGGACAGTAGACAGGAGTATACTGGAAGGTAGTATAAGAGAGCAGATGTGAGTGCATTTGCCATTCTGGTAAATACAGGAAACCAAAGATTAGCAGATGGTGTAGTAGTGTAGTGGTAACATAAGATACATGGATAACATATAAATATAAAAGATAGCTGAACATTAAAGTAACGAACCACATGTTAACATGGGTCATGGGACCGTGGTGATGGAGGTCTACTAAGGGACGTTCTGACCCTCTGACCCTTGTAGATTCTCCATTGTGCTGACATACATGTCAGACAGAGTGGCGCCTAAAAGCAATTGGACACTAGACATATGGTCTGACCATTCTATTACAAACATACATGTCAGACAGAGTGGCGCCTAGAGGTAATTGGACACACTGGGATAGAGGGTCCAGCCACTATGATAAACAAATTGAAAGCAGATGGTGGTGAATGACTTCATAGGGGACGGACAATACTATGTGTGTATAAAATAGAGTAGCTGGAGTTCTGAGAAAGGGTGTGTTCCGCGGGGTGTGTTCCGCGGGGACATGCCAGTGGGCTGTACAGTTGTAATAAAGAGCATGTTTGATTTTAAAAGTTCTGGTAAGCGTTGTATTTGAAAATGATTTTCCACGACACTATCCATAGACTTTGTCAGCCGATTCCTTCAGTCACTGTGCATATCTCAGTGTCAGTGAAGGGCTTGGTGTGTTAAGTTAAAACCAGGGCTGGAATTGTAATAATTGTATTATTATTTTGGGTATAGGGGAGATTCACTTGTTGTTTTTAAGCGTTCCGGGAGGGTTGGCTAAAAATATATTTCACTGAAGGCATCCATTTTCATTTCACAGAAGCCCATTTTTCTTTAGGTATCCCTCATTATAAATAACGTACAGTCCCTTAGTCAATGACAGGAGCCCCCAATTATCTTTCTAATGAACAGCAGAGAGAGCGAGAAAGTAAGAGAGAAGAATGAGAGAGGGAGAGAGATGATGATGATGATGGGTTAGCTATCAGGGTCAGGAGCATGTTCTTGACAGCCTCTCAGCTAATGAATTACTAGGCATGACTGAACACTGCTCGTGTTAAAAGTCTGTGCGACAGTTTAGTACAAAATTAACTTCAAGAGTATCACCATTATCTCTTATTTGAATCCCCTCGTCAAGTATATCAATAGACATCCAGTCTGCACGTAGAAATCCAGTCGGCAGAGCCGGTGGTCTAGTGGTAACACTCCTGGCGTAGACACATGTATAATCCTCTCCCTATCGGAGACCGGGGTTCAATTCCCACTCCTAACCCTTCAATCTGTTTTCCCCACCTGCCTGTATCCCCTCTGATTTACTCCCTCACTAAATAAAATGTGTGAAAATCCCCATAAGAATTCCAGTCTGAAATGCAGTGTATATAAACTAACAATATATAGGCGGTCTAAGAGTGTGACACTGTATCTTGGAAACTATTTTCATTGCTCCTGTTGTGTACCTTGAAACCAGGTCAGGTCTAAATGGTGTGTGAAAATAGAGCACTGTGTACACAACACAAGTTGCACCCAACACGAAGCTTGATAAAAGTGCCTTGAGATTGCTGGGAATGGTTCCATAAACAAATGAGTGCAAATAGAAGGTAAGAACAAAGGTTGGTTATGGTAGGCCTAAACTGTGCTCTACTGGTCAATGATGTGTGTGTGTGTGTGTGTGTGTGTGTGTGTGTGTGTGTGTGTGTGTGTGTGTGTGTGTGTGTGTGTGTGTGTGTGTGTGTGTGTGTGTGTGTGTGTGTGTGTGTGTGTGTGTGTGTGTGTGGTCATGATAGTTAAAAAAGTTAAACATCTCTGTGCAGTATTACACACGTTTTTGAGTTTTGACAGTATATTGGTTTAGTTCGTCGCAAACAAGTTTCACTTAGTTTGAATGCACAGATTCATTTTTTGCAAGATTACGTTCATTGGTGAGTTACGTTAAATGTAGGACTGACACAAAATCAGTTTGTGTGTTGTTGAGTAAAAAGGGCTCCTTGATTAATTTACATGCTGCAAGTATTGGTACTTACCTACTATCTATTAACTTAATTTCATCTCATTCCATTATTTGCTATATTCAATCTGTTCAATACCAATATCCCCCTAAAGCATGTTTGTGTATACACCATTCTAGTATACCATCATGTTTGCAATGATTGAAGATAATGAACAGATCAACTTTCACATTTTGAACATACCCATAATTGTATTATTTTCTTGAGGGACTTTTTAGGTGTGAGGTTACTTTTTAAACACAAGGACAATGTATCAATCAAAACGTGCCGTAAAAATTGTAATTTGTGCCAATACATGGGGAAGTGGTGAGGACACAACAGGCACATAAGGTCTGAGGATATAAACCTATATCCTCAGGGTTTTTCTCACAATTTTTTGTTGTACGTTAACGCACCATGGATGACATGTCAGTGTGTCATGCAAGGTGTAAACTAATCTAAGATTCTCTTTTTGTCACAGGATTAAATATGACCTAAAAGAGCAACATACTGACAGGGAGAATGTTGCCTCGAAAGAGTATCACAAAAAGTTGGCTCTTTAAGCGCTTTACCAAACACTTCCTCTAACTGTGTCTCTGTCTCTATTGTACTAACAAACAAATAAACCCGTCATTCAGTATTTCATATGCATGTCCTGGTGTCACTAAAACAGGTGTTTATTTTTACCAATGCTTTCATATACAGTACGTATAAAGACACACAGGTATTTATCTGAGTCCTGTATAATAAAGTATGTGCATGAAACACACTGAATACACAGAAGCATGCAGATATCATTATTGTTATTTACTTGAATTGGGTCAGGTGAAACTGAACATCAAATGCACAGTAGTTGACAACAGCAAATCCACTTCCGTACATTTAACTCTGAAGGTGTTAAATGTAACACTTTCAGTGCCCGTATTAGTTCCTCTGAATCCAGTGTTAAATTAACACTTTCGAGTGTTGAAAAAAGAACACTGCCTTTAGAGTTAATTTGTTAATGATAATAATAATGATGATAATGATAATAATAATAATGATGATAATAATACATATGATAATAATAATTATAATAATGATAATAATAATTAGAATAATGATGATGGTAATGATAATAATAATGATAATACTGATGATAATAATAATGATAATAGATATGATAATAATAATGATTATAATAATAATAAAACTAATAATAATTATGATAATAATAATGACAAGAATGATAATGATGATGATAATGATACTGATAATGATAATAACGATAATGAAAATAATAATAATGATAATAATAATGATGATAATAATGATGATAATAATTATGACAATGCTAATAATAACAATGATAACAATGATAGGGCATGAGGCACCCCACTGTACCTTCTTGGGCCTGAGCTCCACATTGGTGATCCGGGACGGGTCCACCACCGGTTTTGGCCTCCTCAGGATGTCGATGACGCTCTGCCACTGGGGCGGCAGGCCCACGAAGCACCCCTGCACTGCGTCGAATGACGTGTGGACCCGATGCTCAAAGTTCTGTGGCGCCGAGATCTCCGGCCTCCGCTTCTTTTTCCGCCGGAACATGACGAGACAGCCGGTGAGGGGCGGGAAGAAGGAGGGCTGGGGAAAGCAAGGGGAACCCTGTTACCACAGGACGTCAACAGCTTCTCAGCCAAAGCCAAGGTGGCAGTGTATCAAGAACACACACACACTGACACACACGCACACTCTCTCTTTCGGTAGTGACACACTCAAGCAGACATGCAGGGGTCCAGGTAAGATACCCTCTGGTACGTTGCAGTCAATGTGAAAAGACGAGTGTCACAGGGTTGACGTTTTTCTCAACAAATTGCAGTCGATGGGAAAGATGAGTGTCACAGGGTTAATGCTTAAGTGAATACATTGCATTCAATGAGGTAAGATTAGAATCCCAATATGGACGCATAGACAAAGCAATCACAAAAATGACACTCTCCCTCCCTCCCTCTCCATCTCTTTCTCCCTCCTCTCTCTATATTTCTCTTTGTCGTCCCTCCTTCAACCTCTACCGCTCTCTCTCCTTCCATTCTCTCTCTCTTTCTTTCCCCCTCCCTCTAATCTATGTATTTTTCTCTCTCTCTCCCACCTCGCTCGCCCTTCTCTCTCTCCCACCTCACTCGCCCTTCTCTCTCGCCCACCTCTTATTGGTATGGGAAACGTGTTTACATTGCCAAATCAAATGAAATAGATAATAAACAAAAGTGAAATAAACAAGATTTTTTTTTACAGTAAACATTACACTCACAAAAGTTCCAAAAGAATAAAGACATTTCAAATGTCATATGATGTGCAAATAGTTAAAGTACAATAGCATTTTAGTTGTTGATTATTTTCAATGTTTCAAGTAATTATCTTTTTGATTTCTCGTGATTTGGTTGGGTGGAATTGTGTTGGAACTGGGGTAGAACTGGGCTCTGTGGGGTCTGTTTGTGTTGGTGAACAGAGCCCCAGGACCAGCTTGTTAGAGGACTCTTCTCCAGGTTCATCTCTCTGTAGGTGATGGCTTTGTTATGACAGGTTTGTGAATCACGTCCTTTAAGGTGGTTGTAGAATTTAACGGCTCTTTTCTGGATTTTGATAATTAGCATGTATCGGCCTAATTCTCCTCTGCATGCATTATTTGGTGTTTTGCATTGTACACAGAGGATATTTTTGAAGAATTCTGCATGCAGAGACTCAATTTGGTATTTGTCCCATTCTGTGAATTCTTGGTTGGTGAGCGGACCCCAAACCTCACAACCAGAAAGGTAAATGGGTTCTATAACTGATTCAAGTAGCCAGATCCTAATTGGTATGTCGAATTGTATGTTCCTTTTGATGGCATAGAAGGCCCTTCTTGCCTTGTCTCTCAGATCACTCACAGCTTTGTGGAAGTTACCTGTGGCGCTGATGTTTAGGCCGAGGTATGTATAGTTTTTTTTGTGCTCTAGGGCAACGGTGTCTAGATAGAATTTATATTTGTGGTCCTGGCAACTGGACCTTTATTGGAACACCATTATTATTGTCTTACTGAGAATTACTGTCAGGGCCCAGGTCTGACACAATCTGTGCAGAAGATCTAGGTGATGTAGGCCTTCCTTGGTTGGGGACAGAAGCACCTGCTCATCAGCAAACAGCAGACATTTTAATTCAGATTCTAGTAGGATGAGGCTGGGTGCTGCAGACTGTTCCAGTGCCCTCGCCAATTCGTTGATATACTGTACAGTCGTGGCCAAAAGTTTTGAGAATGACACAAACATTAAATTCCACAAAGTTTGCTGCTTCAGTGTCTTTAGATATTTTTGTCAGATGTTACTATGGAATACTGAAGTATAATTACAAGCATTTCATAAGTGTCAAAGGCTTTTATTGACAATTACATGAAGTTGATGCAAAGACTCAATATTTGCAGTGTTGACCCTTCTTTTTCAAGACCTCTGCAATCCGCCCTGGCATGCTGTCAATTAACTTCTGGGCCACATCCTGACTGATGGCAGCCCATTCTTGCATAATCAATGGTTGGAGTTTGTCAGAATTTGTGGGTTTTTGTTTGTCCACCCGCCTCTTGAGGATTGACCACAAGTTCTCAATGGGATTAAGGTCTGGGGAGTTTCCTGGCCATGGACCCAAAATATCGATGTTTTGTTCCCCGAGCCACTTAGTAATCCCTTTTGCCTTATTCCAAGGTGTTCCATCATGCTGGAAAAGGCATTGTTCGTCACCAAACTGTTCCAAAATGGTCTCAGGATGCTTTACTGTTGGCATGACACAAGACTGATGGTAGCGCTCACCTTGTCTTCTCCGGACAAGCTTTTTTCCAGATGCCCCAAACAATTGGAATGGGGATTCATCAGAGAAAATGACTTTACCCCAGTCCTCAGCAGTCCAAACCCTGTACCTTTTGCAGAATATCAGTCTGTCCCTGATATTTTTCCTGGAGAGAAGTGGCTTCTTTGCTGCCCTTCTTGACACCAGGCCATCCTCCAAAAGCCTTCGCCTCACTGTGCGTGCAGATGCACTCACACCTGCCTGCTGCCATTCCTGAACAAGCTCTGTACTGGTGGTGCACCAGCTGAATCAACTTTAGACTTTTGATTTTCTGAATCAACTTCAACTGCAGGGCTGAAATGCAGTGGAAATGTTTTTTGGGGGGATTCAGTTCATTTGCATGGCAAAGAGGGACTTTGTGATTAATTGCAATTCATCTGATCACTCTTCATAACATTCTGGAGTATATGCAAATTGCCATCATACAAACTGAAGCAGCAGACTTTGTGAAAATAAAATATTTGTGTCATTCTCAAAACATTTGGCCACGACTGCATATTTTGAAGAGGGTGGGGCTTAAGCTGCATCCCTGTCTCACCCCACGGCCCTGTGGAAAGAAGTGTGTGTGTTTGGATTTTATAGTGTTGTATGTTTTTCCCCAACACCACTTTCCATCAATTTGTATAGCAGACCCTCATGCCAAATTGAGTCAAAAGTTTTTTTGAGTTCAACAAAGCATGAGAAGACTTTGCCTTTGTTTTGGTTTGTTTCTTTGTCAATTAGAGTGTGCAGGGTGAATACGTGGTCGGTCTGTTGTATGGTCATTTGGTAAAAAGCCAATTTGACATTTGCTCAGTGCATTGTTTTCACTGAGGAAATGTATGAGTCTGCAGTAAATGATAATGCAGATGATTTTCCCAAGGTTGCTGTTGACACATATCCCACGGTAGTTATTGGGGTCAAATTTGTCTCCCCTTTTGTTGATTGGGGTGATTAGTCCTTGGTTCCAAATATTGGGGAAGATGCCAGAGCTAAGGATGATGTTAAAAAGTTTAAGTATAGCCAATTGGAATTTGTGGTCTGTATATTCATTATCATTTCATTTAGGATACCATCAACTCCACAGGCCTTTTTGGGTTGGAGGGTTTGTATTTTGTCCTGTAGTTCATTCAATGTACCCGGAGAACCCAGTGGGTACTTGTAGTCTTTAATAGTTGATTCTAATATTTGTATGATCATGTAAATGTTTTTGCTGTTTGTTCTTTGTTATAGGGCCAAAAAGATTGGAGAAGTGGTTTATCCATTCATCTCCGTGTTGGATAGATAACCCTTCGTGTTGTTGTTTGTGAGTCTATGGATTCTTCAATTACATTGAGCTGATTTCTGATGTGCTGTTCCTTCTTTTTCTGTAATGTATTTCTGTATTGTTTTAGTGATTCACCATAGTGAAGGCTCAAGTTTTCTGGGTCTTTGGGTTTTGGTTGGATAGGTTTCTCAATTTATTTTTTAGGTTTTTGTATTCTTCATCAAACCATTTGTCATTGTTGTTCATTAAAAAAAATATATTTTTTAGATTTGATAGGAAAGCTGAGAGGTCAAATATACTGGTTAGGTTTTCTACTGCCAAGTTTACACCTTCACTATTACAGTGAAACCTTTTGTTCAGGAAGTTTTTTTGGTACGTTTCCACACTACTTTCCTTCCATATAGCATTTCTTAATATTAATATTATTCAAACCTGTGTTTCAGACATAAGGAAGTGGATGGCTGCAAATGTTCTACTTTTAAATTCGGACAAAACAGAGATGCTTATTCTAGGTCCCAAGAAACAAAGAGATCTTCTGTTGAATCTGACAATTAATCTTGATGGTTGTACAGTCGTCTCAAATAAAACTGTGAAGGACCTCGGCATTACTCTGGACCCTGATCTCTCTTTTGACGAACATATCAAGACTGTTTCATGGACAGCTTTTTTCCATCTACGTAACATTGAAAAAATCAAAAATGTTCTGTCCAAAAAGGATGCAGAAAAATTAATCCATGCTTTTGTCACTTCTAGGTTAGACTACTGTAATGCTCTACTTTCCGGCTACCCATATAAAGCACTAAATAAACTTCAGTTAGTGCTAAATACGGCTGCTAGAATCCTGACTAGAACCAAAACATTTGATCATATTACTCCAGTGCTAGCCTCCCTACACTGGCTTCCTGTTAAGGCAAGGGCTGATTTCAAGGTTTTACTGCTAACCACAAAGCATTACATGGTCTTGCTCCTACCTATCTTTCCGATTTGGTCCTGCCGTACATACCTACACGTACGCTATGGTCACAAGACGCAGGCCTCCTAATTGTCCCTAGAATTTCTAAGCAAACAGCTGGAGGCAGGGCTTTCTCCTATAGAGCTCAATTTTTATGGAATGATCTGCCTACCCATGTGAGAGACGCAGACTCGGTCTTAACCTTTAAGTCTTTATTGAAGACTCATCTCTTCAGTAGGTCCTATGATTGAGTGTAGTCTGGCCCAGGAGTGTGAAGGTGAACGGAAAGGCACTGGAGCAACGAACCGCCTTTGCAGTCTCTGCCTGGCAGGTTCCCCTCTCTCCACTGAGATTCTCTGCCTCTAACCGTATTACAGGGGCTGAGTCACTGGCCTACTGGTGCTCTTCCATGCCGTCCCTAGGAGGAGTGCGTCACTTGAGTGGGTTGAGTCGCTGACGTGGTCTTCCTGTCTGGGTTGGCCGTGGCGGAGATCTTTGTGGGCTATACTCGGCCTTGTCTCAGGATGGTAAGTTGGTGGTTGAAGATATCCCTCTAGTGGTGTGGGGGCTGTGCTTTGGCAAAGTGGGTGGTGTTATATCCTGCCTGTTTGGCCCTGTCCGGGGGTATCATCGGATGGGGCCATAGTGTCTCATGACCCCCCCTGTCTCAGCCTCCAGTATTTATGCTGCAGTAGTTTATGTGTCGGGGTGCTAGGGTTAATCTGTTATATCTGGAGTATTTCTCCTGTCTTATCCAGTGTCCTGTGTGAATTTAAGTATGCTCTCTCTAATTCTCTCTTTCTCTGATTCTTTCTCTCTCAGAGGACCTGAGCCCTAGGACCATGCCACAGGACTACCTGGCATGATGACTCCTTGCTGTCCCCAGTCAACCTGGCCGTGCTGCTGCTCCAGTTTCAACTGTTCTGCCTGCGGCTATGGAACCCTGACCTGTTCACCGGACGTGCTACCTGTCCCAGACCTGCTGTTTTCAACTCTCTAGAGACAGCAGGAGCAGTAGAGATATTCTCAATGATCGGCTATGAAAAGCCAACTGACATTCACTCCTGAGGTGCTGACCTGTTGCACCCTCGACAACTACTGTGATTATTATTATTTGACCATGCAGGTCATTTATGAACATTTGAACATCTTTGCCATGTTCTGTTATAGTCTCCACCCGGCACAGCCAGAAGAGGACTGGCCACCCCTCATAGCCTGGTTCCTCTCTAGGTTTCTTCCTAGGTTTTGGCCTTTCTAGGGAGTTTTTCCTAGTCACCGTGCTCCTATACCTGCATTGCTTGGTGTTTTGGGTTTTAGGCTGGGTTTCTGTACAGCACTTTGAGATATCAGATGATAAGAAGGGCTATATAAATACATTTGATTTGATTTACAGGGAAATGCTTACTTAGGAGCCCTATCCAAACAATGCAGAGTTAAAAAGTAAGAAATATTTGCCCAAAACATGTTAAGGAAATAATAACACAATAAAATAACAATAATGAGGCTATATACAAGGAGTAGCAGTACTGAGTCAATATGCAGGGGTACAAGGCAGTTGAGGTAATTGATATATGTTCATGTAGGTAGGGGTAAAAGTGACTAGGTAATCAGGGTAGATAAGAAACAGAGTAGGAGTGTGAAAGGTGTCTGTGTCTGTGTGTGTGTGTAGCGTCAATATGTGTGTGTGTTTTGTGTGTATGAGTGTATGTGTGCCTGTCTGCCTGTCTGTCCGTTTGTCAGTGGGAGAGAGAAGGCGAGAGAGATGAGTAGAGGGGGAGGCAGGGAAAGGAGGGAGAGAGGAGGGGAGGGTGCGGGAGCGGGTGAAGCAGGGATGTGGGAGTGAGGAGGGGGAGAGAGAGAAGGGGGTGAGGGACAGGGAGGGAGGGGAGAGAGAGTCAACAGACAGACAGAGGTAGGGAAATAAGGAGGGATAGAGAATGGAGGGGGGGAGATAAAGAAGGGGAGAGTGAGGGAAGGGGAGAGAGAGAGATGAGGTTGAGGGAGGGTAAGAAGGAGGGAGAGAGAATAGGGGGGAGTTAGGGAGGGGGAGAGAGGGGAGGGAGTAAAAGAAGGGGGAGGGAGAGAGAAGAGAATAAGGGGGGATGAAGAGGAGGTAGATAGTGAGAGAGACATGAGATAAACAGTGCTACAGATGGCTATATCGGTCCATTGAAACACTGCTAGTAAAGGCTCAGTAAAATACCTTTGTGATAAAAACATAAATACATAACATTACATTTAAAAAAATATATATATATTCACATTTTTCAGGGGGTGCTGCAGCACATCGTTTTCTCCCTCGCTCTGTCGGGCCACACCTCCCCTTGTTAATTAGATTTTTTTTTTGATGCTATACAGTGTTTGTTTACATTTACTTTGTTTAAGCTTGTAAAACAAGCTTAAATGTTGGGTTCTTCCATACTGTAGTTCAAAAATGTATGTAGCCACTGCAGATTGCCCCTTTAATGATTAGGAGGGAAAATATAAACTGACCTTAGATCAGCTTACAGGGTACAACTTCCCTACTCTATCTCCTTCAGTTAGCACAACGATAATGGTCCCATTACTACACTACATAGTCAGTCACCCACCACAGCATTACTACACATGCTATTGTTAGCTGTCTGTCACTTTCTGCACTAACAAGCACTGCTAGGACGGGCACCTGAGCGTGATTGTTCTGTTAGGGTTTCAAGGCCGTTTTCCCCAGACCCAGATTAAGCTGGTTCCTGGAATAAAAAGCACTTCCATAGGATATTCTCCATTGAGTGTGTTTTTTAGCCCAGGAGTTAGGGTTTAAAATGATTTCAGCATCAATGACACAATAGGCGACGTGTCATAACCTAGAACAAAACGGATCGGAAGACGCTGCGCTGTCTTACCCAGTGGAGATGGATTTATCTCCAGAGAGTACAGAGAGGATGTGCATTTGGTAGTTGTTTACTGCTTCTTCAAATGACAGACATGACTTTAAGCACTTCCAGGAAGCCTTTAAGGTTTTGACCACGTGTGTATGCACAAGGGTGAGCTTGCATGTGCATGCACGCAGGACTAGTCAATGGTATGTCCTGTAACCACAGGCCCTACTTTCTTGGCTATGTTTTTCTGAAACGCTTGTGTAACAAACTACGATAAGCCTCTTTGAAACTTACATGTCCTACTTCAAATCTAAAAACAAACTATCAACAGTTTTTCACTAAATGTTGAAAAGGCTCTGAAACCACGATCAAACTAAATAATTTCTACGTCATATTATATGACAGGTAGTTCCGGCCCTGGCTGCTCCACTTCTCAATAAATAATGATACAAATCCCTGGATTACGAAATGTAACATAAATATCTTCCTTTTCAAAAGGACGGAAACAGTAAGATGATATGGTAACATTATGTGTTACATAACAAAACCTTTTTGAAGATGTTTAGTGTACAGTAGACAGACATAAGATCCGCCCATCAGGGGTGTATTCATTAGAAACCAAACGGAAGCAAACAGCTGAAATGGAAATAAGAAACACTAGTTTTTCTGTTGCAAAAAGTTTTTGCTACTGTGAGCTCTTAATGAATACACTCCAGATCTACAGTGATCATTCATGTGACATGAATTATCACGATTATTAGCATATCTGACATTACCCAGATGCCGATTTGCTGTTATATCTGATTCATCACTGTGAATCCAAAACAATATTTCACTGTCACTTTTCCTTTCTATGTCCAGCTTGGCAATGCATAACTTCACCTCCACTGAAAAAAGCAACCAAAACTGCTACCAGTGTTGTACTCTCTGTAAGTACCAGAATTTACCATTTGCAATCCACATAGACAAATATCATGTAGATACCTGTAGAAACATGACAAAAAATATATACTTTAGAAAGAAAATGTATCCATGTGAAAGACACAGACTTTATTGAAGACTCATGTCTTCAGTAGGTCCTATGATTGAGTGTAGTCTGGCCCAGGGGTGTGAAGGTGAACGGAAAGGCACTGGAGCGATCTCTGCCTGGCCGGTTCCCCTCTCTCCACAGGGATTCTCTGTCTCGGACTCTATTTCGTGGGCTGAGTCACTGGCTTACTGGTGCTCTTCCATGCCGTCCCTAGGGAGGGGTGTGTCACTTGAGTGGGTTGAGTCACTGACGTGATCTTCCTGTCCGGGTTGGCGCCCCCTCGGGTTAGTGCCGTGGGGGAGATCTTCGTGGGCTATACTCAGCCTTGTCTCAGGGTAGTAAGTTGCTGGTTTGCGGAGTTGGCCCAGTCCGGGGGTATCATTGGACGGGGCCAGTGTCTCCCGACTCCTCCTGTCTCAGCCTCCAGTATCTATGCTGCAATAGTTTGTGCCGGTGGGCTAGGGTCAGTCTGTTATATCTGGAGTAATTATCCTGTCATATCTGGTGTCCTGTGTGAATTTAAGGATGCTCCCTCTAATTCTCTCTCTCTCCCGGAGGACCTGAGCCCTGGGACCATGCCACAAGACTACCTGGCCTGATGACTCCTTGCTGTCCCAAATCCACCTGGTCATGCTGCTGCTCCAATTTTAGCTGTTCTGCCAGCGGTTTTAGAACCCTGACCTGTTCACCGGACATGCTACCTTGTCCCGGACCTGCTGTTTTCGACTCTCTCTCTACCGTGCCTACGGTCTCTAACTCTGAATGCCTTTCTAGGGAGTTTTTCCTAGCCACCGTGCTTCTACATCTGCATTACTTG
The DNA here is from genome assembly GCF_045679555.1 of Salvelinus alpinus. Taxonomy (NCBI): domain Eukaryota; kingdom Metazoa; phylum Chordata; class Actinopteri; order Salmoniformes; family Salmonidae; genus Salvelinus; species Salvelinus alpinus. The sequence continues at coordinate 15,603,050 of NC_092112.1, forward strand.
CTGTTTGGGATTTTAGGCTGGGTTTCTGTATAGCACTTTGTGACATCGGCTCATGTAAAAAGGGCTTCATAAATACATTTGATTGATTGATTGATCATTGGGGCATTGTTACTTCCCCAAATGACGGTGTGATAATGGCTCTGGAGGGGATGGCTGACGTTTTACAGGCTCCTAACCAGCTGTGCTATTTATTTATTCTTTTCGCATTGTTTGTAGCTCATTTTGTACATAATGTTGCTGCTACTGTTTCTTGTGACCGAAAAGAGCTTCTGGACATCAGAACAGCGATTACTCACCTCGAATAGATAGAGCTGGCTGGCTTCTCCATGCATCGGCAGGACAGAGCAGCTACTTCTGAGAAGACGAGGGGCGGAGGTGTATGTCTATTTGTCAATAACTGCTGGTGCACAATGTCTAATATTAAAGAAGTCTCGAGGTATTGCTCGCCTGAGGTAGAATACCTCATGATAAGCTGTAGACCACACTATCTACCAAGAGAGTTCATATCTATATTATTCATAGCCATCTATTTCCCCCAAAACCGATGCTGGCACTAAGACCGCACTCAACGAGCTGTATAAGGCCATAAGCAAACAAGAAAATGTCACATGTGCAACCAGAGGAGAAAAAAACCTCTAGACCACCTTTACTCCACACACAGAGACACATACAAAGCTCTCCCTCGCCCTCCATTTGGCAAATCTGACCATAATTCTATCCTCCTGATTCCTGCTTACAAGCAAAACTAAAGCAAGAAGTACCAGTGACTCGCTCAATACGGAAGTGGTCAGATGACGCGGATGCTACGCTTCAGGACTGTTTTGCTAGCACAGACTGGAATATGTTCCCGGATTCATCCAATGGCATTGAGGAGTATAACACCTCAGTCACCGGCTTCATCAATAAGTGCATAGACACGGATTACAGGCAACATTCACACCGAGCGAAAGGCTAGAGCTGCTGCTTTCAAGGAGCGGGACACTAATTCGGACGCTTATAAGAAATCCCGCTATGCCCTCAGACAAACCATCAAACAGGCAAAGCGTCTATACAGGACTAAGATTAAATCCTACTACACCGGCTCTGATGCTCATCAGATGTGGCAGGGCTTGAAAACTATTACAGACTGCAAAAGGGAAACACAGCTGCCCAGAGCTGCCCAGTGACGCGAGCCAACCAGACGAGCTAAATGCCTTTTATTCTCGTTTCGAGGCGAGCAACACTGAAGCATGCATGAGAGCCCCAGTTGTTCCGTACGACTGTGTGATCACGCTCTCTGTAGCCGATGTGAGCAAAACCTTTAAACAGGTCAACATTCCCAAAGCGGCCTCCCGTCGCAGTGGTAGCTGTGCCACTAGAGATCCTGGTTCTAGTCCAGGCTGTGTCGTAGCCGGCCGCGACCGGGAGACCCATTGGGCGGCGCACAATTGGCCCATCGCTGTCCGGATTACGGGAGGGTTTGGCCGGCAGGCATGATCTTCTCCCATCGCGTACTAGCGGCTCCTGTGGTGGGCCGGGCGCAATGCACGCTGACACGGTCGCCAGGTGTATGGTGTTTCCTCCGACACATTGGTGCGGCTGGCTTCCGGGTTAAGCGGGCATTGTGTCAAGAAGCAGTGCGGCTTGGTTGTGTTTCAGAGGACGCACGGCTCTCGACCTTCGCCTCTCCCTAGTTCGTTTGGGAGTTGCAGCGATGGGACAAGACTGTACCAATTGGATACCATGAAATTGGGGAGAAAAAGGGGTATTTAAATCTGAAAACATTTATAATATTAAAAAATATATATAAAAATAATAAACATTCACAGGGTCGCAGGGCCAGACGGATTACATGCTTGGACAAACTGGCAAGTGTCTTTACTGACATTTTCAACCTGTCCCTGACCGAGTCTATAATACCTATATGACTCAAACAGGCCAGATCCTCAATAGGTTCTACAGCTGCACCATCGAGAGCATCCTGACCAGTTGCATCACTGCCTGGTATGGCAACTGCTCAACATCTGACCGTAAGGCGCTACAGAGGGTAGTGCGAACAGCCCAGTACATCACTGGGGCCAAGCTTCCTGACATCCAGGACCTCTATACCAGGTGGTGTCAGAGGAAGGCCCAAAAAATGGTCAATTACTCCAGTCAACCAAGTCATAGACTGTTCTCTCTGCTACCACACGGCAAGCATTACGGGAGCTCCAAGTCTAGGACCAAAAGGCTCCTTAACAGCTTCTACTCCCAAGCCATAAGACTGCTGAACAATTAATCAAATGGCCACCCAAACTATTTTAAATTGACCCCCCACTTTTGTTTTTACACTGCTGCTACCCGCTGTTCATTATCTATGCATAGTCACTTTAAAATTACCAAAACTAACCTGTACCCCTGTACATTGACTCGGTACTGGTACCCCCTGTATATTGTTAGGTAATTTTCTTGTTACTTAAAAAAAAAGAAATATTATATTTTTTACTTTAGTTTATTTAGTAAATATTTTCTTAGCTCTATTTCTTGAACTGCATTGTTGGTTAAGGGCTTGTAAGTAGGCATTTCACGGTAAGGTCTACACCTGTTGTAACGGTCGTCTTGTGGTGAGAGATTGGACCAAGGCGCAGCGTTGTGATAGGACATAGTAATTTATTTAACAAAACCGAAAACACGAAGAACACTTGAATTGATACAAAACAACAAACGACGTAGACTGACCTGAACATAAGAACTTACATAAAACCGAAGAACGCATGAAACAGGAACAGACTACAACAAACGAACGAAAACACGAAACAGTCCCGTGTGGTGCATACAGACACAGACACAGGAAACAACCACCCACAACAAACAATGTGAAACCACCTACCTTAATATGGTTCTCAATCAGAGGAGATGAAAACCACCTGCCTCTAATTGAGAACCATATCAGGTCACCCATAAACCAACATAGAAACACATAACATAGAATGCCCACCCACACTCACGCCCTGACCGACTAACACATACAAAAACAACAGAAAACAGGTCAGGAACGTGACACCTGTATTCGACGCATGTGATAAATACAATTTGATTTGACAAAAGGAAGGGATGTAGTTTGCTCCCTGCACCTGATAATAGCAGACAAGAATGGCATTTATAAATGCCAAAATGTGACACTTTGATCAACTGTTCAAGGCCCACAATGTCATCACTCTGCCTAGGGCTAGAATGGTCACCCCACCCCTCTTTTGTTGTTTAGTGGTACAGTCCATGAGTTAGAAGTGCTGGTTGGTGTGTCTCCAAGTCCAGGTAGGGTTGGCAGATGCAACATAAAGTCTCACTAAAGTAGGTAAGTCAATATTTACCTAAGGTCGGAAAGTAAACTAAGAGAGCTGTCCCGAGAAGTGGGATATTGAAATGACACATTCACTCTGAGCTAAACGGTTGTATCAATCTCACTTACTGCACTGTACTGAATGTACAGAAGAGTTTACATTTTGAACGTAGGTCAGGCTTACAGTTACAATAACTAAACATGGTTAACAAAACATTTATTATTAGATTTTTTTGTCATGGTTCAGTCATGCCACTGAACCAGGAGTTTATTCTAATAGTATGTCAGTACTCCTACCAACATGAATCTTTCTCTAAACTGGCCATACTGCACTAATGTCCTTTCACTCAGCCCTCTCTTAGTTGCTTCTCATTAAAGTACACTATTTACAAGATCAGAGGGGTCGTCACGGTAATATGTTATGACATTATACATAACTGCTTCTGCTACCCTCATGAGCAAAGTGTTCCGAATAAAAGTTCTGTGCGGGACATCAGAGCATGAAACTGATCAGGGTTGGCAACATTTCAAGTAAATTCAGGATATTAATTAAAAGGGGAGGTTCATTCATTTATCTCCAATGATGGAATGTTCAATTCTTGAATTGAGATGAATGGCTAAACTTTATTTGAAGGCTACCGACATAAGGACTTCATAGCACAAATACTTATTTTATCATGTACTCATTCTCCATGTCGCATAAAAAAATATATTGATTATAATGTACAGTTTCCATATCTGGTGTCAAACATCACATAATAAACAGATTAGCCACAGATCTCAGGACATGCTGTAGTTTAGGTATAAACATTGTCAAGAAACAAGAGTCCTCTGGAGGCTAGAGAAGAGAGGAAGCTGTGTTGAGCCTTACCTGTCTTTACCGTGGTCTTTACCGTGGTCTTACGTCTTCTGCCTCTCTTAGTTCCTTTTTAATCCCGGGCGAGCGAGGGCTTTATGTCCACCGTCTGTCTGTCCGTCTACCCTTAACCCACCACTGGGGTCTTAATGATTCTCGACCTGGAAGGGAAAGAAATGTTAGATAAAATGAATGTTATTTACTTTCCCTCTCCCTCTCTTTATTTCCCTCCTACTGTTTGATCTGCGGGTGTGGTGGAGGATACAGAGAGACAAGAAATTAGATCTAGACTAGTGTCGCTCATCTGCCGCTACGGAGGATCTCGTCCACTCCTCTAACTGGCTTGTTCCAGAGTGTAGATAGTGGAGGCTAATGGATAGTAATGTGTCTTGGGATCCCTGTTCAAGTCGATTTATTACACTTTATTTATCCCCAAGGGCCAATTATTTCTGGGATTTAACAGGCATGGCATGCGGACAACACATGACAACAGGATAAATACATCTCCTACACCATATGCCATACTGTACGTTGCATGAACAATATGTTGACTATTTCATTGTTATTAGAACGATGTGCAATTATGAGTATTCAGGACATGTATTTCAAAGTGCATACAGCAAAAACACATCTGTTTATCCAAGCAGCCATGGTATGAGTCCCAAATGCAGTAGTGTAAAGTACTTAAGTAGTACTTTAAAGTATTTTTACTTAAGTAATATTTTGTGGGGTACCTGTACTTTACCTATTTATATTTTTGACTACTTTTACTTTTACTTCACTACATTCCTAAAGAAAATAATGTGCTTTTTACTCCTTACATTTTTCCTGACACCCAAAAGTGCTTACATTTTGAATGCTTAGCAGGACAGGTAAATGGTACAATTCACACACTTATCAAGAGAATATCCCTGGTCATCCCTACTGCTTCTGATCTGGCGGACTCGCTAAACACAAATGCTTTGTTTGTAATTTATGTCTGAGTGTTGGAGTGTGCCCCTGGCTATCCTTATATTTTAAATAAAAATAAAAATTGTGACACCTGGTTTGCTTAATATAAGCAATTTTAAATTATTTATACTTTTTACTTTTGATAAGTAAGTATATTTTTGCAATTACATTTACTTTTGATACTTAAGTACATTTTAAACCAAAACGTTTTAGACTTTTACTCAAGTAATATTTTACTGGGTGACTTTTAACTTTTCTATTAATGAATCTTGTGACTATACTCAAGTATGACAATTTAGTACTTTCCCCACCACTGCCCAAATTACACCATATTCCCTACAAAGTGCACTACTTTTAATCAGAGCCCTATGGGCCCGAATCAAAAGTAGTGGAATACATAGGGAATACAATTCTATTTGGTATGCGCTCATGGTGAGTCATTGTCACACTGTAGAAGATAAGACTTATTGGGCCAATATCTCATCATGTAGACAAATACAGATAGTACAGGAAGTACACTTCAGCGGATGAAACCAAACACAAAAATAAATGAATTGACCATAAACCTACAGGGTAGATGATCCTGGAGACAGACTGGAGCTGGCAGGATGCAGTGCACACACACCAACGAGAGGAAAGCAGGAGAGAGAGAGAGAGAGAGGAGGTGGTAAGGGGAATGTGTCAGCTATTTCATGATTCCAGTTATGATGCACGGTTCAGAGTTGTTGTTGTCATGACAACTCCTTCAAAAGAGTAAAACAGCAAATAATTCCAGTTTCAGATAATGAATAGGCTAAATATTTCACAGCTAAGAATGTGTCTCTACAGCGGAGCTCTGGATTGGGATGAAAGCTAGTTCCTGTGACATGACAACATACAGTGAGCAAGGTGCTCCTGGGATGGTTGTAGACGTTTTGAGTAATGTCTCCACTCACTGGTGGGGTGGGGGGGATGATACCTTTCCTGGTGAAATGCCCATCCAGTTATTTTGGTTGGAGGATACCAGGGTAGTATTCATTAGGGCACACACCTTAGACAAACGTCTTGCAACAGGAAAATGAAAAAAATACTTTCTTACTGGACAAGTACAGGTAGTCCCTCCCTGTTAAGTGGGTTTTCTTCTGTTTGGTGCTTAATGAACATGACCCAGGTGTTCCACAGACCAAACAGGTTCAAGGGGATCTGGGACATCTCTTGGTCTTTGTGTTCATGTCACAGTCACTAATCTAAGTCAGGGTTTCCCAAACTCAGTCCTAAGTTGATTATTTGAATTAGCTGTGTAATGCTAAGGCAAAAACCAAAACATGCACCTTGGGGGTGCAAACTAAGATGGAGTCTGAGACCGAGTTTGAGTCTGCTTCTAACTATTCATGTAGGAAATGACTTCATAGTGACTCGCATACCTTGTAGTATTATTTCTACAAGAGGAAAGGACCCCCCCCCCATGTCATTAGCTATGAACTAGTAATAATATCTCAAGCTATTAACATACCTCTTAAATTATATCATCATTACCATCAACAATCAGGTCTGGCAAACAGCTTAACGGAAATGTAGCATCCAGAGTGCGCAATTTTAAAGGTTAAAAGTTATTTACATATTATTAATTTTTTTACTTTTACTCCTTTTTCTCCCCAATATCATAATTGGTGGTTACAGTCTTGTCCAATCGCTGCAAATCCCTTACGGACTCGGGAGAGGCGAAGGTCGAGAGCCATGTGTCCTCCGAAACACGACCCTGACAAGCCGCACTGCTTCTTGACACACTGCTCGCTTAACCCGGAAGCCAGCCGCACCAATGTGTCGGAGGAAACGCCATCCAGCTGGCGACCAAAGTCAGCTTGCTGGCGCACGGCCCGCCACAAGGAGTCCCTAGAGCGCACTGGGACAAGTAAATCCCTGCCAACCACATCCTAACCTGGACGATGCTGGGCCAATTGTGCGCCACTTCATGGGTCTCCAGGTCACGGCCGGCTGTGACACAGCCCGGGATCAAACTCGGGTCTGTACTGACGTTTAAAGGTTAAAGTTGTTAACTTTTTTTTTTTAATACTGGGGTGACTTTATCTACATCCAATAATTTCATTTTCAAAACAAAATCAAACTTGTGTCTCGTACCACGAGAAACACGCCTTGTTCCGTTCCCACACACATTGCTAATAGTGTCAGTCTGAGCATTTAGATACAGTACATACATTAACTGTAGTCAAGATCTCGGCCTACTGTTCTCATGGTTTTGTTGTTAACATAAGCCTTACGGCAAGTCTGAGATAGGCCACCTGTTGTTCCTCTGTCATGTCCTTGTCACAACTGACAGAGTCATGTTAACCATACAGAAAACCTAAGTAGCTTTTAATTTGAACTTTTATTTTAAATAGTTTTATCTTTTCCCCTCTCTCTTTTTTTGCTGTACAGTGTCCTGGGTGTTTTGAATGGTGCTTAAAAAAATTATTATACAGTATTATTATCATTGAAACCCATCATTCATATTGTACGGAGAAACCACCTAAGATGTGGTATAGTAACAATAGAAAAACGTATGTTTGATGCTAACTTGAAGGATTTAGGATCTATGCCTTTGAAACCACCACTATGTGAGATTTGTGAGGTTTTCCTTTATACTATGCTGTAGGACTAGGACTAAATACCGGAGGAGTCCATGCTCCTTACATGCTGCATGACCAGACATCTCTGAGATGCCTCACTATTCAAAACAACGCATATCCAACTCAACTGAGCTGCCAACAGCTCAACTGCCAACACCCAGTGTTCAACTAACAAGTTGACTGTTGAAATGTGCAGCAGCCTAGGCTTGTCATGAAGAATGCAGATATTTGAAAAATAATGTAGTTAAATTGGTGCTGGTGAACTACAATGTGCTCTCGGAGTTTGGCACTGATCAGGAGTCAGCTGTAGTTATTGTATTAAGTCACATCCTGTCCAATGGTGGTAGTGGTGGTACCGCACAGATATCAACCTGACTAAATATCAATGCATCTCAAATGGGTTAACTGGTGTGTTGATTACAGCATTGGTGAAAAGCCAAAAGAATAGTGCCAATTTAAACAGGGGTATATTCACTAGGATCCGAACGGAACCGAACGGAAGCAAAATGTTGAAACGAGGGACTAAGATGAAGTTGTCCCAGATGAACTTGTCCCAGAACTTTGTCCCAGATGAAATGCTTGTTTTTGCTACGGTTTGGACTAATGAATACACCCCAGGTAGGTAACAGATAAGTAACAATACCCAAGCACAGTATCAGTGCCCCAGTAACCACCTGTTTCTTGCTTTTGTGAATCCTGCAGTGAAAATAGAGGCTAAACCCTCTATTGAAATGTATCCCTTTCCCATTGTACACTGTCCTCTACCCAAGACATGCACTGTCCTCTACTCAAGACATGCACTGTCCTCTACCCAAGACATGCACTGTCCTCTACCCAAGACATACACTGTCCTCTACTCAAGACATGCACTGTCCTCTACCCAAGACATGCACTGTCCTCTACCCAAGACATACACTGTCCTCTACTCAAGACATACACTGTCCTCTACCCAAGACATGCACTGTCCTCTACTCAAGACATGCACTGTCCTCTACCCAAGACATGCACTGTCCTCTACCCAAGACATGCACTGTCCTCTACCCAAGACATGCACTGTCCTCTACCCAAGACATGCACTGTCCTCTACCCAAGACATGCACTGTCCTCTACCCAAGACATGCACTGTCCTCTAAGACAATAATTATATTCAATATCAATTGAAGTGTTGGTTCTGTTTGTTTGATCTTCATTTCTGAAGCCAAACATCCCACGCTCTGTTCCATCTGATCTACGTTCAATTCAGCGTTGGGGTCAATAAAAAAAAGTAAACCAAATGTACTTTTTTGAATGGACCCCAACCTTGATTTGAACATGAACATGAATTAGATTAAACATAACTTGGGATGTTTTACTTCCTGAATTGACTGCAATTTACCCTGATTCAAATGTCAACTCAAGCACCAGATAGAGTTGCAGTACTCCAATCTCTGTACAATGACTGGCAGAACTACATAATGAGCTACTGTATGCCTTCAAACAGTGTTCATTGTAGCAGCCTGATGCCTTGTCTGTATCGTAGCGGATCAGAAGCAACCCTTTTGAAAACACACCAAAGAGAGACTCAGAGAAGAAGAAGACCAGAAGTCATTCCCACTACCAGCTCAGGGACAGTCCCTTCAGGCAGTACCCTGTTGGATCTCTCTCTCTATTCTGGCCTGGCACTGTTGTAGGAAAACTGCATGGTTCAATGTTCTGCTCTCAAATTCTGTCAAATGAACAGAGGTACTTGCTAGAGCGGGTTCTAAGAGAGACGAGAGAGGTGGTGAGAAGAAGCAGCCATTTCAGTTCCATTTGTTCACTCACCTGGTGGGAAGGGGTTTAGCTTCTTTGCGGGGAAGGTGAGGGGAGAGGGGGAGAGGGATTGGACCGGATCGGTGGATAAAGCTGGTTCCTCTGTGGCATGACGATGACCTATCTGTTCCTCCTTAGTTTACTCTATTCTAACGCTTGCCGTTTTGCCACATGGTCTGTAATGACTCTCTCTCTCCTCCCCCTCTTCACCTAGCCAGTGGAGCGTAGCTTTTTTTTTTCTTTGTCCAACTCGCTCCCTTCTACCTCACACTGCCTCCTCCCTTCCCCCGCCAAACCCCTTTCTCACCTCTTTCCTACAGGTAAGAGAGAGGATGAGAAGAAGGGGAATCTGAGACAGAAAACAGCTCTTACATCATTACCATCACCGTCTAATGAATGTGGCTCCTCTGTGAGGGAGGTTGGAGTGGGAATGTGGTCTTTCTCTCTGTCACAATTCAAATTGTATTTATCACACACACACCGAATACAACTGGTGTAGACTTTACAGTGAAGTGCTTGCTTACAAACCTTTTCCAGTGATGCTGAGTTTTAAAAAAAATAATAGAAAATAAAATAGTAACTAACACAAGAGGATTCAAATAAAATACATAAGAATGTTGCTATAATACAGGGAGTAACAGTACCAGATCAATGTGAAGAGGTATGAGGTATTTGAGGTAGATACACTACATGACCAAATGTATGTGGACACCTGCTTACCGATCTCATTCCAAAATCATGGGCATTAATATGGAGTTGGTTTCCCCTTTTTTTTGCTATAACAGCCTCCACTCTTCTGGGAAGGCTTTCCACTAGATGTTGGGACATTGCTGCGGGGACTTGCTTCCATTTAGCCACAAGAGCATTAGTGAGGTCGGGCACCGATGTTGGGCGATAAGGCCTGGCTCGCAGTCGGCGTTTCAATTCATCCCAAAGGTGTCTGATGGGGTTGAGGTCAGAGCTGTGTGCAGAGCAGTCAAGTTCTTTGACACCTATCTAGACTAATCCTTTCTGTATGGACCTTGCTTTGTGCACGGGTGCATTGTCATGCTGAAACTGTTGCCCCAAAGTTGGAAGCACAGAATCGTCTAAAATGTCATTGTATGCTGTAGTGTTAAGATTAACCTTCACTAAGGGGCCTGAACCATGAAAAACAGCCCCAGACCATTATTCCACCTCCACCAAACTCTACAGTTGGCACTATGCATTGGGGCAGGTAGCGTTTGCCTGGCATCTGCCAAACCCAGATTTGTCCGTTGGACTGCCAGATGGTCACTCATCACTCCAGAGAATGCGTTTCCACTGCTCCAGAGTCCAATGACGGTGAGCTTGACGCCACTCCATCCGACGCTTAATATTGCGCATGTTGATTTTAGGCTTGTATGCGGCTGCTCGGCCATGGAAACCCATTTCATGAAGCTCCCAACGAACAGTTATTGTGCTGATGTTGCTTCCAGAGGCAGTTTGGAACTCGGTAGTGAGTGTTGCAACCGAGGACAATTATTTCTACGCGCTTCAGCACTCGGCGGTCCGTTCTGTGAGCTTGTGTGGCCTAACACTTTGCGGCTGAGCCGTTGTTGCTCCTAGATGTTTCCACTTCACAATAACAGCACTTACAGTTGACCGGGGCAGCTCTAGCAGGGCAGAAATTTGACGAACTGACTTGTTGGACAGGTGGCATCCTATGACGGTGCCACGTTGAAAGTCACTGAGCTCTTCAGTAAGGCCATTCCACTGTCAATGTTTGTCTATGGAGACTGCATGGCTGTGTGCTCAATTTAATACACCTGTCAGCAACGAGTGCGGCTGAAATAGCCAAATCCACATACACTATATATACAAAAGTATGTACATAAAGGCAGGGTAAAATGACCAGGCATCACGATAGATAACAATAAGAGTAAAATAAAGAACAGAGTAGCAGCAGCAAATGATGAGTGTAAAAGTGTGTGTGTGTATGCATGTATGTATGTGTTGTGTATGCATGTATGTGTGTTGTGTATGCATGTATGTGTGTTGTGTATGCATGTATGTGTGTTGTGTATGTATGTATGTGTGTTGTGTATGTATGTATGTGTGTTGTGTATGTATGTATGTGTGTTGTGTATGTATGTATGTGTGTGTGTATGTATGTATGTGTGTTGTGTATGTATGTATGTGTGTTGTGTATGCATGTATGTGTGTTGTGTATGTATGTATGTGTGTTGTGTATGTATGTATGTGTGTGTGTATGCATGTATGTGTGTTGTGTATGTATGTATGTATGTGTGTTGTGTATGTATGTATGTATGTATGTGTGTTGTGTATGCATGTATGTGTGTTGTGTATGTATGTATGTGTGTTGTGTATGTATGTATGTGTGTTGTGTATGCATGTATGTGTGTTGTGTATGTATGTATGTGTGGTGTGTATGTGTGTTGTGTATGCATGTATGTGTGTTGTGTATGTATGTATGTGTGTTGTGTATGTATGTATGTGTGTGTGTATGCATGTATGTGTGTTGTGTATGTATGTATGTGTGTTGTGTGTGTATGTGTGTTGTGTGTGTATGTATGTATGTATGTATGTATGTATGTATGTGTGTGTTGTGTGTGGGTGTGTGTGTACGTAGTGTTGGAATGTGTGAGGGATTTGTGTGGGAGTGCAAGTGTAGTGTGTGTGAATGATTGTGTATATATAGTCTAGTGAGTGTGTATATGGTGTGTACGTACAGTTGAAGTCGGAAGTTTACATACACTTAGGTTGGAGTCATTAAATCATTTTTCAACCACTCCACAAATTTCTTGTTAACAAACTATAGTTTTGACAAGTCGGTTAGGAGATCTACTTTGTGCATGACACAAGTAATTTTTCCAACAATTGTTTCCAGACAAATTATTTCACTGTATCACAATTCCAGTGGGTCAGAAGTTTACATACACTAAGTTGACTGTGCCTTTAAACAGCTTGGAAAATTCCAGAAAATGTCATAGCTTTAGAAGCTTCTGAAAGGCTAATTGACATCATTTGAGTCAATTGGAGGTGTACCTGTGGATGTATTTCAAGGCCTACCTTCAAACTCAGTGCCTCTTTGCTTGACATCATGGGAAAATCAAAAGAAATCAGCCAAGAGCTCAGAAAAAAACATTGTAGACGTTCACAAGTCTGGTTAAACCTTGGGAGCAATTTCCAAAAGCCTGAAGGTACCACACAGCCGTCGTACCGCTCAGGAAGGAGTCGCGTTGTCTCCTAGAGATGAATGTACTTTGGTGCGAAAAGTGCAAATCAATCCCAGAACAACAGCAAACAACCTTGTGAAGATGCTGGAGGAAACAGGTACAAAAGTATCTATATCCACAGTAAAACGAGTCTTGTATCAACATAACCTGAAAGGCCGCTCAGCATGGAAGAAGCCACTACTCCAAAACCGCCATAAAAAAGCCAGACTACGGGTTGCAACTGCACATGGGGACAAAGATCGTACTTTCTGGAGAAATGTCCTCTGGTCTGATGAAACATAAATAGAACTGTTTGGTCATAATGACCATCGTTATATTTGGAGGAAAAGGGGGGCGGCTTGCAAGCCGAAAACACCAACCCAAAACGTGAAGCACGGGGGTGGCAGCATCATGTTGTGGGGGTGCTTTGCTGCAGCAGGGACTTGTGCACTTCACAAAATAGATGGCATCGTGAGGGAGGAAAATTATGTGGATATATTGAAGCAACATCTCAAGACATCAGTCAGGAAGTTAAAGCTTGGTCACAAATGGGTCTTCCAAATGGACAATGACCCCAAGCATACTTCCAAAGTGGTGAGTCAAAATGGCTTAAGGACAACAAAGTCAAGGTATCGGAGTGGCCAACACAAAGGCCTGACCTCAATCCTACAGAAAATGTGTGGGCAGAACTGAAAAAGTGTGTGCGAGCAAGGAGGCCTACAAACCTGACTCAGTTACACCAGCTCTGTCAGGAGGAATGGGCCAAAATTCACCCAACTTATTGTGGGAAGCTTGTGGAAGGCTACCAGAAATGTTTGACCAAAGTTAAACAATTTAAAGGCAATGCTACCAAATACTAATTGAGTGTATGTAAACTTCTGACCCACTGGGAATGTGATGAAAGATACAAAAGCTGAAATAAATAATTCACTCTATTATTCTGACATTTCAGATTCTTATAATAACGTGGTGATCCTAACTGACCTAAGACAGGGAATGTTAACGAGGATTAAATGTCAGAAATTGTGAAAAACTGATTTTAAATGTATTTGGCTAAGGTGTATGTAAACTTCCGACTTCAACTGTATATACACACACACTCGACTATATACACACCATATACACACTCACTAGACTATATTTACACACCATATACTGTACACACTCACTAGACTATATATACACAACATATACACACTCAGTAGACTATACATACACACCATATACACACTCAATAGACTATATACAGTTGAAGTCGGAAGTTTACATAGATCTTAGCCAAGTACATTTAAACTCAGGTCCCATGGTGTTTATACTTGCGTACCATTGTTTGTACAGATGAACGTGGTACCTTCAGATGTTTGGAAATTGCTCCCAAGGATGAACCAGACTTGTGGAGGTCTACAATTTTTTTTCTGATGTCTTGGCTGATTTCTTTAGATTTTTCCATTATGTCAAGCAAAGAGGCACTGAGTTTGAAAGTAGGCCTTGAAATACATCCACAGGTACACCTCCAATTGACTCAAATGAGGTCAGTTAGCCTACCAGAAGCTTCTAAAGCTATGACATTTTCAGGAATTTTCCAAGCTGTTTAATGGCACAGTCAACTTACTGTATGTACACTTCTGACCCACTGGAATTGTGATACAGTGAATTATAAATGAAATAATCTGTCTGTAAACAATTGCTGGAAAAATTACTTGTGTCATGCACAAAGTAGATCTCCTAACCGACTTGCAAATCTATAGTTTGTTAACAAGACATTTGGGGAGTGGTTTAAAAACAAGTTTTAATGACTCCAACCTAAGTGTATGTAAACTTCCGACTTCAACTGTATATAGTCTAGTGAGTGTGTATGTAACGGATGTGAAATGGCTAGCTAGTTAGCGGGTACGCGCTAATAGCGTTTCAATCGGTTACGTCACTTGCTCTGAAACCTAGAAGTAGTGGTTCCCCTTGCTCTGCAAGGGCCGCAGCTTTTGTGGAGCGATGGGTAACGACGCTTCGTGGGTGACTGTTGTTTAAGCTATTTAGCAGTCTGGCTATTTAGCAGTCTTATGGCTTGAGGGTGGAAGCTGTCTCTGAGCCTGTTGGTCCACTCTGGTACCATTTGCCAGATGGTAGCAGAGTGAACAGTCTATGGCTTGGGTGGCACATTACACACACAAAGAGCTTGAAAGGGCTGCACTCCTACACAGTGCAGGCTCAGGCTCGTCTTTGAGAGCCGGGTGCGTTCCTGCCTTCAGGCCCTGAAGCACATAGCTGCTTTAAGCCTCTCTCTATGGCTGGTGACTCATCAACACGCCACGGCTGAATTAGTGTTCGTGTGGAGTCACCCAGCTTGGGACAACTCCCCTTGGTAACGGTGGACAGCCACGGTTACAGATCCACGCCAGAGAGGTTAGAAAGGGAGCTTTTACGTTCCTTAATACGGTTATTACTACCTAACTATTCCTGAACAATAAATATTGACCAATGTGTTTTTGTATGAATGAGGAAGAAAGAGCTGTAGGATTTTCAAACTAAATTTGCCTTTAATGAGAAGCATAGAATGAGAATTGTAAACAGGACGGAGTGAGTGAGTGAGGCTACAAGTAACAGTTGATGGTCTCAAACACCTGAGCCTCTAGAAAAAAGACAGGGATGTCAGTCACTTTTAACAACCCCTTTCCCCCCATTCGTTCCCATCCCCCCACTCTGACAGCTGATTGGCTATTCACTAGCCGATCCCCTAACTTCACACATGGCTCCCCAGTGAAGTTTCCCTTAGGTACAGATCTCGGATCAGCTTCCCCTACTCCAATCCTAACCTTAAACCATTAGTTGGTAAAATACAAAACAGACCCAAGATCACCATCAAGGGACAACTTCCCCCTATTCCCCTCACATGCCACACAGAGGTCAAGGCAGTGCTGCTTCTGAAGACGCAAAAATGACAGAAAAGTGTTGTTTGGGCCATTGCATTTCCAAACCACCTGAGCAACCATGACAGAATTTACATAACTGGTCACAAGACTGGGGCTGCATCTCATATGGCACCCTATTAAGTACGTAGTGCACTACCTTTGACCAGAGCCCGATGGGCCACGGTGAAAAGTAGCGCAATATATAGGTTGCCCTTTGGAATGCACACTGGGGTTTCCCTTTTGCTAGTAACAACCACTTTAGTGGTTGAGTCACAGATAAGCCAGGTCCTTGGGATGACAATCATTCACTCTTGTAAGCTACCACAGGGCAAGTCCAGACAGTGTAGTCACATGATTACTGTTAAATTACAGTATGACCAGGTAGTGATACTTTAAAAGGTCAAAGTGACGGCCCAGCACCTTCAGTGGCCCACAAACAGCAACGTCTTCCTGGTTCACTGCCATATATAATGAGAAGTGCGAATGAACTCAGTGTACTTAATATATGCAAAGAAAATCAAAATGCATGTGTCAACAGGCACAGAGCCAAACCAAAGTCCAAACTATTTCTAATATAAAATGAAAATGAGTATTTCTAATTGGACAAGTTGGAGATTGAGTACCTCACACTCCACTTCAGACAGTCTTCTTCTGTTTGTTGCCTAATGAACATGACAGACGTCTCAACAACACCTGGTTGTCATTAGCGGCTGTGACACATTGAAGTCATGCAGGTGTAGGATAGGAGAGTGAGCTGTGACTCACAAAGACAACGTTCTGCACAGTACAGTGATAGGAAGAATGCCTGTCTTCAAGGGATGCAGTGTTTGCTGGTTTCATTTCTAACCTTTTAGGATGGAAAAACCTCTAAACCAGGAACAACAGGGTAGAACATAAAATGGAAGCCGTTTAACAGTTCTTTCTTCTCCTTTTAACTCTTATTTTTACCTTTAGGTTCTATATCATTCTGAAAAAATGAGAGCAAACTTGCACTGCAGGAAAGCTTAGTAAATTCTGCTGACAAACGATATGTCTATCTTGAAAGGAAAGACAACAAAGCCAACTGAAACCAATGCACAGTCAGTGGGCCTTAAAAACTAACATCAAGCTCCTCTGTTATAGGCCTACTGGCAAAAATTCTGTATGTAAAACAGCAAGAGAAGGATGAGTCCAGGCAAGTGCAGAGTCGTTGGCTGATTAAGAGAGCAAGAAGTGGTTGGCTGACTCAGAGGAAGAAGCAGAGCCAGACATGGTATCGGTGAACAAACTGACTACCCACAAAGCATGAGCAATAGCTGGTCCGACAGCTGCATTAAACAATTTCTAATTAAATTAGGCCAAGCAGAGATGCTCTACATTTAAAAGCCATGAAATACAAATACTGTACATTGCAATGATTAATATTACAAATTAAGGCTAATAAGTAATATGCTAGCCAGACCAACTTCCTTTTTCGGCAGTCTATATGCACTTTATCCAAAGTCTCATCATTTTATCTTTATACCAATGGCACATATAATTTTTTTACTTACCACAGTTGAACTACTGTGCTTCGGACACCAATACCCCATCTCTGAATTGAATTGCTTTTCATTCTACCAACTTAGTTTGCCCTTGGACTGGACAAGTGTGTGACTTTTCTCAGTGGAGGCACTAGGTAGGGTAGAGGGAGGGAACGGACCGTCTGTACCGTCAAGACACCAATCCATGAGCGACCAAGCGGGTTCCTCCTCTCTCTCTAGCAATATTCTGATTATGGAGGATTTTACTTGCAAACTAGCCGCCACTCCTCTCCTATCAAATATTAACTTCACCGTGGGATAAGCTTGTACGCCTCACCACCTGTCCAGGCAGGCAGGCAGACAGACGTCCTTGGGAGAGAGAGCGATTTCCTTGAGCCTCTGGCCTAAAGGCAGAAAGTTCTAGTGTTATTGTTTAGAGTTAAAGAGCTAGTTCCATTTTTTGGTCATTAGTCCACTTGCAATACAGTCACTCAAACTTTTTCAGCAGGTACCCCATTTTTCTGCCAGAATTTCTGGGGACCCCATTTTTTCCGCCAGAATTTATTGCGACCCCACCACACCCCAAATCTAATGACACAAACTTAATTAAAAAAATTATCAACAAAAAATAAATAAACAATCGGTCAATTTCCATTTTTACATCAACAAATAAGCTTAAATTCATTGAATCGTTTGGTTTTCTCTTATCAAAATGAAAAGAAACCAATTAATACATTTACATCTTTCAAATTATCTCAAAAATGTTTGGATATTGTCCCCCCCCTCAAAATTAAAAAAAAAAAATAGAGAGAGATATATATATAGATATAGATATATCTATATATTTTGGGAGCCCCACTGCAGTTTCCCCAAGATCCCCGACTTAATACAATCTCAAAAAACAGCCTGGTCTCAGACTAGACTTAACATAAATGTAAATTAGTATATGTTACATTTGGTAGGGTTACATAAGACAGAAACTAAACATAGGGTTGTTGGTCAGGGTGGATGGGTGGGCATATTATGCAAATGTCTAGCAACCCAAAGGTTACGTGTTTGAATCTCAGACAACTTTAGCATTTTAGCTAATTAGCAACTACTTCTTAGCTACTTCGCCACTACTTTGCATGTTAGCTAACCTTTCCCCTAACCTTCACCCCTAGCATAGGTAACATTCGCCACCTAGCTAACATAAACTCAGCAAAAAAATAAATGTCCCTTTTTCAGGACCCTGTCTTTGAAAGATAATTCGTAAAAATTCAGGACAAACAGCTGATCGTCCTCGCAGTGGCAGACCCCGTATAACAACACATGCACAGGATCGGTACATCCGAACATCACACCTGCGGGACAGGCACAGGATGGCAACAACAACTGCCCGAGTTACACCAGGAACGCACAATCCCTCCATCAGTGCTCAGACTGTCCGCAATAGGCTGAGAGAGGCTGGACTGAGGGCTTGCAGGCCTGTTGTAAGGCAGGTCCTCACCAGACATCACCGGCAACAACATCGCCTAAGGGCACAAACCCGCCGTCGCTGGACCAGACAGGACCGGCAAAAAGTGCTCTTCACTGACGAGTAGCGGTTTTGTCTCACCAGGAGTGATGGTCAGATTCGTGTTTATCGTCGAAGGAATGAGCGTTACACCGAGGCCTGTACTCTGGAGCGGGATGGATTTGGAGGTGGAGGGTCCGTCATGGTCTGGGGCGGTGTGTCACAGCATTATCGGACTGAGCTTGTCATTGCAGGCAAACTCAACGCTGTGCGTTACAGGGAAGACATCCTCCTCCCTCATGTGGTACCCTTCCTGCAGGCTCATCCTGACATGACCCTCCAGCATGACAATGCCACCAGCCATACTGCTCGTTCTGTGCGTGATTTCCTGCAAGACAGGAATGCCAGTGTTCTTCCATGGACAGCTAAGAGCCCGGATCTCAATCCCATTGAGCACGTCTGGGACCTTTTGGATCGGAGGGTGAGGGCTAGGGCCATTCCACCCAGAAATGTCCCGGGAACTTACAGGTGCCTTGGTGGAAGAGTGGGGTAACATCTCACTGCAAGAACTGGCAAATCTGGTGCTGTCCATGAGGAGGAGATGCACTGCAGTACTCAATGCAGCTGGTGGCCACACCAGATACTGACATTTACTTTTGATTTTGACCCCCCCTTTGTTCAGGGACACATTATTCCATTTCTGTTAGTCACATGTCTGTGGAACTTGTTCAGTTTATGTCTCCGTTGTTGAATCTGATGTTCATACAAATATTTACACATGTTAAGTTTGCTGAAAATAAACGCAGTTGACAGTGAGGACGTTTCTTTTTTTGCTGAGTTTACATGTTTTGCACACACGAATTGTAATTCATAACATATAAAGAAATGGATGGACATCCACAAATTAATAGAAAGTATTCAGAAAGTATTCACACCCCTTGACTTTTTCCACATTTTGTTGTTACAAAGTGCGATAAAAATTGTATTTGTCATTTGTCAGTGATCTACACAAAATACTATGTCAAAGTGGAAGAAACATTCAAACATTTGTTAAAAATTTATGTAAAGTAAAACACTAATATCTTGAGAGGTATTCAACCCCCTGAGTCAATGCGTTAGTCACCTTTGGCAGTGATTACAGCGGTGAGTCTTTCTGGGTAAGTATCTTTCCACACCTGGATTGTGCAACATTTGCCAATTACTCTTCCAAAATTCTTCAGTTTCTGTCAAATTGGTTGTTGATCATTGCTAGACAACCATTTTCAGGTCTTGCCATAGATTTAAGTAAAAAAATAATAATTCAGCCACTCAGGAACATTCAGTGTTCTTGGTAATTAACTTGTGTAGACTTGGCCTTGTGTTTTAGGTTATTGTTCTGCTGAAAGGCGAAGTCATCTACCAGTGTCTGGCGGAAAGTAGACAACCCGGTTATTCCTCTAGGATTTTGCTTGTGCTTAGCTCCATTCCATTATTCTTTTTTTGTCCTAGCACTACACAGCCGATTCAAATAAAACTAATCAAGCTTTGATATGAAATCAGCTGTGTAGTATTAGGACAAAAAAAAAAAAGTGCACCCCATGGGTCCAGAGGACTGAGTTTGGGAAACTGCTTTAACGATTACACGCATACCCATAACATGATGCACCCACCACTATGGTTAAAAATATGGAGTGGTATTCAGTAATGTGTTGTATTTGCCACAAAACGGAACACTTTGTATTCAGGACCTTTTTTTTGCAGTATTACTTTAGTGCCTTGTTGCAAACAGGATGCATATTTTGGAATATTTGTATTCTTTACAGGCTTCTTTTCACGCTGTCAATTAGGTTAGTATTGTGCAGTAACTACAATGTTGATGATCCATCCTCAGTTATCACAGCCATTAAGCTATGTAACTTTCACCCTTGCCCTCATGGTGAAATCCCTGAGTGGTTTCCTTCCTCTTCGGCAACGGAGTTAGGAAAGACGCCTGTATGTTTTCAGTAACTGGATGTATTGATACACCATCCAAAGCGTAATTAATAACTTCACCATGCGCAAAGGGATATTCAACCTCCCCCCCCCCGGGTGTTTAAAATTCACTGCTCGACTGAGGGACCTTACAGATAAATTGTGTGTGGGGGGGGTACAGAGTGACTTAAGCAAATGTATACTTCTGAATTTATTTAGGCTTGACATTTCAGCTTTTCATTTGTACAAATATCCCAAAACAATATCACTTTGGGGTAGTGTTTAGGTGACAAAACAAATCTAAATGTATTCCATTTTCAATTCAGGCTGTAACAAAATGTGCAAGAAGTCAAGAGCTGTGAATACCTTCTGAAGGCACTGCATGTCAGACCAAATGTGAATTACACTAATTGACGTGTTCTAGATTTACTATGTTACTTCAGCCAGCCCCCCCCCCCGGTTAACTGCAAGTGTATGCCGTGCTCTAACTTAAGACATAACTCAGATTTATGTCAGTACAGAATTCTGTTTATGTACCATAAACTGTTCAGAGGTGACTGGTCTATGATCGATGCCACCAGGACAACACCCTCTACAGGCCATATATAGGCAGTACATCCTAAAAATGAATACTACCATTGAAAAGCAAAACAGTCATAATGAATAAGACCTATACTTTATTATGAACAATCAATCGCATTTAACAGAAAAACAATTACATTGAAATTAGGTTAAAACAAAGGGACTAGCAAAACAATAACAGCAACATCTAGGAGACAAATAAAATCTAAGTAGCCACACTGATATATCACTAGGAAGGCAGTGCTAGGAAAAAAACTAGGCGCCATAGCAAGCAAATGTAGACTTCTTCATGTCTTCAAGTAGCTCTGTGAGAACTGATACAGAAGGCCTGTCTCCGGGATTCAGAACGGTCCGGAAGAACTTGCTCCAAAACGCATCGCTCCGGTCACTGAAATAAAAAGAATATGCTTGAGGGACAGGGGATGAAAGACAATATCTGCATCCCAATAATCTAATAATGTGTCCTTTCTCCAGAATTGTTCACTCGTTCACTTCTTCATGGATTTGGTACAAGGCCCAGGACTAGACTGATTACTAGGACGCATACCTCAGAGCTTGCGCTGACCAGCGTCTTCACTGACATTTTCAACCTGTCCGAGTCTAATACCAACACGTTTCAAGCAGACTACCATAGTCCCTGTGCCCAAGAACACTAAGGTAACCTGCCTGAATGACTACCGACCCGTAGCACTCACATCTGTAGCCATGAAATGCTTTGAAAGGCTGGTCATGGCTCACCACAATTATCACAGAAACCCTGGATCCACTCCAATTCACCCCAACAGATGTCGCAATCGCTATTGTACTCCACACTTCCCTCTAATCTGGACAAAAGAAACACCTCCGTGATAATACTGTTCATTGACTACAGCTCAGCAGCGTTCAACACCAGTGCCCTCCAAGCTAATGACCCAGGGACTGAACTCCTCCCTCTGCAAGTGGATCCTGGACTTCCTGACGGGCCGTCTACAGGTGGAGGGTAGGCAACAACACATCCACCACGCTGACCATCAACACGGGAGCCCCCCAGGGGCGCGTGCTTGGTCCCTCCTGTACTCCATTCACCCACAACTGCGTGGCCGTGCACGCCTCAGACGCAATCATTAAGTTTGCTGACGACGCAATGGTATTAGGTCTCATCACCGACTACAGTAAACAGAGGGCCGAGCACACCCCCCATTCACATCGGGGGGTGTGCTCGGCCCTCTGTCGTGGAGCTGGTCGAGAGCTTTAAGTTCCTCAAAGTTCTACAGCTGCACCATTGAATGCATCATGACTTGGTATGGAAACTGCTGTCAGAGGAAAGCCCTAAAAATGGTCAAAGACTCCAGCCACCCAGGTCATACTGTTCTCTGCTCCCGCACGGCAAGCGGTACAGGATAGCCGATTAATTGGGGCCGATTTCAAGTTTACAAAATCTGTAATTAGCATTTTTGGACGCCGATTACATTGCATTCCACGAGGAAACTGCGTGGCAGGCTGACCACCTGTTACGCGAGTACAGCAAGGAGCCAAGGTAAGTTGCTAGCTAGCATTAAACATACAAAAAAACAATCAACCTTAGCATAATCAATAGTTAACTACACATGGTTGATGATATTACTAGGTTACCTAGCTTGTCCTGCGTTGCATATAATCAATGAGGTGCCTGTTAATTTATCATCGAATCACAGCCTACTTTGCCAAACGGGGGATGACTTAATTATCAAAAGCACAATTGCAAAAAAAAGCACAACCTTTGCACGAATGTACCTAACCATGAACATCAATGCCTTTCTTAAAATTACAGATTATATATATATATATACATATTTTTTTAAACCTGCATATTGTGTTAAAATAAATTAATTTTAGCAGGCAATATTAACTAGGGAAATTGTGTCACTTCTCCTGTGTTCATTGCACGCAGAGTCAGGGTATATGCAACAGTTTGGGCCACCTGGCTCGTTGCGAACTAATTTACCAGAATTTTACATAATTATGACATAACATTGAGGTTGTGCAATGTAACAGCAATATTTAGACTTAGGGTTGCAGCCCATTTGATAAAATACTGAACGGTTCCGTAAATCACTGAAAGAATAAACGTTTTGTTTTCGAAATGATAGTTTCTGGATTTGACCATATTAATGACCTAACGCTCGTATTTCTGTGTTTATTATAATTAAGTCTATGATTTCATATTTGATAGAGCAGTCCCGACTTAGGCAGCAGCAGGCTCGTAAGCATTCATTCAAACTTTACTGCTTTTGCCAGCAGCTCTAAGCAATGCTTGCTTCACATCTCTGTTTATGACTTCAAGCCCATCAACTCCCGAGATTCGGCTGGCAATAAAGTGACTATTAGAACATACAATAGACAAAGGTATACGAAATACAAAATGGTAGAGAGAAATAGTCGACCCGTCATAATTCCTATAATAACTACAACCTAAAACCTAACTGGGAATATTGAACCACCAGCTTTCATATGTTCTGAGCAACGAACTTAAACGTTAGCTTTTTATTTTATACATGGCACATCTTGCACTTTTACTTTCTTCAACACTGTTTTAGCATTATTTAAACCAAATTGAGCATGTTTCATTATTTATTTGAGACGAAATATAATTTATTTTTGTATTATATGAAGTTAAAATAAAAGAGCTTGTCCAGTATTGTTGTAAAATATATATATAAATAAATAAATACAAAACTCGACCGATTAATCGGTATCGGCGTTGAAAAATCATAAAATCGGTCGACCTCTAGTACAGGAGCACCAAGTCTGGAACCAAAAGGCTCCTGAACAGCTTCTACCCCCGAGCCATAAGACTGCTGAACAGTTAATCAAGTGGCCACGCTGACTATTTACATACCCTGTGTATTATCTATCCCGATTGCCTCTTCACCTTTACTCCTACCTAAATGTAGATATTACCTCTACCTCGTATCCCTGCACATACTATAGCCTCTGTCATTTTATTGTGTTACCATTTATTTTTTGGCAAATCTGTAAAAAACTAATTAAATAAATGTAAACTCTGCATTGTTGGGTAAGGGCTCGTTAAATAGGCCTTTCACAGTGAAGTCTACACCGGTTGTAGTCGGCGCATGTGACATAAATGTGTTTGATAATATGGTGAAAAACAAGAGGATTGGAAGACAGGAGTCAGTTGTGTTCCAACATACCTAAATGGCTTCCTAACCTCATAATTCTCTCCATGACCACTCATCAGACAGCCGCAGGGTCATCACTAGTTACAACAGGCACGAAGTCAGAAGGCCCGCCTACTGGACCAATCAGATGAGGGTGTGTGATGAGGCATATTCCGGTTGGTGGGAAATGCCTCATTTTCGAAATAGCATCTCTTGAGTTCAAGTTTGATATATAATGTGTATATCAAAACATAATACTGTGTATTAAAAGTACTGTATGTGAAGTGCAGGAATAAATGTAACAAAATATCAGTAAAAAAACAAAAACATTAAAAACAAAGTTACATTTGTCCTCCTAAGATGGGGGTGGATGGACTAATAGAACCTTTCCAGACAGGTTTCACCCCAGTGTTTTACCCAAAAGGCTCAGACTTAGTTTCCATCTATGCGGCCCGGCACCCATCTCTCACTTGGGGCCAAAGCCAGGCCACTGGTACTTTTCAGATTTCATTAACATAACAATGGCTAACTGTGAACTTTAACACCTCACAAAGCAAATAAGGTTGAATTTGTCATATTAAAAAAATAATGAAATATCTGTGAAACTACATTTTACTTGTGGATTTTTTAAATAAAAAAATCAAGGTGTCAATTTGTCAACATGCCATTTTTAAAACAATGCCGATATTAAACCTATTTTGGTTTAACACAAGTAGTAAGGGCAAACAAGCTCACTAGGAGAGTTTGAATAAGACATCCAATTAGGACTCTGCATTTAAAACGGTTGGTTTATTAGATATTAAATAAGCTAATCATTGATGAACACTAGATTCAAGCAACGCAAGTCTCTCGTCTGCATACACATACTCCCTCATCGGATTGGTCGTTCCTCACACCCCCTCATCCGATTGGTCGAGTAGGACAGGCCTTCTGACTGTGGCAACTGGTGAGGACCCAGCGGCAGGACATGACAAGAGGAAACCGTACTATACCTGGGATGTGCTTCCTGATATTCCTCCAGTGTCCACACGGAGTCTTCCTTAACCAGGCGCATGGTTCTCTTCTTCAGCAGAGTGTGGACAGTCTCTGCAATGCCCAGGAGATCCACCTGTAATCAGGGGAGAGCAACAGCTACTGAACTAGGGGAGAGCGACAGCTACTGAACTAGGGGAGAGCGACAGCTACTGAACTAGGGGAGAGCAACTCTCAAATCATAAATGGAGGTATCGGGTAGATCTTTAGGATGGGTTTTATTTAAATATACGTACCACAATTGAACATTTTACATTAAAGAAAACCTAATTGCAGTGCAGCTTACATAAGGGAAGAACATGATTAAAAAGAGAAACACATATGGGTGAGGTACAGAAGAGCATTGGGGCCATGCAATAAATAAAATACATCTTACATAATGTAAATAAAGTATAAAGATGCTGATGGGGGCAGGCCAGGGGTTTTTGGGGTGTGCATATCATTTAAAAATAGTGAAACATTGACTTTAGACTCTGGAAAGCATGTAGCGATGTGACGATGCCAACAAGAGGCTGTAGACAGGTGTGTACCGTACCTGATAGGGGCTGGCAGAGGGGGCTAGTAGGCCCTGTGTGATGAAGTTCTGGGCTGCTGGGAGGCTGTGTGCTGCTGTCACCTCTGGCTGAAGCTCCAGGTCCACGGAGCAGGAGAAGTCCAGCGCAACGGCAGCACCAATCTCATCCATTGGTTCATCAGAAGGACTGAGGGGGGAGCAGAGAAAAGGAAGAATAAGACTAGTAGATCATATGACTGGATTTAAAGATCAAATCCACATGTAGGGAAACAGCCCTACTGTTCATCTCCCACAGCGAGTGTATGCAAGCATGCAAGGACTACAGTGAGTAAGTAATATGCCTGTATGTCAGGAGTCTGAACAACGCATGCAAGTCTGCATTCGGCAACTCGTATGCATGTGTGGCTGGACCGTGTGTGTGCATACCGATTCATGACCAGTGTGTCTGGACTGAGAGCTCCGTGGATCAGGTGGCAGGAGTGCATGAGTCTCACCAGCTCCACTGTCTGCATGGCCAGGGAGGCCACGATTTCCTCAAAGGACTCCTCAGCCACCTCCTGTGTATGACAGAAGGAGGGGAACCGCAGACCTTAATGGTTGTTTAAAAAAAATCAGAATCCTGTTATTTACATCATAACTATTGTTTTTTTTGCAAAAAGAACTCAACTAGCGGTTCTTAATGGACAAGTTCAAATAGAACCTCCTCGTTTCAGATCATTTTCTTCTGTTTGATGCCTACTGAACACGACCCAAGGTAGACTATAAAATGACATCTTGCAAATGGTTTATACGCCGAGCTATTGTTATTTTATGGGTGGGGAAAGGTTGCAAGATCGAATCCCCGAGCTGACAAGGTAAAAACCTGTCATTCTGCCCCTGAACAAGGAAGTTAACCCACTGTTCCTAGGCTGTCTTTGAAAATAAGAATTTGTTCTTAAGACTTGCCTAGTTAAATAAAAGGTAAAAAAATGTATTTAAAAAAAGCAGATTCTATAAGGGTACAATAATGCATGGAGGACAGGGGTGGAACTACCCACACGCAGTGTGCTCTGCTGGGGGGCCTTGTGGACCGTGACGCAGCCATCCTGGAACAGGAAGCAGCGCCCCGCGTCGTGGACGGGTGCCTGGGAGTCCCGGGCTAGTCGCTCCCTCAGTTTTGAGCCGATGTAGAAGTCCCACGGCACCGCAGTGCGCTCCAGCTGCACAAGGCAAGAGTGACGTGTTAGATCTCAACTCACTGGAATGTCAAAACCATCATGTTGATCTCATGTACTGTCAGTCATTGCATCCATAGCACCATATATGGACTTGATTTCTCCAGCTCCATCCCTCAGCTTTATAGCAAAACAAGTGGCGGGCATGTAGGAAATCATTCAACTCATCAACTCACATGAAGGACTGTTTAAATCTACTTTGAGTTCAGTCATTCACTGCCTTACCTTAATGGCAACGTCACCCCCACCTTGGCCTGCATAGATGGAAAAGTTCTCATAGTCCATCTTGGAATAGGTAGCAAAGGTGTCGTTCCCTTTAAGCAAGACGGTAAAAACAAGAAGATGAACAAGCGGTGTAGAGTTATAAGCCGTCATTTAAACCAACCGTCCAGCCATCATTAAACCAACCGTCCAGCATTCATTATTAGTTGAACTACCTAGAATCAGCACATCATCTTCCTCAGCCATGGGAAGGGGACCATCCTCTGAGTAGAAGTTAGGAAAGGAGCTCAGGTCCACTTGATCCAGCAACCGTTGTCTCACCCTCACACTGCAAGGGTCCTCAATCACAGGTTGTACTGCAATACCAGGATGAAAGAACAAGGCATTCCAACATCAAATAGACTTTACTTATTCCTTACAGCTCCTAGTGAAGCCAAGAGTCTTAAATATACTAGTCATACAAAATGAATGGAATCCAAAGTGAATGGGCACTAGGTTGAACCCCCAAATAGTCAGATTCAGCAGTGTTAAATAGGTGAAATGAAATGTCAGTGTGCAATTGAGCACATGAATTCATAACTAATAGTTTCTTATGGACCACATGGAGTTAACAGTTACCTACTATGGACCAATGCTTCTACTGAAACATAAGATTACAAACAATCAAAATGAAAAAAGGTATTTTAATAAAATTAATAGAATGCTTTTCTTTTGGTCCACTAAACTGCCATGTGCAACACTTTTACATTGATTGAGGTGAAATATGGCTTTCTTGGAAAGCCAAAGAAAAGGCAGGCAAGAATTTATACTGGAAATAGGATTGTGTGTAATTTAGCATTGGCAAAGTATTTTTCCCCCATAATTTTTATTTATTTAAATTACGTCATTTAGCAGGCTCTTATGCAGAGCAACTTACAGTAGTGCATACATTTCACACTTCCCCCCCTTCTCTGTCCTGGTCCCCCGTGGGAATCAAACACACAACCCTGGAGTTGAAACCACCATGCTCTACCATCGAGATACTCACTGGATGGTGAATTCTGGTCCATGGCATCGAGGTGGGGTTCGGCGTGGCTCTCCTCCAGCCTGCCGAGGTGGTGGACGGCCTTTCCTCCAGAGTTCGTGCACACGGAGGAGGCGGAGGTGGGACCTGAAGCCATGGAGCCCCAAGCCTCCAGACTGGCTTCTTGGATGGGGCTGCAGAGCAAACATCAAGGAGATGGTCACAAGTGCCCTGTTCAAATAGATATTTTCTTGAAGTAATTAATGTTTTGACATAATTGGTGAAAGCAATACAATGGGTTTTAGATTGTTGGTAACTTCAGAGCTGCACGTTATGACTTTTCCCTTTATTTTCCATTTGAGCAGGGTTGTGTTCATTTGGCATGAAACTGAAGAAAACGAGTTGTAAAGAGGGGAGGTACTACCTGAACTTGTCCAATAAGAAACGGGTCATTTTCAGATACCTTCAAAACATTTTACAACGGTGTGCCCGCATCAATGAACACATCCCCGGTTTATCATCATGACTTGTGTAACAGTATAACTTTAAACCGTCCCCTCGCCCCGACACGGGCGCGAACCAGGGACCCTCTGCACACATCAACAACGGTCGCCCACGAAGCATCGTTACCCATCGCTCCACAAAGGCCACGGCCCTTGCAGAGCAAGGGGCAACACTACTTCTAGGTTTCAGAGCAAGTGACGTAACTGATTGAAACGCTAGTAGCGCGTACCCGCTAACTAGCTAGCCATTTCACATCCGTTACACTCACCCCCCTTTCAACCTCCTCCTTTTCCGCAGCAACCAGTGATCCGGGTCAACAGCATCAATGTAACAGTATAACTTTAAACCGTCCCCTCGCCCCGACACGGGCGCGAACCAGGGACCTTCTGCACACATCAACAACGGTCGCCCACGAAGCATCGTTACCCATCGCTCCACAAAGGCCACGGCCCTTGCAGAGCAAGGGGCAACACTACTTCTAGGTTTCAGAGCAAGTGACGTAACTGATTGAAAAGCTAGTAGCGCGTACCCGCTAACTAGCTAGCCATTTCACATCCGTTACACTTGCACTGGCAGAGTTGGTTTAGAATGACTCCGGGTCATTCTCCCGGGTGGCGCAGTGGTCTAGGGCACTGCATCGCAGTGCTAGCTGCGCCACCAGAGTCTCTGGGTTCGCGCCCAGGCTCTGTCGCAGCCGGCCGCAACCGGGAGATCCGTGGGGCGACGCACAATTGGCATAGGGTCGTCCGGGTTAGGGAGGGTTTGGCCGGTAGGGGTAGGGATCCTTGTCTCAGTATGTAAAAAATGTAATAAAATGTATGCACTCTACTGTAAGTCGCTCTGGATAAGAGCATCTGAAAAAAATAATAATAATAATAATAACAAACTCTGGGAATGACTCCGGGAGGGAAAGGGGACAAGCTACAGAGCTCGCTGCCATCAAACTCTCAATAAGGCTAGTGGACTTGTCAGTCGGGTCAAGTCATTGGGTGGTCAAACTATACCTGAGCTTCTTCCTTCCGTCCGAGTCAAGTTGAGGGTTAATGCCGGGCTCCTTGGTCAGAATGCCAGCGTTGGGCGAGACCGCCCTCTGTCCCATGGCGTGATAAGGAGAGGAGGCCATCTTGGCGGCCTTCACAAAGTCCTGCGTGTCCTCTGGGCTGGAGCACAGAGTCTTGTTCTTGTGGCCGCTGACCACCTCCTCGTTCAGGGACTCTGTTCTCTCTGGGAAGTTCTGGATGGTACAAGTCAATCAATCTACCTATTGATATGATTTTTTTGTGCAACTAGGAACTTCCAACAGATAACATACGTACACTAGACTGAGCTCAGGTCTGAGTTAGCAAGACCGCACAAACAGATCTGGGAACAGGCTATACATTCAGGTCTTGCCTGAACTGTACTAGATTAGAGAGGTCACTTTGTAACACAAAATTTAAATTTCAGTTACAAAAACTGTCCAAACCTTATATAATTGAGTTCGTGCAGAGCGGGGGATACTGCCACCTGTCAAAAAAAAAAAAAAAAAAAAATATCACCTTTGAAGTGCATGGAAAAGTCTGAAATACTTTGA
Source organism: Salvelinus alpinus (assembly GCF_045679555.1). Classification (NCBI taxonomy): domain Eukaryota; kingdom Metazoa; phylum Chordata; class Actinopteri; order Salmoniformes; family Salmonidae; genus Salvelinus; species Salvelinus alpinus. The sequence continues at coordinate 15,633,383 of NC_092112.1, forward strand.
TTAGTGTCATTGTTCCCGCATAATTATTAGTTATCCAAATAATAGTACTGTGTTAAAATAACATGTTTTAACCCATGTTACAAAACTTCCTTAATATAGTTTTGAAGCAGGTTGGCATTTAGAGGACTTGTGTTCATTCAGAATTACCTGGAAACGGGTATGGAGTCTTAAAGCAAAGACCTCTGTCTCCAGCAGGTAGGAAAACATCATCTAAAATAGCAATCAAGTCAGAGAAAGACCTCAAGTACAGGTCAAAGTTGATAATTGACTATCAAATATCTAATATTTTTTTTACCTCACATTTTTTTGTATGTTGCATGTATAGCGTTATAGCATGTATAGCGTAGATGCATACTGTAATGAACACAAACCTGGAAACATGTCCTTTTCACGGGGAATAGGGTTTCTGTAAAGTAAAATGGGGGAGACATTTCATTGTCATATAGCCTAATTCATGCATGTGAAAATATGATTTGTTTGACTGCCTATGACAATGTAAACTAGACTTAAGCAATCAGGCCCGAGGTGGGCTATACGGTCAATATACCACAGCTAAGGTCTGTTCTTAAGCACGATGCAACGCGGAGTGCCTGAACGCAGCCCGTAGCCGTGATATATATATTATATATATATACACATACACATCGATCTATCACTAACCCTAGAGGAGCCTTATTGCTATTATAAACTGGTTACCAATGTAATTAGTGCACTAAAAATAAATGTTTTGTCATACACTTGGCATACCGTCTGATATACAACTGCTGTCTGCCAATCAGAATTCAGGGCTTGAACCACCCAGTTTATAATGTTTATTAATGCCGTGATATATGACAGGATTCTCAATGGCTTACCCAGACCCATGTGCAGAGCCAGACTGGGATCCTTCATCAAAGATCTGGAAGGCCATTGCATTCTGTTGGCTGGTAGGTAGGACAGTTCCAGACCTACACTCTGTTATTTGCATGGACTCGGTCCCAGTGACGATCTAGGAGCAAAAAGTTAGGAAAATTGTTTATGTTGCATGAAATCGCTTTTAGACAGCAGGGTTGTGTTCAGTAATGAGAAAATGTTTAGAAACTAACTTGTCCAATAAGAAACTAATTTTCCTGTTGCAACCCCTAGGATATTTTTCAGAAGCAGTGGCAGAGTAAAGTTGGGTCTTCCTGGGGCATACATCTATACAAAAAAAATATTAAACTGGGGAAATACTGGCTACGGTGCGCTCTACTGAACACGACCAAGATAGTCTAGTAGCAGATAACCATATTAACTATCCCAAACAAGTTGCTTTCACAGTCGACATCAATGACCTCTGCAGTTTGTCTAAACACTTTCTAGCTGGGTTTCCTAAACAGACCTCCAACTGAAAAGAAAAAGGGACGGCAAATCACAATTGCAAAACAAATTAGACATTTGCAATGCAAGCTCAGATATCTCAAACCAGGGTAGTGTTCAGTAGGCACGAAATGCAACGAAAGGGGTAGATAATAGCTGAATTTATCCAATAAGAGACACTTTGTTACAAAACGTGTTGCTACGATGTGCCCTAATGAACACAACCGTAGATTAAGAGTCTTTGCCACTTGCCTGTTGTGATCGTTGCTGGGATTGCTGCAACTGAAGCAGTCGTTGCTTCTCATCTATCTGTTGCCTCAGCCTCTCTTTGGCTTGGTTCTGCTGTTGAATTGTCTCTATCCAAAGGAAAGGGAGGGAATAAACAATGAATAAAGAGTCATGGGTGGTTGACCTTGAGGGAATATGCCAATATGAGAGAAAATCAGTGAAAAAAATAAATAAAGTAAGAAGACAAAATGGTAGGCCCCGAGTGACCGTGTGAAACAGCAGGCGAAAGCACAGTAGCCCATTTTATTCCCCGACAATTTACATGAACATGGACACACACAGCTTTACCCAAGTATTTTGACCAAATCAATATCGGTTGTATGTATATACTTTAAAAGATGCATGTGAAAACAGGAAATATGTCAAATGTCATGGAACATCCCAGGTATAATGTAACAGTTACTGTCCAATGGTAACCTTCGATTTCTTGCCGCTTGCGTGCGAAGTAGTGTTCGGCACGCAGCTCTTCGATGCTCAGCTCCACAGCGCCATTCAGCAGCAGCTCTTTGAGGTACATGCTCTGTTCCTTCACCCCGCCTCCTCCCTCCTCCTCCAACGCAGACTCCTCTTTGGAGGGGGGCGGGTGATCAGAGAGGACAGTGTTCACTGCCGGGTCAATCTTACACTCAGACCTGTAGCCGTGGAGAAAGGGGAGATTATTTTTGCTGCATTTAGTCAAGAGATAAGACATTAGCTAGCCTACTGCAAACAAGAGTTTCCATGGTTTCTAAGAGCATAACCAGACCATTGAGAGTTTAGGCATTAACTTCTTGTAACTTACTCCTTTTACTAAAACACATTTTTGACCAGAATATGCACCAACATTAATTCTGAACAGGTAGAAAATTCATGCGAGTGTTCTTTATATGCATTTATGAACCTTACTCTTTACACTTGAGACATTTGTAACAACAAAATTAGTTTGCAGAGTCCATCTTTAACCATGAGGGGAGTTCCTCTAACCTGGCCCTTGATCAGCTGCTTGAGTCAACTTTAGTCCTCCTCCACTACTCACACAGAAGGGGTCTGGTCACCCTCCTCCACTACTCACACAGAAGGGGTCTGGTCTAGAGGTCAACCGATTAATCGGAATGGCTGGTGAACTAGGGTCGATTTCAAGTTTTCATAACAATCAGTAATTGGAATTTTTGGACGCCGATTATATTGCAATCCACGAGGAGACTGCGGGGCAGGCTGACCACCTGTTACGCGAGTGCAGGCAGCAAGGAGCCATGGTAAGTTCCCAGCTAGCATTAAACTTATCTTATATAAATAAAAAAACATAAATCACTAGATAACTACACATGGTTGATGATATTACTAGTTTAACTAGCTTGTCATGCGTTGCATATAATCAATGCAGTGGCTGAAATTGTGTCACTTCTCTTGCGTTCAGTGTAAGCACAGTCCGGGTACATGCAGCAGTTTGGGCCGCCTGGCTCGTTGCGAACCGTGTGAAGACCATTTCTTCCTAACAAAGGCCGTAATTAATTTGCCAGAATTTTACATAATTATGACATAACATTGAAGGTTGTGCAATGTAACAGCAATATTTAAACTTAAGGTTGCCACCTGTTCGATAAAACACGGAACGGTTCCGTATTTCACTAGAAGAATAAACTTTTTGTTTTCGAAATGATAGTTTCCGGACTTGACCATATTAATGACCTAAGGTTCGTATTTGTGTGTTTATTATATTATAATTAAGTCTATGATTTCATATTTGATAGAGCAGTCTGACTGAGCGGTGGTAGGCAGCAGCAGGCTCGTAAGCATTTATTCAAACCACACTTTTCTCCGTTTGCCAGCAGATTTTCACAATGTTTCAATCACAGCGCTGTTTATTACTTCAAGCCTATCAACTCCCGAGATTAGGCTGGCAATACTATAGTGCCTATAAGAACATCCAATAGTCAAAGGTCTATGAAATACAAATGGTATAGATCAGGGGTGTCAAACTCATTTCGCATCGTGGGCCACATACGGCCTAGGGAGATGTCAAGTGGGCCGGACCATTAAAATTATACCATACTCTGCTATAAATAACCAAAATATCATGTCTTTCCTTTGTTTTGGTGTAAAGAAGCACAAGAACATTAGGAAAATATTGAAATTTAATGAACTATCCTTTTACAAAACATTTCATGAAACACCTCATATTTCCTTAGACAAATGTGCAATTTACTTTTATCATTCACAAATATGCATTGCAACTGATCCCACTGATTGTACAAAGGCACAAAACTTTAATTGGTACTGAAAAATATAGTAATGCACTTTAAGATTAAATGAGACTTTTAAAGAAAGGAATTTTTAAACCACTTACACATACGCATATAAAATCTAAATGTAATCCCTGCGTACACCTTACAAACTAAGGAGAGTGATTTTAAATGTGTAATGAAGAAAGTGTTCGCCTGTCCTGTAAATCTGTAAACTTCATACATGAAACATACATACACATACAATACATACTGAAAATTTATGGAGTTGTATGAACAGTAGAATTCCATCACACAACTTTTGTTTTGAAGCTGCTGACTAACATTAAAGTGCACATTTTTTAAATCACCACAGTAAGGATTCATCTTCACAGAGCTGTATTCTTTCAATGCAAACAGTATCTAAGGCAGCATTTTAAAGGTACCGAAATACCGAAACTTGTTGCAAACACACCAAGCACGAAGGTTTTCCGTGCATCTCTGTAAATAAATAGGACGTGGTCCATTTTTCTTTGAAAATTCTACACTCCTTATCTACTTTTCTCCGTTTGGATAACGACATTTTGGCTAATGAGGGTGTAGCGGAGAGGTAGAGACCAAGGTATTAACAACGTCGTAACAAGCAGCAGATGGCGCATTGATACCGTCTGCTGTTTTCAGTCTGTCTCAGTGATGCGGCTTGTCTTCTACTCTGATGGAAAGAGTGCGCCCCTTAGCGGATAATCCATGAATTGCAGCGAATTAAAAATATTAATTCCATGTCTTTTATGCATTTTTTCCACTTTCAAATTATCCTGCGGGCCTGATCGAACCTCCTTGGGGGCTGGTTCCGGCCCGCGGGCCGTATGTTTGACACCCCTGGTATAGATAGTCCTATAATAACCTAAAACTTCTTAACTGGGAATATTGAAGACATGTTAAAAGGAACCACCAGCTTTCATATGTTCTGAGCAAGAAACTTGAACGCAAGCTTTTTTTATTATTATTATTTTTTATTATTTTTTTTATTTTTTTATTTTTTTTACATTGCACTGTCACCTTCAACACGGTTTTTGAATTATTTAAACCAAATTGAACATGTTTAATTATTTATGAGACTAAATTGATTTTATGTATGTATTAAATAAAAATAAGTGTTCATTATTCATTGAGTATTGTTGTAATTGTCATTATTACAAACATATATATTTTTTAAGTATCTGCTTTTTTTGGTCCTCCATTACTCACACAGAAGGGGTCTGGTCACCCTCCTCCACTACTCACACAGAAGGGGTCTGGTCACCCTCCTCCACTACTCACACAGAAGGGGTCTGGTCACCCTCCTCCACAAAAGGATGGAAGTTGAGCCTGCTGGCAGGGACCGTTACACTGGAGGCAGAACACCACGACTTCTGGGGAATCTGCCATGACAAAGAACACCCCCTTAAAATGGCTTAATAATAAGTTATAAACAGTCAAATACAAAAAGGTTCCACAGAAAATGGTATTAGTTCCATATTAAAACACAAACCCAAGTCTACCAACTCAATTCTATTCACTACTGGCAAGCCATCTCGACAAAGTCTCAGATTAGAAACAGTGCACATTGATGCAATGAAAATGACAGGTCAAGTTATCTATGGAGATCGGCGGTCAAACCTTGTCGGCCAATTGCTCAGGCATGACTTCATTCTCTTTGGCCCTGCTGCTGGGTGGTGCCATCCAGGGTTCCAGCTTCAGTTCTGAAGCTTGAAGGGAATCTGCCTGGTTCTCGTTAAACCCCAGGATCGGGTTTTTCTGGATGTGGCGAGCGGACCGTCTGGGCAACTGCAAGTTCAGCCTTCGAGAGTGTCCTACCAAAGATAGCAAAACAGTTCTCAACCGCTACATCCCTACTTTACTTTTAACCAAAGGCTCAATGGGTTTTTCTTGCGTCAAAGTACAGCATTTCATCTGAAAATACTGCATTTTAGAACATTTTCTAAACATCAACCAAGATCCGACTCTGGATCCACTTTCCTCAAAGACGGCATTGAATTCAGAACAGCGCCGATTGGCTGAGAAAGCCCCATCTACACACCCATTCGTAGTGCAGCAACTTTGCAGCAAAACCCCTAGTAACGACCACAAAGGGCTAACCTGCAGCCTCTGTTCGATTGACTGGTGCGACGTCCTTCTTCCTCCCCCGTGGTCTCAGGTCTACCATACTGGTTCTTGCTGGTTCTTGTTCCTCAGTTGCAGACATAGCCTGATGGGCCACCCTGGCCTGGAAACCACTAAAAGGAAAAAATAATAATCACCAAACCACAAGAAAAGCAAGGACAAGGGCTGTGCCTAAATACTCATTAAATCACGCTAAAGTAATTACTATGAACTAATAGTACATTCTGTTCAGTACAAATGAAAATCTAAATACTATGACTTATTTGTAATGAGGCATATTGTTTACAGCCTACTTCCTTCCGTATATGACTTAGACAGAGGCAGACATAGGACAGCTAATAAGGAATGGACAGAGACAAGGAGCACACACTTATGATATTGCTGAAGTTTATCCATGGGCTGGGCTCCGCACTTAAGTCCCTCTTGGAAGATGGCGTCTGCCTTCTGGAAGTTGCCGTGCTTCACGAACTCCTCCGCCCAGGTAATGTAAAGGTCAGCCCGAGTGAGTCCGATGCCGTTGGCCTGCATGTAGCTGAACATTTCCAGGGGCTCCATGCTGTTCTGGGCCTACAAAACAGCAGTGTCCATTAGGCACCAAAACAAACTCAAATAAGGAGGAACTACCTGGACTTGTCCAATAAGAAAATCTAATTTTCGTTTAATGTTGCAAAATAACTTAGAACTTTTCCATTGCGTACCCTAATGAACACAACCCAAGCTGTGTCAAATGTTCAGAGTTCTGTATCGATGCACACAGGTGGGTAGTGATAGCATGCAAGCCAATGTCTGTGCTTTACCCAGTAGTAATGTACAGTATATTGAACGGCAGGGGTTGGAAAAGGTTCGATGAACAGAACCCCCAAAAAATAGAGGAACTGTAACAAACATTTTCAAATCTTGAGAACCGGTTGTTATTTTTTGTTCCAAAAACACTCCTAATGTCTAGTATATAATTCAGTGAAATTGCTAGTAATAGCCTAAACACATTCCAAGCCACATCATGATGGTCTGCATTTTAAGCCAAGCTCCCTCCATGTCCACCCTCTCTCCTCACCCGTGAACTGTCCGTTGCCTCTAACACTTACAGTATCTGTCCATCAACTAGCTTACCCATTCCATAGCCAGCTGCTCTATCCATGCTAATTGGTGGAGTAAATTAAATAGCCAAATGTCAAAACGATTGATTTCACTAGGTACCTTTTTTTTTTTTTTTTAACAAAAACTATAAACTGATACTTTTTGGGGTTCTAATTGGTTCAGAACTTTAATCTTCCGGTCGGAACAGAACAAAATAAATAGAGATTATTTTCAGAATGATTGGAAAATGTATGTTCCAACCCGTTCACATTTTCATACAAATTGATACGAGCATCTAAACATGGCTGTAAACATGCATTATTACACCTAGTATTAGCTTGGGGAATACAGCGAATATCACTCCATTTCACTATTGTCAATGAAGGGAAACAATGAAACTGAGCAATATTTCATTTGGATTACAATATTCCAGGCTATACTTAGTAAAGCATGCGTTTGCAAGTGTGATGTTGTATGAGTGGGCAATAACCTGCCTTAGCTCTTGCTTAACTCTATAAACAAATTGGATATGAACAAGATCACGCATAAAATGTAGATATTCTCATTGACCACCAGAGTGTGATCATAGAACGGGGCACACGAGGCTATCGGTATTCCTTCACCTTTTGGCAATCCATGTCATGTTGCCGCTCACTAGCTCTGGTCCAGGGCGTTAGCGGAGTTTGTCTATGGAGTTCAACGTCGTTTAATACAGGGCGGTAGTGGAGGATCACGCAGTAACGACATGGACTAGCCACTCACCAAATTGATCCAGAGGTTGATGTAACGGGGGTCATCGTAGTATTTCTTGTCATGAGCAAAGAGCTGCACAGCCCTCTCCAGCATGGCCGTAAGACTGCTCGCTTTACTACCCTGGGGGTAGGTCTCGAGTATCCATTTTAGGTACCTGCACAACACAGAAGCCAAAGTTGTGTATGGTCCCAGAGTGTGTGTGTGTCTGTGGTCAAACTATTGTCCAGAGGGACATTTTGGATTGGAAGCAGGTTTAACAGGATTTTAAAAAATTGACCTATACAAAAATAAAACAGATCACACAAAAACCATCATGGCAGGTGAAGTTAGGGAGCATGGGGAAGTGTATGTCTAAACCTCTGTGTGTGTGGTGTTACTGAGTGAGGTGAATTGCATATGCTGCTGCACATCTCACCTATCCCAGATATCAAGTGGATCATCTCCAGTGTACATACGGAGTTCCAATTCAAACGCTCTGTGGGGCACAAGACGGAGCTTTCAATTTTATAGACTGAGTCTGTGTGAACTTTTAAAGATACGCCACATGTAGAAAATCAACAAATCGACACAATACCAAATTCTAGAACAGATATTATAATATATCTCTACACAAAACCAAAACAGAATAGCCCGGACAGTGATTCTTATCACCAAACCTAAACTGGTTGAATATAGCTAGCTAGTAACATTGTGAAGACAGCGTTGTCGACATACTGTCTCTGTTGCTGGATAGCTGCATGGCTGGATCCCTCTTGGTGGCTGAGGTGCAGACCAGTCACAGCCAATCCCTCTCTCAATGGCTGGATGTTCTCTTTAAACAGCTCCCGTTCTGCCTCCACCTGGGCCATAACCACAACTTTGAAAAAAAGGGGATGTTCACTAGCTAGTTACTTTAAATTGCTAATATAAAAAGTAGCCTACATTCTAGATAACATGACACCAGTGTACATGACACCATACATACGCACTTCACTAAAGTTATATTGGACGTATTGTACTGAATTTGTCAGTGTTCCTTCTACATTACTAACGTATATTCATTTACGACTAGAATACAAAACAAAAACACTTAAACGCTTACACTTGGTAATAGTAACGCAAGCTAGCTAACAGTTAGTACGTGGCTGAAGTAACATTTACAGTTTAGTCATTTAGCAGACGCTCATATCCATAGCCTTTGACAGGAGAAATTGTGTTTAAGTGCCTTACTCAAGGGCACATCGACAGACTTTAGGCCAACTTAGATTTTTATAAACGACTCATTTGTTGATTTAACAAACATTAGCCAGCAATCTGCTGTTCATGACACACTAGCGAGCTAACTTTATTGGTTTGCATTTTTGTTATTTTAGTAATGCTGAAACGCCACTCATTAAAATACTAACGTTACCAGCTTCAAGCTAACGTTAGTTTGGCAGCAACACAGTTATTTTATAACTAACGTTAGCTAGCTTAATGAAAGGGACCGGTCGAGTTTGTGAGCTTGTAACGTTAGTGGTAGCTAACGTTAGTGGTAGCTAACGTTACATACATTATGTAATGTACAACTCAAACTTGGCTAGCTAAAGACAATTTACAGTTTCTGTAATTATACAAAATATATTTACCGTTTCTCTTCTCAAATCTTAAAATGCAAAAGTTGGCTACAGCTGGTTACGTCTGTGCTTTCCACACATTTAAAATGAACCGCCAGCAAAGGACGAAAGCGATTGGATTATATATTTTTTGATCCGCCTATTTGTCTTCTTCGTCTGTGAGTTTTATGGCGGACTACAACCCAAAAAGGTGTGTTGCCGCCACCAACTGGATGGGTTGAAGCCAAAGCAAGGTCAAAAGAAAAGCCATATGTTATAGGGAAACTAACTTAATCCACCCAAATAAAAATGTTTCATTGAAAAAGCAAAACAAAACTCCCACTTCTTCCTTCTTTCAATTCTCCATATCTCCCTTCTCAGGCTCTAGGGCCTGAGAGGGTGGTACGGCTTGTGAAAATATTCCATGTAACTCCTTCACCGGAAATCTTTCAGCCCCAGGAACCGCTCTGCCGCTTCCACAATGATTTCTATCTTCCTGGACCTTCTCTCCACCTTGGCAGTGACATTTATCACCATAGCTATAAAGGCCACAAAGTTCACCTTAACATTATAAATGTCAGGATCCTGCAAGTGAAAGGAAACCCCTGCAGCCTGGAGTGAAGGCCTATCCACCACCATGGACTCCATTCACACCCTCAACCCTTTTAACAGCTGCTGCATGTGATATGCTCTGGATAGCCCTGACTTTGGCCACCTCATTTTCTTTCACCCTTGTGGGGCATTTGAAAGACGTGGCTTCATGGTTCCCACCACAATTGCAACATGTCACATTTTCATCACTTTTATAACATATAATATGATATTTTCCACAACTTGGACATCTCGGTTTCTCCCTTCTGCAAACACTCGAAACATGACCCAAAGCTTTACAATGATCCCACTGCATTGGTCTTGGGATAAAGGCTCTAACTCTTTAGTTAATATATCCTAACTTCACTTGAGTAGGGAGAGACTCCACATCAAAAAACAAAAGAACAGATAGACTCTTCACTTTTTCTTCATTCACCACACAATTAATCCGAAGTGCATCAATCACTCCAGGAATATTTTTCATCTCTTCAACATCTACTTCCCACGAGACTCCAGATATAACCCCCTTGAGGGGTGCCCTGTTCCTAAGAGACACACACACAACACTTCAAACTTATCAAATCGGGTGAGACGCAACACACGTTTCTTCTGACCCTCAGAAGCACAAAAAATCTAAACCAGCCTGCGTCTCGTGATCCTCTCAGCCTTCACTCTACCCAGCACTCTCTCTACCAGTCTGGATATCTCAAATGGATTCCTCAAGAATGTTAATTCTATCATCTGCTCCTCATTTACAAACCATACTCCTACAAGATACGAAGTGACATTCTCATCACTGTAGTCTAGTTTGCTCCGTTTTCCATTCTTTTGGACAATATTCCAATTCTCCTTGATTTTACCTCCATGAGATTCAGAATCCACTTCATCATTCCCCTTCCACCATCTTTTTCTCCTCTCTGAGTGGATAATGTCACTGCACTTCCGTAGAAATGGACAGATTCGATTAATGGCCTGGCCGGTGCCCAGGCCATTGGCCGGGGCACCGGCCAATGGCCTGTGACATGACTAGGCAAAAGGGGTATTGGAGAAGCACCCTTTTCAAATGGAACAGTAATCTGAGCAGCTCTGTCATGTTGTCAACAAGGCAGCATGGTGCATCGTCCAGAAGCATCTCTTTTCCATAAAATATATGTTTGGATTTTCAAAATGGTTGTCATTGGGAAGGCAGATTTTTACCAAAAGCAATCTCTTTTGCATGTGAAAACATAGAAGCGTACCTCGTGCTTAATTACGTTACTTTGTTTTAAGGCGACTTCCCGTGGGCTTTAAACGAGGCATCTGGCCAAACGGTTCCAAAACGAATGCAATTAACTTTCGCTCTATGCAAAACACAATTACCCGGGTGCCTGAGACAAATATATATATAAATATATATATATTTCTTTTACCTTTAGTTAAGTCAGTTAAAAAAACTTATTCAGGATCGGTGGGTCCCCTGTGGGACAAGAACATTTCCAAGGACATAGACATATCTGATATTGCCAGAAATCTGAAATTCTTGTTAACCTAACTGCACTGTCCAATTTACAGTAGCTATTACAGTGAAATAATACCATGCCCTTGTTTGAAGAGAGAGCACAGTTTTGAACATGAAAAATGATTAATAAACAAATTAGGCACATTTGGGCAGTCTGATACAAAATTTTGAACAGAAATGCGATGGTTCATTAGATCAATCTAAAACTTTACACATACACTGCTGCCATCAAGTGGCCAAAATCTAAATTGCAAATTGGCTGGAATAATACATTATGGGCTTTCTACATTATGGCCTATAATTTCAAAGATGATTGTATTATCTTTTACCAGATCTAATGGGTTATATTCTCCTACATTCCTTTCACATTTCCACATACTTCAAAGTGTTCCCTTTCAAATGGTACCAAGAAAATGCATATCTTTGCTTCAGGACCTAAGCTACAGGCAGTTAGATTTGGGTATGTAATTTTAGGCTAAAATTGAAAAAAAGGGTCCGATCCTTAAGTTAAGAAGGTAGAGCAGTGCTTTATTATGGACAGACTTCTCCCCATCCTCGCTACTGTTCAATATATTTTGACCATGACAGTTTACAATCCAGGGTTACACCAAGCAGTTTAGTCTCCTGAGCTACAGGCAGTTAGATTTGGGTATGTCATTTTAGGCGAAAATTGAAAAAAAGGGTTAATCCTTAAGAGGCGTTAAGAACAAATTCTTATTTACACTGACAGCCTACCGGGGAACAGTGGGTTAACTGCCTTGTTCAGGGGCAGAACAACATATGTTTACTTTGTCAGCTCGGGGATTTGATCCAGCAACCTTTTGGTTACTAGCCCAATGCTCTAACCACTAGGCTACCTGCTGGGAAAAACCTAATTTTTCTTTAATTTGGCTGTTTTCCAACCAACAGCATTCAAAAAGGGTATTTGCCACCCCTGTATCCAACTGCATCCATCTTTCACTGAAGTGTAACTCCCTATTACTCCTCCATGGTTAGATAAGAGCCGATGAAATGCATCTGACAAAGATAGATAGTCATGTACAGTAACTACAGTAAGGAGAAAGATATAGTATTGTAATGACCCGGCTGGGTCATAAAGGGAAAAGAGACGCTCTAGGTGTGCAGGTCAGAACACAGGTTTATTCATAAACTGGGCTATTGTTCCGGCCACAACCCACGCCGCTAAATGCCGAACGTACACAATGTTACCCTGTCGGGTCAAGAGTCACTCTCATAGGAACAGATCAAGGCACGAACAGAAGAGAGAGAACAATGAGACAGTAATCCCTATTTATGTATTTCCAAATCCCGCGGTATTACCCATCATACCCCCCCAACCTTTCCATCTGTCCTGACATATTTAACCCCTGCTAGTAGCCATGAGAACCATAACACACCCACAAACACAGAACACAATACCGGGTCGTTACATAGCCCCCCCTTTCTAAACCCTAGCCCCTAGGGTTACACAACAAAATCCTTAAAACGACCCGGAGGTCGCATCAGTCTCTTGGGCCTCCCCGTGACTCTCAGCGGTGGCCCCCCAGAACGCTCCTCTGCCCCAATGTCATTTCCAGCGCCCTCCGAAGAAGCAGCCCCCTCCCCAGGCTCAGGTTGTGCTAGAGTCTCCTCGTTAGACTGTTCCCGTGGGCTCACATCAGAGCCCTCACTCCCATTCCCTACCGTTTTCCTCCCTCTGTAGGGTGCCAATCGATCCCGGTGGACCACCACCTTCCTGCTCCGTGGGGGAACCTCCACCCGGTACGTCACCTCCCCCACTCTCTCTATCACCAGACACGGCCCCACCCATGCACTGTCCAGCTTTGGGCACCGCCCCTTCTTGCGCGTGGGGTTGTGAAGCCACACACATTCTCCCGCTCCAAAGTGCCTCCCCCTAGCGCGCGAGTCGTAGTGGCGCTTTTGGCGCACCCCTGCGTTTTCGAGTTGCTCTCTTGCGAAGGTGTGAGCCGCTTCTAACCGGTTCTGCAGACGACACACATAGTTCGGGCCAGGCAAAACCCCGTCGTCATTATCAGGAGGGTGGCCAAACGTCAGTTCGGCTGGGGTGCGCAACTCACGACCTAACATTAGTAGTGCTGGGGAGCACGCAGTCGATTCTTGAACAGCCGACCTACACGCCATAAGAATAAACGGTAAGTGGGTGTCCCAATCTCTCTGGTGTTTTGAGGTAACGATGGCCAGCTGCTGTCCTAATGTTCTGTTAAATCTTTCCACCAGCCCATCACTCTGGGGGTGAAGCGGAGTAGTGCGCGTCTTCTCCGCGCCTAACCGTCTACACAACTCTGAGAACACCCGTGACTCGAAGTTTCTTCCCTGGTCGCTGTGAATAGACTGTGGCACCCCAAACCGACTGATTATTCCCCCCACCAACGCATCAGCTATTGTCCCCGCCTCCTGGTCTGGGAGAGCGTAAGCCTCCGGCCACTTGGTGAAGTAGTCCATGGCGGTTAGAATCCACCTGTTACCGCTGTCTGTGGTTGGAAACGGCCCTACTATGTCTACCCCCAGTCTCTCCATGGGCTCCCCTACTGGGAATTGTTGTAGGAGGGCGTGTGACTGACCTGGAGGTCCTTTTTTAGCAGCACACTCGTCGCACTGCCTACAAAAGTCCTCAACATCCCTCCTGTGCCTTGCCCAATAGAAGCCTTTACGCATGCGCTTTGACGTTTTGGAGACCCCAAAATGCCCTGCGCCTACTCCCCCATGAAGCTGCTGTAACACGCTCCCCTGCAGCCTTTTGGGCACCACTACCTGCCACGTAATTTCTCCAGTCGCTGGCTTTTTCCACCCCCTCTGGAGCACTCCCTCAGCCACTCTAAGGACTGTGAATTTAGCCCACAGTCCTTTGGTTAGCCCACAGTCCTTTTAAAATTCGGCCCCGTCGTATTCCCCTTGCCAGGAGGGAAGCAGCAGACACAGCTATTGTAGACATGTTGCGGGCTGATTTCATTGAGCCATCAGATAGCCCATGGTCCGCACCGGTCGTCATGTCGGGCGTCCCCAGTGTCTATTTCGTGCTGGACTAGGTGCGTTTGTCCTACCTCATCTTCCCAAGCGAAGCTATCTTTAAAGTCCAACAGCAGCTGCTTTAACTGTCTCTGTTGTCCCTCATCCAGACCCTGACAGTTCTTCAGCCACACAGCCTCGACGGCGTCGATAGCTTCCTCCTTCCCCCCGTCGGGCTGATGGGGTGAAGGAGCCAGTGTATTTTGGGCTACTGGGCTGCCTGTGCTTGCACCATGATGGGGAGTGAAGGCCGTCGCCGCCGGAGACAGCTGCTGGGATGGCACAACGACCAAGGGAGCAGCCGGGATAACCGGTGGAGTCTCTGCAAGCTTGGAGGAAGACGGAGGGACAGCCCTGCCCCCTGCTGGCCCTCCCGAAGGCGACATTCCCACTGTGGGCCCCCCCGACAGCCTCAAAGTGCCCGACGCTAAGTCCAACTGAGCCCCACAGTTTTTCAAAAAGTCCATTCCCAGTATACAGGGGTCCTGCACCGCTGCTACCCACACCGGACACCCCACAGTTCTCCCCCCCACGGTCACAGATAGCTGACACTTCCCTAACATGGGGGCTAGCTCCCCCGTGACAGTCCGTAGCTGGACAAGGGTCGGCTCCACCCGCACCCCAACAGGTAGTATGTCTGGTCTCACCAGGGTTACTGTAGAGCCCGTGTCGACCAGGGCCAAACATTCCACCCCCTCTACCTTGACGATGACATTGCAGAAGTCCCCAACGGTGGTACGTCCCACCACAACTACAGGACTAGGAAACCCGGCGGCAGCTACACCCTGGGGGAGCAGGTCCCCACCCTCTTGTCTGCGCTGCTGGGTACCTTCTTTGCTTACAGTGGGCTCGGGGGCGGGGGGGTGGGCCCACGCAGCCCCCTGCGCGCGAACCCGCTGTCGTTTCCCTGGTGACGGGGGAATCTGTCACACTCTCGCTGAATGTGGCCAGGCTGGCCACAACCCCAGCAGACAATAGGAGCTGAGCTGACACTGCGACGTTGCCTGGAGCCCCTCTCCATGACAAGCGAAGCAGTCTTGACTAGCCCGCCCAACTCGTCAACCCACTCCGGTTTTGTGACCCCTGGCACCCCAGCCACCGCTGCTCTCACCTCTGGTTGACTGGCGACTTCCACTCTCACTCCCTCACCCCAGATCAGCTCCCTCTTCCTGGCTATCTCCACTGCAGCCCGCAGAGATGGTGGGTCCGCCATCTGAACATGCTTACCCAGTTCGGTGGAAGAGAGCGCTCTAATAAAACTGTCCCGTGCCAGCTCGTCCTGCACCCCAATCGGCATAGTTGCATAAGCCCGCCTGGTCAGGCTCAGAATATCACTTGCCAACGCCTTTAATGATTCCCCCTGAAGTCTCTTTTTGTTACTCAGTTCAATCCGCAGCATGTTGGGCTGCGCGTCGCTGCCGAAACGGCCCCCCAATGCCTCCACTAGCGCACCATAGTCGTCCCTTTCGTCCGGGGCTAGCGTTAGCAGGCATTCCGACGCCTCCTCTGCCAGGCTCAGGGCAAGCTGTAACGCTTTCGTCTCGTCAGACCACCTCCCACCTCCCGGCTCTAGCCAACAACTCAAATTGAGTGAAAAAAACTTCCCATTTACCTTGTCCATTGAACTTTGGTAGTTTAGCCGCTACCGTGGCTAATGGCAATAGGTCGCCGCCATCTCTGTTTACCTTAGCAGGCCCAGCCATTTCCGCACCCGGTGACGTCGATATCCCCGTCGCCGTGACGTCTGCTCTCGAGCGGTGTGAAGGAAAACCCGCCAGTTCTGCCATCTTGCTGACTGACAATTTAACTCCCGCCATGTGACTCTCCAGCCTTCCTACGGCAGTCGCCGCCTGACCCTCCCGACCGGGTACCCCCGAGCCCACCACGGACACTTTGTCCGACTCTTCCTTAATTTTCCGCCTCGCCCCAAGCATCATGACCATAGATGCGAGTCACGCTAACGCCAACCCGGCCTATACTGAACAGCTAACTCGCCTAGTCTCTATCCCGTAGTTCGAAAGCACTTCTGACACCAATGTAATGACCCGGCTGGGTCATAAAGGGAAAAGAGACGGACTCTAGGTGTGCAGGTCAGAACACAGGTTTATTCATAAACTGGGCTATTGTTCCGGCCACAACCCACGCCGCTAAATGCCGAACGTACACAATGTTACCCTGTCGGGTCAAGAGTCACTCTCATAGGAACAGATCAAGGCACGAACAGAAGAGAGAGAACAATGAGACAGTAATCCCTATTTATGCATTTCCAAATCCCGCGGTATTACCCATCATACCCCCCCAACCTTTCCATCTGTCCTGACATATTTAACCCCTGCTAGTAGCCATGAGAACCATAACACACCCACAAACACAGAACACAATACCGGGTCGTTACAGTATGGTAAGGAGAAAAATACACTAAGAAGAAAGATATTATACTCTTATCCAGTTAGGGAAACAGTCTATATAGACTATATCATTTTGTGACCATTTTGCAAAGGTGTGCTCTTTACTGTAATATGATGCAATATATACCGTTTTATATATTGTATGTTATATTATAAAACTTAACACACAAAAAACAATCTCGTTTGTATCAGTTGGTCGTTGTTGAGGTGGTCGTTGGCTAACTTGTCTCTACCTGTAATCCCTGGACCTTTGTTGTCTGTCAACTGCTGTACGGTGTCAAATTATGAGTTGGACGATAAACCATATTCCCGTACGTTATATTTTTATTCAGTATAAATAGATAAAAAATGGCAGTAGCTATGCCTAGAGTAGAATATAGACTAGCAAGCAAACACGGAGCAAGACAGAAAAGTCAGAAAATGCAATATAATACATAAACTAATTCAATGATAAGAACATTTGGGAGTAGTTTGAACCTGCCTCAAATGAAATAAATTACGTTTAATTAAATATTTGTGGATAGGTGCAGTGAAATGTGATGTTTTACAGGGTCAGCCATAGTAGTACAGCGCCCCTGGATCAATTTAAGGGTAAGTGCCTTGCTCAAGTACACATCGACACATTTTTCACCTTGTCGGCTCAGATATTCGAACCAGCCACCTTTTGGTTACTGGCTTAACGCTCTGCTACCTTCTGCCCTGAAGAATGTCACAACTCTGATATGCTTCCACTGATTTATTGAAATGCACAAACAGCACATGTTTAGATCCCCCATTGGGATCTTTAGCGGTTCCACAGCTCATTGACATTTTGTGATGCCTAACTGCCCTTTTATAGATAGAAGTGAATTTGTTTTAGGTGAGATTTTCCAGAATATCATAGGTAACATCACAGTACACATATTTTCTATTAGAGATCCCATTTGAAATTCCGATGTAACAGTTGGGGAAAGTGAATGACAGCACTGCTTCTTTTAAAACAATACCTTAAGCTAAACAAAAATATTAGTAACCATATTTACAGTATATTCTTGGGCTAGTCATAGCAGGGGATTCATCAGAGAAAACATTTAATTAAAAATAAATACAAAATAAAAAAGAATGTCAACATAACAATAAGCTGTGATCTGATTATTCAAAATGCCAGAAGTGTCCATTAACAGTGAAGAACTAAACAAACCAGGCCATGGTGAATTGGTGAACCATTCTGTAACATAACAGTGAAAAACATCGACATAAACCATAGACTGGATAATCCATCAATACTAGACTGGATGATCTCATTCTACTTCAGAGGCAACTGATACCAAGAGGTGTTTGTATCTAGTAGGACATCTCTATGCTATATTACATCATATTTAAACTCCGTTTTTTGTTGTTGTTTTTTTTAACTCACAGATGCCCCATTGGAAGACCCACCAGGCTTATGTGAGTAATACATATATGGTATCAAATAGTCCTAATAATATAAGGCCAGGACGGACTGGCCATGGGGACCCTCTTTGATAAGGGCTGCCAACCACTAATATAGACACTGATCGTGCAGATTGTGGATACATAAGGATATATCTAGATACATGAGGACTGTCACTGTACACACATCCACAGCTACAGGTGAGAGAGGATGGTGTCTCATTTCACATGGTCTCCTCTCCAACTTCTGTTCATTTTTTCAGGGACATCTTGCGAAGTCCCTTCATCCGATACAGCAAGCCGTCGATGAAGTCCTGTCAGGAAACAATAGAGGAGATGTGAGTGAGAGGTGGTTATACTGTGTACAGGTTAAACAGTCAATACGTGCATGCGCAACACAGTTTTAGGTGTGTTTATGGAAACTTAGTGGAAGTATATCTCACATGTTGTGGTTGTAAGAGCCATTTTGATAGGGTGTATGTTTTGGGTTTGTCTATGGCGGTCACTTCTCACCACTAGAGAGCAGTCTCACTGGGGTAAGGGTGGGGTCATTATCTAGTGTGGTGGGGTCAGGTCCTGGGGTCGTGTGTATGAGGGCCCAGGTAAAGAAGTAGCAGTCATGCATGGGTCAACGGAAGATTCACCGTTTTTTACCGCACCTCACTAGATAATAATCAATCATTTAGGGGTTGCTTATATTTGTTCTGTTACACAATTGTACAAGTGTCAGTGTGTCATGGAAATGTGTTTCTTGCATATCCCAACTCCCCCTGAGACACCCACAGGGAGTGGGGTCAGGGCCCCTGAGACACCCACAGGGAGTGGGGTCAGGGCCCCTGAGACACCCACAGGGAGTGGGGTCAGGGCCCCTGAGACACCCACAGGGAGTGGGGTCAAGGCCCCTGAGACACCCACAGGGAGTGGGGTCAGGGCCCCTGAGACACCCACAGGGAGTGGGGTCAGGGCCCCTGAGACACCCACAGGGAGTGGGGTCAGGGCCCCTGAGACACCCACAGGGAGTGAGGTCAGGGCCCCTGAGACACCCACAGGGAGTGGGGTCAGGGCCCCTGAGACACCCACAGGGAGTGGGGTCAGGGCCAGGGTCACCATTGACCAGCGCTCCTGGAGCAGTTGGGTTTTCACCTTGTCGGCTCTGGAATTCAAACCACCAACCTTTAGGTTACTGGTCCAACGCTCTAACCTCGAGGCTTTCTGCCTCCCATTAGAAAAATTGCCTGTATCATTGGATTATTCATTAAACGGTGCCTCACCCATCATTAGCGTGTCAATAACAGTTCCCACATCCTTCATGAATCTTGTAGCTAACTTTGAAACAGCCAATACTGTGGTAGTTACTATATCAGGCGTTTTCCTTTCTCTCAGGTGAATGTGCATGGGGCTCAGAGGGAAGCTGCTTAGGGGAGGACGGCTCATAAAATGACTGGAATGGAGTGTAATGGCTATGAATGGAGTGAATGGAGTGAATGGAATGGTATCAAACACGTGTTTGATACTATTCCGTTCCGGACATTATTATGAGCCGTCCTCCCATCAGCAGCCTCCACTGCAAACTACATGATCAAATCCAAAGGGCCTTGCCTCTCAATGCAATTTGTTTGGTGCTTCCTTACCTCTTTGGGCTTGCCACAGTCTTGAAGAAGGTCCTGTAGAAATAGAGATGGGAAACCATATTCAAAAAACATAAGGTGTTTTTGACAGATTTAGAACAGGGTTGAAATAGCTTCAGTACTCGTTCAAATAGTTTGAGCGTTTGGTTGAGCCTGTCAATGCCAGATGGGCTGAGTTTTGCACTTTGGGGACTGTTCCAATGCCAGCCAAATTCAATTAAGCACAGCTACAGCATTTGCAGGAAGATGAATAGTATTTGTACCCAGGTCTGAGTAGACCAAGGATTTTGCACTCACATGTAGCTTTGCTCTCTGTTCTGCGTCTGATAGATCCAGCAACTCATCCATGTCAATTTCCAACTCTGGAATATCCTCCTCCTGAAAAAAGGGCAAAACACAAACAAAAAGAGAACTGGAATAAAACAAGAACCCAAATGTCAACAAGATAACTCTCCATTTATTCTAATAATACATTTAACCAATGAAAAAAGGCTACTTTGAGTCTGAATGTCCTCTCTGGCAACTGTACATTACCGTATTTCTTCATCCAGAATATACATTCGGAGAAAGGACATCCTTTGCTTTCTCACTCAACAATTTTCATTAACCTGATTGTTGATGGATGAACACACACAATGATCACTGTGAAATGAACAAAGCAAATAAAAACATTCCCTTTTTTTCCTTCTTTTTATTGGGGGTTGCCAGCAGATTTCCATGTTGATAGGAAGTGATAGCATTTTTGTGACCCACACAGTCACGCACAGATAATAGTTTCGACACTTAGTCTTTTGTGTTGACGGCCAACAAGCCCAACATTCCCTGGCATACACTGGGCTTTGGTGGACCACAGTTGTCCCACTAATCATGCAGCCACAGCTACCAAAGAGCCAATGACATACTTTAAAAGTAAACAACCACAAAAAAAAGAGAGAGAATATATTGTGCACCTATAACTCTACAATTCCCATTCACACTGTTCTTCCATTTTAACATCAATGAACTATCGCAAACTTCTGACATGATGTGGATGGTAGATCTCCAGGAAGAGGTTAAGGCATAGAGAGGGCTAATAGATCATAAGATTTACCCAGAGAACACTTTCCCTTGCAAATTAGCTTCCATTGAAATGACCCTTAGGTTTCAATGATAATTTCATGAGTATGTTGGCCTATACTAGTAAATCTGTTCCCTATTGTACCTACAATTTTCCTAATGAGACAAAATGGCTGCCGATCCTGACAGTAGAAGATGGGAAATGACTGTTGACATCATTAATGAGTGGAGAAATAGCCAGGAAAACAAAACGCAAGTGCACCTAATGTTCCCTGCACACTTACAGAAAGACAAAAAGGTTCTTATTCGACGCAGCAGATTTTTTTTGTCTAATTAATGCATGAAGATCATTTGTGTTGAGATGTTGCTTTTCAACAGCATTAGGGAGGATAATGGAGAAAATGGGTTGGTCACTGAAATGGTTTTCAAGAACCGCAATCAAGAGTACAGTGCATACATTTTTCAAACCTCAAAATTTACAGCTGCATTTCAACTGACAAATGGGCTAATTATAAAGCTCTTAATTTACAGTTGTCATCTCCTGCATTAAGGAATTTTTGTTGTTGTACCATTGCAGAACAGGAAATTGTGGGAAAGAAGGAAGTTAGGCCTTGCCCTGTTTGTTTTCTGTTAGGTTGAGATAAAACAGGGATGCTTTCCAAAATACATTCTAGCTTATTGTAGTGACATTTTTTTATCAACTTTAACTTCCTTTATTTTTTCTCTTAGTTAGTTCCACTAACTGAGAAGGCATCAAGAAGCAAATACATATTCTGCCCAATAGAAAATATAGTTATAGACCAATGAGGGTAGTACACTACAGAGGATAGTGCTTCAATCAATGAGAGGGTAGTGCTTCCTGCTATCCAGGACCTGTCTACTTCTTCCATTTAAGAATGATGGAGGCCACTGTGTTCTTGGGGACCTTCAATGCTGCAGAATTTTTTTGGGCACCCTTCCCCAGATCTGTGCCTCAAATTCCTTCGAACTCATGGCTTGGTTTTTGCTCTGACATGCACTGTCAACTGTGGGACCTTATATAGAAAGGTGTGTGCCTTTCCAAATCATTTCCAATCAATTGAATTTACCACAGGTGGACTCCAATCAAGTTGTAGAAACATCTCAAGGATGATCAATGGAAACAGGATACACATGAGCTCAATTTCGAGTCTCATAGCAAAGGGTCTGAATACTTATGTAAATAATGTATCTGTTTTTCAATTTTAATACATTTGCAAAAATGTATAAAAAATGGTTTTTGCTTTGTCATTGGGTATTGTGTGTAGATTGATGAGGATTTAACAAAATGTGAAAAAAGTGAAGGGGTCTGAATAATTTCCAAATGCACTGTACATATTACCTCAAATACCTCGACTAACCTCTATCCCCGCACATTGACTCGGTACCCCCTGTATATAGCCTCGTTGTTATTTTATTGTGTACTTTTTTTTTTTTTTACTTTAGTTTATTATTATTTCTTCTTTTTAGCAAATATTTTCTTACTTTATAAAAAAAACTCTGCATTGTTGGTTAAGGGATTGTAAGGAAGCATTTCACAGTAAGGTCTACACCGCATGTGACAAATAATGTTTGATTTGATGAATGGGTGTACTTTTTGTCCCCTTGGAACTGGAACTAAATGTAGTCCCTCTGGCTCATCTAAATCTACAAGACAGCCTATTCCGCTGACACGGCAGCCTTCAGCATCACAACTCTGGAAAGCCAGAACAAGCTTGTCAGCAACAGTCAGACTCTTAGAAGTAATGATCATAAAACGAGGACAAGGAAAATCATTAGGCTATAAAGCTAGATAAGGCTAACCCTGCAAGCTAAATGGGCCATTATCCCTTAAATGCAATACATTAGCTAATGTATCAGCAACAGGAAATGTGAATTATTATGTGGATTATAATTTCTGGACATTTTTGTAGGGGTTGATACATTTTTCATTAGGGCAAATCAAGTCAAATGTCTAAGTGAAAATGACAAATGTTAGAAACCTTTTTAAAACTCAAATACACTACAAGTTTGCATGTCCTGATTTGAAGGAAAATTCTCAGCAACAAAATCGTGATCAAATTAAGATCCTACATCTGTAGTTGTCCATTAAACTCTATTCAAATCCACACAATGACACCTCTTTATAGGTATAGTACAGGGGTTCCAATTAAGGTAATTTGGCAGCTGATGCTTAAGGTTACGCTGTGGGGTATTTCGACACAGACGCCTAGGGTCATGTGTTGAATTATTGAAGGTTATTCCTTAATTCACGTGTGGTTCCAGGGGTCGACTATCGGTAGCTTGATATCTTTTTTGCAATTTCTCTCTTTAAAACACACATTGTACTACAAACCCTGTGGAATTTAACAACAGCTAGGACTAGTTTCATAGATTGTGTTTATGCGGCCTGTATGTACCATCCCTGCCTGCATTCAACACCATACTCTCATCATCGGTACTCTATAATCTGAAACCAACTATTACTAAACCATTAAAGCTCAGGTTCTATAATTTAGGGGGAAATTAGTTTAGGTATTGGGAAGCCAATGTCATTCACCGTGTGAAGCTAAGAGGAGGTTTAAGCACAAATAGCTGAGAAATTAAGCTGATCCCCAGATTATTAATCAAATCAAGAATCTTTGAGCAAGAAATGTTCAGTGCCTTTATCTACGCTGTGGGCAAACATGTTAAATCTTGGTAGGCTAACTGATGGAGGTAATCGCTTACCTGTCGTAGCATGCAGAGAGGATTTTCTCTGCAGGGGGAAGTCAATAAGTCAGCCATTTTGTTTTTTGGAATGAAACCCACACGCAAAAAAGAATGTGACCTCTGACCTGTGTGTTATTGGAAGCTTAAACCACCTTTGTGGCATACTGGAGGGTAATGGATATGTTTCTGCTTCTACAATGTTTTCCTTTTAGTTTAGTGAATATTAATAAAGTCCAGATTACTTTCCTTTTTCCCCCCCATAGCAAACCACTTCAGACCTTCCTTGTATCACTTGGCAAGCTCCTTTACTCAATTCCTACTTTCTTTCCCCTGGCATAAATCAAATAGAACACACGTACTGACTGCTACTTGGGGAAATGCTACAGTATGTACTCTATGAGTAAAAAGTAGAATGTTATTGTCTTGATCTTTCCATCCTTTCTCAATCATGTATGAACTATTTCTAACCTCGGTGTCTTGGAAAATAATAATGCTATCTGATAATTTATCATGAATGCAGTGAGGGTCCAATCCCTGAGATCTGGCTAGGTCATCCTGGAGAATGTCAAGATGAAATGGCTTTGTCTTCATTTGAACCCACACCACAGTCTGTTGTACACTACTCTGGTATTTCCATTAATATAGGAACAAAGAAACAACTATTCAGAGGCAACAATGAGTGCCTACAAGGGACAAAATATCAAGGAAACTTTCTAGAAAATTAACAATATTCTTTTGAAGGAATATGATAATATGCTGGTGGTGGTTTCTCAGGCCAGTTCACTGTACTTCTCCACCCATACAAATGTGAGGCCTTACACTGTGAAAGCAGCTTCCGTTTTAATAATCAACTTTTATCTTTCAATCAGAGCTACTGGACATGGTGTTAGTACTAAAGATGCAAATCCATTGTATTTCATTGATTCTATTATTGATTATGTCAATTATTTTTGACCACCACTGTACTATACAGTGCATTGTATAGCAGCATACATAGCAGCATACCACCCTGCATCCCACTGCTGGCTTGCTTCTGAAGCTAAGCAGGGTTGGTCCTGGTCAGTCCCTGGATGGGACACCAGATGCTGCTGGAAGTGGTGTTGGAGGGCCAGTAGGAGGCACTCTTTCCTCAGGTCTAAAAAATATCTCAATGCCCCAGGGCAGTGATTGGGGATGCTGCCCTGTGTAGGGTGCCGTCTTTCGGATGGGAAGTTAAACGGGTGTCCTGACTCTCTGAGGTCATTAAAGATCCCATGGTACTTATTGTAAGAGTAGGGGTGTTGACCCTGGTGTCCTGGCTAAATTCCCAAGCTGTCCCTCATACTATCATAGTCACCTAATCATCCCCACCTTACAATTGGCTCATTCATCCCCCTCCTCTCCCCTGTAACTATTCCCCAGGTCGTTGCTGTAAATGAGAACGTGTTCTCAGTCAACTTACCTGGTTAAATAATGGTAAAATAAAATTAATTGTTTCAGGCCAACTTTAATTATGGACTTTCTTACAATGGGGGCAAAGGGGACATTGGATGGGGGCCAGCACACTGACTCTATTGTCACCCACGCTGCTGGCCATATGACGCCTTAGTTGAACCCTGACTAGGCCCTTTTCTCTCTCAAACACTGGGTTCTTTAGCCACCAGTTATTTACTTCCATATAGGCTTCACTGGCTAAGGGACAACTGTGTCCTAAGGTCATGTGAAAAAAGACAGCGTTCCTGACAATGACCTCCAGGAGGGTAAAGTAGGAATAATAGAATTCTAGAAAACTTTAGCTACAGTACTTCACTTACAGTACATGTGATTTTAGACTTTTTATAACGGAAGTTGGCTTAATGGGTCACATAATATGAATGTGTGTGTACTGATATGTGTTAAGCAAATCAAATAAAAATGATCCTAATGTTAGGATTGATTGAGGATAAACTGATCCTGGATATGTTTCCACAGGCATCTACAGTATCTTGTATCATCTATATATCTTATATCTATGGTCTATCTATCATCTATCTATCGTCTATCTATCGACTATCTTCTATCTCCCAAAACAAAAGTTTTACGATTCACTGACAAGGAGCCAAAACTGGAGCCCAAATTTTTGTTTCCATTGCATTTCCTAGGGGCCCGGTAATCAAATTGCCACAGCTGAGGTTATAATTGGATAATAATCCCTCTGGTTCCGGGACTAATTATTTGAGTCAATCAAGCCTTCATACTTAGCCTCACCCAGCCTCATTCAGGTTCCCAATTCAGTTTGTCTGCTCTGGAAACCCACAGAGAAATATCCCAAGATAGCTGAGATCCTGTCACAGCATGAAATAATCAAAGTACTGAACTCCATCTCCTACCCTCTATCCTTTCAGTGTGAATTATTCACAGTAGAAACAAGGGAGCACTCTCCCCTCTTCCCTCACCTCTCCTAAACTCGGTTTCTCCCCTTCTCTAGCAGGCGACTGTCGCTATGGGAGCTCCCTTGTCTAAACTAAAGCTTGCTTACTTTACCATTATATTTACATCATGCCCTAATAAGATACTGGTCCAGGACTAGTTTTGATATATTACACCACAATGGTGAAGATCATCACTGGTGTAAAAGGAGCTGACCTTAAATCAGAAGATAGCTGAAACTCACCTCGCAGTCAAACAGGAGATGCAGCTGCCCATCGATCCACTCCTCGATGTCCAGCCTCTTTTGCAGGTCCTTGCGGTTGTACTTAACCGTGAGTTTTCCCAGTCTGCGTTGAGGAGGCTCCTCTTCTGCCTTCTCCTCACCTGGGGTTTGGAACAAGACCCTGTGCTGGGGACCCGGTTGGGTGGACATGCCTCTGTCTGTCTGTCTGTCTGTCTGTCTGTCTGTCTGTCTGTCTGTCTGTCTGTCTGTCTGTTATTATTTTCCAAGTGTCTGTCTGCCTGCCTGCCTGCCTGCCTGCCTGCCTGCCTGCCTGCCTGCCTGCCTGCCTGCCTGCCCTGGTCACCAAGGAGAAGAGCAGTGAGCTTGAGTTCCTTTCAATTTCAAGCTTTATCTGTCTGCACTGCTGTCTGTCTGTCTGTCTGTCTGCAATGATGTCTGTCTGTCTGCACTGCTGTCCGTCTGTCTACACTGCTGTCTGTCTGGCTTCCTCTTGTGCTCTCTCATCTGTGTATTCCTACTTCCAATCCCCCTCTGTATCTCTCTCTATCTCTATGGCCTCCTCTCTTTCTCCCTCTGCCCTGCTTTCTCTTCTCTCTATCATTTCCTCATACTTTCTCCTGGGCTCCCTCTTTGACTCCACCCTCCTCTCTCTCTCTCTTTCTCACTCTCCACCCTCCCCTCTCAGTCTCCTCCCCCTTTGCCTTGCGTGCCCTCTTCTTCTTTAATTTCCTCTCCTCTTCCTCGCTCCTCTTCCTCTCTCCTCTTTTTATCCCTGTCGATTTACTTTTTTATTTTCTACCTCTGCCTGACTGTCTCTCGCCTTTTCTCTGTACATGGTAAGAGTGCAAATGCTTTCCTTTCCTTTTTGTGTGTGTGTCTGTGTGATTGATATATATATATATATAAATATATATTACAGTAGAGGGAGAACAAGAGAGGGAGTGAGAGAGAGAGAGAGAGAGAGAGAGAGAGAGAGAGAGAGAGAGAGACAGAGAGAGAGAGAGAGCAATTAAAAGTTTGTTAGAAGAGTGATAGCTTGTTACTTGGAGGTGCCGGTGGATAATCATTGACTTCAAATCGCAAAGGCAATTATTGCTATCAAACCCACAGATGGCTTGCTGCACTTACTTCGAAAATACATTTAAAAATATACAGTATTGCAGAGTACTTTTTGCAAGTCATCTATAGGCTGCTGCTTGAGAGAGAAAACATTTGCATTGTAAATTATAATTTACCCTCCTTTTTCCATATCCCCACTGTGACTGGAATCCACGACTCTTTCCCCTACAGTGAAATTAATTGAAGGGGAAGGAGAAGGAGAACAACAGCAATGAAAGCCAACAACAAATTCTGAACCTACACATCAATGCATAACTGACCAAATACTGAAAGACAAGCATTAGAATTTTGAATTCCGTAGAGAGTGTGGAAGAGGTGAAAAAAAATATTGTTGTCTATCAACAATGATATTTCCACTCCTATTTGCCATCTCTTCAATCTAAGCTTCCAGGAAAGTGTGTGCCCTCAGGCCTGGAGGGAAGATAAAGTCATTCCGCTACCCAAGAATAGCAAATAACCCTTTACTGGCTCAAACAATCGACCAATCAGCCTGTTACCAACCCTTAGTAAACTTTTGGGAAAAATTGTGTTTAGCCAGATCCAATGCCATTTCACAGTAAACCAATTAAAAACAGATTTTCAGCATGCTTATACGGAAGGGGATTCAACATCTACGGACGGCACGTAAACAAATGACTGATCATTGGCTGAGAGAAATGTATAATAAAATGATTGTGGGAGCTGTTTTGTTCGTGCAGCTTTTAACATTATCGATCATCTATCTGCTGCTAGAAAAACATATGTGTTACAGCTTTACATCCCCTGCCCTGCTATATTGTGAATTGAGAGGTACCAGTCTAACAGAACACAGAGGGTGTTCGTTAATGGAAGCCTCTCCAACATAATCCAGGTATAGTTAGGAATTCCCCAGGGCAGCTGTCTAGGCCCCTTACTTTTTTCAACCTTCACTAATGACCTGACACTGGCTCTGAGTAAAGGCTATGTGTCTATGTATGCTGATGACTCAACACTATACACGTCAGCTATCACAGCAAGTGAAATCACTGCAACATTTAACAAAGAGCTGCAGTCAGTTTCAGAATGGGTGGTAAGAAATAGGTTAGTCCCAAATATTTCAAAAACTTAAAGCACTGTATTTGGGACAATAAACCCTAAACCTCATCTAAATCTTGTAATGAATTATATGGAAATTGAGAAAGTTGAGGAGAATAAACTGCTGGTAGTAACCCTGGATTGTAAACTGTCATGGTCAAAACATATTAATGCAACAGCAGCTAAGATGGGGAAAGGTCTGTCCATAATAAAAGATGCTCTGCCTTCTTTGTTGCACCTGAACTACTGTCCAGTCGATTGGTCAGGTGTCACAAAGGGACTTATGAAAATGTAAATTGACACAGATGAGGGCAGTATGGCTGGCCCTTAAATGTACATGGAGAGCTGACATGAACAATATGCATGTCAATCACTCCTGGCTCAAAGTAAAGGAGAGATTGACTTAATCCGTTCTTGTATTTGTGAGAGGTATTGCCATGTTGAATGCACCGAGCTGTCTGTCTAGGATCAGCGTGGCGCTAGCGGCACCCCTCCCCCCCCCCACTGAAAAACCAGTGCCGCGAAATTCAAAAAAATTTTTTTTTTTAAATATTTAACTTTCACACATTAAAGTCCAATACAGCTAATGAAAGACACAGATCTTGTGAATCCAGTCAACATTTCCGATTTTTAAAATGTTTTACAGGGAAGACACAATATGTAAAGATGTACATCTATTACCTAAAAACACATTAGCATAATCCACCATCTTTTATTTGTCCACCAACACCAGTAGCCATCACCAATTCGGCTAAACTAAGATATTTATAGCCCCTAACCAACAAAAAAACTCATTAGATGACAGTCTGATAACATATTTATGGTATGGGATAGGTTTTGTTAGAAAAAAGTGCATATTTCAGGTAGATGGCATAGTTTACAATTGCACCCACCGTCACAAATGGACTAGAATAATTACAATGAGCAACGTGTTTACCTAACTACTAATCATCAAACATTTCGTAAAAATACACAGCATACACGAATCGAAAGACACAGATCCTGTGAATACAGACAATATTTCAGATTTTCTAAGTGTCTTACAGCGAAAACACAATAAATCGTTATATTAGCTTAGCACATAGCAATTAGCAGCCCAACATTGATTCTAGCCAAAGTGAGCGATAAAAGTCAACATCGCCAAAAGATATTAATTTTTTCACTAACCTTCTCAGAATTCTTCCGATGACACTCCTGTAACATCACATTACAACATGCATATACAGTTTGATCGAAAATGTTTATATTTAGCCACCAAAATCATGGTTAGACAATGTGAAATGTAGACAAGCTGGTAAAGAAAAAGTCCTTGCGCCACTTAGACAGTGATCTACTCTTATACATAAATACTCATAAACGTGACTAAAAAATATAGGGTGGACAGGGATTGATAGACAATTTAATTCTTAATACAATTGCGTTATTACATTTTTTAATTTATCCTTACTTTTCAATACAGTTTGCGCCAAGCGAAGCTACGTCAAAAAACATGGCGTCCTAAGCCACTAAAATGTTTCGACAGAAACACGATTTATCATAATAAAAATGTCCTACCTTGAGCTGTTCTTCCATCAGTATCTTGGGCAAAGGATCCTTTCTTGGGAGAAATCATCTTTTGGTGGAAAGCTGTCCTCTTGCCATGTGGAAATGTCAACTGCGTTCGGGATGAACTGAAAAGCGTGCCCAACTTTTCACATCGTTGCAAAAATAAATGTCCCAAAATCGCACTAAACGGATATAAATTGCTATAAAACGCTTTAAATTAACTACCTTATGATGTTTTTAACTCCTATAACGAGTGAAAAGATGACCGGAGAAATATAACAGGCTAAACTAACGCTTGGAACAGGTGCGCGCCGGTGTCCTCTAGGCTCATGACGCAGCTCCCAAAGAATGACTAGCTTCAGGGTTTTTTCATTTGTAGGTCCTGTGAACGTGCAATCGACCCCGTTGGAATCGTCATCACGTAAAGGCATCCAGGGGAAGACGTAAGAAGTGTCCGTATAGTCATAGCAACGACAGTGCCCTTTTAACTGAGTTCAGAAGAGTGGCCAACATTTCTCAAATCTGACTCCATGTCAGGGAAATTGCTGTAGAATGGGCTCTGTTCCACTTAGAGACAAAATTTCAACTCCTATAGAAACTATAGACTGTTTTCTATCCAATAATAATAATAATATGCATATTGTACGATCAAGGATTTTGTGGGAAGCCGTTTCAAAAATTAGCCAAGTTAGCATAAATAGTCTAAACAGCGCCCCCATCCCCAACAGGTTAATTACTAGCACACAGCTCAGACACCAATGCACACCCACAAGACATGCCACAAGAGGTCTCTTCACAGTCCCCAAGTCCAGAACAGACTATGGAAGGCGCACAGTACTACATAGAGACATGACTACATGGAATTCTATTCCACATCAAGTATCTGATGCAAGCAGTAGAATCAGATTTAAAAAACTGATGAAAATACACTTTATGGAATAGGAGGACTGTGAAGAGACACACACACAGGCACAGACACATACATACACACACACAATAACATATGCTCTATACACACATGTACACATGGATTTTGTATTGTAGATACAGTTGAAGTCTGAAGTTTACATACACCTTAGCCAAATACATTTAAATGCAGTTTTTCACAATTCCTGACATTTATTGACATTAATTCCTGACATTTACACAATTCCTGACAAATCCCCTGTCTTAGGTCAGTTAGGATCACCACTTTATTTTAACGAATGTGAAATGTCAGAATAATAGTAGAGAGAATGATTTATTTCATCTTTTATTTCTTTCATCACATTCCCAGTGGGTCAGAAGTTTACACACTCAATTAGTATTTGGTAGCATTGCCTTTATATTGTTTAACTTGGGTCAAACGTTTCGGGTAGCCTTCCACAAGCTTCCCACAGTAAGTTGGCTGGATTTTGGCCCATTCCTCCTGACAGAGCTGGTGTAACTGAGTCAGGTTTGTAGGCCTCCTTGCTCGCACAAGCTTTTTCAGTTCTGCCCACAAATTTTCTATAGGTTTGAGGTCAGGGCTTTGTGATGGCCACTCCAATACCTTGACTTTGTTGTCATTAAGCCATTTTTCCACAACTTTGGAAGTATGCTTGGGGTCATTGTCCATTTGGAAGACCCATTTGCGACCAAGCTTTAACTTCCTGACTGATGTCTTGAGATCTTGTTTCAATATATCCACATAATTTTCCAGTCTCATGATGCCATCTATTTTGTGAAGTGCACAAGTCCCTCCTGCAGTAAAGCACCCCACAACATGATGCTGCCACCCCCGTGCTTCATGGATGGTATGACATTCTTCGGCTTGCAAGCCTCCCCCTTTTTCCTCCAAACATAACAATGGTCATTATGGCCAAACAGTTCTATTTATGTTTCATCAGACCAGAGGACATTTCTCCAAAAAATACAATCTTTGTCCCCATGTGCAGTTGCAAACCGTAGTCTGTCATTTTTATGATGGTTTTGGAACAGTGGCTTCTAACTTGCTGAGCGGCCTTTCAGGTTATGTCGATATAGGACTCGTTTTACTGTGGATATACATACTTTTGTACCTGTTTCCTCCAGCATCTTCACAGGGTCGTTTGCTGTTGTTCTGGGATTGATTTGCACTTTTCGCACCAAAGTATGTTAATCTCTAGGAGACAGAATGCGTCTCCTTCCTGAGCGGTATGACGGCTGTGTGGTCCCATGGTGTTTATACTTGCGTACTATTGCTTGTACAGATGAACGTGGTACCTTCAGGCATTTGGAAATTGCTCCCAAGGATGAACCAGACTTGTAGAGGTCTTTAATTATTTTTCTGAGGTCTTGGCTGATTTCTTTTGATTTTCCCATGATGTCAAGCAAAGAGGCACTGAGTTTGAAGGTAGGCCTTGAAATACATCCACAGGTACACCTCCAAATGACTCAAATTATGTCAATTAGCCTATCAGAAGGCTAATGACATAATTTTCTGGAATCTTCCAAGCTGTTTAAAGGCACAGTCAACTTAGTGTATGTAAACTTCTGACCCACTGGAATTATGAAACAGTGAAATATAAGTGAAATAATCTGTCTGTAAACAATTGTTGGAAAAATGACTTGTGTCATGCACAAAGTAGATGTCCTAACCGATTTGCCAAAACTATAGTTTGTTAATAAGAAATTTGTGGAGTGGTTGAAAAACTTGTTTAAATGACTCCAAGCTAAGTGTATGTAAACATCCGACTTCAACTGTATGTGCTAGTAGAGTAGTAGCCTGAGGGCACACACTTAATGTGTTGTGAAAAGTGTTCAAATGTTATAATTACCTTCATTTTGCTGGACCCCAGGAACAATAGCTTCTGCCTTGGCAGCAGCTAATGTGGATCCATAATAGACACAAATGCAAAAGCTCCTTTTGCTGCCAAAGACATTAAACAACTGTTTAATTTACACAGTTTAAAAGTAGACTTAGTGATATAATGTAATCAATAGAGTTGGCCAACTTCCTGCTTACGGACATCATCAACAACAACAAAATTCCACAACCATTGGATCTTTACAATTATACCCTCCCTTGAAGCATGACTGCAGTAGGAGGAGACAATCGTAGTCGTGGCAGATTCAGATTAGAATTGTATTATTGTTGATTGTTCAGCCTGTTGGGCCTGGTCCCAGATCTATTTGTGCTATCGTGTCAACTCAGTTTGTCACTCATTGTCATGCCAAAGAGCGGACATGATAGCACGAACAGATCAGGGACTAGGCTAGTCACCCGCAGTGTTTGATGTTGTTATAACATGTTATATCATTGTTATGAATAGGAACTACACTGTCAACCTGAACATTTACGCTCTGACAAAACTAAGTGTAACTATGCATTTCACGATTTCTGCCGAAGTCGATGTCTCTCCTTGTTTGGGCGGTGTTCGGCGGTCAATGTCGACGGTCTTCTAGCCATCGCCGATCCACTTTCATTTTCCATTTGTTTTGTCTTCTTTTCCCACACACCTAGTTTTCATTTCCCTCATTACATGTTGTGTATTTAACCCTCTGTTCCCCCCATGTCTTTGTGTGGTATTGTTTGTTGTAAGTGCTTGTGCACATTTGTTTGACTGGGTTATTGTGCCCATATTTTGTATTTCTTATGCCATTGGTTTTACTATTAAACTGCTCCGGGTTTTTACCAAGTTCTGCTCTCCTGTGTCTGACTTCCCTGCCACCAGTTTTGCACCCCTTACAATGCAGGTAATGGACTGACCTTTGACCTGTGTCCTTGTATACTGTGTCACGACGTGGCCTTTTGGGTGTATAACATGGCTCCCCCCCTTCTCTCTCTCTCTCTCTCTCTCTCTCTCCCACGTCAGGTTTTACAACGGTCATAAATACCTGGTAGAAACTGCCATGCAGTATTGAGGGAGAGAGTCTACCAGAACAAAGAGCTTCTCTTCGTTCAAAACTGGCAAAATGGGAGAACGAAAAAATATTTATATTTTTGAGAATGTGGGAATGGTCCGTGGACACTTAAGAGACAGTCATGTCGAGTGTGTTTCATTTGGTGATCTCATGAAGGACAGGAAACACACATAACTGTCTCTTAAAGTGTACTTTTCCCAGCTGTCAGGTTTACATCTAAATATTGTGAAATGTATGTGATTAAACATTCAACTATTTGTGAAAAGATGTGATGTTAATCTTCTCAATGAGAGTATGGATTTTCATATAAAGATTAACTAGTCAGTGGCTACACCCCCGTGAGCCCAGACATTACATTAGGCGTCATAGAACCGCCCCTTCTTCCACAGAGTATGAAACCCACTTCCTACAAAATATACATTAAGTCAGAGAACGCCGGGACAGAGTCCCCACGTTGGAATGGCTACAATTCTATAGACCGTTAGACCATACAGCTGTAGCTTTGGCTACAGGGCTGGAAATGGCTCAACTCTGAGACTATCGATCACTACAGAATAAGAGCAAATCTTAGACGTATAATTACTAGTCTGCAGCTAGAAATTACGTAAGTCTAGAACGAGAATACTGACAACCGCCGAAGCATCCATCTATGAGAACATTTCCGAATGGTACTCTGAAGTATACATACTAACCCCCTACGAAAGACATTGTGACTTCTGGGAAAGTTAATCAGGAACTGGATTCCAACAGAGAAGACAACAACGACATACGGCGTAAATATACACATTGCAATTATTCTCAAATGAGCGGCCGTTCATGTGCAAAGGTTTACGATAGCAGTAATTATAATTATCCACTGTGTGTAGTGAATCCATTTTGTCTTTCCCGCTCTTTCTCAGTCCCCAACCCTTTCCTTTGTCTACCAAACCATCGTATCGGCTAGGGACTTTTTCTTTGTATCATGCAGTAACGGAAATATCTACTGTTAGTTTGTTATGTAATTCTGTGTGATTATTTAGTTAGTTAGTAAATTAATAATTAAGCCAATTTGTATATTGCTGATTCATTATAGAAACTATGGTTTGTGCAGATATCCAAGGGTTTGCGACGTTCAGTATTGAGAACTGATGAGGTAATAATAAATTACTAAATTAATTATTAAAATATCTGAAGAGTTATATTAAAGAAATTATAATTCTAACTCTAAACATTTTCCCGTGGTGCCCTGACTTCCTAGTTAATTCATGTTTACATGATTAGTTTAATCACATAATAATTAAACTAAGATATTTTATTTGATAATATACAGTCTTCCCATTTAATGATAGTCCAGACACGACTACTGTTTCCCTATTTTCTTTGTGGGCATCTACACTTCTCCACAACCATCTGGTGTTACGTAGTACCAGTGTGCATCCCACATGGCACCCTATTCTGTGCACTACATTAGTAGGTAATAGGTGCCATTTGGCACACAGCGTAAGTGTCCCATTTTCTTACACGAACCTACACCTGCAGCAAACAGCCAATAACATTACTCATGCTTGCTTTCTTTGTCTTTGTTTGAGACCTTTGTCACAGATGTAAGGTGATCCCCGTGCATACGTATAGCATAACGTAAGACAATAGGGTTTATCGTCCGGCTCATAATTTGACACCGTACAGCAGTTGACAGACAACAAAGGTCCAGGGATTACAGGTAGAGACAAGTTAGCCAACGACCACCTCAACAACCACCAACTGATACAAATGAGCTTGTTTTTTTGTGTTAAGTTTTATAATATAACATACAGTATATACCGTTTTATATATTGTATCATATTACAGTAAAGAGCATACCTTTGCAAAACGGTCACAAAATGATATAGTCTATATAGACTGTTTCCCTAACTGGATAAGAGTATAATATCTTTCTTCTTAGTGTATTTTTCTCCTTACCATACTATATCTTTCTCCTTACTGTAGTTACTGTACATGACTATCTATCTTTGTCAGATGCATTTCATCGGCTCTTATCTAACCATGGAGGAGTAATAGGGAGTTACACTTCAGTGAAAGATGGATTGCAGTTGGATACAGGGGTGGCAAATTGTCACAGATCCCCAGTACTGCTGCTCATTCCGTGCACCAGTACCGGAGGTCTATGTCACCGGCCTCTAGGCGTCACTGAACTGTCATTATGCACAACTGATTCCAATTCCCCTGATTAGTAATTGTATAATTGTGCCCTTTGTTCACCATTGTCTTGGTCAGTTATTGTCCCCATGTCCGTTGGTCTTGTGAATGCCTGTGCTTTGTTGTTTCGACTTTATTATGGGTCTCGTCCTGCGTCTTGTTACTACGGGTCTCGTCTCGTGAAGTGTTTATTACGGGTCCCGTGCATTATTGTTTCGGGTCTCATCCCGTAACTTTATTAGTCCTCGCTCTTTTGTTTGGGTTTCATCCCTGTGTTTTAGTGTACATGTTTGTTTTGGGCTTCGTCCCTGTGCCTTTCATGGCATGTTGTCTTTTTGGATGGACTATTAAAAACCCCTGTTACGTGTATTTGCGCCTGTTTCCAATCATTTATACAACGTGACACAAATAACCTTTTTGAAGGTTGTTTGTGGAAAACAGTCAAATTTCCACATAGCCTAGATGCAATGAACTAAAGAAAAATAAAGTGTATATACTGAACAAAAATATAAACGCAACATGTAAAGTGTTGGTCCCATGTTTCATGAGCTGAAATAAAAGATCCCGGAAATGTTCCATATGCACAAAAAGCTTATTTCTCTAAAATGTTGTGCACAAATTTGTTTACCTCCCTGTTAGTGAGGATTTCTCCTTTGCCAAGATAATCCATCCACCTGACAGGTGTGGCATATCAGGAATCTGATTAAACAGCACGGTCATTACACAGGTGCACCTTGTGCTGGGGAATTGAATGTTAATTTCTCTACCATAAGCCGCCACCAACATTGTTTTAGAGATTTTGGCAGTACGTCCAACCGGCCTCACAGCTGCAGACCACGTGCAACCACGCCAGTCTAGGACCTCCACATCCGGCTTCTTCACCTGTGGGATCGTCTGAGATTAGCCACCTGGACAGCTGATGAAACTGAGGAGTATTTCTGTCTAATGAATGCCCTTTGTGGGGAAAAACTAATTCTGATTGGCTGGGCCAGGCTCCCAAGTGGGTGGGCCTATGACCTCCCAGGTCCATCCATGGCTGTGCCCCTGCCCAGTCATGTGTAATCCATAGGTTAGGTACTAATGCATTTATTTCAATTGACTGATTTCCTTATATGAACTGTAACTCAGAAAAATCATTGAAATTGTTGCATGTTGCTTTTATATTTTCGTTCAGTATACAGTATATTTTTATTAAAGGGGTGAGAAGAGCGCTGGGGTGGAATCCAGGGCTGGGGAGTGGGACACTAACTACTTTAAGCTGAAAGTCATGAAACCAAATTCTGTTTCTGACCTATGGAAAGATTTTCAATGTTCTGTCATGCAACAAGAGCAACAAAAATTAACAATTTGGCTATTAGGCCATCGTCAGTGTGTGATAGTGTTTGTTTCTCCAGAAATATCTGGGAAAGTCAATAAGAGTCAAGATAAAGGAAAGGAAAACATGGTGGTGGACAGTGCTTGGCCAGTAATAGAAGAATGAGGCATTGTGAGGAATTGTAGTTTCCAGGCTCCATGTTCTGAAAGGACAGCACTTTTCAAAACAACATTTTTGGCAGCCAGAGTATCAGCGCATAGTCTTGCCTGTGATGTGTTGTCTGTTAAACACAATCAATAATTCAGCTTGTTAACGGCTCGCCTTTCCTGGTGAACATGCTCATTTACTCACACATGCATGAATGAACGAGTGGCCAGCTTCTCAGGGTCCTGGGAGATTAAATTTAGGCGATACAATAAGCCAACAGCCTCAACCCCATTCCAGAGCCATTCAGGACAGTGGAGGCTGGTGGGAGGAGCTATAGGATGACAGGCTCATTTTAATGGCTGGAATGGAATAAATGGAACGGTATCAAACACATTAAATATATGGAAACTACATGTATGACTCCATTCCATTAATTCCATTCCAGCCATTAGAATGAGCCTGTCCTCCTTTAGCTCCTCCCACCGGCCTCCACTGATTCCGGACTGGCTGGCAAAGAGACCCTATGCAATAGTAGGTTCCTTCTTTCGGTCCAGTTCTTTTCTACCCCGCATTTTGATCATCATACTACCTCAAGAGGCCGAAAAAGCACCTTCTCACACTCTGTGTGAGCTAATCGTAAAGCAATTATCCAATTAGTCCTAAATATGTTCTGAACCATGTGGATTCACTTCAAATGAATTCCTAATATATATTTTCTGTATTCCTCCATGGTTGGTTTCATTGACTCTCCCTTTAAAGCTGCAGTATGTAACTTTTTGGGCGACCTGACCAAATTCACATAGAAATGTGTGTTATAGATTTGTCATTCTCATTGAACGCAAGTCTAAGACGCGGTAGATCTGTTCTATGTGCGCTATTTTTATGCTTCCCGTTCTCAAGTTTAGTTTCTGCATCTTTTACTTTCAATTTTGTACACCAACTTCAAACATGAAACATATATATTGTTGGTTATGGAAATTATATTTCACAGCGGTTTAGATGGTAAAACTATTCTATACTCTATACTTGCTTGTTTTGTCACTAACTGAAATTAGGAGAACTACTAGAATTTTAGCAACCAGGAAATGGCAGAGCGATTTCTGCATAGAGCTTTTTTAACTGCCCCTAATTGACCCATTTTTATCTACAACTTCAGAGTCCATTGGAGAAGATCAGCTTGAGCAAAGTGAGGTGTAGAGTCACTGATCTACAAAATAATTGTAACGGCTGTCGTAGTCGTTCTCCTCCTCAGACGAGGAGGAGCATGGATCGGACCAAGATGCGGATTGGTAAGTTGATATCATTTATTTAATGGAAAACACGAAAACACGAACTTCACTATAAACTAACAAAACAACAAACGGAGTAGACAGACCTGGACGACGAACTTACATGAAACACGAAGAACTCACGAACAGGAAAATGACGAACGAAACAGTCCCGTATGGCGCAACATAGACACTGACACAGGAGACAAACACCCACGACAAACACAAGTGAAACCCAGGCTGCCTTAATATGATTCTCAATCAGAGGACAACGATAGACCACCTGCCTCTAATTGAGAATCATACCAGGTCGAACCCAAAATCCCAACATAGAAACAGCAAACCTAGACCAGCCCACCCAAACTCACGCCCTGACCAACTAACACATACAAAAACTAACAGAAAACAGGTCAGGAACGTGACAGTTATGGAAATTATATTTCACAGCGGTTTAGATGGTAAAACGATTCTATACTGTATACTTGCTTGTTTTGTCACTAACTGAAATTAGGCGAACTATTAGAATTTTAGCAACCAGGAAATGGCAGAGCGATTTCTGCATAGAGCTTTTTTAACTGCCCCTAATTGACCCGTTTTTATCTACAACTTCATTGGAGAAGATCAGCTTGAGCAAAGTGAGGTGTAGAGTCACTGATCTACAAAATAATAGTATTCCCTCCCATATAATAGGTTTTGTGCAATCAAGACTTGCAGAGCTAAATCAAATGAAATCAAATTTTATTGGCCACATACACATGGTTAGCAGATGCTAATGCAAGTGTAGCGAAATGCTTGTGCTACGCCTCCCTTCTCGGGCGATACTCCTGCCAAACCCACCTGCACAACCAGACAGTTATAGATTGATTGGAGACGGCTTGTATCATTTACAGAACATTTCCTAGGATTTTCTACCAGCATCAATACAAAATATTGCTAGAAATACTGGTAAAAGCACAATGGCTCCATTTCCGGACCAAAAGCCCGGGCACTAGAAAAGCAATAAACCCCTACACACACACACACACACACACACACACACACACACACACACACACACACACACACACACACACACACACACACACACACACACACACACACACACACACACACACACACACATCCATTTAAAATTAAGATTCCTTTATTGTCCATCGGATCCAATGTCCAACGAAAATATCAGCAGAGGTTGGAGCAGCTGGCTGCCACATCACTAAGCACATCGCTGCTTGCTTAGCGAGTACCCCTTCCTCCTGATTTCGACTCACACCCAGGACCTCTGCCTTGCTAGGACACGTGACCACCCTCCCGAAGCGTCTTACCAGTCGTGCCACGCAAAAAGCTAGCTAGTCAGTGGTGCAACTGGGGACACATCCACATGTGCTACACCTCACACTGCGTTTACACAGGCAGCCCAATTCTGATATTTGTTCCACTAATTGGTCTTTTGAGCAATCCCATCAGATCTTTTCACATCAGCTCTTTTTCAAAAGACCAATAAGCGAAAGATCAGAATTTAGCTGCCTGCGTAAACGTAACCATGCAAATCGACACATTCACAAACCCAAACTCACATGTGCCGGAGTCTGGCACAACAGTAACTCTCCCGACCACATGTGACCTCATGGCGATATCATCAACTGTTTTCATCCAAAGTGTGCAAATGCAGCCACTGTTTCCAGCAATCAAAATACTACACACAATTCTAAATCAATCTATAGGTTTACATCAAACTCAGCCTTTATTATTTAATGTGACACAATGGAACTTTGGTTTTTGAACATTAATGTCCCTCAACAGTGCTGGTTTAGAACTTGAAGATAATATGATATGCACTTTTATTTCACTAACTTGTCAAACGAGTCTGACTTCTTCGATGTACCTTAGCCTATGACATTAGTGTCTGTCTGTGGAAATCACCAGAAAATGCTTGAGCTTTCTTGAGAGATATGATAATTTCTGTGTAAACCAGTCCAAGGAAGCTAGTACGGTAAGACTTATTTTCATACATTTCATTACTCTCTAATGTACAGTAGAATAATGAATGTCTCTTCAGTTAATTTGGTTTGTGTGCCAAACACAGTACTTTCATACACTCGGCTCAACCATTCCTAGTTCCTTACTGTAATTGTTGGAATCCATCCAAAAGTTTCAATGGTCATTATTTTCCTGATCATTTGAAATTCCAACATTAAATTGACAAATTCAAACGAGAAGTGAAAGAACACAAAATACACTGAGTGTACAAAGCATTAGGAACACCTTCCTAACATTGCAATGCGCCTCCTTTTGCCCCCAGAACAGCCTAAATTCTGGCCCATGTTGACTACAGTGCTTCCCACACTTGTGTCAAGTTGGCTGGATGTCGTTTCGGTGGTGGACCATTGTTAATACACAGGGGAAACTGTTGAGTGTGAAAAACCTAGCAGCGGTGCAGTTGTTGACATACTCAAACCAGTGCGCCTGGCACCTACTACCATACCCTGTTCAAAAGCAATTAAATATTTTGTCTTGCCCATTCACCCTCTGAATGGCACACATACACAATCCCTGTCTCAATTATTTCAAGGCTTAAAAATCCGTCTTTAACCTGTCTCCTCCCCTTCATCTACACCAGTGGTTCCCAAACTTTTTATAGTCCCGTAACCCTTCAAACATTCAACCTCCAGCTGCATACCCCCTCTAGCACCAGGGTCAGCGCACTCTCAAATGTTTTTTGTTGTTGTTGCCATCATTGTAAGCCCGCCACACACAATATACAATACATTTATTAAACATAAGAAAGAATGAGTGTGAGTTTCTGTCACAACCCGGCTCGTGGGAAGTGACAAAGAGCTCTTATAGGACCAAGGGACAAATAATATGTGGCGTACAGCAGGTCAGCCACCAGGGGGAGACTCGTCGAGGCCTGGTGGCAGACGGAGTCTACATCACGAGGCGATGGCTCCCTATGCTGGATGTGCCAGGTCTCGACGTGCTCTCCGGCCAGGACTAATTGGGGCTGATTGTGGTTGGTGAGCAATCAAGGGCTGATTGCTCACCAGCTGTACGAGTCCCATAAAGCTGCCAGAAGGGCAGCGCACAAGGGAGAGAGTGGGGGAAGAAAAGTTACTTTGTTATAATTGGAGACGTTGCCCGAGCGAAAAAGAGGGAGTTCAGTTTTTGTGCCGGACAGGATACAACAAGACCCGGAGCCCAGAAGACGGCGTCATGGGGGAGACCTATCCTTTTCTTTTGATTTATTATTTAAATAAACACCCTTGAAACCGAGCTAATCCTACTCTGTCCGTGTCTGATCTGTGTAAACGTCTTGACCAAACCCCCTGGTCTGCCACAAATAATATAATAATCAATCATTTTGCTCTTTATTTAACCATCTTACATATAAAACCTTATTTGTTCATCGAAGATTGTGAATAACTCTCGCTGCCTATATCATTGCATAGTGCAGAAAATACATAAGAGTTCAGGGGCCTTGCTTTAACAAAGTTAACCATTTTCACTGTAGTGTCCAAAACGTCTTTCAAGCTGTCAGGCATTCCCTTGGCAGCAAGAGCCTCTCGGTGGATGCTGCAGTGTACCCAAGTGGCGTCGGGAGCAACTGCTTGCACGGGCGTTACCACTCTACTATGTCTCCCTGTCATGGCTTTTTCGCCATCAGCACAGATACCAACATGAGCAGCAGCTAGGTTTGGCTACAAACGGACCGTTAGTGGAATTCCCCCGAGAGAGTAACGGTTAATGTGATTGGATGTTAATTATTTGACTAGGCTACCTCTATTTGACATTGTGTTGATAATTCGCTATTTTTGGCAGTGAAACAAGGCTACTCAGGTGAAGGAAAAAAACTCACCCAAATGTACAGCTCCGTTTGAAAATATAAATGGACCGTTTGAAAATGTGAAAAACAAAAATCTATTAAAATGTGAATCACGTTTTTATTTGGCGTACCCCCGACGGCATTGCGCGTACCCCAGTTTGGGAATACCTCATCTACACTGACTGATGTGACATCAATAAGATATCATAGCGTTCACCTGGATTCACCTGGTCAGTCTACATCATGGAAAGATCAGGTGTCCTTAATGTTTTGTACACTCAGTGTCATGCATACAAAAGAAGATGAAAAAAAGACCACACAATGTCTCTTTGTCTCTTGACAATACAATGTGCAGTGTTACTAGACATGTCTGCCTGTGGAATCAAAGACCAACTGTTTTAGGATGTCAATCATTCTAAGGCATCTTAAACCATTAACCACTTTCATAAGAAAAGGTAACAATGAACAAGAGTTTTCATACAGGCTGTGTCGTCATGCCTAGTTAAATAAAGGTTAGATAAAGAATACAAAAATTAAATACCATCTTAGAAAAAAGGGGTCCAAAAGGGTTCTTCAGCTGTCCCCATAGGAGAACCCTTTTGGGTTCCATGTAGAACCCTCTGTGAAAATGACTATTCTACATGGAACCCAAAAGGGTTCTACCTGGAACCAAACATGCCATTTTTTTTCTAAGAATGTATGCTAGATGATATACATTTTCATGTGAATATTTATTGGAATAAGGGATGTGAAAGGAGTAGAGGCTGGGGTCTATTAATGAAGTAAAAATCATTTCATCTCTAAGTGTTATTCCAAGTTTTGTAGGAAATAATTGTGCACGAAATAAATACACATGACACATTATTTATTGACAAGAAAATGACAAATGGTTTATTGAAAAATGACACATTATATATTGACAATAGAGGAGGGATGTTGAAGTCATGAACTACAAAGGGCACCCAGCCTGATGTGACAGAAGCAACAGTCCACCGAAACTCTACCGCCCACATCAACGTCAGTACAACATTTCACTTCCTGGATTTCACAGGTATGACACACCCATAGAGATAGATAGAGTAGTCATCATGGACATTACCACTGAGGGATTCCACCATGCTTACGCCATTTTAAAGTAGTCAAAGTAACCTAGTCAACTGGGTGGGGATTCCTATGGGTTGTAGCCTCAATGGCGCTGCTCATGCGTTCACCGACGATACAATAGCACAGATATAGATGAGTTCTCTATCTATCTCTATGGACACACCTGAGAATTTTGTTTAAGTTAAATTGTTGGCATTTCTTGCGAATGAAAACACCCAACATAGCTGAGTGATTTAATCGCGTGAGGCACGCTGTTTACTTGGATTTTAAACAAGGAGCGCAGAAATAAGATTATAGCCTATCTTGTTTGTTTTTAAGCAAAATACATACGTATTGCTATAACCCGTGTTGTCGGTCGACTTTTGAACTAATTTCTTGTCGCACGTTCTGTGTTGGGGAAATTCGTGGAATATCGGTTTGTTTGAAATTAAATAAGACATTTTGGAGACGGAATGGGCGTTGAACCTTTGTCCAAATATTGTTTATAGGAGTAATTCACACGGAAACCGAGAGGAAACATAAAACAACACTTGACTGTATTTACCTTCGTTGTGTCGTAGGCTATTGTTCGGTAGGCTACGTCTTTCAAGTAACGGCAATAATGACGGCTCTGTGTATTTGGTCAATATTAGGATCCGCGCTGTTGCTCCTGTCTATAGTCTGCCAAGACAACGCACAGGTTACAAATGGAGAAGACTGCGCCGGGAATTTCAATGTGGGCAATGAAAACTTTGTGCTAGACACTGAAGACTCTGTCAAAGTAGGAGCCAGTTTCATCTCGTCCCCAACTGTAACCGAAGCTTTAGACTGTGTTGACCATTGTTGCCAAGACCCTAATTGCAACTTGGCTCTGATTGAGAATGGTGCAGAGAAAGGCTCGGTTAAAACATGTTTTCTGTTTAACTGCCTGTACAAGAGAGAGTATGTCTGCAGGTTTGTGAACAAAGTGGGATTCACAAATTACATTTTGGACTCAGTCTATGAAGATTACCTGGGAGGACCTGAAAGCACCCGTGGTAAGATCAAGACTCGACTCACTCCAGTTACAGGTAGTCATTGATTTATAGTCTTGTAGGCCTACGGACC
Source organism: Salvelinus alpinus (assembly GCF_045679555.1). NCBI lineage: Eukaryota > Metazoa > Chordata > Actinopteri > Salmoniformes > Salmonidae > Salvelinus > Salvelinus alpinus. Next base: position 15,678,235 of record NC_092112.1, read on the forward strand.
AGTTTCCCAGATACACATTAATAAGCATAGTCCTGGACCAAGCATGTTTAATGTCGATTTAAATCGGCAATCAGGAGTTGAAACAATAGAGTATAGTCCCCGCCTCTGTTCCACTAACAAGCAGGAGAAATGGAGCCACTCTCAAATTCACAGACAGAGCTATGGATGCAAGGTGACCAGCCATGATATCAACGTTTATAGTTTGTATCATGTTTTGAGGCTATACAGGGTTGGTTTGCATTTACTTTGTATACAAACATTGTAGTAAAACATGCTTATATTTTGGGTTCTGATGGGTTACAACAGTTGACCTAAGCTCATGAGGTATTATTAAGTTGTGTTCTTCAAGAGTCAATTCATATTATTAATTTATGTCCAAAAATAGATATATCTATTGCAGATTGCCCATTTTTAAAGATATTTTTCGTCCAGTACTATAGGCTAAATCTAGAAACCAGCCCATCAAAGCCCATTCTTACTGATAATTACTAATACTAACCCCAATGTTATCCACCCCATCTCCTGCTTGTGTCCTACTGTGATTTCTTTAGTGTGTGTTTGGTGCTGGGACAGGAAAAAATTAAGAATCTCAGTGCAAATAGACTTATTATTATTATTATTACGATTGTTTTGATGGTAATTATTTTGCTGATTGGTATGGCTGCTCTCAGATGATGAGGATAAGTTCCCCACTGCCAAAGCGGGCCGGGACATTGTGGTCCAACCCAACGACACGGTGACATTGAATGGCATTGAGAGCTGGGATGACAAAGTGATAACTAGCTACAAGTGGGGCCTTGTGAAGGGGGACAACACGGTGGAAATTACGGTGAGGGCATCAACCGTCATCACCCTCATAATAATCTTACACTTTATTGTCCCAGAGGGGAAATAGTCTTGGGAACGTAGTATTGCTGGATAAAAAAAACGAGTACTATACATTACACGCTCAACACATACTCATCATCATCATACCCTCCTTTTCTTCATTAGCCTATGTGTTATTCAGAACAGTGCTTCAGGTTTTAATGGTGTGGTCTTGCTGCATGGTAAAAATACAGAATTAATGTGCACATTTGCCTTCAAAGTCTTTTGAGTTTAATAATCTGAATAAACACACTGATCAAGCATTGGTTCAGCTTAAATGCTTGTTTTCATATATATATATATAGATGGATGGATGGATAGATAGAAATGTAAAAGTCAGGTGCGGGCACAGTTGTATTTTTCTCTTATCCTTTTTCTTTCAGAAAACGGACCTGAAGGATCAGGTGATGCTGAGCAACCTGAAACCTGGGATGTACATCTTCCAGCTAAAGGTCACCGACTCCAGCAACCAGTCAGCCATGGATCAGATCTCCGTCCTCGTCCTCACTCCAGAACAGTCTGAGGGTGAGTACTGAATTGTGGTCATGTGTAATGTCCATGTTAAACACTTTGTGTATGTGTTTCAAAGCTGTCGATAACTAGGTTTCCAGCCAACCATTTTTATGTCGGATAAAAAACAGGCCGGATGGAAACAGAATATTTGTCGGTAAACTTTCCAAATGTCGACAAAACAAAACATTAGACAAGGTGCGTCGTTAAAATCTATTTTGTGAGAAATGTCGGAAATACTTCTATGTGCAAATATTGATATAATAACCATCATATGGAAGTAAACTTGTAGTCACACGATATGTTGTGTGGTCCGGTCCTCCCACTACGACTCGGGGAAAGCATGCAGTTTATTAGGCTCCCGAGTGGCGCAGCGGTCTAAGACACTGCATCGCAGTGCAATAGGTGTCACTGCAGGCCGTCATTGTAAATAAGAGTTTGTTTACACTGTAGGCCGTCATTGTAAATAAGAGTTTGTTCTTAACTGATTTGCCTAGTTAAATAAAAAATAAAAAAATTAGGCTCCAGATGAAATAAGTTATGAACTTCACAGGGGTGGGAAAGTGCACGGTGATGAGCTTGATGGTCCTTTCTAATAAATATTGAGGTTCTGTTTTTGGTGACATGATGATCGATGCTTGGCTGCCATTTGACAAATTTAAAATAATATTTTGTCCATAATAATCTCATCTAGGCTATACCCACACTAGCTGCAATCTGTTGGCTGGAGCGCACCTGCTAATACCAGAGTGGGAACACTCGCTATATAACACAATTTCCTTTTTGTATGAGAACCATCAGTAGAGTTGAAAATGTGATGGAAACCCATTTAACTTGTATTTTTTAGTAGGTACATGGGAATTTAACTTCAAAAGTAATTTTTATGTGTGCTATGTCATCATGCACAGCCTTTTATATGCCACAAGTCAATTGGATGGAAACTCATCTCTGGTAGGGAAAATGCACGTTTTTATTTTAGAATATTCACATGAAAATCTTTTGCCAATTTAGATGGAATCCTAGCTGTAGACCCCAAAATGTAATGGTTTTAGCTAGTTTAAATGTAAGCGGTCCCCCAAGGAGGATGGACTATAGCTTGCCTGTCACTGACACACTATAGCTCAGTTGGTATGTAGCATGGTGCTTGCAACGCCAGGATAGTGGGTTTGATTCCTGGGACCACCTGTAAAATCTATGCACGCATGACGGTAAGTAGCTTTGGATAAAAGGTGTCTGCTAAATTGCATATTATATATTCCACAAGAATGACCATATAGCTTGCCAGTCTGTACAAAAAAGGTTGAGAAACACTATTCCAGCACACGTGGATTGATGCACCAATGATATCTTTACTGAACAAAAATATAAACTCATGTAAAGTGTTTCATAAGCTGAAATAAAATATCCCAGAAAGTTTCCAAATTTTCCAAAAGCTTATTTATCTAAAAGGAATTAAACAAATGTCTTTATATTCCTGTTAGAGAGCATTTCTCCTTTGCCAAGATAATCCATCCACCTGACAGGTGTGGCATATCAAGAAGCTGATTAAACAGCATGATCATTACACAGGTGCACCTTGTACTGGGGACAAAAGGACGCTCTAAAATATGCAGATTTGTCACAACACAATGCCACAGATGTCTCAAGTTTTGAGGGAGCATGCAATTGGCATGCTGACTGCACGAATGTCCACCAGAGTTGTTGCCAGTTAATTTAATGTTAATTTCTCAACCATAAGCTGCCTCCAACGTTGTTTTAGAGAATTTGGCAGTACGTCCAACTGGCCTTAGACGCAGACCACGTGTAACCACGCCAGACCATCACCTCCCCATCTGGCTTCTTCACCTGTGGGGTTGTCTGAAACCAGACACCTGGACAGCTGATGAAACTGAGGAGTATTTCTGTCTGTAATAGTCATTTTTGGGGGTTAAAATCATTCTGATTGGCTGCGTCCCTGCCCAGTCATGTGAAATCCATGGATTAGGGCATAATTCATTTATTTGATTTGTCTGGTTTTCTTATGAACTGTAACTCAGTAAAATTGTTGCATGTTGTGTTAATATTGTTGTTCAGTATAAATTAATGTCATCCTTTGAACTACTCCTAGACAAACCTGGTCTTTGGTTTCCTGTAATCAGGCAGTTTACTAAGTATAGTCCTCTACCCTGCAGGAGGTTAGGATTGGTGCCACACACACACACCATTTTAATGTGGATCATGTGTAAGCAAAAGTTTACATGAAGGCAGGGCCTTTTTTTGTTTCTGGTTAACATGGGCTTGGGTTTTAGTTAAAGACATTTTTTTTTAAATTTTATTCACGCTTGAGCCAAACAACTTCGATACAGTACTTTAATTGCAATCAACATCATTAGGTGCTCTCAATGGTTTGTGAATAAAAGAGATTATTTTTGACCATTTTTAAGTGAAGCTCGTAGCTTTAAAAACATGTGTACTTGACACCCAACACAAGGAGATAACCGTGTGACCACTCCCCTGCTGAGCTAGGATGAGAACAGGTCTGGCGTGATTCACAGTTGAGTCATATCAGACAGTTTCCCAGGTGAGACCACAGACAGACAGACAGAATGGCATTCACACAGACAGGTACACGCACAGACAGACAGACAGAGACAAAGGTTGACTAGGGTGCCCTTACACAACCCTCTACTTTACTACCAATAGGATAGGAGTGGAAAAGTTTATTGGCCCAGCCCACCTTGAGTGTTCCACAGAATGTTGTGTTGCTAATTCCAATGAAAAAGTTATGTCACAGACCGGGAGAGAGATTTCTGGGAGTTTTGGAACATGAAATGGGGAAATTGTTTACAAATAGGTAATGTTTGTATCTTGGTAGAAAAAAAGCTGGAAACTTTACTGAGTACAGCAAAGGAAAAGCGGGAAGCCCCCAAAACAGAGTGCCAACAGACAGTAGACCAGTGCCAATAGATAGCAGAACTACACAGTAGATGCCACTGCAGGAAGAGCCAAGATGGCCATGCATGGGTTCCAGTGAAATAAATGTTACAAATACAAAACCGTTGCGCAGAGTCATAGCAACTACTACAACCTATCTGGCCCTTTTGAATAACATTTCCCTGTAGTGGAAAGACTTTCTCCAGAGCTTGGGACTACGTTTCTATCTGCAAAATTATGATTCTGAAATAATTATCTTTCAAGTTCTGAACCCTCATTAGTATTATTAGTGTCAGCAATTTTGGTCTTGTATTCTTTTGAACTTAACGTGAATTGTGGTATTTAGAGTACTATTATAGTTAGAGAACATTGAACGGAACAAGACTGTCAATAGAACCTTGTAGTCCTAAGCTCTCGAGCTCATAAATGTAAGGAATTCTATTGAATATAGTAACCCACTATATATACATACACACACACTGCAATATCCCAAGTGTATCGCTTTGTCCTCAGATCTATGGCCCCTATCACCTTATCTGTGTACTCCTGCTGTATCAGCTAAAAGTCATTTGTATGTGTGCTATCACTTAGCGGTTTATCTGAGGTAAACAGTAACTGTCCGCAGGCTTACTGGGTAGGAAGCTCCTCTTTATCTCTCACTGCTGAATCACTGACTTGATGAGGGTCCATAGCCTCTTTCAAATGTTGACAAACTGTTCTTCCACACATTGTCATCTGGGTTGAGTCAGTAAGTGCACACACAGAAATGTTTTGCAAAGTCTTATGAAAATGTAAGGCTTCTTATTGGACAAGTCCAGGTAGTCCCTCCCTCTTTCAGTCCTTTTTTTCTTCCGTATGATGCCGAATGAATGCAACCTATGGCCCAACCTATGGGTTGGGCCAACACTTGGTTGGTTGCTATTATGAGGTTGGATAGAATAGATAAATTAATTGTTGCGTTCACATCACTCCATCATAGCTGTGCTGAGTGACCGGTCCAATATGGTAACAAGTGGAAATGCCGGATTAATTCATGTTCAGTGTTAGCCCCTATTCAAGTCAGTTTTGTTGAAAGCCTTTGGAAATCGGAACAGTTCCCTTCCACCTATAAATCTGAAATGATTAAATGGGTATAAGATATATATGAAAATTCCACCAAGCCCATCAAAAGGAAGGGTAAAGCAATGACTATCTTTTTAAACCTATCCGATTCCTTCGTATTTCCCCAGAGTGCCTAGGAATATGGGCTAGGCCACTAGGGCCTGATTTGGAATTTGTAAAGCTATTATGCCTGGCTTCTGTCACGTGCTAGTCACAGGCCTGGGCATTTCCAGTCCTCAGGGGCCTGATTGGTGTTACACTTTCCCCCATCCCTAGCAAACACACCTGATTTAAACTAATTGTATTTTTAACTGAAGATCATGATTAGTTGATTATTGGAGTCTGGTGTGTTACCTGGGGAAAAAGTGTGACACCAATCAGGCCCCCGAGGACTGGAATTGCCCAGGCCTGCGGCAGGTAGCCTGGTGGTTAGAGCTTTGGGCCAGTAACCGAAAGGTTGTTAGATTGAATCCCCGAGCTGACAAGGTAAACATCTGTCGTTCTACCCTTGAACAAGGCAGTTAACTTACTGTTCCTAGGCCGTCATTGTAAATAAGAATTTGTTCTTAACTGACTTGCCTAGCTAAATACATTAAAAAATATATATATTCAATACATTCACATTACAGCAATGCTATGTAAAGCATAGATCATTTACCTATGTATCTCATGTAAAGTTGTAAAAAAATAAAGTTTCCCAGGCCTGTAGCTAGTGCCTTGTTGGTTGTCACACTCCCCTTGAGTCCTTTGTTGTCTAATACATCCCTCCCACTCATGAGGGCCAGACAATGGTGTATGTCTTTATTGAGTGGCAGGGGCACACTTGGAGGGGCATACCTCCAAGTGGCGCACCTGGTCTGAAATGATTGAAACCCTTGATTAAAGATGCAATAATGACCTGTATAAAATAAATTATTTAAATACTGGGCTATATTATATGGTCAGAACTTTTTTGGGGGAAATTCTATTTTATATTTGAAGATTGTTTAACAAGTAATATTTTTTCTCAAAGGTAGGGGTCAAAATGATTGACACCCCTAAAGATTCTTATAAATAGAGTAGTCAAGTCTTTAGTATTTGGTCCCATATTCCTAGCACTTAATGATTGTGATTCTACAAACTTATTGGATGCATTTGCTGTTTGTTTTGGTTGTGTTTCAGATTATTTTGTGCCCAATAGAAATGGGGAAATAATGTATTGTTTAATTTTAGAGACACTTTTATTGTAAATAAGACATCCACATTAATATGGATGCTACCATGATTACGGATAATCCTGAATGAATCATGAATAATGAGTGAGAGTTACAGGGTCCAAGATCATACCCCCAAGACATGCTAACCTTCTCTGTTATTGGTAATGGTGAGATTGTTAGCATGTGTTGGGGCTATGATCTTTGACCCTCTTTCTGTTATCAAGGATCTCAAACATTTTGGACCCCCACTGTATGTTCTATACATTTCTATCTCAACGTTCTCTAACGATGACTCTCCTGAACACACCCTTGTTGACATTCCACCATGAGCCTAAACGGTGTGCATGGGTACATGTAAGGATATGGTCACAGACCTCCTCTAATGGTGGCATTGGTGTCCTGTTGGTTGCAATAAGCATTTTATGGTTGTAGATTTAAAGAGAAGGACCAACACTGTGTACTGTAGAGCTACAGTATAATGTTAAACTGTTTAGCTGCTCAGGTTGCTGGACTTTGGATAAAAACTACTTTGTTGACATGTGTGTTAAAGGAATAGTACACTCAAAATAAACATTGGCGTGAATTTCTACTTACCTTGGCTGTTGTCGACTGACGGAGGGCCTAGACAGTTTTGCATTATGGTAAAACTGAGGGATCCATTATCACGAATAGCTTATATAAATTGCAGGTGCAATACATTCACATTACAGCCATGCTATGTAAAGCATAGATCATTTACCTATGTATCTCATGTAAAGTTGTAAAAAAATTAATATTTAATCAAACCAATATTAACCCTCCATAATCATCTCTGACTTGTCTGTCTGCTTGCCCAGGTCACTGTCTGGTCCCCAAAAAGGTGGGTCACTGTCGAGGAGCCTTCCCTAGGTGGCACTACAACGGTGCGTCAGAGAAGTGCGAGGAGTTCATCTTCGGGGGCTGCAAGGGGAACCGCAACAACTACCTCTCCCTGCAGGAGTGCTCCGACGCCTGCCATGGCGTGTCAGGTACAATGAGATGGAGCGGACTGTCTGTAGCCGACTGTCTGCAGCCGACTGACTGCATGCCTGCCAGCTGTCTTTTCATATTCTCTCTTGCAAGTTGAATCGATTGTCTCTCGTTTTCATCCTACAGCTGTGTCAGGAAGAAGTATTGGCGTGCCTACTGAAGGTGAGTAATGCTAACAAATTTATGGGTGCATAAACACTTCACAATATAAACACTATACACAACTAAAACACTATTCACCATATAAAAAGGTGAATGAACTGTGTTTACTTGCATGCGTACATACTATCCACCACATCTCCGTTAAGTAAGTGTGTGTGTGTGGTTTAGGGGAGGTTTGTGGCTCCCCCTGTAACTCCGGTCAGTTTACTTGTGACAACGGCTGCTGTCTGGATGAAGTCCTGGAATGTGACACGGTGGCTCAGTGCAGCGACGGCTCTGACGAGGCATCCTGCGACAAACGTGAGTCCACACGCAAACATACACACAGCAGTTTTTACTTAAATGGCTACACGGACTGAGTTTACCTTTTTGTATTTTAATTATTTTATTGCACTGTCTATGCACACTCACAGGACTCTACACACTCATGCACACTGACCTCTCTCTCACACACAACATGCACACACATTTATACTGACTCTATACACACACACACACACACACACACACACACACACACACACAATCATATACGGTGCTGTTTATCATATCCTGATGCCAATATCTATACATATCTACCTATATCACTCCAGTATCCCTGCACATTGTAAATATGGTATTGGAGCTGACTTACCCTGTATACTCTATAGCTTCTTACTTACTTGTTGTGTGTTTTTGTTCTACCTTATGTTATTTGTAGTGCTACATTAATATTGTTTACTGCAGTGTTGTTGGGTTTAGAGTTTGCAAGAAAGCCATTTCTCTGTACTTGTGCACGTGACATTAACTTGAATCTTATCAACTGCAATGAAAACAAGGAAGTCTGCTAAGTCTCAGGTCACTTTACCTCACACATGATCAAAAACATCTTAGTTTTAGACCATCCTTAAAGAGTGACTCTTAAAAGATTGCTGAGGTACTCTTCATGAATACAACAAACTGCTAAACGTTCCCATGCTGTGTTTGTACAGCAACTTAACATGATGCTTGTTTTGGCAGTGAACCAGACCTTCACTCGTCTGCTGAACATTGATGTGGACAAAAGTAGGGGTGAGTTGATTTTGATTTTCACACCCAAGCTTACTATAGCCCCTTATAAACCCTTACCAAAGCAATACCATTTATCCTACTACAGCCCTAGCACCCATACCTCGACCCTATTTACCAGTCACAACTCTAGTGTGCTTACTATCGTCCCAGCCCTAGATGCCCTGCCCAATCCTAGTTCCCCTACTACAGTCACAACCCAAGTATCCAGTCCACACAGTCCTGTAGTGGACAATACCTTTATCACATCTGTCTCGTCTGTCTGTCTCTCTCTCTCTCAGCACGCTGCACCGAGACCCCCAGGACGGGGCCGTGCCGTGCCAGCCACTCCCTCTGGTACTATGACCCGCTCAACAGGAAGTGCCATCGCTTCACATACGGGGGCTGTGACGGCAACGACAACAACTTTGACGTGGAGGAGAGCTGCAAAGAGACCTGCAAGGGCGTGACAGGTACAGAACTCTAGGCCTGTATTCAGTCTCCGAGTAGGAGTGCTGGACTAGGATCAGTTTAGCCTTTTAGATCATAATGATTAAGATTAGGAGGACCTGATCCTAGATCCTGGGCGGCAGGTAGCCTAGGGGTTAGAGCGTTGGTCTCGTAACCAAAAGGTTGCAAGATCGAATCCCCGAGCTGACAAGGTAAAAAATCTGTCGTTCTGCCCCTGAACAAGGCAGTTAACCCACTAGGCCCACTAGGCCACTAACCCACTAGGCCGTCATTGAAAATAATAATTTGTTCTTAACTGACTTGCCTAGTTAAATAAAGGTTCAATAAAATCAGCACTCCTACTTTGAGACACTCTTTGAACAACTGAGCTACAGTTTAGGGCTGCGTTCAGCAAAATGTTATGGAATGTTCAGATGTTAAAATACAAAAATATAGTATTTTCAACTGATCGACATGTAGAGGAAGGAATCATGTCAGTTCTATTTATGGTAGTTCTATCTGCAACAGTTATTACTTTGCAGCTGTATTGTTCAACGTAGTGCTCTTTTGATCTACTGTATTTATTTCAGGTCTGTCTCCTTTAAGTCTCTGTGTGGTCAAGCAAACGTTTTCAAAGGCTTTGAGGTCAAGCAACATGGACCATTTATTCTTAATGGCTGGGTGTCTTTTTCTCTATAGAACATGACGTGTTTGCAAGGGGAATGTTTGAACGCTACGAGGAAGAGGAAAGTGAGTCCGGTAAGAACCCGTCTGTCTATACCTCCCTCCTCCGGGAGTTAGAACCTGTCTGTCTATACCTTCCTCCTCCGGGAGTTAGAACCCGTCTGTCTATACCTTCCTCCTCCGGGAGTTAGAACCTGTCTGTCTATACCTTCCTCCTCCGGGAGTTAGAACCTGTCTGTCTATACCTTCCTCCTCCGGGAGTTAGAACCCGTCTGTCTATACCTCCCTCCTCCGGGAGTTAGAACCCGTCTGTCTATACCTCCCTCCTCCGGGAGTTAGAACCCGTCTGTCTATACCTCCCTCCTCCGGGAGTTAGAACCCGTCTGTCTATACCTCCCTCCTCCGGGAGTTAGAACCCGTCTGTCTATACCTCCCTCCTCCGGGAGTTAGAACCCGTCTGTCTATACCTCCCTCCTCCGGGAGTTAGAACCCGTCTGTCTATACACAGTGCTTGACTTGGGTGGGAGGTCACTGGAGCTGAGTACCAGCACCTCAAATGTTCTACTGATTGAGCTCCAGTTCCTCTTATAGAATATTGGCTCAAAGGTATTGTGGAGCTTCTACACCTAAACATAAACAGTACTGGAACCTTTTTCAGTCCATGTCGAGCACTGTATATCTCCGCCACTGTCATCTCTTGTTAGTGGAAAAACATGCTAAAAGTTTGTCAGTTGGTCTGCCTTGTTGTGCTTTCTCAGCATTCTCTAGTGTACATAGCCAGAGTGTATTCCATATACAGTGGGGACATTTGGGCTACATCACTTTTCAAGAGGAAAGCCCAGAATCTTCCCCTGATCTGTTTAGTTGTCGAAACCAGTGGTTCTCACATGATTCTTCTCGCCTAGCACCAATATATCTCATTCAATTATTGGCTTGAAAAGTTGAATCGGGTGTGTTATTGCAGGTCTGGAACAAAAATCCTGTGAGAACCACTGGTTTAGACAACTAAACGCTGGTCTAAACCATCATTTAGTCTGAATGCTTCTGTTCCTCCAGGCTCCATCGCTATAGCTATAGTGTTAGCGGTAGCCATCATGGCGGTGCTGGCTGCCCTGGGTTACTGCTTCCTGAAGCATAGGAAGGACCGTTCGCAGCACCAACCCGTGGCCACCAACGTCCCCCATGTTGCTTTCGAAGAACGAGACACCCTGGTTTACAACACCACCACCAAGCCTGTCTGAACCAATTGGCACCTGCCTGGCTTTCAGGACCTTGTTTTATTGTGTTCATGCGTATACACTGACCTAACCAGAGCAGGACCAGACCAATAAATACACACACTGACCTAACCAGAGTAGGACCAGACCAATAAATACACAAATCTCCCACACAGGTCTAAACACTCCAGAGGCAGTCAGTAAGTGAGGAATTTAAGCAACATTTCATTTGAATAGAGCTTTGGCTCTTGCTTGGGCTCCTCCTTGGACAACCGGTTTTTGCTTTCACAGAATTTTGCATTAAGGAGTTGATACATTAGCATGCTCTGTCACAACCATTCTGCGGAGCTTGAGTGAACGAAAAGTATGAGACATGGGCACAAATCCAAATACTATAACTGTGTGGGCTTTTATAATTGTGTTTTGTATGGAACACATTCTCAGGGGGGGAAGAATTCTGTACTAGGTTTTTCTTAAGATTTATTTTTTTCTGTAACTTTTTAAATTGTATTTATAAAATGTGATTGGTGCTAGGGTTGAGGTTTGCATTAGGCGTTTGTTTTGTCATGAAAATTCATAAGGAATACCAGATTTAAATGTAGGTACCAATAAGTGATCTATGTACATTTTTACTTACTGAAATGATTCTGTTACTATTATTTTTATGCACCAGCGTGTCTGTGTATTCAATTGTTATCATACTGTAATCGTTTCTTACTTTAAGTAACAACCATGACCTAGATCGTAAGGTAGGTGTCTGTTTTTTAATGTTCTATGTTTTGGTTTTTAATGTTTTGGTTTTTAATGTTCTATGTTTTGTGTTTTCTTTAACTGTAATAAAATCGTAATTCCATAATAGAACGTTGTGGTGTTAATATATAATATATACAGGGCATTACATGTTTCAGTTTAGTCACTAGATGGCGATATTTCACCAATGTATGCACAATATGCCTTGTGCATCATTGGTCATCTCCAAATCAATAGACCCAAACCACTATCCATTAGTATGTCAAATTCTTTGAGTTTGATTTGGAAATTAGGAATTGCATGCCTGTGGAATATGAGTAGCCTACGTAGCTACATTGCTTGGTCCAGTCACATGCTGTCTTATAATTACGGTATGTAGAGCATGGTTGGTCAATATCCTCCGAGGATATATCCTGAAAGTAATCTCTCCTTAGAGACATATTTAGTTCTGGGTGCTGATTATTAGAGTGAAAGCAATTCAAAATTGTCAAAATAGAATTTAAATTGACTTGTATGTAACACAATCACCTACTTGTTCTGAATATGCAAACACAGTTTGGCATCCTCCCCAAATTTCATAATCAAATGCGTAACAAGCCCAAATTATATTTTGCCTTCATGATTGCTTTTGGCTTAAGCTTGTGTATGCTTTCTCCTTCCAAGTGAATACTTTCCCCAAGCAATTTGAAGATTCCTGACAGGTCCTGACTTGCGTGGACCTGCCCTTAGTTTGTTTACCTCCAGAATAGGGTCACCTGTAGATGTTAGACTTCCTGCTTGGTAATGCAATCTGAGCTTGTTCAGTCTTGGTGTGTTTCTTGACTGATTCCCTGTTGGGTTATTGTTTGTCCCACTTCAGACACTGTAGCCTATTTAGCCCTTTAAACTCTCCAAATCCCCAGAATGAATATAAGAACTCAAGAAATCTGTAATTTACAAAACATTGCCGAGGATGTTTTAGTTGCGCAATTTTATATTAACTAAGGTGTTTGGTGCAGTATTTTTCAAGTAAAAAAATGTGCGACATGTCTTTGGTTATCAAAGTCAGACTGCTGGGCAGGTCTGTGTACCTGTCTATCCTATTGAATAGAGAGGAATCACCACAGCTGTTCACCCCATGTTAGTGGGCAAATGTACATATTCAAATTAAAACCCAGCCTTCATTTACCGTGGTGAAGCATGGATGTTCCAAACTCCGTTTAGACGAGAGTGACTTTATGACCAACATTATCCTAACAGTTTCTAGTACATTTTGACACTAGAATAACTCCGTCTCACATTGATGCCACATAGGCCATTTTCGAAGGCTCTTGCTGCTTTTTAAAGGCACTCACTCTAAGGTTAGAGTAAGGGGCAAAGGTAATCTGATTGTACTGTAGATCAATGATATGTTTTAACCGTAGATGACGAACAGGGACGCTGTTTTGAATCCGCGCAGCTATTTTGGAACTCAATTTAAAAAAAAATACGATTCTGGAAGCTATAGAAATGCATTTATTAATGTCAAAATAATTCTTTGACATATTTTCTATTTAAAAAATGTTGTCCTGTCCCCATTTAAAATAAAGAAATACTTACAGTACCAGTCGAAAGTTGACACACCTACTCATTCAAGGGTTTTTCTTTATTTTTACTATTTTCTACATTGTAGAATAATAGTGAAGACATCAAAACTATGAAATAACACATGGACTCATGTAGTAACTAGAAATGTTAAATCAAACTATATTTTAGATTTATTCAAAGTAGCCAGCCTTTGCCTTGATGATAGCTTTGTACACTCTTGGCATTCTCTCGACCAGCTTCACCTGGAATGCTTTTCCAACAGTCTTGAAGGAGTTCCCACATATGCTGAGAACTTGTTGGCTGCTTTTCCTTCACTCTGCGGTCCAAATCACCCCAAACCATCTCAATTGGGCTGAGTTCGGGTGATTGTAGAGACCAGGTCATCTGATGCAGCACTCAATCACTCTCCTTGGTCAAATAGCCCTTACATAGCCTGGAGGTGCGTAGGGTCATTGTCCTGTTGGAAAAACAAACAATAGTCCCACTAAACGCAAACCAGACGGGATGGCGTATCGCTGCAGAATGCTATGGTAGCCATGCTGGTTAAGTGTGCCTTGAATTCTAAATAAATCACAGACAGTGTCACCAGCAAAGCACCATCACACCCCTCCTCTATGCTTGACAGTGGGAACCACACATGCAGAAATCCTCCCTTTACCTACAATGCGTCTCACAAAGACATGGCGGTTGGAAGTAAAAATCTCAAATTTGGACTCATCAGACCAAAGGACAGATTTCCACCAGCCTAATATCCACTGCTCGTGTTTTTGGCCCAAGCAAGTCTCTTCTTATTATTGGTGTCTTTTAGTAGTGGTGTCTTTGCAGCAATTTGACCATGAAGGCCTGATTCACGCAGTCTCCTCTGAACAGTTGATGTTGAGATATGTCTGTTACTTGAACTCTATGAAGCATTTATTTGGGCTGCAATTTCTGAGGCTGGTAACTCTAATAAACTTATCCTCTTCAGCAGAGGTAACTCTGGGTCTTCCTTTCCTGTGGCGGTCCTCATGAGAGCCAGTTTCATCATAGCGCTTGATGGTTTTTGTGACTGAACTTGAAGAAACGTTCAAAGTTCTTGAAATTTGACTGACCTTCATGTCTTAAAGTAATGATGGACTGTCGTTTTTCTTTGCTTATTTAAGCTGTTGTTGCCATAATATGGACTTGGTCTTTTACTAAATAGGGCTATCTTATGTATATCACCCCTACCTTGTCACAACACAACTGATTGGAATAAACGCATTAAGGAAAGAAATTCCACAAATGAACTTTTAACAATGCACACCTGTTAATCGAAATGCATTCCAGGTGACTAACTCATGAAGCTGGTTGAGAGAATGGCAAGAGTGTGCCAAGCTGTCATCGGGGGAAAAGGGTGGCTACTTTTGAAGAATCTAAATATGAAATATATTTGGATTTGTTGAACACTTTTTTGGTTACTTCATGATTACATATGTGTTATTTCATAATTTTGATATCTTCACTATTATTCTACAATGTAGAAAATATCAAAAAAATTAAGAAAAACCCTTGAATGAGTGGATGTGTCTCAACTTTTTATCTGGTACTGTACATGTGATTTTGTCCTTGAAACATTTTATTGAAATACTGCTCCTTCTAGGGAGTGCCAATATGGCGGCCGGTGTCCATTAAGCCTCTCATTGGCCAGTACATAGCATAAGCAATCCAGGGTTTATATACATCATTGCTATAGATCTGTGGTAAGGGGCAGCTTTTAACTTGCTTCCAGTGACATGACGGTACTGTAGGCCTTCTTGCCTGAGAATAATAGCCGCAGTATGCATGATATGCTAAACAGTATATGCTTTATTCAGGAGGGGGAGTGTGTAGTGTCCATATCAATTTCCCATCCACAAGGGTCACATGCAGATAATCTATTGACTCCCCCATTTCCGATATGAAATGATTGTGTGGGTATAAACAATTTAACTAGGTTACGTTTCTGCCATATTGCTTAATCTTTCCAGTCCTTTCATATCTGTGATGTGAAGTAAACACAGACTTTGGGATAGGACAACACTTTATAGAATGTTCTTTTTTCATGTCCACCTTTTCCACAAAACACTCTTATGATGTGTTCAAAATATTGTGTTATGTGATGTTCTGTCAGGGGTCAACGCAAGGTCATGGTTACAAATTTGATGCATCACAATTCTCCCACAGCAGCTGGGAGAACAGAAACTGTTTGAGGTGATTGAGAGATACCATAGATAGTTCAGATAATATCTTTCACCTTCCTGGAAAAGACAGACTAGGGAAACGACTAGATGGGACAACTAAACAAGCGGTGGGTGTGGATTAATGGAAACTTGCTCAACACCATTCTCACACCAGTT
This sequence comes from Salvelinus alpinus, assembly GCF_045679555.1. NCBI lineage: Eukaryota > Metazoa > Chordata > Actinopteri > Salmoniformes > Salmonidae > Salvelinus > Salvelinus alpinus. The sequence continues at coordinate 15,694,042 of NC_092112.1, forward strand.
CAATACTTTTTAATCCCTCAGGGAGAGGGAATGACTGCAAGATCCATCACTCTCACACACTCAGCCGGCAGGTTGCATTTGTATGTGTAACGGATGTGAAATGGCTAGCTAGTTAGCGGTGGTGCGCGCTAATAGCCTTTCAATCGGTGACGTCACTTGCTCTGAGACCTTGAAGTAGTGGTTCCCCTTGCTCTGCAAGGGCCGAGGCTTTTGTGGAGCGATGGGTAACAATGCTTCGTGGGTGACTGTTGTTGATGTGTGCAGAGGGTCCCTGGTTCGCGCCCGGGTCGGGGCGAGGGGACGGACTAAAGTTAAACTGTTACGTATGCATTCAAGTCAGACATGCTTTAATGTAGGCTATTTCTCACAGCTATTTGTCTGACATTGCGATGCTGTTACCATAGATTATCTATGGTTTTTATACTGGTGGAGCGGGGATAGATGCCAAATATGGACAGTAGTAGTCCTTGCAGGTGTAACAATTCCAACACAGTGTTCAATTTTATTCTTACACATTTGATAGTGATAGATATGTTATAAAATGTAATGTGGCATGACACCATCTTGCTTTTAGAGATTATGTGAGATAAAAAAAAACTAGATTACTAGAGAAACAAGCAAAAAAAATGGGGTCAGACTGTGCATTTATTTAGATATTTTTTTGGTGCATTCACCATCTCGTTGACTGAGGGGAACATGACACGTGTTGTCAAACCTACGTAGCCTACACCTTCAATAAACATGACCATTTTCGCATATTTTGGGACTGAGACAATACGAACACTAGCCTACAGTATTGCTCGTCACGCCAGCCCACTTTTTAAAAAATGCCTCGTGCATGTCAAGCAAAGGATGACTTCCTGCTGACGCATGTTTTAAATTTCATTATGCCGTGAAGAATCGTGGTGAATTTTAATCAAACGCTAGCTGTTAAACATTTAAAAAAAAATCTCTGTCGATAACTGTGTTTTCTTTATTTGCAGCGTTTTTTTGATGCTGACAAAAAGAAGATGCAAATATATATACATATATATATATTTAAACAAGTTCAACGAGGGACGCAGGGGAAAGGGGGCGGCGTTCACCAGTTAGTGAAATTCATGAAAACCACTGTACGGACAGAATCAAACACTACAGTTGGCCTACATCGTCTTGTCCAGGCGCAGTCAAACTCCTCGGAATTAGAAGAACGTTTTGAACTTTTAGGGTCATTGAAAAATTGTCAAATAATACTGCGAATGTAACCGCAACATTGTCGTGCCACAAGGAGTTCTCAGTAAAGTTTTAGAAACTTTCAGCACTGCGGTAAGTTGCAAAAGTTCATTTTAAGCCCTGTCAATTGATGAGATGTAAAAGGTTACAGCTGATACAGTATGATGATGTGTCGGAAATGTGCCTTTCGTCGAATTCGTTCGTCGGTTGTAAAAAAAAATCTGATTTCTTAAAGTTATTTATCTGTCTGTCTGAGGACATGGAGGACAAACAGCCTAATGTCGTGTTAGTTGTTGTATATGAGCAAACCGGCAGCTTAACGCAAATAATATGCAATTCTGTGGTCATCATCAGCTGATAACACTGAAAGACCATTGTTGAACAAAGGCTTTATGGTAACATTGTGACCCATTTTAAAAGTAACACGTTCAGATGCCTGAGAAAGCAGCTCTCATAGTTCTGAAACATGTTGGTAAAGTTGTTCTATTGTTGATTGTGTATGGTTGTGAAGAGTATATTAATGATCCAATGTTGGACCGCTTACATAAAGTTTAATCACTGACAACTTGTCATTCTGTCAATGCAAAAGAGAGAGACTACAAGTGGATGGCAGGTAGTCTAACAGTTAGAGCGTTGGTTGCTTGTTCAAATCCCTGAGCAAACTAGGTTAAAACAAATCTGTCGATCTGTCTGTCCATGAGCAGGGCACTAAACCCTAGTCACCATCAATAATGGCTGATCCCATGCCGTGACCCCACTTGCAGGAGGGGGAGTGGGATATGAAAGAAAAAAAATCACATTTCCATTTCACCTCACTTGTACAGGTTACACACTTGTACATATGTGGAACAGGACAAATATATGTACAGGTTACACACTTGTACATATGTGGAACAGGACAAATATATGTACAGGTTACACACTTGTACATATGTGGAACAGGACAAATATATGTACAGGTTACACACTTGTACATATGTGGAACAGGACAAATATATGTACAGGTTACACACTTGTACATATGTGGAACAGGACAAATATATGTACAGGTTACACACTTGTACATATGTGGAACAGGACAAATATATAAATGTATTTATCATAGGATGCAACGTGTCCATGAGCATCCATTTTGCCCCGGGGGCCGCATTCAGTGTTCAACGGAGGGCCGCTCGGAAAAGTTGCTGTTTCCTTGCTGGCAAAATTTGCAAACGATAGTCTTCTATTTTCGATACTCCCTGACCGTCAAGCTTTAGTTTCAGTGATTATTAGCGAACTGGACACGGTCAAGAAACTGTATAAATGTAAGTCCATTATCGTTTCTACCCAGTTTTGATTTGGTTGTAGTCATTTTAAAGTATATTAAACTTTTTTACTAAACCCACCCTCCGGCTCGCAGGCAGTATGTTTAATGTGTTTGACCCCTGTCCTCGAGGGAATCCCCTCTTGGACCGATGGGGACACCGATCTTGAGGTTGCAGACAGGGCTACATCAAACTGTGAGCCCGACTCATGTATGCATCTAAGTGCTATCAATCCTGTTTAATGGCCAAATCTCTCAATAGGAATAGTTAATTTCTTTGCAAAAAAAAATATATTTTTCAGCGATTTTTCTACCATACGTCCATATAGTATTTCACTAGCCTACATTTTCAGCCTCCGATTACTCCAAGGTAAGTTATTTAATACATCATTGCCTGCACCTTGAGTATGTGCGTCATTGTAGAGTCAACCCGGCAATTTGTCCATTTACATCAGATGATTGTATTACAACAGCCTGTGGGATAATTGCTCTGTTGGCCTAGAGATGGATTTGCTCCACCCTTTTCTAAACACCGCTAAGCCTGCTACTGCACCTGAGCATGGCCACCTGAAAAAATGACCATCACGTGCTGCCCAGTGCCCACTTGTGAAATCACACTGGCCGCAAGGCACTGATTTTGACATCTTTCTTGGAATCAGTAATGTGTTGTCGATAGTTCAATGTCTGGTATCTCTTTCTGAATGAGTTTTGATGGGCCAAAGGCCTTGCATTCCTTAGGTTAATGCCCTTTCAGACAGCACAGCCTGCAGACATATTCGATTAATCTCTGCATCTGTTGTGAATGTCTGTTCCTTTCACACTGAGAAGGATTCTACAGTTAATAACCAAGAATCATCTTCCTGCCACCTCCAGTGTCAAGCCTCAGTCACCTTCTGCATTACCATCCATGTTCATATCTTTCTTGCATAGCTATGTAGTGCCTGGGAATAGAGCTGGGCGGTATCCAGATTTTCATACAGTTTCTGTACCATAATGAGATATATGGTAATACCAGAAGTGCGCACAAGGGGCACTATTCAAAATCTTTACACACAAAACAATTTATGCAACAGGGATCTTGATCCAGGAGAGGACTGTATGTCTCTGCTGTAACCACCAAATTAATCTTGATGTCTAGCCACTTAGCTAGCAAGTAAGCAAATGTATAGCTGGAACCCTGAGCTGGATGACATTTATTTGATACATCTTAGATTTCTTATAGTTATACTTATAGTTAATCATAAGCAGTGGTGTAGCATGCAGCCTCCCGTGAGGTGGAGATGCCCCACCCCCCGGGTACGGAAAATCATACAGTCGGTATTTCGAAATACACCTGTAAATACGGTATAAACAATATATCGCCCGAGCCGACCTGTGAATATCTTTGTGGACCAATGAAACATAGCAACCGATCTCATCACAGACCTCGTTATCAGTGTCTTGGTCAACAGGAACAACCTTGTGGTTGTTATTTGGGCTTTGTACACTGTCACCGCTGAGCAAATAGATATTTGCTGTTGTGCATTGAGAACATGTAAAATGTTAGGGGATAATTTGTTTGTTTTTTATGTCAACGAGTCATTGTAAGATATGTTGAATCAATGGCCTAAGTTATAAGCAATGTTCACATGGAAATAATACAGCCCTTGCCAACACAAATGTGGTTGCCAGCAGGCTAGTCACTCTTTCCACTGGAAACATGCATATGACAGAGAATAATTGAGGTCACGGTATCTTTCTTTATTCAGATGGAGAGACTTCCATCAACATTTAAATGTGTGGAACGATACACGGAAATGCTGAAGGAATCAGTTACAGATAAAGGAAAACCGCACCTCAGAATGTTAGCTCTTTATCAGCGGTGTAAACCCTTCTTCCCATAAGCTGTTCTTCTTGCAGACATTCTTATTGGATATGGATGTGAAACTACATGTGTCCTTTAAAATACAGCGTAAACGTTCAAAGTCAAACCTCAATGCAGTTTTCCCTTTTATTGGCGATTGATTGAATTCAGTCTCGTAATGTTATAATACTGCGCATTCGGTCAGAGCCCTTGACTTTTTCCACATTTTGTTACGTTACAGCCTTATTCTAAAATTAGTTAAATAAAAAAAATCCTCATTAATCTACACACTATCACTAAGCGAAAAATGGTTTCTAGAAATGTTTGCAAATGATCTGGGGATCTGGGGAAGGAAAGCAAACATTTTAGCAACATTGAAGGTCCCCAAGAACACAGTGGCCTCCATCATTCTTAAATGGAAGAAGTTTGGAACCACCAAGACTCTCCCTAGAGCTGGCTGCCTGGCCAAACTGAACATTCGGGGGAGAAGGGCCTTGGTCAGGGAGGTGACCAAGAACCCGATGGTCACTCTGACAGAGCTCCAGAGTTCCTCTGTGGAGATGGGAGAACCTTTCAGAAGGACAACCATCTCTACAGCACTCCACCAATCAGGCCTTTATGGTAGAGTGGCAAGACGGAAGCCACTCCTCAGCGGTAGGGACTGGGCGACTAGTCAGGATCAAGGGAAAGATGAACAGAGCAAAGTACAGAGAGCTCCTTGATTAAAAACCTGCTCCAGAGTGCTCAGGACCTCAGACTGGGGTGAAGGGTCCCCTTCCAACAGGACAACGACCCTAAGCACACAGCCAAGACAACACAGGAGTGGCTTTGGAAAAGTCTCAATGTCCTTGAGTGGCCCATGCAGAGCCCGGACTTGAACCCGATCGAACATCTCTGGAGAAACCTGAAAATAGCTGTGCAGCGACGCTCCCCTCCAACCTGACAGAGCTTGAGAGGATCTGCAGAGAAGAATGGGAGAAACTCCCCAAATACAGGTGTGCCAAGCTTGTAGCGTCATACCCAAGAAGACTCGATGCTGTAATCGCTGCCAAAGGTGCTTCAACGAAGTACTGAGTAAAGAGTCTGAATACTTATGTAAATGTGATATCTGTTTTTTTTATACATTTGCAACAATGTCTGAACTTGTTTTTGCTGTGTCATTATGGGGTATTGTGTGTAGATTGAGGGAAAACAATTGTATATATTTTATAGTAAGGCTGTAACGTAACAAAATGTGGAATAAGTCAAGGGGTCGGAATACTTTCCGAATGCACTGTGTGTATATATAATATACTTTAAGGTTGTCCTCTCGCCATCCTCAATCATCAATCACGCCCTCATGCTGGGACTAGCATTGTGAAGCCATTTCTGAGTGGTGGAATGTGGAAAGTATGCAACAATAGGTCCCATGTGTACGGGCTAAGCAGTGTCAAGGCAGGGGCAGTGGTAGGCACACCCAGTTCCTCTCTGGGATGACGGAGTCTGGCCTGTGGCTCGCAACGCTGGGGTGCCAATCCACTCTCGCCATTTTTCTGATTCCAGACAGATAAAGGCCACCCTGTGGGAAAAGAAACCGTTAGCACAAAAAAAAAAAGGAAATATGAGCCATGTAGGCCTACAAAGGCACCAAGCCTCAAGAACTCCATGATCCTCAAGACATTTGTGTCCTATATTGCCTGTTGCTGAGATCTGGTTGATCAGCGGCAGCTTCGTGAATCAGGTGCAACTGGCCCTGGAGATAGAAAGCATGTTTGACATTTGCTGCGATTGTCTCCCGATGAATTTCTGCCCCCATCGACATGTGGCAAAGGTCTGTGATGGAAATATGAAAACAATGCGGTACAGTGTGTCAACAGTCTGTCGTTCATTGGACAACTGAGGCATGTGGTATAGTTTTTACGGTCTTTGTTTGGAACATAATGCTCAGTCAACATGCCATCGCTATTCATGTATCTGGGACCTTCGGTCTGTACATACAATTGTTTGACTACTACTACCTTGAACAGATGGCTGACTAGTAAATGCAGTACAATGTCCTCCGTAATGGTCCAACAGCTACGGCTGTATTTTGCTCTCTGACATTATACCATGGCATGCTTACAATAATCTATACTGTTGCCATGACGACATGTAAATTATCAAGCTTTCTGCTTAGGTTCTTTATAGCCAAGTGTGTGTTGCTAACCCTACAACCACGAACGGCACATACACAAATGAAGGAAACCCTGCTCTAACAAGGACAGTCAATGGTGGTGGTGCAGGAAGCCTACTGCGTTTGTGGAAGGAGGGCTTTGAAATGCTCCGCTGGGCCCAGTCCACATGCCATGAATTCTCCATTTTACTACAGTCTGCCTGCGGTCCAACTCAGATTTCACACAATGGACTGGGGATGGAATGCTGTATGAATACACTCACAAGGAAGAGTCTGCTTTATGTAGACAGTTACTCCTGATGCTCTAATCTAATGAGTATTTTCTATCTGTAGTCAACAGTATGGTGTACACTGTACTCCCCCTAATATATATGTATGTGTACAGTACCAGTCAAAAGTTTAGACACGCCTACTCAAGGGTTTTTCTTTATTTTTACTATTTTCTACATTGTAGAATAATTGTTAAATCAAACTATATTTTAGATTCTTCGAAGTAGCCACCTTTTGCCTTGATGACAGCATTCTCTCAACCAGCTTCACCTGGAATGCTTTTCCAACAGTCTTGAAGGAGTTCCCACATATCTCAAATTTGGACTCATCAGACCAAAGGACAGATTTCCACCGGTCTAATGTCCATTGCTCGTGTTTCTTGGCCCAAACAAGTCTCCTCTTCTTATTGGTGTCATTTAGTAGTGGTTTCTCTGCAACAATTCAACCATGAAGGTCTGATTCACGCACTCCCCTCTGAACAGTTGATGTTGAGATGTGTCTGTTACTTGAAACATTTATTTGGGCTGCTATCTGAGGTGCAGTTAACTCTAATGAACTTATCCTCTGCAGCAGAGGTCTAATGCACTGCATCTCAGTACTAGAGGCGTCACTACAGACCCTGGGATCGATTCCAGGCTATATCACAAACGGCCGTGTTTGGGAGTCCCATAGGGCCGTGCACAATTGGTCAAGCGTCGTTAGGGTTTGGCCGGGGTAGGTCGTCATTGTAAGTAAGTATTTGTTCTTAACTGACTTGCCTAGTTAAATAAAGAAAAAACTTCCTGTTGCATTCCTCATGACAGCCAATTTCATCATAGCGCTTGATGGTTTTTGCGATAACTAAAATATATATTTTGATTTGTTTAACACTTTCTTTGGATACTACATGATTCCATATGTGTTAGTTCATAGTTTTGATGTCTTCACTATTACTCTACAATGTAAAAATAAAGAAAAACCCCTGGATGAGTAGCTGTGTCCAAACTTGACTGGTACTGTGTGATTTTTATATATTTATCACACACACAGGTCTTGCCTTAACCACTCACAGGATTTGTAAATAATATCCTAGCACAAGCTTCACAGTAGTACCATTCTGGAAGTCTGAACGGGTCATTGAGTAAGAAGACAAAAGGTATAGCAGAATAGGTGTGCCTGATGGCAGTGGCACAACAATGCTGCCTTGGGTGGTTTTCAAATGACCCACTCTCTCTGGAGAGCTTGGTTCAGGAAGCTGTAGTAAGGGACCCCCCTTCAACCCTTACAGGATGAGGCCTTTCCTGTTTGGAAAGGAGAGCAAGCCAATCCCCGTCAGGGTGTCTTCCTTCAGAAAATAGGAGTGCCCTTTTTAAGGGCCTTTAAAATTCCAGAACAGATTCAGCGTAGTCCTGGACTTGTTGAATGGAGACTCCCAAAGTGCTTTTTAGTCCAGGTCCAGCCATGAACTATGTCCAGGAAACGGGCCCTAAGTGGACCCCACAAGATAATTGCTGAAGCCATCAGTGCACTTTCCAAAGTGAATCTTTGGTAATTAGATTTATCTTCTAAATGACTGGAGTTGTGTATCAGGTTTACTCTGAGCTAGGTATGTTATTGGTAATTGAATGAATGGTGGTGCATGTGTATAGTGACTTTTTATTTTAAGAAAGTGGGATGCAAAGCAAGCAGACTACATCGTAAGCATAAGGTAGGTTTGTTCACAGTTTTTGGGGAAATATTTAATTGTCGGGTGAAGTGCTGTTTGAATGACGTGGCACTCCTTTAAAAATGATCACAGCACTTGTGAAAAAGACACCCACATCTTGTCAACTGTTGAAGGCTTCTTAGTACATGTCTTGTCTTGTCAAAGGACAATAACAAGCAACAAGACCTGCCTTCAATGAGTCTGTTGTGCTCATTTGAGGTGTGGAATTTTTGCTGCTTCCATCATGTCGTCTTCTGTTTTCATTGCTCATCAATGACGTCAGTGACTCTCAAATTGTCCAAATGTTGAAACAAACAACAAACTGTTCTTATCAAGAATCATTCTAAGCAGAAGAAAATACAGGTTTCACAATCTCAACGATTTGCCACCAGGGATGAGCTCAGCCAATGTGTATCTCCTGCCAGCAGAACTCATGATTATGAAATGATTCCATTCCATAATCTGCCTCATATCATGATTATACGTGTAAGGCGTTTGTTGGCCAGTTCCATTTCTCATGTTCAGACCTGAAGCAGTCTTAGATGTAGCAACACATGAACCAAAAACACACCAACAAATAGAATGGCCTCCATCTTGAGGCAAAACACAAGCTCTCAAAATTTAGATTAGACTTTAGCCAACAGGTGGTTGGATATATAAATTAAAAAAAATCAATGACAGGGCCTCCCGAGTGGCGCAGTGGTCTAAGGCACTGCATCAGTGCCAGCTGTGCCACTAGAGATCCTGGTTCAAGTCTAGGCTCTGTCGCAGCCGGCCGCGACCGGGAGACCCATGGGGCGGTGCACAATTTGGCCCAGCGTCGTCCTGGTTAGGGGAGGGTTTAGGCGGCAGGGGATGTTCTTGTCCCATCGAGCACTAGCGACTCCTGTGGCAGGCTGGGCGCAGTGCACGCTGACACGGTCGCCAGGTGTATGGTGTTTCCTCCGACACATTGGTGCGGCTGGCTTAAGGGTTAAGTGGGCATTGTGTCAAGAAGCAGTGGTTGGGTTGTGTTTCGGGGGACTCACTGCTCTCGACCTTTGCCTCTCCCGAGTCCATACGGGAGTTGCAGCAATGAGACAAGACCGTAACGACCAATTTGATACCAATAATAAAATCAATGACATACTAATGATAATACAGAATCGATTTGTATACTCCATTTTCATGGAAACACCATACACCTGGCGACCGTGTCAGCGTGCACTGCACAGTAGCTAGGTTTCCATCCAACAGATTGTCATGCAAATATTCTAAATCTGCATTTTCCCAGCGGAGATGTTTCCATTAAATTGACTTGTTGTAGATAGAAGGTTTTACCTGATGACGTAGTTCTCATAAACATTAGTTTTGTGGTTTACAAGTTACATGTCTTTCCATCAAATTTTTACCTCTTCTGATCATTTTGTTCACCATTTTTTTTTCACCCAACATGGCGAATGTGCCCACTCTGGTTTTGGTACATGCGCTGTAGCCAACAGCTCGCAGATACAGTGTGGGTAGGCTACAGTACCTACACGATGAAATGATTATGGACAAAATAGCAACGTCATTTTTATTTGTCAAACAGCAGCCAAGCATCGATCATCATGTCACCAGAATAAGACCCTGGATATTTATTGGAAAGGAGCATCAAGTTCATCACCGTGCACTTTCACCTCCCTGTGAAGTTCATCACCGTGCACTTTCACCTCCCTGTGAAGTTCATCACCGTGCACTTTCACCACCCTGTGAAGTTCATCACCGTGCACTTTCACCTCCCTGTGAAGCTCATCACCGTGCACTTTCACCACCCTGTGAAGTTCATCACCGTGCACTTTCACCACCCTGTGAAGCTCATCACCGTGCACTTTCACCACCCTGTGAAGTTCATCATAACTTATTTCATCTGTAGCCTAATAAACTGCATGGTTTCCTGAGTCGTAATGGGAGGACCCCACATGTCATCGTGTGACTCCCAAGTTTATTTTGATATGATATTGGTATATCAATATTTGCAAATGGTGTTTCCACCGCCATCATTTGAGAAACAAAATGATATCCCACCTTGCCTAGCGTATTTCGTTTTGCCTACATTTGGAAAGTTTACAAACAAATTTGAGGTTTCCATCAGGCCTTGTGACTTAAAAAAAATATATATATACTTTACTTGCATAAAAAGGTTGGATGGAAACCTGGTTAGTGTGTGAAAATGTAAACACGTTTGAAATAATAACGAAAGACCATTCCATTAAATATATATATTATTCTCCCTGGGCAAACTGGCAAATCTATTCCAGCTTAATGCGTGATGGTCCATATTCCATATATAGCCTATCAACTGACATCTTTCCCAGTAGGGGAATGTGTCACTCCCAGAGTCCTCTAGGGCCTCATTGGAGTGGAGTTTTAGGGATGAATCCTCACATTTCCTCTCACAGGAAGTCTCTGAAACTGAGGGGGCGGATTCACCACATGGGCCTATTTTTAGTACATTTCTAACACTTATGGGGATTACCTCCTACCCAGAAAAATGGTCCCACTCATTATTTTATTTAACCTTTATTTAACTAGGCAAGTCAGTTAAGAACACATTCTTATTTTACAATGACTGCTTACCCCGGCCTAACCATGGGACTTCCAATCACGGCCGGTTGTGATACAGCCTGGAATCGAACCAGGGTCTGTAGTGACACCTCTAGCACTTAGATGCAGTTCCTTAGACTGCTGTGCCACTTGGGAGCCCTAAGATAAGCTTCTGGAATTTGACGAGCGTGTATGACAGTTTGAGTGAAAAAAGTGAGTCTTCCCATTTTGTCTGCTGGCCCTTATCTGAAGGGTTGACTGGAAGCCCTACAGTAAGGGTTCTTATAGTCTACAGTGTTTCTAGTGTAGTGACATCATACACATTTTGTGAACTAGAAATGCCACCGAGCGTGTAAGGCAATGCGTTTGAAAGTGTGTCTCAAGAAATCTGCAACGCAATGGGTGGTACAACTCATAATAATGCTGCTTTCTGACATCACAGTTCTCTAAAACAGGGTCTCCCAAACTCTGTCCTGGGGCCCTCCCTGGGTGTACATTTTGATGTTGTTGCGCTAGCTCTACACAGCTGATTCAAATAACTAACTCTTCATCAAGCTTTGATTATTTGAGTCAGTTGTTTAGTGCTAGGGCAAAAACCAAAATGTCCACCCAGGGTTTGGGAAACCCTGCTCTAAAACATATGTAATGCATAGAGTACACCACATTTACCCAAAACTTCAGCTGTTTGAAACAAGTTTAGGTTTTTGAGTATTGAGGCACATGGACATGCTAAATGTATTAGCTGCAGCTCTTGCATGTGTCATTACAGCTAATGATTGCTATCCTCGCTCTTTCTTATGGGGCATTCACACCAAATATTTGTCTTTTTTTTAGTTTTCCGCTTAGTTGGTTAGTTTGGACTTAACAATGTACTGTGGTTCGCTCAAAGTGTGGTCTGATTCCATTTGCACCATGGTGCGGTTCAAAGCAGGTGAGAAATATTATTGATTGTTTGACTGCGAGCGTTTGATGAAATGCACACAGTAGCCTTCCTTAACTTAATATCTCTGAAACATTTTGTCAGTAGCAGCACATTTGAGGCATCTGATGCAGATTAGGGGAGAGGGCGCTATAACCTACCAGGGAAATAGGTTACTGAATCTAGCCTGTTCACTAGCGGTTACAACAGCTATGGTTTTCTCCCGCATGTTGGAAGACCAAAGCAAAACTAATGATGTTTGGGACACAAGTTATTCTTCTTGATAATCATAGAATGGATTTAGCATGAGACATTTTCCTCCAATAAAACAACTGACTTGAACACGTGGTTGTCTAGGCATTTGAGTTCATTTGGCAACAAGAAAGCAACCGGACCAACCAAAATATATACAATGTAGCAAATAATCAAGGTTATTTGAACTATAGCTCAGAACTGTGTGAAATCGCCCTTAGAAGAGTCTAACTTGCATCCATGAGGGTCATTGCCAGAGTGGTCCTCATTATTAGTACCCATTTCAAAGACTCATTGAATGGGTCGTAGACCCTACAACCAGTTATGTTGTCAGGATTCAGGAAGTGAGCCAGTCAGCATGTTTTGTTGAAGCTTCTTTTCTTGCTTTGTCCTCATTCTCTTCCCATCCCTGTCCCCTCTGGCTTGTTTTGTTTGGACTAAACCGTCAACATTTTGGCTTTGCCTCAGTTGGAGTTGAGACGTTCCTATAAGAATGTTTAGGGTGTATGAGAATTGTAAACATTTTATTTAACCTTTTATTTAACTAGGCAAGTCAGTTAAGAACAAATTGTTATTTACAATGAAGGCCTACCCCGGCCAAATCCGGACGACGCTGGGCCAATTGTGCGCCGCCTTATGGGACTCCCAATCACGGCCAGATGTGTCTGAGGGGGCAGCTCTGTCAGTCCCCCCAAATGTCATCAGTTGATCCTGCCTAAGTTGAACCATGAGGTTTCCTCTTCAGGCTAGCGTAAAGACCAATGCTGATATACTTAAGCAATAAGGCCCGAGGGGGTGTGGTATATGGCCAATATACATTTGGAGGAAACCTGGCACCATCCCTATGGTGAAGCATGGTGGTGGCAGCATCATGCTATGTGGGGATGTTTTTCAGCGTCAAGGATTGAGGGAACGATGAACGGAGCAAAGTACAAAACTCCTTGAAGAAAACATGCTCAGAACCTGGGGCTAATGTTTACCTTCCAACAGGACAGTGACCCTAAGCACACAGCCAAGACAACGCAGGAGTGGCTTCGGGACAAGTCTCTGAATGTCCTTGGGTGGCCCAACCAGACGTCGGACTTGAACCCGATCGAACATCTCTGGAGAGACCTGAAAATAGCTGTACAGCATCGCTCCCAATCAAACCTGACAGAGCTTGAGAGGATCTACATAGAAAAATGGGAGAAACTCTCCAAATCAGGTGTGACAAGCTTGTAGTGTCATACCCAAGAAGACTCAAGGCTGTAATCGCTGCCAAAGCTGCTTCAAAGTACTGATTAAAACTTCTTAGGGATCAAACCCCGTTAACGGGATCGATTTGACAACATCCGGTGAAATGGCAGAGTGCCAAATTAAATTATTAGAAAAATTCAATACAATCACAAGTGCAATACACCAAATTAAAGCTTAACTTCTTGTTAATCCAGACACCGTGTCAGATTTCAAAAAGGCTTTACGGCGAAAGCAAACCATGCTATTATCTGAGGACAGCACCCCATCAAACAAACACATGACAATCATATTTCAACCCGCCAGACGTGACACCCAGAAATAACGATATAATTAATTCCTTACCTTTTTGAAGAGCTTCTTCTGGTGGCACTCCAATATGTCCCATAAACATCACAAATGGTCCTTTTTGTTCGATAAATTCCGTCGTTATATCTCAAATGTCCATTTATTTGGAGCGTTTGATTCAGAAAAACACTGGTTCCAACTCACCCGACATGACTACACATCATCTAATAAGTTACCTGTAAACTTTGTCCAAACTTTTCAAACAACTTTCCTCATCCAACTTGAGGTATTTTTTTACGTAAATAATCGATAAAATTTAAGACGGGATAAACTGCGTTCAATAGCGGACAAAATGAAAGTGGAGCGAGCTTCAGGTCGCACGCCCCAACCACAACAGTACACTTGGCTATCCACCCAGATAGGAAATGGCTACTTTATATCTCAAAGGAAAAACATCAACCAATTTCTAAAGACTGTTGCCACCAAGTGGAAGCGATAGGAACTGCAAGCATATTTCTATTAAAACGGGCTTGCCATAGAAAACAGATTGACCTAAAAAAAAAAAAAAATCCCTGGATGGATTGTGCTCGGGGTTTTGCCTGCCAAATCAGTTATGTCATACTCAGACAATATTCAAACAGTTTTAGAAACTTCAGAGTGTTTTCTATCCAAATCTACTAATAATATGCATATCCTAGCTTCTGGGCCTGAGTAGCAGGCAATTTACTTTTCATCCGGATGTGAAAATACCGCCCCCTAGCCCAAAGAAGTTAAAGGGTTTGAATACTTATGTAAATTTTATTTGCAAACATTTCTATACCTGTTTTTGCGTTGTCATTATGGGGTATTGTGATGTCATTATGGGGTATTGTGTCTAGATTGATGAGGAAAAGAAACAATTGAATCCATTTTAGAGTAAGGCTGTAACGTAACAAAATTTGTAAAGTCAAGCGGTCTGAATACTTTCCGAATGTACTGTAAACTGAAAAATATAAACCCAACATGTAGTGTTGGTCCCATATTTCATGAGCGGAAATAAAGTATCCCAGAAATGTTTCATATGCACAAAAAGCTTATTTCTCTCAAATTTTGTTCACAAATCTGTTTACATCCCTGTTAGTGAGCATTTCCCCTTTGCCAAGGTAACCCATCCATCTGACAGGTGTGGCATATCAAGAAGCTTATGAAACATGATCATTACACAGGTGTACCTTGCGCTGGGGACAATAAAAGGCCACACTAAAATGTGCAGTTGTCATACAACACAATGCCAAAAATGTCTCAAGTTTTGAGGGAGCGTGCAATTGGCATGCTGACTGCAGGAATGTCCACTAGAGCTGTTGCCAGATAATTTAATGTTAATTTCTCTACCATAAACCGCCTCACGTCGTTTTAGAGAATTTGGCAGTACTGCAACCGGCCTCAAAACCGCAGACCACTTTTAACTACGCCAGCCCAGGACCTCCACATCCAGCTTCTTCACCAGCGGGATATTCTGGAACCAGCCACCTGGACAGCTGATGAAACTGAGGAGTATTTCTGTCTGTAATAAAGCCCTTTTTGTGGGGGAAAAACTCATTCTGATTGGCAGGGCCTGGCTCCCCAGTGGGTGGGCAAGTGAAATCCATAGCTTTGGGCTTAATTAATTTATTGTCTTGTTTGAACTGTAACTCAGGAAAATCGTTGAAATTGTTGCATTTATATATTTGTTCAGTATAATTGTTTTGTGCTTATTGCACATTTATAAAACACAGACTAGACAGCTGGCTGAAATGCTGCTAGTGCCAGAATGAATGTTCATTGATACTACTGTTTTAGTAGTGTCGGATCTGCATGCAATTTGAGAAGCTGAGCCATAAAACAGGGTATCATTCTAAAAGGTAACTTCTCTATTACAGTAAAATAATGTCTCCACGTGTTTTGGTGTCCATATGACCGATTCTGTTGGACCAAACTGCAAATAGCGAGTTGAAGCCGCTTGACAGAGGGGAAGAAGTGATCTCTCATCTTTGTTGTGAGTAGCAGGGGCTTGTGTGTGTGTGTGTGTGTGTGTGAATGGGAAGGTGCACACGTCTCGGAAGGAGACTAGACCAAAAAGACAACATGAAAACAAGCGGACATAAACGCTACTAAAAATGACAAAGTATGGAATTTGGAATATCGCGCTAAAACATTCATTTAATTAATCAAATTCATTCGATATATCGCCCAGCCTTAATTCCAACCTCTTGGTCGTACATACACGTAACTGCCAAAATAAAGGAAACACCAACATAAATTGGCATAGATTCTTTTGGTGTCTGAAACTCTATTTCCATGAGAAATTCCATAATTTGCTGTTTTGTTGATGGTAGTGGAAACCCCTTGTCGGCCGCCGCTCCAGAATCTCCCTTAAGTGTTGAGCCATGGTATATGGTTTACATAGTTTTTCATGCTCATCAAACCATTCAGTGGCCACTCGTGCCCTGTGGATGGGGGCATTGTCATGCTATGGGGGAATAGCCATAGCAGCCAAAATAATGGCCAGGATAATGACATGCCCAACATTTTTATGCATGATTGGATTTTAATTGTTTAATTAACTGAGGAACCTCACCTGTGTGGAAGCACCTGCTTTCAATATACTTTGTATCCCTTATTTACTCAAGTGTTTCCTTTATTTGGGCAGTTACCTGTGTATCTACTGCTGACATTGAGGTGTTAATAGAAGGAGTTTGACTCCTCTAACATGTATCTAGGAATCCATGCAAACCCCCTTTTTTGAATACCATTTGTTAAGCCTTCTCCCTCACTGGTCATACTAGCTTCTATAACAGGCTCAGGCCCTGAGGCGCAGGCCAAGGATGTGCACTCGGAACAAAGCAGATCTTGATTTCCCCCGCCCCCAAATGCCCCCACTTTGGTGTTCTTGCCAGAGAAGAAATGAGAGATTGTCAGGGGAATAATGCAGGACTTGACCCAAAGCCTGGCCCATAGTTTTGATTAGGGATGGACGGTTGTAGATATGTCAACAGGTTAGTGGACGTGATTGGGTGAAGCTATCACACCCCGGCCCTTTTATTGCACCCCACAAATCAGTCCCCAGTGGACATCTAACGGTGCGTTGCCGGGAACCCAGGTTACTATCCCAGGATGTTCCTCAACTTTTGAACCTTGTGTTCTACAGGTAACTACCAAAATAAAGGAAACACCAGCATAGTGTATTTTTAATAAGGCGTTGGGCCACCACGAGCCGCCAGAACAGCTGCAATGCACCTTGGCATAGATTCTACAAGTGACTGGACATTTATTGGAGGGATGCGACACCATTCTTCCACAAATGTTTTTGTTGATCGTGGTGGAAAACACTCATGCGCTGCTCCAGAATCTCCCAGAAGTGTTAATTTGGGTTGAGATCTGGTGACTGACACACACACACACACTTTAAACCCCATATGCTTTTTTGTATCTCCTCTTTCAAAGTCACTGATCTCTTCTTTTAGCCATGATAGACAAAATAATGGCCAGAATAATGACATTCCCAGCATTTGTATACATGACCCTAAGCATGATGGTATGTTAATAGTTTAATTAACTCAGGAACCACACCTGTGTGGAAGCACCTGCTTTCAATATTCTTTGTTTCCCTCATTTACTCACGAGTTTGCTTTATTTTGGCAGTTACCTGTGTGCTTGAGCTTCGATACTCACTCACAGTGAAATTGAATTTACAGAGTATTGAATTTACAGAGTGATGGTTGAAAACCCTGAGGCTTATGGGAAAATTGCACGTCTAGTTGTATTCCTTCAGCTGTTTGTTCTGAGTGGAACACACTGCTGTTACAGAGCTGCTTCATTGTGTTTTCTCAGGCACCATCCACATAACCATGTGTTAAAGGTATAGTAACAAAAAAAAGTCTTAAAATTGGGATGAACCTTAGGTTTGTCGACGACAGGTAGCCTAGCGGTTAGAGCGTTGGGCCAGTAACCGAAAGGTTGCTTGTTTGAATTCATGAGCTGACAAGGTGAAACATCTGTCGATTGCGCCAAGGTCACTGTCAATAATGGCTGATCCCTGGCCGTGATCCCAGGGGGAATTGGGATATGCAGAAAACACATTTCCATTTCACTCCCGTAAAGGTTACCCACTTGTACATGCAGTAAAACAGGACAAATATAAGCACCCCCTATTTGAAATGGTTGATTTAATAGGCTTCAATACCAAGCTCCAAATAAATAATTCTGTTTACCAAAGTTGTGAGATCTCTTTTCTGGCTGGATGTTGCTTTTGGTCAGTGAGGCCCCTCAGGAAATCAACAGGTGCATAAACCAATGTGGTATCGCTATAGGGGAGATGGGTTTTTGGTATATTTTCCCAGTCAAAATATACACGAATAACATTGGCCTCCAGACATGGTGTAAAAGCACAGGAGGTTGGTGTCAGCTTAATTGGGGAGAACGGGCTTTTGGTAATGACTGGAGCGGAATTCCATCTATAATGATCCTTTCTCCCCTCTGCAGCCTCCTGTGTGTGAAAGAGACATGGCTTGCGTTTGAGACTTGACCCAGTTCAAGAACGTTAGAGGGCATTTGTTCTACTGAGATACAGAATCTAGTCACCTGACTATACTAGTCATAAGTGTGTCTAAACTTAGCGGTAGATGTTCAGGTTTGGCCTCGTGATTTCTGATTACTTCTAGCAAAACACTGTTGCTATAAATGGGAAGAAAATAATGAGTTATTATCACCGGTCTTTGAAAGATGCAGACAGCATGAAATCAGACAACAATCTGACTAGACATATTCCATCGTTCATCCATCGTATTGTTTTTGAGACATTTGACTGTTGCAGCCAGGGTATATTTAGTCTGACTCATTTGTAATCACACGTTTACAATATCATACTCAATTATTTAGTTGCTCAATTATGTTGATGTGTTCATGTTTTCTGATTATTTAAATACTTTTTGTGGAGACAATCACTCACTACTGCAATTCATTATTGAGGGCAGTGACTGAGTAAGGACATCTACCGGCTGTAACTGAAATTACAGTTTCACACAACCCTTATTCAACCAAACCCACTAACCAAGATCCCAATACACCTCCGTGTATTGAAAATGTTCTAGTACTTTTCATTACTAGGCAATTGAGTTCCGTTTTTGTTTTTGAGTGAATGAATCCAAACATTGATTCTTTCAACACAAGAAAAAGTTACTTTTTAACTACTCATATTGTCAGAAATAATTCCAATCCACAATAAATAAATTCTTATAAACAAAATACAGGTAATTTAGTTTTCAGTCCGTTTAAAAAAAAATCTTTCAACGTTGTTCAGACTGTTCAGGAGTAATGTACTTTTTGGAATAATTTACTAGAACTGGGCGACATGAACAAATCCATATCACTATAAATTGACTGAATTATCATAACGATAAAATGAACGATACGTTTATAACATTAATGTGCACCAGTTACTTTTTATATTACACTTAAAACTACTACTTTGAATATTGCGGCTACTATTGTTTCATTTCAAATTTCACATTCTTCTAGCAAACGCTGCTGAGTCAGTTGTGCTCACGTAAGGTGTGGAATCTTTCTTGCCGCCATCATGCCATCTTCTCAGTTTGTTTTCATTACGCATCAATGACATCACATTGACTCTCAAATTGTCCAAATGTTGAAACAAGCAACAAACAGTTTTTTATCAGGAATCATTCTAAGCAGAAGAACAGCCAGGTTTCCCCTCCGGGGTTGAGCTCAGCCAATGTGTTTCTTGTGCCAGCAGAACTCATGATTGTGGAATGGCATGATATGCCTTACTTGAGTGGGGATGGTTGAGAACCCTGAGGATTATGGGATAATTGTACGTCTAGTTGTTGTATTCCTTCAGCTGTTTGTTCTGAGTGGGCACACTGCTGTTACAGAGCTGCTTCATCATGTTTTCTCAGGCACCATCCACATAACCATGTGTTAAAAGGATAGTAAAAAAATATATAATCCTACGTTTTAGTGTATATATTATTATTTTTTAAATAACCATCTAACAAACGTACAAATATTTAGGATCATTTGAAGCCCTAAGTATGTCGACGGCAGGAAGCCTAGCGGTTAGAACGCTGCGCTAGTAACTAAAAGGTTACAAGGTGAAACATCTGTCGCCTTAAACGTAATTGCTCCATGGTCGCCGTCAATAATGGCTGATCCCTGGCTGTGACCCCACTCTTTGAGGATATGCAAAAAACACATTTCCATTTCACACCTCACAGTCGTACAGGTTTTTAAATGGCTTAATTAATCCCCCCCCCCCCCCCCCCCATTAATCTACACACACTAACCCATAATGACAAAAGCAATGTTTTTGAGACATTTGACTGTTGCAGCTATGGTATAATTTAGTAATAAGGCCTGGGGGGGGTGTGGTGTATATGTCCAATATACCACAGCTAAGGGCTGTTCATATCCACGACGCAATGCGTGGACACAGCCCTTAGCCGTGGTATATTAGCCATATACCACAAATCCCCGAGGTGCCTTATTGCGATTATATAAACTGGTTACCAATGTAATTAGAGCATTTTTATTTTTATTTATTTTTTGTCATACCTGTGGTGTACGGTCTGATATACCACAGCTGTCAGCCAATCAGCATCCAGGGCTCGAACCACCCAGTTTCTAATTAGTTTTTTACTCATTTGTAATCACACACATTTACAATATCGTACCCAATTATTTAGTTGCTCAATTATGTTGCGTTCATGTTTTCTGACTATTTAAATGCCTTTATTCAACCAAAACCATTACAGCTTCACAGAAGTCCTTATTCAACCACAAACCAATAGACCTTCACAGAAGCCCTTATTCAACCAAAACCAATAGAGCTTTTACAAGCCCTCATTCAACCAAAACCAATAGAGCTTTTACAAGCCCTCATTCAACCAAAACCAATAGAGCTTTTACAAGCCCTCATTCAAACAAAACCAATAGAGCTTTTACAAGCCCTCATTCAAACAAAACCACTAACCAAGATCCCAGGATGTGCATTGAAAATGTTCTGTTATGTTTGAATGAATAGGCATTTGAGTTCCATTTTGTTTCACATAAGACTTTTCTTTTGTTTTTTACTTCATGAATTCAAACAGATTTTTAGCACAATACTTTTTTGTTGTTGTAAATACTCATTGTCTGAAATTGTTAGTCCACAATTCTTATAAACAAAATACAATTTCCCTGTCCTTTTTTAATGTTGCAATATTGTTCAGACTTCCTGAGCAATATACTTTTTGTCAATGCTTGACTTGTGCAGGAGCTCACCGGCGCGGAGTACCGGCACCTCAAATGTTCTGCTTGAGCTCCTGTTCCTCTTATAGAATATTAGTTCAAGTTTAGTGGAGCTCCTGAACCTAAATATAAACAGCCCTGGCACCCAACATGAGTACTGGCACCTATTTCAGTCCAAGTCAAGCACTGCTTTCTGTAACAATTTACTTTAATGGTTTAGTGCTGTTCAGAGTTGTCTGAGGCGAGAGCAAGCAGAACGTGTTTTAAAGGTGTGATAAGTAAATATATCTGCCCACTATAATTGCCTTGGCTGCACCGCAAGCATAACAGATGAATAGGCTGCCTGCAGACCCACCTTACACAAGGGCAACGGTGCTTTGAGCTCACTGAGGGCCTGACTGCGTCAGTCCACTGTGCCCTCAACCTTTTAAATGACTGTGAAGGGAGGAGTGAGGAAATTTGGATTGGAGAAGTAGCTGTGTCAGTGCCCCTAATTTATTGCTTTCTTGCCCTGTGGAGTTAGTCCTGTGTGTGGAAAATGTAGTGGTTTGCCAAACTTGCGCAGTGTGAATAGAGCTGTGGACTGAGACAACCACCCAGACAGACAAAGCCAGAAGTCATGGACAATACCTTACAAGAAGCTTCTTTCTACCGTGTGGTCTGTCACACCACGGAAGATGGGACTGTTAGAAAAGTAAACTTTAGTTTGTGGTTGGAAAGCCTGGCATTAGTGGCATGAAGTAACAGCTTAAAGACCCTTGAAGATGTGAGATGGATTCACTTCTTGGATTCTATTGAATGCCCCCTAAGGTTGTAAGTAGTCTGGTGGACATTCAAGACGTAGGAAGAACCATAAAGACATTGGTGGAATCTGTTTTCTCAGACCACTTGAAGAGGCACATTGGACCACAGTAATTATATACTGACTATTTAATATGTACTAATTAGGTTGGCAAACACCTTTTGTGTCCAAGGAAAGTTTGGCCTGCCGTGGCCCGTGGGATCCACATCTTTGGTTTATTTTAGGATTTGTTTTAAATGGGAGTCAATTTATATATTATATTGCTGAGCGGGCATTCTTTGCCAAGTTACAAATCATTAGAGCTATTTTATAAACTTTTAAAAGTTTGTGCAATAAAAATAACTTCGCGGCAGCTTGAGGCAATTATTAACAGGAGTTTGAACTTATTTTCTTTCTAATACATGCTGAGGTTAAGTTGAATTTGTCCTGCTGTGTTCAGCAGGGTTAGGAGTTAGGGGAGCTGTTAAACCGGCTCGCTGAAACACCTGCATGATTTGCAATGTTGAGTGGCGATGATATATCCAAGTTCTGTCTAGAGTTCTCCATAAATCAGTCTAGGTACGATTTTTCTTTGTCTGTTAAAAATGTCCAGCTGGAATAACATGATATCTCAGTTTCTAGTGCTTTTCCAGGCCACAGCAGCTAAGATAACACCTACACCGTAAAAAAACACATTTTGTTTCAAATGACAACTGACGACTTTCCCACACACAATTACCTTAGTGAGCAGAGCTGTACTTCCTCTTTTGGAGGAAAGGAGGATTATGGCACTTCCTGTAATGGTGCGTTGTGGGATTGATGAGCTGTCAAGACTGTGGTCAGCAGCTGTGCACAGCAGTAGTATGTCACAAGATGGGTGATTTTTAACTGTGGTCCTCTAGTCTCTTGACAGGGGGATCTGACGAGGGCTTTCATTCTCTGTCCTAATCCTGCATCATCATGTGTTCTTGCAGTTCCCGAGGCCGCAGTGCCATGCCAGAGGGATCTCTCAACGCCACCTATGAAGTCCCAATGGGTGAAGGTAAGACAACTCACTGTTCTCCTGCTTCTTAAAGATATAATCATTTTAAAGATATACGAAGACTATACTGGGATGTTTGTGATTTCTCAAAACTGGTTACCACATTTTCTGGGAGACGCATCAAGTGAGAATTTCTAAAATGAGTTGTCGACAGGGAAATATATTTGCTGTAGAGGCCCTAGCCAGCAGTTTCTTTTTCATACTGCGTCTACTTGTCTCGTCCCGCTAAAAATATAGGCGTTTATTGAGGGGACCTTCATTGAATCACAAATCTCCCAGAGAGGTTAGTGTATGAATTATACTATTATAATACTCTTGTTCAACCAAGCACATTTGCTTGCAAATGTGAAAGCCCAAGTTTACTGTCCGGTTTAAAGCAATGATGGAATATTGAAGAGCTTAGAATCTTCCGCTGAACTGTGCATTCTGAGTGTCTTCTTCTTTGTCTGCCTCCTGACATTTCGGTTCCTGAACTCCAAATAGATGCCAGCCATTTACCAGGAAGCTAGGGAGACTATTTTCTCTCCCACACTCTCTTCTTGAATGTTCTTTTTACATCATACAGCTGGCCTGGCAATGAAGTTAATCTGTTCTGTTCACGCAGGCCGTGTCCTTCAAAGAAAAGAGAAACCCGCACTCTGCTCTTGCTCATACCACTTGTTTTAATTCAAAATGAAACAAGCAAGACCAGTGTGCTGGTTTTGTCTTTTCTATGACGCGATTGCATTATTCCCACGCACCTGCAACAATAAGCACTTTTCCCATCTATCTAAGTAATTAAATGGCACCCTATTTCGAATATTGTGCACTACCTTTGACCAGGACCCATAGGGAATAGGGTGCCATTTGGGATACAACCAGAGTTGTGGCAGGTTGAATAGGAAACTTCAAGGAGAAGGGTAGGGAATCTGAATCCTTATGAAGTGTCCAGTACAACAGTGGTGATTGTGTGGTGTCTGCACTGTGTACTTCCATTCTTCTCTCTCTCTCTCTGGTGCTGTGTGGCAGTGGAGGGAACCGGCTCAATCATTAGTCACATAAATCCTTTTCCAGGGTCTGAGTTTCTCACAATGGTGTTCTTTCTGTGCCCTGGTCCCATGCACTATAAAGGAATCTGGTTAGATTTAAACATTTTAAAGCACAGAATATTATAGATTTTTGTTTGTTTTTATTACAACTGTTATTACAACATCATTGGCTTTAGACAACACAGATTTTGTGTTCCCTGGATTGGATGAGGCCATGAACAAAGTGTGGAACTTTTGTGGCTGCAGTTCTTGTATTTTTACATGTTCGGTAAAAAAAAGGGGGGGGGGGGTTTGCCTGTTTTAACAGATGTGAAGGATTGGCGTTAGGGTCTCGTGTTTTTATCATCTGACTTCATTACGGCACTCCTCAAAGTTGTAAGTCTTAGTGGAGTTCATCTTAACTCAGTCGGACAAACCACTATACAGTCACACCTGTATTCTCCCCCCCCCCCCCCCCACACACACACACATATGGTACATTCCCAGAGATAATTTATCATAGTAGGGTTGGGTTGTATCCAGATTTACATATCGTCATACCGTCCTTCTCTCATACCGGGATATACGGTATTACGAGTTTAGTACACAAGGGGCTGCCAACAAATGCAAAAAAGCCCATTGGGCATCTATTACCAGAGTAATAGTGAATTTCAATGGAGGCTGCTAACTAAACCAAACCAAAATAAGCTAATTGCAAAGACAGGCAATCCAGCTCATAAAGTTATACATATACAGTGTTTTGGGAATGTATTCAGACCCCAAGACTTTTTCCACATTTTGTTACATTACAGCCTTATTCTAAAATTGATTAAATCGTTTTTTTCCGTCATCAATCTACAAACAATACCTATAATGATGAAGCAAAAACTGTTTTTTAAATATTTGCTTATTTATTTAAAAAAAACAACAACAACTGATATCACATTTACATAAGTATTCAGACCCTTTACTCAGTACTTTGTTGAAACACCTTTGGCAGCGATTACAGCATTGAGTCTTCTTGGGTATGACGTTACAAGCTTGGCACACCCGTATTTCGTGAGTTAATCCCATTATTCTCTGCATATCCTCTCAAGCTCTATCAGGTTGGATGGGGAGCGTTGCTGCACAGCTATTTTCAGGTCTCTCCAGAGATGTTCGATCGGGTTCAAGTCCGGGCTCTGGCTGGGCCACTCAAGGACATTGAGACTTGTCCCGAAGTCACTCCTGTGTTGTCTTGGCTGTGTGCTTAGGGTCGTAGTCCTGTTTGGAAGGTTAACATTCATCCCAGTCTGAGGTCCTGAGTGCTCTGGAGCAGGTTTTTATCAAGGATCTCTCTGTACTTTGATCTGTTCATCTTTACCTCGATCCTGACTAGTCGCCCAGTGCTGCCACCACCATGCTTCACTGTAGGGATAGTGCCGGGTTTCTTCCAGACTAGAGGTCGACCGATTAATCAGAATGGCCGATTTAATTAGGGCTGATTTCAAGTTTTCATAACAATCGGAAATCAGTATTTTTGGACACCGATTTGGCCGTTTTTAAAAATGTATTTTTACACCTTTATTTAACTAGGCAAGTCAGTTAAGAACACATTCTTATTTTCAATGACGGCCTAGGAACGGTGGGTTAACTGCCTTGTTCAGGGGCAGAACGACAGATCTTTACCTTGTTAGCTCGGGGATTCAATCTTGCAACCTTACGGTTAACTAGTCCAACGCTCTAACCACCTGCCTTACATTGCACTCCACGAGGTGCCTGCCTGTTACGCGAATACAGTAAGAAGCCAAGGTAAGTTCCTAGCTAGCATTTAAACTTATCTTATAAAAAACAATCAATCATAATCACTAGTTAACTACACATGGTTGATGATATTACTAGTTTATCTAGCGTGTCCTGCGTTGCATATAATCGATGCGCATTCGCGAAAAAGGACTGTCGTTGCTCCAATGTGTACCTAACCATAAACATCATTGCCTTTCTTAAAATCAATACAGAAGTATATATTTTCAAACCTGCATATTTAGTTAATATTGCCTGCTAACATGAATTTATTTTAACTAGGGAAATTGTGTCACTACGCTTGCAACAGAGTCAGGGTATATGCAGCAGTTTGGGCCGCCTGGCTCATTGCGAACTGTGTGAAGACTATTTCTTAACAAAGACAGCCAACTTCGCCAAACGGGGGATGATTTAACAAAAGCGCAGTTTAGAAAAAAGCACAATCGTTGCATGACTGTACCTAACCATAAACATCAATGTCTTTCTTAAAATCAATACACAGAAGTATATATTAAATAAAAGAAATCCAGGTTAGCAGGCAATATTAACCAGGTGAAATTGTGTCACTTCTCTTGCGTTCATTGCACGTAGAGTCAGGGTATATGCAGCAGTTTGGGCCGCCTGACTCGTTGCGAAATAATTTGCCAGAATTTTACGTAATTATGACATAACATTGACGGTTGTGCAATGTAACAGGAATATTTAGACTTATGGATGCCACCCGTTAGATAAAATACGGAACGGTTTTTCACTGAAAGAATAAACGTTTTGTTTTCGAGATGATAGTTTCCGGATTCGACCATATTAATGACCTATGGCTCGTATTTCTGTGTGTTATTATGTTATAATTAACTCTTTGATTTGATAGAGCAGTCTGACTGAGCGATGGTAGGCACCAGCAGGCTCGTAAGCATTCATTCAAACAGCACTTTCGTGCGTTTTGCCAGCAGCGTATTGCGCTGTTTATGACTTCAAGCCTATCAACTTCCGAGATTAGGCTGGTGTAACCGATGTGAAATGGCTAGTTAGTTAGCGGGGTGCGCGCTAATAGCGTTTCAAACGTCACTCGCTCTGTCACGGCTGTCTTCCTCTTCTTCCTCTGAAGAGGTGTAGCAAGGATCGGACCAATACGCAGCGTGGTAGGTGTCCATGTTTTAACAGGGAAAACTGAACATGAACACAAATACAAAAACAATAAATGTGAACAAACCGAAACAGTCCCGTGTGGCACAAACACTGACACAGGAAACAATCACCCACAAAATACCCAAAGAACATGGCTGCCTAAATATGGTTCCCAATCAGAGACAACGATAAACACCTGCCTCTGGTTCTCAATTAATCTAGGCAACCATAGACTTACATAAACACCTAGAATAAACACACCCCATAAATCTACAAAAAAAACCTAGACAGTACAAACACCCTAGACGAGACAAAAACACACAAACCACCCCCGTCACACCCTGACCTAACCAAAATAATAAAGATAACAAAGATAACTAAGGCCAGGGCGTGACACGCTCTGAGACTTGGCGTAGTTGTTCCCCTTGCTCTGCAAGGGCCGCGGCTTTTGTGGAGCGATGGGTAACGCTGCTTCAAGGGTGGCTGTTGTCGATGTGTTCCTGGTTCGAGCCCAGGTAGGAGTGAGGAGAGGGACGGAAAGCTATACTGTTACACTGGCAATACTAAAGTGCCTATAAGAACATCCAATAGTCAAAGGTATATGAAATACAAATGGTTTAGAGAGAAATAGTCCTATAATTCCGATATCAAAACTAGAAAGTGTCCAGATCAAAAAACCGTGTCAGTAGAGAAAGAACAAAATAATATACAAGAACCATATCAATAACCATATCAGAGATCCTGGTGATAGATGAGGTAGTTATACGCATACAATCAGGGATAAAGTGGCTGAACAGCACGGGAAAAATAGTAGCAGCAACGTATGTGTGTGTGTGTGTTAGGAAAAAGTAATGTGAATGTGCATAGAGTCACTGCAGATAGATCGGATGATGTAATGAACTGGTCCGTCTGCCCCACCCTTGAACAACGGAATCTATATGCAGAGAGCCTGTCTCGGTCCTGCCCTTGACTTTGGTGAGGGGCATGTGATGTCCATGGCCTCTGTCGCAAAACTCCCTGATCTTCTCAAAGGTGATACGTTTGTTTAGTTGTGTCCAGTCCAGGTGGTGCTTGTACAGGCAGACCATCTATGGGAGGAAGGATGCCAGCAGTGTGCAGCAGCTGAAACTTGATTGAGTCCCAACGCTCCTTGGCGACAACAACACCAGGCTCCAGAGCATCGACGCTGTAAAACACGAAAATAGTCCCCAAAAAATGTAAGACATTTACAACCTTGCATAACATCAATTCACCTCCCAAGGTTAGATAATGATAACCTTATACAATTAAAATGATATTCACCTGAAGTGCTGGTACTGCTTGATATGTGGCAGCGGCCTGAAGTACGGAGTCAGGTGTTGTTGCCAGCCATATCTTTCCACCATTACCGTGCCATCCTCCAGTCCAACCAGCTGCGGGATGTTGACCCCTGTCAGTGTTGTCCTTCACCACACCTGGAATCTCTGACAGTGTTCACTCTGGTCTGTCTGAAGCGCAGCTTGATGAGGCCGTAGCACCAGTCGGGGGCAAACTTGGTGTGGCCTGTGATCATGAAGGGACGGTCCAGACTGATGGAGTTTGTGCATGGTCTGCCAGGCACAATACCAGAGGACAATGTTTTATAACTAACCCAAGATGGACCTCAGCCTGTCATTTTCAATGGGAACAAATTAGTCCTAGTGGGCAGAACAAGCAAGGTGGGCAGAGCCAAGCACGAGCTAGTGAGATTGTATTGGAGCGTTCAAGCATACATTTGCGTATTTCCGTTAGGGATCACCTACTCTGTGAAGTGTGCAATACTGTAACTAAAATTCGCCTTTGCACTCCTTCTAAGCAATGCAATTTTAAAAAACTTTGTCAGAGGGTAAAGTCTACAAAAATGTGTCCACTCTGTTTGTAACAGATTCTAGTTTTTGAGAAAAGAAAACTGTATTGAGATCAAATGTTTCATCGACGAGAACATTTGCAGGATGTCGGCCAAAATCCATCTCATTCCGTCTTCTCCGGACACTGGGCTTCCTCTCATTACCATATTTGGTAGTGAGTGGAAACGCCAAGCGGTGGCTTGACATTTTATACATCCGGTGAAATATCGGTCATTGTTCTATCTGTGGTGGTGACGTGTGACATACGCCTAGCTTCCTGAAACGGCTCGCAAATAGCGTTGCACTTCTGTTGTGATCTGATGAAAATGTAGCTATTTTCTGCCAAATGTGTTGCACTAATGTATTTTCTGTGAAGGAAAACTATAGTTGCACGTCCCTGATCACTCTATTGAGGCAAAAAACACTGACTTTCAAAATTAAACACAACCTCTGTCAATACACAGCTGGACTCACCTGCTCCCGCTTTCTCCTGTTTTCTCCTGCTATTTACAAACAAACACGTGACTAGCTCAACTGTTCCTGGGAACTACGGTGAGCTTTATATTGTGACAGGTGAAATTAAGAACGCAATCTGCTTTATCTCCTAACCTATTTCACAAGTTGACTGCAGGGATTTGTTTAAAAAGTAGCTACAAATAGTAAAATGTATTGAAAAACTTAAAAGAAATAGTTTCAACAGTATTGGAAAACCATCCTGTGGCTATTTTCCAAATACCCAGTATACTGAATATTCGGTATACCTCCCAAGCCTAATTTTTAGACACCAGCTGGTGTCTTTCTCCTCCTTCATTGAGAACATGTTATTTGTCAGCATGAGGCCTAATGTTATTTTTCCCGACAGGTGGGTCTACATGTAGTTTGCTGATCCTTACAAGTTCTAAAATGATTGCCATCAGTGAAGCTTGTCTTCCGTACTTCTGTTTTTTTGTAGCTTAGAATATTTGTGAAAAGTGCAGCACTCTGAACTGTTGCTGGGCCAGTAACCGAAAGGTTGCTGGATGTCATTTTTGCCCCTGAGCAAGGCAGTTAACCCACTGTTCCCCGGGCGCTGAAGACGTGGATGTCGATTTGAAGGGAGTCCTCCGGATCTCTCTGATTCAGAGGGGTTGGGTTAAATGTAGAAGACACATTTCAGTTGAATGCATTCAGTTGTACAACTGACTAGGTATCCCCCTTTCCCTTTTCCTTTCCCTTTCCTAACACAGCCTAGTGTCCTGTTGTCTGCTTTACAGAGAAAGTCCTGTGACCTGTCCTGTTGTCTGCTTTACGGAGCGAGCCTAGTGACCTGTCCTGTTGTCTGCTTCACGGAGTGAGCCTAGTGACCTGTCCTGTTGTCTGCTTTACGGAGTGAGCCTAGTGACCTGTCCTGTTGTCTGCTTTACAGAGAGAGCCTAGTGACCTGTCCTGTTGTCTGCTTTACAGAGAGCCTAGTGTCCTGTTGTCTGCTTTACAGAGAGCCTAGTGTCCTGTTGTCTGCTTTACAGAGAGAGCCTCGTGACCTGTCCTGTTGTCTGCTTTACAGAGAGCCTAGTGATCTGTCCTGTTGTCTGCTTTATGGAGCGAGCCTAGTGACCTGTCCTGTTGTCTGCTTTACGGAGCGAGCCTAGTGACCTGTCCTGTTGTCTGCTTTACGGAGTGAGCCTAGTGACCTGTCCTGTTGTCTGCTTTACAGAGAGCCTAGTGACCTGTCCTGTTGTCTGCTTTACAGAGAGAGCCTAGTGTCCTGTTGTCTGCTTTACAGAGAGAGCCTAGTGACCTGTCCTGTTGTCTGCTTTACAGAGAGAGCCTAGTGACCTGTCCTGTTGTCTGCTTTACAGAGAGCCTTGTGATCTGTCCTGTTGTCTGCTTTACAGAGAGAGCCTAGTGACCTGTCCTGTTTTTAATGCAGCCAGGGGGGAGGTATGGGCATTGTAATGGTTCCTAGCTGAAGACAGACGGACAGGGAGTCTGGAACACTGGAATGCTTCTAGTTCTGTCACCACATACACTTAGCTGAAAGGTGAAGAGAGGTGAGCTCATACTTTTAGATTTAAAAAAAGTGAAATACAATAACATCTTTGTAGGGAGATTGTATAGAACAGTGCTCCAACTACAGAATATTCTCATTGGCTCACCTCCAGGCCCGAAGAGCGTGTTCTGATGAGATTATTGTCTGGAAGTGAATTTATGACATCCATTTAAGGTTGTGTGTTATTATTCATGTCGGTGGAACGTCTGCATGAATGATAGTTGGTGCCTTGAGGCTGGTTTACACTCTTAATCTCGACCTCTTAGTGTTGGTAATTGCAGAGAGAGACCTAATGCAGAGGGCCAGTATGAATGTAATTTGTATTCTAGTATTTCTCCTGTAAAATCTGTTTTATTATAAGTCTGTGATTGTCTTCAACTGTCTGCTCAGCACTCAGTGTGTTTAATAACTAGGTTAACTATTTGGCTGCATAATGTTGTACACTATAAAGACATTTGCCACTGGTAGTGACTCTGCAGCCTGTGAATCCCTCAGGAGTCTGTACATCCTGAGTGCATGCTGTTCCCCTCTCTTTGTGTGACTTGCTGCCTTACACTATATATACAAATGTATGTGGATACCTTCAAATTAGTGGATTCGGCTATTTCAGCCACACCCATTGCTGACAGGCGTATAAAATTGGGCATGCAGCCATGCAATCTCCATAGACAAACATTGTGTTGTGCTTCAGCTATGCCGGATTAAGTGATATGACATGCTATTCTATAAAATCATTTCTCTGTAATTAATATTACCTGATTTAAGCTAATCAGGTAAATGTAATTAACTAGAAAGTCGGGCACCATGAAAGAATGTTTATAGAGCTGTTATCTTCCGAATAAACTCTTAAAGACCTAGTAATCTTTTACATCAGTAGCAGTCAATATTTAATCGTCATTTTATTTAGTCTAATCTGAAAGTTGTAAATTCTTGGTTATCTTCACGAACCCTGGCTAACAAGTTGAATCAGCAATACAAAAAGTTGGTTTAATTATTTATTTACTAAATACCAAAAAAATCACACAGAATGGATCATACATTGATTACAAATTATGTCATAAAGAAAACGTCCCTGGTGGACGGAGCCGACATGATGGCTGGTTACACAAAGGAAAGGGGGTTGGGTTTGAGTGAAAGAGCGGGAAGACTGAGGAACAAAGGGAGAAGCTATGCTATCTTATACAGTATCTTATTCTAAATTACCGCCCATTTGAAAAAGGAAAATGCAATAAATATTTACTCTGAGCTGCGCTTCGGTAAATTATCGTAGATCATAGGCTGGGTTGTCCAGCATGGATCTCTGGTCCTCTGAAGACTGTCTAGTGGTGAACTGGAGCGTGGTAGAATGGATACTCTGTCCGTCCTCTCCTAGCCCACGTTTAGCGGGCGGAGGGGGTAGCACTTCTTTAGTGAATAAGAGTTCAATGTTCATACCAAGTTGCCATACTTTAAGCTCATGCTATATTCTGGCTGGTATAGTTGAAATTCATCCTTCCGGCTTGTAGGTTGTCACCTTCACATTGAAATTCGATGCCAATTGCATTAGGGTCTTGCTGATGTTGTTTTAGTTCTGTAGGTGGTCTTTGTCCTTTCAACGTGGGGACTGCCAGTCCGCACGTCCTTGGAACAGGTTGTTATCTGAGCCCTTTTAACGTAGGACCGTCGCCCTAAAGTCCTCGGAACAGAAAGTTACATTTTTGTCAAGGGGCTTATATTGGATTGGGAGAGGGCTGTGTTTCATAGTTTACACCCAGTGTCTGTTCACATGGGCGGGGCCTCTGAGTGAGCAGAGTGGTGTTCTTCTGACAAACCGTTCTCATTAAGAAGCTAAAATTACATTTAATATTTTCACAAATAGTTTCATATTTAAACATTTAAATTGCACAACAATTCCATCTGAATCTGATAACTAGAATGTGTCGACTTTCCAAGATTAGAGTTTGTCCTCCTGTCATTAGTAATAATGTCTCAGACAACAACTGATCTGAGAGTACCAAGTACCAACGCATATTTTCAACTGGTTGGATTACCGAAATATGGTTCCGTTTCCCATCTTTTGATGTCACCAGACCCTCCATGTTAACAAAGGGCTTTTCAATAGTCACATCGGTAGACTAGAGAGAGGAGAAAGGGGAAAGGTATTTTTGGGGGTCATAAACTTCCCCATCAAGCCAACGTCGTGACAATTGGCAGTAGAATGGCCTTACCGAAGAGCTCAGTGACTTTCAACGTATCACCGTCAGGATGCCATCTTTCCAACAAGTCAGTTCATAAAATGTCTGCCCTGCTAGAGCTGCCCAGGTCAACTGTAAGCGCTAATGTGAAGTGTAAACATCTAGGAGCAACAATGTCTCAGCTGCGAAGTGGTAGGCCACACAAGCTCACGGAATGGGACCGCTGAGTGTTGAAATGCGTAGCGCATAAAAAAACGGCTGTCCTCTGCAACACTCACTACCGAGTTCCAAACTCTCTCTGGAAGTAATGTCAGCACAAGAACTGTTCGTCGGAAGCTTCATGAAATGGGTTTCCATGGCCGAGCAGTCGCACACAAGCCTAAGATCATAATGCTCAATGCCAAGCATCGGCTGGAGTGGTGTAAAGCTCGCCGCCCTTGGACTCTGGAGCAGTGGAAACACGTTCTCTGGAGTGATGAATCACGCTTAACCATCTGGAAGTTCAATGGTCGAATCTGGGTTTAGCTGATGCCAGGAGAACACTACATGCCCGAATGCATAGTTTCAACTGTAAAGTTTGGTGGAGAAGGAATAATGGTCTGGGGCTGTTTTTCATGGTTCTGGCTAGGCCCCTTAGTTCCAGTGAAGGGAAATCTTAATGCTACAGCATAAAATTATATTCTAGACAATTCTGTGCTTCCAACTTTGCGGCAACAGTTTGGGGAAGGCCCTTTCCTGTTAAGTATGACATTGCCCATGTGTACAAAGCAAGATCCATACAGAAATGGTTTGTCGAGCTCGGTGTGGAAGTACTTGACTGGCCTGCACAGAGCCCTGACCTCAACCCCATCGAAAACCTTTGGGATGAATTGGACCGCCGACTGCGAGCCAGACCTAATCGGTCAACATCAGTGCCCTACCTCACTAATACTCTTATGGCTGAATGTAAGCAAGTCCCTGAAGCAATGATCCAAAATCTAGTGGAAAGCTTTCCCAGAGGAGTGGAGGCTGTTATGGCCGCAAAGTGGGGGGATCAACTCCATATTAATGTTCGACGAGAAGATGTCCACATACTTTCGGGTATGTGTGCGGTGCGTGCGTGCACTCATGCACACGGAGTATACAAAACATTAAGAACACCTGCCCTTTCCAATACGGACTGACCAGGTGAATCCAGGTGAAAGCTATGATCCCTTATTGATGTCACTTGTTAGATCCACTTCAATCAGTGTAGATTAAGGGGAGGGGACAGGTTCAATGATTTTTAAGCCTTGAGACATGGATTGTGTATGTTTGCCAATGAGGGTAAATGGGCAAGACAAATATTTAATTGCCTTTGAACTGGGTATGGTAGTAGGTGCCAGGCGCACTGGTTTGTGTCAAGAACTGCAACGCTGCTGAGTTTCCCCACAGTTTCCCGTGTGTATCAAGAATGGTCCATCGCCCAAAGGACGTCCAGCCAACTTGACACAACTGTGGGATAGCATTAGAGTCAACATGGGCCAGCATCCCTGTGGAACGCTTTCAACACCTTGTAGAGTCCATTCCCTGACGAATTGAGGCTGTTCTGAAGGCAAGAGGTTGTTGTGCGACTCAATATTAGGAAGGTGTTCTTAATGTTTTGTACACTCAGTGTATGTATTTATATTCCGGACTATGTCTTTGCTCATTCTGATATTTCTTAATTTCTTTATTTTTTTACTTTTTTGATTATAGGCGTATTGCTAGGTATTATTGCTGCACTGTTGGAGCTAGAAACACAAGCTTTTCACTGCACCTGCGATAACACCGACAAATCTGTGTACACGACCAATAAGCTTTGATTTGGTTTCAATGGGCTTCTTCAGTAAATAAATGTCTGAATAAAATGCCTTGCAGAAACATAGAACAGCATTGATGGGAAGTTAAAAATACTGATTTGCTTATTTTAAATTTGCTTCACTTCATTAAAGAGGTGCATGAATTGTTGCCAGTAGGCCTATTCAATACCCTGAAAGTAGGCCTAGGTTGATGACTAGGCACCCAGGTTGATGACTAGGCCCCCCCAGGTTGATGACTAGGCCCCCCCAGGTTGATGACTAGGCCCCCCCAGGTTGATGACTAGGCCCCCCCAGGTTGATGACTAGGCCCCCCCAGGTTGATGACTAGGCCCCCCCAGGTTGATGACTAGGCCCCCCCCAGGTTGATGACTAGGCCCCCCCCAGGTTGATGACTAGGCCCCCCCAGGTTGATGACTAGGCCCCCCCAGGTTGATGACTAGGCCCCCAGGTTGATGACTAGGCCCCCCCAGGTTGATGACTAGGCCCCCCCAGGTTGATGACTAGTTGATGACTAGGTCCCCAGGTTGAGTTTCCCTCAGTTAAGACTTAAGGCTCCAACTGTCGAATTGTCTGCAGTGAAGGTGCGAAAATGACATAAGCTCAGTCCAAGGTCTCCTCTTGACATTGGAATTTGGTTAGATAAATGGCATTAACAGAATTATTAATGCACATTATGTTTGAGAACATTTTGTTGGCTGGTTAAATGCCTGCTCCGGGAATGTTTTCTCAGCACATTTGAAAGGAGATTAAAGATCAGCACCTTTTACCTAGAGTGTTTTGGTGACATTATGCCAGACGTTGCATTTTCATCTGAAATGGAGCTGATTAGCTAGCCCACTATAACCACTCTACAGAATTCAGAGAGCTTAATCAATGCAGGGTAAAGCAGAATGTGTGAAAATGCCACAGAAGAGACGGAGATAAGTCTTCCCCTCACTGAAACTGAATGTTGGCCTGAATTATGACAAAATACCCTTCAAACTAGACCAATTTCCCTACACTGTGTTTCACTCTTTTGATCAATTTGGCAGTCTTGGTTACTGTGTTAACCTGTTTTGTATGATAGTCCCAGTGTGTTGCTGTGGGTTGCCTCTGATAACATGGAGTGAAGACTGAATTCTGGTTCTCCATCCATCTCATAGCATCACCTGGCCCATGAGACGCAGGGAGGAGGGCATTCCGCAGATACCTCCTCTCATAGCATCACCTGGCCCATGAGACGCAGGGAGGAGGGCATTCCGCAGATACCTCCTCTCATAGCATCACCTGGCCCATGAGACGCAGGGAGGAGGGCATTCCGTAGATACCTCATCTCATAGCATCACCTGGCCCATGAGACGCAGGGAGGAGGGCATTCCGCAGATACATCCTCGGGCCGAGGGATGATTTGTTTGAGCGATAGCCCAGCACGATGCCTGTCAGACTGCTTTCTTTCATTACACAAACCCAGCAAGCGTCTTCCAAGCAATCATCAGCTCATCACCAAGGTTTCCAAAGAGTGGGTGGGTGGTCAGGATAGTATCGAGGAAGAATGTAAGAGATCAAGAAAAAAAAGTAAAATTAGACGCCCTGACGATGTTCCTACGTCCTCACGGCGGCAAAGACTGACATGAAATTCGATACACATCTGACCACTATACTGTACAGTATGTACCATGGCTTGTTTTTACAGTCTCTAGAGCCCATCCAGTTTTCTCCCTGGCAGGAGAATGCTCCACACTTACATCCAGACATGGAAAGAACATAGACCAAATTCGGTTTGGCTGTGGAGTAGGTCTGAGAGCCCACTAGCTCAAATATTCATAGGTTCATATCTATTGTAAGTCTTAGTCTCAACTGCGGTGGAACACGTGCTTTCAGGGAGGATTATCTCTGATATCGTTTTTAATCAATCAGACGTATAAATGAAACCAGGCTTCTTGTCCAAACAGGCTCACCAGCTCTGAGAATCCAAAGTTCATGGCACCTCATATTTAAAGCCCCTTTGCAGATATTCTGTATATTCAGTTCCAGTCAGAAATAAAGTGTGTACTGCTGCCCAGACTATTAGGTTGCAAAGCATACATGACATGATACATGGTTGGAAAGCAGTTTTTGAACCCCAAACTGTTCAGCTCAGACATTTGAATGCCCAGAGAACTGTTAGCATGGTATATTATAGTATATCATGTTCACACTGTTTATGTTGCTTACACTGCTACTTATCAAGTCAGCAAGGATTGCTGTGGTTTTTGGGAGAGGCTGCAGTTGACAGCAACTAGCAACACACAGCGCTGTGAATTGTGTACTGTTGGTACACAAGGTGAAGGGAGTTTTTGCCCCCCTCTGTGTGCTTGAACCGTTTGGAGACTCAATGTTTTGACCAATCAATGGTGTCTGTGGCAGTGAACTTATGTTGCTGAGAGAGAGAGAGCGAGAGACTTAAAGTAGGTAAATGGTTTAAGTGGCTTTGGTGGGCAGGCTGTACTATACAAGCCTTCTAGTACTTCTAGTATGTTGTGAGTGTAAACAGGAGCCATTAACAGACCCAATGGAAAGTTAGGTAGGATGTACAGGGACATACATTTTGCTCATGGCAAATGTTTTCCTCATTCTTCTACACTCTAACATGGATGAATTGTTCTGATGTGATTTTATATAGAATATATTGCATTAATATATTAATATTGCATTCTCTGATTGGGTGAGTCAAGTGGATAATATTTGGCCATGAAATAGGATATTTGTTCTGCAGTACACTCATGTGATACCTCACTCAGATGTACTATTTAGGTAATTGTACATAAATAATGTAATATTGCGTCTGATGTGTGTTATGTACGAATACCAAGTTACTTAGAAGCTCCACTGTACTGTTAAAGGAATGCACCAGGGGGAGTTTGCTGGCTGCACTTCACTGGTGTCCTGCTTATCTGATTACAGCAGGCTACTGTAAGTGCCTCTGCTAACAACCCTGTCTCTTAATGCCAAACCACACTACAGTATATTGTTAGACTAAGAATTTGACTAAATAATTGAGTCAAATTCGATTTTTTTCCCCACCACCATTCCTTCTAGTTTGTGACCTTGTAAACACTTAGACATATATCCTCCACATCACACTTTAAGATACATAATGCACTGTTGTTTTTTTACAAGCCCTAACCTTCCAGACATTTTCAGGAGAGTAGGGATAGGCTGGCTGCCGCTGTACTGAGCTGTCTACGACTGCAGTCAGTGTGAGTGGAACCTCTAGCCTGCCTGCAGATCAGTACAGACCGCAGGCTTTATGCTGTCACTTCCCTCTGAACTAACACTAATTGGATAGAAGTTTTTCCACCAGCGAAGGGAGGCAGGTGTGTTTTGGCTGAGGATACAGACAATCTGATTTGATGAATGGGAATGCTGTGAGGGTTGAACATTTTTCATAAAAGAGGGATTTGATTATGTTTTAAAGACATCAATCACGATTTTTGAAGGATTTTTCTTGGGAGTTTTTCCAGAGGAAGGATATTAAGGTTTGTAGTCATTTTTAAGGACATTGAATGTACCCTTTTTAAATATTTGATTCCACTAATGGGAAGCTTCTGTTATGTATATGGAACTTGTTATCCTTTTAAAAATGTATTTGTTTGTGATGGTAAGCCTCATAGTGAGCAAATCACTAAGTTGATGTGGGGTTTTATCAACTTTACATTATTCATTAGTCATATTCAGCATGCTTTAATGAATTGTGATTATGCTACCTATTTGGTTTACAAGACTACAACTAATCCTACAAGAAAACCCCTAAAAAGTGGCAATTTGTATGTGAAAATATCACATGTTTAGTTCATTGATGCCCTTGTCTCACAAAAAATATATTTGTAAAAAGAAAACACTGTCAGACAGTTACGTGTCCCTTAGAGAGGATTTATCTTTGTATTATAATTGTTTTGCTTTGTTTAACAGGGAGTCCCATTGAGGCCAGGGTCTCTTTCTCAAGGGAGCCCTGCATATAC
This sequence comes from Salvelinus alpinus, assembly GCF_045679555.1. Taxonomy (NCBI): domain Eukaryota; kingdom Metazoa; phylum Chordata; class Actinopteri; order Salmoniformes; family Salmonidae; genus Salvelinus; species Salvelinus alpinus. Next base: position 15,732,631 of record NC_092112.1, read on the forward strand.
ACGATTTACAAAATACAATAGAATACAAATACATTCAAGAAAAACAATCACATTCATAAGCAAGGAGGTCCCCAATCAACATGTAGGACTGCCTAAGAGGCACCATAAGATCCTGTTGTAAGGAACTCTGTACATTGTTCTATACATGGGGTGCAAATAAATTAAAAGCAGTTTTATCTAACTCTGAGGAGACCAGAGGGATTTCCAGAGTTAGCCATCCCTGAGACCGGGTATGGTATCTCGTACACTACCAGTCAAAATGTTTAGAACACCTGCTCATTCAAGGGTTATTCTTTATTTTTATTTTTTATTTTTAAACATTGTATACTAATAGTAAAGACAACAAAACTATGAAATAACACATATGGAATCATGTAGTAACCAAAAAAGTGTTAAATAAATCAAAATATATTTGAGATTCTTCAACTAGCCACCCTTTGCCTTGATGACAGTTTTGCACACTCTTGGCATTCTCTAAAACAGCTTCACCTGGAATGCTTTTCCAAAAGTCTTGAAGGAGTTCCCACATATGCTGAGCACTCATTGGCTGCTTTTCCTTCACTCTGCGGTCCGACTCATCTAAAACCATCTCAATTTGGTTGAGGTCGGGATCGTGGAGGCCATGTCATCTGATGCAGCACTCCATCACTCTCCTTCTTGGTTAAATAGCCCTTACACAGCCTGGAGGTGTGTTGGGTCATTGTCCTGTTGAAACACAAATGATAGTCCCACTAAGCCCAACCCAGATGGGATGGTGTATCGCTGCAGAATGCTGTGGTAGCCATGCTGGTTAAGTGTGCCTTGAATTCTAAATAAATCACAGACCGTGTCACCAGCAAAGCACCCCCACACCATAACACCTCCTCCATGCTTTACAGTGGAAATACACATGTGGAGATCAGCCGTTCATCCACACCGCGTCTCACAAAGACGCGGTGGTTCGAACCAAAAATCTCCAATTTGGAATCCAGACTAAAGGACAAATGTCCATTGCTCGTGTTTCTTGGCCCAAGCAAGTCTCAATTTTCTTATTTGTTTCCTTTAGTAGTGGTTTCTTTGCAGCAATTTGACCATGAAGGCCTGAATCACACAGTCTCCTCTGAGCAGTTGATGTTGAAATGTGTCTGTTACTTGAACTCTGAAGCATTTATTTGGGCTGCAATTTCTGAGGCTGGTAACTCTAATGAACGTATCCTCTTCAGCAGAGGTAACTCTGGGTCTTCCATTCCTATGGTGGTCCTCATGAGAGCCAGTTTTGTCATAGCGCTTGATGGTTGAGAGAGGTGACGACCTCATGAAGCTAGTTGAGAGAGGTGACGACCTCATGAAGCTAGTTGAGAGAATGCCAATAGTGTGCAAATCTGTCATCAAGGCAAAGAAGAATCTCAAATAAATATATTTAGATTTGTTTTAACACTTTTTTTTTGCTTACTACCTGATTCCATATGTGTTATTTATTTATTTTTTATTCTACAATGTAGAACATAGTAAAAATAAAGAAAAACCCTTGAGTGAGTACTGTAGGTGTTCGCAAACTTTTGACCTGCAGTGTACGTCTAAAGGTCGTTAACGGACGTTTGGTACGGCGTGAGGTTTTGTAAGAGCGCTTAATATAAAATCATGTAAAAAAGAGAGTGACGAGGCCATCTATGTGACTTCAGAGAGCCAGCCTACTGTCTGGTAAATAATGCAGATGGTGATAAATGATCCCACCATCCAGCAGCATATTGTACTTCTAAACTACCTGTGTAGAGGACAAGGAGCAATTTATAACAAGATAGTCAAGGTCATGGAGTATCTGCTGTCTGGAGTCTGTCACACACCAGCCTTTTGTCTGTGGATTCCAGTTGTAACTTTACTCTAAGTCGCTAATCTCGGGTCACATGTTCAGGGTCCGAGACCCTCTTAGTTACAGTGTTAAGTAACAGTGCCACACCTCCTTCGGTATTACCTTGACCGATCCATCTATAGATCATCCTATCATTCTAATGCATGATCAGTTATTAGTTCAAATGTAAAGGTGAATGTGAAAATGGAGTCACTGCCTAACTGCCCAAAAATAATATTTGTGGAATTTGGAACAAAATGGGACCGCAGTTTGAGAATTGAATTAGAGAGCGGAAAAAAGCAAGTCGATGGTTACCACTAAGGTCAGCCTCTGTGGCACACTGTGATGAAAGCAGCATTGGTTCTAGGCTGTAAAGACTATAAGGTTTTTTAGTGTCTGTTTTTTAGTGTCTGTAAACACTGGCCCTGGAACATTGATGCGCTTATCATTTGCAATGTATGAACCGTATCAACAGATGATCAGAAATGTTCATGAATAAGTCATGTATGAGCCCAGTTCCAATTTTAGGCAGGCTTTTTTTATTTTATAGGACCAAGCCAGGGTTTTTAACTCGCATTAGATCATTGTGAGAGGAAATAAGATTTAGTGGTAATCTGTTTTTGTTTTCCTGTCAGCTGGTAGCAGTCGCAGGACACACAGTGCAGTTGGAGAGTTCACCTATGTTCTACAGCTCCTAGGCCAGCCCTCAGGGCAGAGGTCGCTCATAATAGGGCTGTTTGAGTGTTTTTCCTGGAATAGGAAAACCCACACCTGAGTTAGCGAGGTGCAGGCCGGGTGAAGAAAATAAATAATCACGCACTTCATAACTATTAACTAATATAACCAATGCGTGTTCGCCACAGGGATCCACATGCATCTGAGCAGTAATGGTCTTCCCAGCTGAAATTTAGATCCACGGTAGGCGTTTCAGGGCCACGGTAGGCGTTTCAGGGCCACTTTTGACTCTATTAGGAAGCCCTAGTTGGAGATCCTTCCTTTTGCCAAGAGTTACGAGTCACAATCATCTGTCTCTTCCTCGAGAAATGTGTCTTGGTTTGTGGGGACCCCAAAAAAGAGCTCCTACACATTCCTTCTCACTTTGAAATGCTATACTTTGGCTTTGATGTCTGCATTCATTGACGTTTTATAGTTCTGTCTGTCCCCCCGTCTCCTATACTTACTGTGTCTCATATGCTACCACTCACGGTGAAGTGAACCAAGTGAGGGAATGCTGTGAGCCTAGGAGTGTGCCAAGGTTACAGTTTATTTGAAAGCCGATGGCTTTTTCAGTAGCTACTAGTGGGCCCTTGCCCAGGGGACACCACTGCATCAGGATCAAGAGCCGGTCTCTTGACCTCACCTAGCAGCAAGGATTAGGTTAATCTGGCCCCATTGGTCTGAGCAAGAATAGGGACAGTAGACTGGGAATGACTCCAAGAGATGAACATGTCCCTTTCTGAGAGACAGTCCTACGAGGGTCAGTTGTCCTCACCCTACCGTCACTGACCCACACTGTTCTGCAAGTGCCAAAAACTATTTCAACAAAGTTCATCCCATTACGTCCATCCTGGATGCAGGTAGAGCAACGTTAGTGCTGAGGTCATATACTTAAAACACCTACTTTGTAGCCTGATTCCAGGTCTGTTTGTGCTCTTGACAACTCTTGCTCATTGTCGAGACAAACCGGTTTGGCATGACAATACGTGATGCGGAGTTGGCATGATGGCACAAACAGATCTGGGAGCAGGCTACGTATTTTGTGTGTGTCATCAGTAGTTGTTTTGGGTCACACGGTGGTCTGACACACATACATTAAAAGTTGAAAACTGTACATTATATAATAGGTTGTCTAATCCTGTATCCATCTGATGCAGGAAAAATGGAAACATTCTCTTTTGGTTTTCTATATTTGTGTGGTAAAAAGGACTCCCTGGTTTACTATTCATTTGGAAGGTCTGTTCCGAAGACTGTCAATGACTTTATCAGAACCATTATTTTTCAACGAGGTAACAGTTAAGGTCTTAACAACGACTCTTGTCTACTACGTTGCATTAACCTCGTTCTACAGTATATCTTTATAATCTAGCTGGGCTGCGAGGACAAACTTGCGTTGATGCTGCACTCTTGTTGTGTGAACGGTAGAGTTGTAAGCCCATTACCACAGATGGTCAGGAGATTCCCCTTAAAGGCCCAGTGCAGTCAAAAATGTGATTTTCCTGTCTTTTATATATACTTCCATACTATGAGGTTAGAATAATTCTGTGAAATTGTGAAAATTATGGTAATGTCCTTTTAGTGTAAGAGCTGTTTGAAAAGACTACCAGATATTTCAGGCTGTTTTGGCCTGCCTAGTGACATTACCAAGCAGTAAATTGGTTAATAGACCAATAAGAAAGAGTTAAACTCTCTGCCAATAATAGCTAGTTTTCAGGTTTCACCTCTCCAATTAGACCACTACCAGACAGTCCTAGCTAAATTCTAGCTTTAGAAATTGCTCTTTGCTAAGAAGCTATTTTTGTTACTTTTTGACCATTTCCATTGAAAAGTATCACATTAAGGTACTTAATTGTTACCCAGAAATGATTTGAAATTGAGATAAAAACGGCTGCATGTGACCTTTAAAAAATGAAAGGCCACTCAAGCACATTTGTGTTTTATCTGTTGTAGCGGGAGGGCGGATTGGTATTAAGAACGCAAAGAAGGATGACTCAGTTATAATCCCCAAGTAGTCAAATTACCCAGCAGGCCATTTTAGTGCATCTGGACTACAATACTCCCAAGCACGTCATTGTCATAATTATGGATTTAGAGGTGGAGATTCTTGGGTTTTTTACACATGAAATAAAGTCCACTCACAGAGCAGTGCAGGCAGTGTTCCTTACCACTGAGTGAAAAGAACGACTGCCCTCTTTTTACTGGCAATGATCAAGAACTTGTTGCATCGGCTGAGTACTGTACTGCGCCTTTTGTCGTAATTTGTACCTGGGGGTAAGAACCTGGTAAATTACGAGATGCAAAATGGCAATGGCATTCCTAATTCCCAGTGTTCATCCTCATTTGGGTAATTTACTTCCCATGTTTGGTTGCCTCCAAAACAAACTATAAATGCAAATTGTGAGGATTTAACGACCTCGTGATGGTTCTTTTATAAGAGATGTTGGACTGAGGCACCTACCTCATCAACTTTATCACTGAACTTGGTTTATACACACACACACACCATTCTGCCATGAAACACTGCACGAATCATTTATTGTTTTAAGTGTGTAACACAACAATCCAGCGACGCACATCTCTAGTTGCCCACACAAGCCCCAGAGAGGCTGGGGTAAAGCTTCGCCCCAGTTGCTGTGCCTTACCTCCCTGGTGAGGGCATGTTTTCTGGAGGGAGTCACGAAGAGAGGCAGAGGGCGGGGCCAGCTAACTGGCTTATTTCCAGTGGTGGAAAAAGTACCCAATTGTCTTGAGTAAAAGTAGAGATACCTTAGAAAATGACTCAAGTGAAAGTCACCCAGTAAAATACTATTTGATTAAAAGTATTTGGTTTTAAATATACTTAAGTATAAAAAATACATGTCAATTTGCTTATATTAAGCAAACCTCATAAATCTTTTTTTGTTCTTTTTTTTGTTTAAATTTACATATAGCCAGGGGCACACTGAGACATAATTTACAAACAAAGCATTTGTGTTTAGTGAGTCCTCCAGATCAGAGGCAGTAGGGATGACCAGGGATGTTCTGTTGATAAGTGTGTGATTTGGACCATTTTCCTGTCCTGCTAAGTAGTCACAATATAAAGACTGCTTTTGGGTGTCAGGGAAAATGTAGAAAGTACATTTTATTTAGGAATGTAGTGAAGTAAAAGTTGTCAAAAAATAAATAGTAAAGTACACATACCAAAGAAAATATTTTTACTTAAGTACTTTACACCACTGCTCATTTCACATCAGACATCCACTTTACTTAACAGCCCTAGAGACAGACACTCACCAGGAATTTGCAGAATTACAATAAGGAGTTTGGAATGACTCCTGACTGGAATCTCAGTTATTCTGCCATGTCCGCAGCCCACAAATTAATCAAATATTTGGACACGAGGAGGACACGAGGAGTTAATCTTGCATAATCCCTCTCAGCATGTTAGAATACCGAAATGTGAAAACTGTCTTGCAGGTGTTCTTTTGTATGGTGATAATAACAAGACCGGATTTAATTTATACAGTGCTTTACGCTGTAACTCACCTCATCCACCACCGATGTTTAGCTAGCACCCACCTTGGTGATGTCATGGCAGCTAGTCTGCACCAGAAACTTCACTACACATCAGCTGAGAGGAATGGGTGAAACATGCCAATTAGGATACAGCTTCTGATATTAAGCTCAAACTGAATGACTCCTTTCTCAGAAAGGAATGACCACAATTAAAGGTGTTGACGGTGATACAAAACCAACCACACACCACGTGAGTCTGATCCCCTGCACGTTAATCCAAATCCACTTTGCATATAATTTGCTTGTTAACAATAGCCATATTAGAGGGTGGGCGGAATAAGAAGTAGCCTGGTCCAAGATCTGTTTACCCAGTCTGACCAACGCCAGTGATTATTGTCATAAGAGTTGGCTCTACAGAATAACCAGGGACCAGGCTAGGGAGGAAGCGGTGGATGAAGTGCTGTGTGGAACGGACTGTGTTGTTCTATTCTCTGATTTGGTGATCTTTTGTTCTGGTTGTGGTGCACCAGGCAAACCCCCTCAAGAGAACCCTTGTGTTTTACAAACAGACCGGCATTATGCTTCTGCCCAAGACAGAAAACCCAGCCATGGGATAAACAAGCGCCCTCACAAAAGGGCAGTACTGCTTATTCTTTAGTATGGGGGCAGGCGGTACGACAATATAAAAAATGTGATGACATAACTGTTACCATCTTTGTCTATGTACTCTTCACTAAACAGCAAAAATACCACAATGTATATTGTTATTGTCCAAGAGCTTGTATATATTGTGATTATGCCATTGTGTGGCCTTAACCCATACTGTACAGCAGTGGTTCCCACTGATCGCTGCGCCACTCAGGAGCCCAGGGGAGCTCTGGGTAAAATTCAGTTGGTTGTACAGTAACTGAAACTGGTTGGGAACCACTGCTGTACAGTATGGACCAGCGCTGTTGTACTGTTTCTCAATAGACGCATACAGTTGTCAGAATCCATGTTTTCCCTGCTTCCAAAGCAGCTGTGTATCAACCAGCTCCCATCCCCCCTCTGGTCTTGTCTGTCACAACACCTGTAGCGAACACTCCATTCCCATTTTATTCCAGGCTTATAATGGCTACCTTTTTTAGGGTTGCCAAATTCTGGAGACTTTCACCAAATCCCCCAGTTGGAGGATTCCCTCACTGCTTATTCCCTCCTGACAGGAAATACAGGTTTTAATTATAGCTATAGGTGTTGACAGGAAATACAGGTTTTAATTATAGCTATAGGTGTTTACAGGTTTTAATTATAGCTATAGGTGTTGACAGGAAATACAGGTGCGGTTTTTAAAGCCGATTCCTCCTCTACTCAGAATACCTATGTGTCAGTCACTATGATGAGAAATTACTGATGTGTATGCGCACAAGCTTATGCTGTTTGTGTATTTTTGTCTATTTTAATTTGCGAGTGCATCTATTTTGTAGGTCTATACATTGCTCATGTTCCAAAAACATACTGACGAACGCTGTTACCTCCACAGGGCAGTTCCACTACTTTTCAACTTCATTTTCGTCATCGAGGTTTAATATCACATGCACAAGTACAGTGAAATGCCTTTCTTGCTAACCCCAACAATACAATAATTAATAACAATGTATTACTAGAAAAAAACACACACGAGAAATAAGAATATGAAATACACAATTTAAGTAAATAAGCATAAACAATTAAGTAAATAAGCATACAGGAAATATTTAAGTCAGATCCAATAGCATATTTTCATGTACAGGGCCACTGTGGGGACTAGGCAACAGGATATAAGATGAACAGTGCCAGCTGTTTTGTGCTCTGAGAACCCACCCTGGAATACAGTCGGGCCCCATGGCCTTGCGGGTGTTGACCTGATTTTAAAGACCCTTCTCACGTCGGCCTCGGAGAGCGAGTTCAGCCAATCCTCAGGGTCGGTGACGGCCCTCACACCCGGCTCGATGTTGTCAAAGCGTGCATAAAATGCATTGAGTTTGTATGGTAGAGACACATCGTTGGGCAGATGACGGTTGGGTCTTCCTTTGTAATCTGTAATGGACTGCAGCATCAGGGTTGTCTACGATAGCTCTGTGTGCCGTAGCCCTGCTCTTTAGCGCCAACTTCTGTGTTGATCCAGGGCTTTTGATTGTGGAAGCAGCGAACCCTATGACATCGCAATGCATTTTCCAATGAAGCCGGTGATGGAAGTGGTTAGCTCGTCAATGTTATTGGTGGAGTCTCTAAACATATTCCAATCAGAGCTAGCAAAGCAGTCCTGTAGCATAACCTCTGCTTCTGGTGACCATTTCTCAACAGAGCAAATTGCGGTACTTCCTGTTTCAGCTTCTGCTTGTAAACAGGAAGCAAGAATACGGAGTCATGATCTGATTTGCCGAATGGCGGACGAGGGAGGGCCTTGTATGAATGCTTGTGGGTAGAATAACAGTGGTTTAGGACTTTATCGCCCCTAGTGGTGTGTTGATGGAAGTTGGGTGTCACGTGTCTTAATGACGGCGAATTAAAATAACCGGCAACCAGAAAGGCAGCCTCTGGGTGTAGGTTTTCCTGCTTTGTTTATAGCCTTATACAATTCGTTAAGCACCAGCTTGTTATTTTTGTCTTGTCCTGAGGTGGAATGTATACAGCAGTCACGATAACAGCTGAAAACTCCCTTGGGAGCTAGAATGGTTGACATTTGACCATCAGGTATTCCAAGATGGGGGTTCATCACTTCCGCCACACGGGTATTAGCACACCCGTTGGCGTTGATGAAGAGGCAACCCCCCACTGATTCCCCCAACTCCACTGTCCTGTCCGCCTGGTGAATGGAGAGTCCAGCGATTTGGATAGCCTTTGGTATTTTTTTGGTTTAGGTATTTTATTAGGATCCCCATTAGCTGTTGCAAAAGCAGCAGCGACTCTTTATGGGGTCCACACAAAACATGTAACATATCTTATTACACAACATTAATATACAAGAACAGCACTACATATTTTTTTTTAAAGGCACACGTTGCCTACATATCAATGCATACACACAAACTATCTAGGTTATGGGAGGTATTTTGTCCGAGAGCCATGTTTCTGAAAAGCAAAGAAATATTGAAGTTCCGAGAGTCCCGTTGGTAGCAAATCCACGATCAGAGGTCATCCATCTTTTCAAGTAATGTTTATTAGCCAGTAGAATATATGGAAGAGGTGGCCGGTTTTCCCTTCGCCTAAATCTCAACAGGATCCCCCCTCTCTTGCCTCTGTAACGCCTGCGTTTTTCTTCTTGGGTAGCCCAAAATTGTGTTGGAATTACAGAGAGAGCCCAGGGCAGAGGAGTCGAAGTAGAAGCTGGAATTGGGGTATATTACTGCCTATCTGATGTTCAAGAGTTCTTGTCAGTTGTAAGAAATAATAACGGATACATTTCGTGAAAATAGAATAAAAATAAACAACAAAATAATCACATAATAGCAAACTTGGGTCGGAGCTTGCTAAATGGCAGCCATCTTAATATCATCTCCAGCACAATACCAGTTTCTACATATGTGAAAACGGTGCAGTTCTACGTCTTGTAGAAAAATAAATGAAGTAAAAAATGTTCTACCCGATGACGTCAAAAATTAAAACATTTTAAAAAGTGATTTTCAAACACTACGAGAGTCACGAGGATGTGGGGAGCAAGAAAATACCCTCCCTCGAGCTAGAAACTAGTTTTGGTTTTGAAAATCATTGTTTTTCTTACTTTTAATCCTACCCTGTGATGTCACAGAGAAGCATTTTTTGGGCCTTTTCTTCTTCTCTTTTTAACCACAGATCATAGAATCGCCTAGTTTTCACCTGTGTGGACACTGGTATGGTGCGGGAGATAATGAATATAATGTTGAAAATTGGCGGAATTGCCCTTTAAAGATGAACCATTTGGGCTCTCTTTAGAGTCACTTATCTGATTTCCAAAGCTCACTTTAAATGAATTAGGCTTTCAACGGGCACTTACATCATCTACCCTTCTCAGCAATGCCATCTAAGAATAATCCTAAATGCCCCCACTCGTTAAGTATTACTGGCAAGGCATTCCCAGAGACAACATTTTACTGTTTTAACCCTTTATACTTGTGGGAATTGGCTTTTATGGATAGAGCTACATTTTGAATGTTTCTTACAGAATAAATATGAAATGCATAACCATGGTAAAATTATTAGACCAAAGGTAAGGACAGTTGACAAGACTGAATCCAAACATTACACTGTTGATTTTATTGTTGATAACAAAATCAGAACATACTTTGGATACATTCAGGAGCATGATAAGAATATTCATTGGAAATGTGGGGTAGGTGCAACCTTAGACAAACAAAAAATGACGAGGGTTTGAGTGAGAGGCAAACTGGCTCATTCTGTCCAGGGTTATGACACCTTGTCATCAGGTAACTAACTGTACATCAACATAGTGATCATAAATGTTGACACCTTGTATATGAGTTTTATGATATGGAAAAGTGAAGTGCACATTTGGACTGTTTGGCTTGCTTGTATGACATCAAAGTGGTATTTGTTATAACCCTCAACGTCTCATCTTTCAAAATACATAGTCCTCTTAATTAACAGCATTTCCCCTCGCTCGGACAACAAAACATTTCCAAAAGTTGCCCAATTTAGTTGGAGGGATGGGGGAACTTTTTGTTGTGGGAGGAGCTCAAGTTCAGAATGGCTGTCAGTCAAAACCCATACAGCGCTGTGAATCGCAGAGCCAGAGCTCTGACATGTATAGCATGTTACTGAACAGCCACGCCATTCCAATTTAGCCGTTTATCAGTGCGCATTTTCAACCCGTATACGGGTACGAGTGTAAAGGGTTAAAGCACATTTCCTGCAAATTTTACATATTTTGCCATGGGGTGGAGAGAACAATTTTACAGTTTTAAAGCTTATTTCCTGCAGTTCTACACTTTTTGCCATGGCTTTTGCGGCGTTCTTATGCTATCGGAGTGACTCAAACGTTATAACAAAATCAATGGGGCACCATGCCATGTCATTTTTGGTATTTTAAATTCTCCCTGACAGGCACGTTTTTATTTATGAGATTGTTAGTTCTCAAAGATGATCTTATTAAAAACATATAGGTCCATAATGTTTTCTACATACTTTAAATCTAGTTTTAGTCGTTTAAGTTTACACTGAAAACATTTTACCGTCCCGAAAATTATAAATTTAGCAGCGGCAGAAGCCACATGGACTCCCACAACAGTCATATACACACCATTTGAACCAGGGAGGGCGTTAGGTGGCTAGTTTTAGTCGTATAGGGGAAACACTGGGTATTCACTGCCTGAGTGGATAGTGAAGGACAGTATTTGAGGTGTGTGTGTGTAGGAGGGTGGGTGTGTGTGTGTTTACCAAATGAGTCAAACACACACAACTCACACACATCAAGCAGTGACCCTCCCCTATGCCCACGCTCAGCCTGTGCCATTTCACATTCCCAAGGATTCCCTGCCACTTCAAAGCCGCTCATAGGTCAGAGAGAAATAAGGACGGACTTCAAACCGACAGGTTCAGCAGGGAAAGAGCACTCAGTCCACGGCTTCCTCTGACCCTACGCACAGAAAAGGGAATGGTCTTCTAAAACTTAGTGTTGAAAAAGAACAGGGGTTGGAAAGGATGTGTTATGAGTAACAGAGGTGGGCACCACCGCACTGCCCACATCTCTGCCGTGACATGACATGCCACGGTGTAGGTGAGGTTATGAGTCAGCACAGTAACAACCCACAACAACAGCAGCTCTCCGGTGTAACTGCCTTGCTCAAGGGCAGAACGATATTTAAAAGCGGAAGACAAATTCCGGTTGAATGCGTTCAGTTGTACAACTGACTAGGCACTGGACTAGGATACCCAGTGCTTTTCCAGAGCTTTACGTTACACTGTATGGTGAAAACTCCGCCAGCACACCGACCTGGGTGATACCACGGCAGCCATTAGGCATCATAATACCACCTTCAGTGGCCTATCAATGGGCCTGTATGAAAGTTGCAGTTGTCACTGTATAGAATGTAAAAGGACTGTTCTCATGTTCTACATTCCATTCGTCTTATTGTTGTTATGCACTATGTTTAGATATGGCATGGTTCACTATCATTTCACCTGGTACTGCCCTTGGCTCTTGTCCACTGAGCTCAGACCAACCACTGGTCTTGTCTACTCCTGGTTTGAGAATAGTATTATGATGCCAAATTCTTCTCACCCTTTGGTTGATTAGGATAGAAATATAATTCATTTCATTCTATGTAGCTACTTCTGCACCATTTATTTTTTAATTTAAAAAATATATATATTTCTCATTCGATGCTGTTTCTCTGTGTGCAGCAATATTCCTCAGACACTGGGTGTTATTGTTCTGAGAGCCGAGGCACTGCCTCCCTAGGCAACCACTCCTCTCCGCGGAGAGGTGGAACGAGAGAGGGAGGAGGGGGCGAGGGACAAGTCTCTTGTGGAAGCCAAGGCTGGGAAGGGAGATAACGTTACATGCTGTGCATTCTTGCAATCACAATCTAACCTCCTTTTCTTCAACCTCCCTCCCTCCCTTCCTCTCTTTCTCTTATGGTCATACTTTGCGTTTGACACCTTACACCCTCCCTGGTTCAAATGGGCGTGTGTGTGTGTGAGTGTTGTGGGAGCGGCAAGTCCAGGTGGCTTCCTCAGTTGCCTTCCACTTGTGGAGCTGTAGAGGAGTATGTCTGAAGCTCCCACCGGGAACACTGCTCAGTACTTTTACCTCCATGGGTTTGTGTAAGACTGCACCTTGTTAAGAAGTGTTTTCGAGACGACCTGGCACTCAAGTTTAGTACCCCATGAAGTGGCCTGGAGTGGGTCAGTCCAGCAGGTCAGTGCACTCGGTGTGTGGGAAGCGAAAGAGAGCCATGAGCACTCTGGGTCGGTCCAAGGACAAAACCTGGGGGGTCGCCTTCAGACCGGGCATGGAGGTGGCCACCCTCCGGAGCGCCTGGGAGGAGAGAAGGCTCCTGAACAGATTCAACCGCAAGTTAACCCGTTGGTTCGGTGAGTCCTCGACCTCTGGAAATTGTTGGATGGTAGTATTCTCTGTTCATATTTACGATGTTCACATTCTGTCTTAGTTCCCTTACAACGCTCCCAAGGATTACTTTGTTTTAGGGGGGAAGCAATGAGGTCAAGATTTTAAAACCTGATACTGCTTGTTGACATATTGTAAAATCTGTGAACCTTTGTTCTTCCTTCATCTTTCTTCACATACCACTGGTTCTGATCGCCATTCACTTCCACTATAATGGGATTTTTTTTTAAAGAATCAGCACCAACACTAAGATTGCTGCAATCAATGGAGTCTGCATTATTTCTTGTCAGCATGATATTGCAGCTTCTCCCTACTTATAGGAAGCCCAAGAGACAGGACCTCTGGGATGCTTTGGAGAAAGCCAGTGGGCTGTTTTCAGAGACCAAAGTCTGTATCTATGGGACCGAAGCCGGTATCCATAGGACCAAAGCCGGTATCCATGGCAGTCTCAGTCTCCGGAGTGGTGGTTAAGTCCCGCGGCTTTATAAGCGCCTGCTGGTTGATTTGTGTGTTCACGGCACAGCGGTGGTCAGGGAACCTTTTCCAGATGTGCTCCACTTCGCAAAGAAGGCACTTATATTTTAACGGTGCAGAGGTTATTTGATTTTAGAATTTATATGAATCATAATGATTGTTTACAGTCGTATCCCAACTGGTATTAGGGGAGTCGTAGCTGGATCTCTTAGAAAGCCTGGACCCCCCCCCTCCAGGTGAAATAATTATTCACCATGAAAATGCTGAACATGGGTTGGTGCTCGTCTACATGAATGGGGTTTACAGGAGTAAGATTTGTATTTATACTAGCCTGTGATTTATATAAGTAAACGCTAGTTCAAAGATGTCACCACATGCCTGAGACTGTGTCTGCGTTGAGAATTATGTCTGTGTGCATGGAGAAATGACTTCATTTTGATTTATTGTGTTTGGATAGGTTTGAGTGCTTGCGTACACGTTCGTATTTCATTCTACGGTTTCATTCTACACTATACGTACAGTATGTCTCCTTTGCGTGTATGCACACATTGATTGACTCCTTATTAATAATTGAAAGTCACTGTTTGGATGTTCACCTTAATACAGTATTTTGTTTAAGAGGGTCTTCACACTTACTAGACTTTTTGCAAAAATACCGTCGGCTACTCATACTGTATACTGCAGTGTAAACTTGTCTCGATCGCTACCTCCGGAGGTGGAGCACGACAGTTGCCCCCCTGTAAGCAGGTCAGTGTAAACTTGTCTCGATCGCTACCTCCGGAGGTGGAGCACGACAGTTGCCCCCCTGTAAGCAGGTCAGTGTAAACTTGTCTCGATCGCTACCTCCGGAGGTGGAGCACGACAGTTGCCCCCCTGTAAGCAGGTCAGTGTAAACAGAAAGTTCTCGTTGAGACAACACTCTTACAGTAAAAATTGTAATTGCATAGCGATGTTTTTGAAGCAGCTGAAATGTAGACATTTTCCTCTTTAAAAAAAAAAAATAAGAACTTGTTTTGAGTTTTTACCTGATTTGTAGTAAGACTGTTACATTCTGAAATTGTAGTAACAGACTGTTACATTCTGAAATTGTAGTAACAGACTGTTATATTCTGAAATTGTAGTAACAGACTGTTACATTCTGAAATTGTAGTAACAGACTGTTACATTCTGAAATTGTAGTAACAGACTGTTACATTCTGAAATTGTAGTAACAGACTGTTACATTCTGAAATTGTAGCTTTAAATCTCAAGTGTTTATTTAGATTGTTTTCTTGACTGCACTGTATGGAAGCCTTTTCCACCAGTAATATAGTAAAACAAATATATAGTATCTCAAAATACAAATATGTTGAGATAGTAGACCATACTTATTGGATGTGTTTCTTCATTTGTAGCATTGTGTGGTGATTTTCAAAGGTGTCTCCACAGGAGTGTTTTCCTAGGGCACAGAGTGTTACCTAGGTAGGCTAACCAAACCAGGGAAAACTCTGGACCCTAGTTGTAGGGTATGACATAGCCTATATAAAACTGTTTTACAGCTGATTTTTTAGGCTATGTATGATTTGACCCATTTTTCTTTCTAATCAGGTCATGTGGTTTAAAAAAATACACTAAAACAACAACTGCGATTAATCAATCGAACTAACCGGGTTGAGCTTGCTTTAAATCAAATCAAATCAAATTTTATTAGTCACATACACATGGTTAGCAGATGTTAATGCGAGTGTAGCGAAATGCTTGTGCTTCTAGTTCCGACAATGCAGTAATAACCAACAGTAATCTAACCTAACAATTCCACACTACTACCTTACACACACACACAAGTGTAAAGGGATAAAGAATATGTACATAAAGATATATGAATGAGTGGTGGTACAGAACGGCATGGCAGATGCAGTAGATGGTATAGAGTACGGTATATACATATGAGATGAGTACTGTAGGGTATGTAAACATAAGTGGCATAGTTTAAAGTGGCTAGTGGTACATGTATTGCATAAAGATGGCAAGATGCAGTAGATGATATAGAGTACAGTATATATACATATGAGATGGGTAATGTAGGGTATGTAAACATTGTATTAAGTGGCATTGCTTAAAGTGGCTAGTGGTACATTTTTACATAATTTCCATCAATTCCCATTTTTAAAGTGGCTGGAGTTGGGTCAGTATGTTGGCAGCGGCCGCTAAATGTTAGTGGTGGCTGTTTAACAGTCTGATGGCCTTGAGATAGAAGCTGTTTTTCAGTCTCTCGGTCCCTGCTTTGATGCACCTGTACTGACCTCGCCTTCTGGATGATAGCGGGGTGAACAGGCAGTGGCTTGGGTGGTTGTTGTCCTTGATGATCTTTATGGCCTTCCTGTGACATCGGGTGGTGTAGGTGTCCTGGAGGGCAGGTAGTTTGCCCCTGGTGATGCGTTCTGCAGACCTCACTACCCTCTGGAGAGCCTTACGGTTGTGGGCGGAGCAGTTGCCGTACCAGGCGGTGATACAGCCCGACAGGATGCTCTCGATTGTGCATCTGTAGAAGTTTGTGAGTGCTTTTGGTGACAAGCCGAATTTCTTCAGCCTCCTGAGGTTGAAGAGGCGCTGCTGCGCCTTCTTCACAACGCTGTCTGTGTGGGTGGACCAGTTCAGTTTGTCCGTGATGTGTACACCGAGGAACTTAAAACTTTCCACCTTCTCCACTACTGACCCGTCGATGTTGATAGGGGGGTGCTCCCTCTGCTGTTTCCTGAAGTCCACAATCATCTCCTTTGTTTTGTTGACGTTGAGTATGAGGTTATTTTCCTGACACCACACTCCGAGGGCCCTCACCTCCTCCCTGTAGGCCGTCTCGTCGTTGTTGGTGATCAAGCCTACCACTGTAGTGTCATCCGCAAACTTGATGATTGAGTTGGAGGCGTGCATGGCCACGCAGTCGTGGGTGAACAGGGAGTACAGGAGAGGGCTCAGAACGCACCCTTGTGGGGCCCCAGTGTTGAGGATCAGCGGGGTGGAGATGTTGTTACCTACCCTCACCACCTGGGGGCGGCCCGTCAGGAAGTCCAGGACCCAGTTGCACAGGGCGGGGTCGAGACCCAGGGTTGCGTTGTGTAGGTCTTTGCATCTGTAGTTAAAACGTTGCACAGTATGTCATCACGATTGGGTAATTTTTGATTGATTTAAGGTCTAGGTAGCCTAGCTACCCAAAGTTTGAATATAAACCAAATTTGATCATATTCACATTTTCTCTTAACAGAAATAAATAGATGTATTTTAGGCTATATATATACATAGCTTAGACATAAATACATGACGTTACCGCTTCGTTTCCCCTGGCCAGAGGGGAATATACAGTAGGGCATAGGCTTCTCTAGGCTGCCTGTAGCTGTGGTTATCAGAAGGCTACAGTTGATCAGACTGAAGGACAGATTCATTGTGCACGAGTTAACAAGTCATGAGGTAAATCAGTCTAATCAACAGTACTTTGTCCCTCTTTTCAATGCTTTTGTGTCAATATTTTTGGGGGCAAATGCGAGCTCGCCACACGTTTGCTGGCGGCCCTACTGTGCTAATCTTTGCAACGTGGATAAATAGATCAAAATCTACACATAATGTTACAAATTAAGAAGCATATCCTATATGTATGTTCTATCTATATTTTGAGTAACTATCTAAAAATTTTTTGATATTATCAACATTTTAGTTGTTTGCGGTGGCGGGAATGAGCGTCCATAGCACTAAGCCACTGAGGTCTGGGCAAGAAGCAACCCCTCCCAATTTGATTTTACCTCATATAATGACATCCATGATATTGATCAAATTATGCTTGGTTTGTTCCAGGCTCACTTTAATATGGTAGCTAGTGTAAGCCTATAGGAGCTCCTATATAGCTATGGTTCAGCTAAACGTCAGCATTCAGCTATAGCAAGCATATTTTGTTTAGCTAGCTAGCTAACGTTACCTAGCTGTGTAGCCTATATTATAATACTGTATTGAATGATGCTGTATGATAACTTTTTTGTACTTTTATATTCGTATGGGAGGTGGAAACATTCATTCATCTGCTAACGTTACTTGATCGTGAAGCATGTTGTTAGTTTGCTTGCTAATTGAATGTGTATGCACGATGAAAGAAACCCTTTAATTGTCTGCACATGCTTGTGGATTGTTGCATTATTTAATCGTGTAATATCGTTTTGTTGCATTATTTAATAGAATGATATGTTTAAGAATAAATGTTGTTGTTGAATAGTTTGTGCTGATTGGCTAGTGACTACTGTGATATTTACGGTCAATTTGAGCTGCGGACCACAAAAATAAGGCTTTGCCAGCCAAAACGTGCGGTAAGGATGTAATATGAAATCTCTTTTGCCAATCCGCTCCTCACACTCCTTCCTCTCGTAGTGGGGACAGGTCCTAAATGTGTGAATGCCCGTGTGGCTCCATACTGGTAGTACTTAAACCAACGGCTGTGTTTGTGTGTAGGTGAAAGTCCAGCCACTGCCTCTTAAGGCTGACTGGCTGGCTGGAGACGGACGTTACCGGTTTGAAAATGTTTTCTTTCAAAGTGTGCGCCCTGGGACTAGGAGAATGCACCGGAAAAAGGGAATTGTATCGGTGCTGGACTTCGCTCCTACAACAAGGCCTGACCTTGACCAGGGGGTTTAACGAGTCAATGGGAGGGTTAAGCGTAGGGGGAGAGGGAGGCCCACTGTTTCCTCTCTATACACCCATCTCTTCACTCTGCTATTGCTGCTGCTGTCAGAGTTTATTAAGTGTTGCTCTGCTAACCGATAGTCACAAGTTGCTCCATGTTTGATAGGGGTATGTGTACCAATGTAATGCTATATCCCTTTTTGTACATTAGGCTTACTGATTTGCTAAGTGCTGATGAACTCTACAGTTATATATTTTGGCATGACTCCATGTTTGAATGTCTCTGTCTATTCTCCCCCCCCCAGGGAGGAACTCAGGCTCAGTCCTGTACAAATGTATTACAGAACTGTCTCCGGACTGGTTAGTGGGTATGTCCATGTATATATATTTTTTTGCGTGCTAGAAAGCAAAGCTCAATCAAACTTAATTTCAAAAAAATACCAACAAATCAATCTTTGGTTTTCTGTATGATCCGTCTCCATGTATTACAATCAATTCATCTGACTCAATGATTTGGCATGCAGAAGATGTGCTAATGTCATAACATACCCGCTTATAATGTAGATGGATGATTATTGTGCAATGATGATCTGACAATGAGGTTATAGTGCGATGACGCTAACCATTGACTCCCAAGACAGGAATGGATCATATGATATTATTCTATTGTGGAAACTTGATGTAAAAGCTACAAAGGCTGATCTACTGCATTGCAGAGCAGTCTAATAGGGGAAAACATGCTAATCTTGTCACGAATGGATGATTTAACAATGATTTAATTGAGCGTTAATGGTTAACACCCATGAGGAGAATGGATCCTGATGCTTGACACTCCCGTGGGAAAGTTGTCTCCTTCATACAAACAGAAAAGTCAGTCTCTTTCGAGTTTGTCCTGTGATCTTCATGTCGGCTCATCTTCATCACAGATATGATTTCCCGTTACTCAATTTCATGCTCTGTGTTCGAGTGGAAGAAAACTTAGACTAGTCTTGGATTAAGAAGCACTTTCATGCTTTTTAGTTCAGGACTAGGCGGAGTTGGGCAGAGTCTGGGTAACTGGCCCTAGATGTTTTTAGTAAGTCTTGGTATTAGTGATGCACTGATATGACATTTTTGGCCGATACCGATATCTTATTTTCCTTGCCAAAACAAAACGATACCGATATTTAAAATTTTTAAGCGTTCTTGTACAGTTAAATAGTTAACACACACATGGACGCAGCGTTCTAAGGCACTGCATCTCAGTGCATGAGGCGTCACTACAGTCCCTGGTTTGAATCCAGACGTGATTGGGAGTTCCATAGGGCGGCGCACAATTTGCCCAGCATCGTCCGGGCCGTCACTGTAAATAAGAATTTGTTCTTAACTGACTTGCCTAGTTAAATAAAGGTTACATACACACACACCACACTGACCAAAAAGTTATTTGGTTGTCATTTACGTATGTCCCCATTACCAGTAAAACATAATGAAAACCTATTTCTTTCACTTACTTGCTGTGCTGTTTCGTTGTTCAGTTTCATTCTCAACCAGGATTTCTATGGAATGCCGTTTGGGTGTCAAAAAAGATACACGTCAAATAACGCTATTTGACGTGTCAAATAAGCTTGTTGACCAATCAGGACTTGAATATGATTGCACGTCAAATAATAATTTAATGTGTTCATGAATTTATGTAGTTATTACACATTGATTACACCATCACAACGATTCACCGATACGTATGCTATGATGCTGGTAAAGTTGTCTTGCGTACCTACTGTGCTGGTCATAAAAAAAAGCTAGCTTGTTCATGGATGCAAACAATGTTCTTCCCCAAAAACATAGCTAGCTATAGTTAGCTAGTTAACTATATAGCTCGGTGTCATCTAAAATAACCCTCATTCATAAGACAGTTCTTATTTGATTAATGGTGGTCGGACCCATCTTTGTGAAGCTAGCCACAATAAGGATTATTGTTATTATTTATTTTTCAAAATAAAAGTAAGGCATAATTCTACTATTTGTATTCATTTGCATCACTGTCAATGACATACTTTTACTTTGAAGGCAAACCGTAAATTCCACTTGTGCCTAATCCTTATTGTGGCTAGCTTCACAACCCGGTCCGGTCGAGCATCACTAACCTGATGAAGCTAGCTGGCTGCTTATGATGTTAGCTTTGGGCAACAGGGTTAAGTAGCTGGCTAGCTATTTATTTTCATGAACTGAAGTTCAATTTCAAGAGGCGCACAACAACTGGCAACCTAGCTAATACTCACAAGGATTCCAAAATCATTGCTAAGAATAATGAAAATGACTGCAGTTTCTACTAGTCATTGTTTTCATGCTGGTTGTATTGGTGCTAGCTAGGTACCAAGCTAAAGCTAGCTACCCCAGAAGTTGCGGTCGAACAAATTATGCTTTATTACCAACGCGGTATTGTAAATATGTCGTTCGTGGCCGGTGTTTGCTTGTTTGCAGACTTCTTTTTTGTACAGCTTTGACAGTGCTACTCTCTTTTTTGACACGTAAAGACCTAAACGGCGTTCCATAGTATGTATGTTGTGAAGCTAATAGCAGTGACGCTATTACTGTGCAACTGAGGTAGGGCAACATCTGCAAAATAGCGCACTTGGTAGTGTGTACCGGTGCTCGACCGGTCGACGAAAGCCAACATCACCCACGACAGAGAACGGTTGGTTGTCAAGGGCAATGAATTCCTTTCTGTTGGCTTTAATGGACTTCACCTTTGAGTTGTCTCTCTGAAAAGTTCTTACTCTTTCAAATGACTGTTCGATCCACACAGCAGACAATCAAATCAAAGTTTATTTGTCACATGCGCCGAATACAACAGGTAGACCTTACAGTGAAATGCTTACTTACAGGCTCTAACCAATAGTGCGAAAAAATGTGTGTGTGTAGGTAAGTAAAGACATTTGAAAATAACAGTAGCAAGGCTATATACAGACACCGGTTAGTCAGGCTTATTGAGGTAGTATGTACATGTAGGTATGGTTAAAGTGCCTATGCATATATGATGAACAGTTAGTAGCAGTAGTGTAAAAAGAGGGGTTGGCGGGTGGTGGGACACAATGCAGATAGCCCGGTTAGCCAATGTGCGGGAGCACTGGTTGGTCGGGCCAATTGAGGTAGTATGTACATGTAGGTATTGTTAAAGTGACTATGCATATATGATGAACAGAGAGTAGCAGCAGCGTAAAAAAGGCGGGTTGGGGGGGCACACAATGCAAATAGTCCGGGTAACCTTTTGGTTACCTGTTCAGGAGTCTTATGGCTTGGGGGTAAAAACTATTGGGAAGCCTTTTTGTCCTAGACTTGGCACTCCGGTACCGCTTGCCATGCGGTAGTAGAGAGAACAGTCTATGACTGGGGTGGCTGGGGTCTTTGACAATTTTTAGGGCCTTCCTCTGACACCGCCTGGTGTAGAGGTCCTGGATGGCAGGCAGCTTTGCCCCAGTGATGTACTGGGCCGTACGCACTACCCTCTGAAGTGCCTTGCGGTCAGAGGCCGAGCAATTGCCGTACCAGGCAGTGATGCAACCGGTCAGGATGCTCTCGATGTTGCAGCTGTAGAAACTTTTGAGGATCTCAGGACCCATGCCAAATCTTTTTAGTTTCCTGAGGGGGAATAGGCTTTGTCGTGCCCTCTTCATGACTGTCTTGGTGTGTTTGGACCATTCTAGTTTGTTGTTGATGTGGACACCAAGGAATTTGAAGCTCTCAACCTGCTCCACTACAGCCCTGTCGATGAGAATGGGGACGTGCTCGGTGCTCCTTTTCCTGTCCACAATCATCTCCTTAGTCTTGGTTACGTTGAGGGATAAGTTGTTATTCTGGCACCACCCGGCCAGGTCTCTGACCTCCTCCCTATAGGCTGTCTCGTTGTTGTCGGTGATCAGGTCTACCACTGTTGTGTCGTCTGCCAACTTAATGATGGTGTTGGAGGCATGCCTGGCCATGCAGTCGTGGGTGAACAGGGAGTACAGGAGGGGACTGAGCACGCACCCCTGGGGAGCTCCAGTGTTGAGGATCAGCGTGGCAGATCCCTCACCACCTGGGTGCGGCACGTCAGGAAGTCCAGGATCCAGTTGCAGAGGGAGGTGTTTAGTCCCAGGTTCCTTAGCTTAGTGATGAGCTTTGAGGGTACTATGGTGTTGAACGCTGAGCTGTAGTCAATGAATAGCATTCTCACATAGGTGTTCCTTTTGTCCAGGTGGGAAAAGGCAGTGTGGAGTGCAATAGAGATTGCATCATCTGTTGATCTGTTTGGGCGGTATGCAAATTGGAGTCGGTCTAGGGTTTCTCGGATAATGGTGTTGATGTGAGCCATTACCAGCCTTTTCAAAGCACGTCATGGCTACAGACGTGAGTGCTACAGGTCTGTAGTCATTTAAACAGGTTGCCTTTGTGTTCTTGGGCACAGGGACTATGGTGGTCTGCTTGAAACATGTTGGTATTACAGACTCAATCAGGGGCATGTTGAAAATGTCAGTGAAGACACTTGCCAGTTGGTCAGCACATGCCCGGAGCACACGTCCTGGTAATCCGTCTGGCCCCGCGTATGTTGACCTGTTAAAAAGTCTTACTCACGTCGGCTACGGAGAGCGTGATCACACAGTCGTCCGGAACAGCTGATGCTCACATGCATGCCTCAGTGTTGCTTGCCTCAAAGCGAACATAGAAGTGATTTAGCTTGTCTGGTAGGCTTGTGTCACTGGGCAGCTCGCGGCTGTGCTTCCCTTTGTAGTCTGTAATAGTTTGCAAGCCCTGCCACATCCGACGTGTGTCGGAGCCGGTGCAGTATGATTCAATCTTAGCCCTGTATTGATGCTTTGCCCGTTTGATGGTTCGTCGCAGGGCATAGCGGGATTTCTTGTAAGCTTCCGGGTTAGAGTCCCGCACCTTGAAAGTGGCAGCTCTACCCTTTAGCTCAGTGCGAATGTTGCCTGTAATCCATGGCTTCTGGTTGGGGTATGTACCTACAGTCACTGTGGGGACGACGTCCTCAATGCACTTATTGATTAAGCCTGATGTGACTGATGTGGTGTATTCCTCAATGTCATCGGAAGAATCCCGGAACATGTTCCAGTCTGTGATAGCAAAACAGTCCTGTAGTTTAGCATCTGCTTCATCTGACCACTTTTTTATAGACCGAGTCACTGGTGCTTCCTGCCTTAATTTTTGCTTGTAAGCAGGAATCAGGAGGATAGAGTTGCGGTCGGATTTACCAAATGGAGGGCGAGGAAGAGCTTTGTATGCATCTCTGTGTGGAGTACAGGTGATCTAGAATTATTTTCCCTCTGGTTGCACATGTGACATGTTGATAGAGATTTGGTAGAACTGATTTAAGTTTCCCTGCATTAAAGTCTCCGACCACTAGGAGCGCCGCCTCTGGGTGAGTGGTTTCCTGTTTGCTTATTTCCTTATACAGCTGACTGAGTGCGGTTTTAGTGCCAGCATCTGTTTGTGGTGGTAAATAAACAGGCACGAAAAGTATAGCTGAGAACTCTCTAGGCAAGTAGTGTGGCCTGCAGTTTATCACAATATACTCTACTTCAGGCGAGCAAAATCTAGAGACTTCCTTAGATTTCGTGCACCAGCTGTTGTTTACAAATATGCAAAGACCGCCCCCCCTCGTCTTACCGGAGTGTGCTGTTCTATCCTGCCGGTGCAGCGTATATACTGCTAGCTGAATATCCATGTCATTCAGCCACGATTCCGTGAAACATAGGATATTACAGTTTTTGATGTTGCGTTGGTAGGATATTCGTGATCGTACCTCGTCTAGTTTATTGTCCAATGATTGCACGTTGGCGAGTAGTATTGACGGTAACGGCAGCTTTCCTACTCGCCTTTTGCGGGTCCGGACGAGGCATCCGGCTCTTCGTCCTCTGCATCGCTTCCTTTTGCGAATAATTGGGATGTCTGCCCTGTGGGGTGTTTGGAGAATATCGTGTGAGTCCTGCTTGTTGTTGAAAAAATCTTTGTCTAATCCGAGGTGAGTGATCGCTGTCCTGATATCCAGAAGCAATTTTCTGCCGTAAGATACGGTTGCAGAAACACGTACAAAATAATTTACATATATCGCAAAAAAAAACACATAATAGCACAATTGGTTAGGAGACCATATAACGGCGGCCATCTTGGGCTATGTTAGGAATGCTGTGTTGCACGTGTAGCGCGACAATTTACTTGACGTCATTACGTCATGTACCTACGTTATATAGATATGCACGGTAGCATTGACATCGGTTTTTAACATCGGAACATTAACATGTTCAACGATATATCGTGCATCCCTACTTGGTATCATATGTGACTGTTTGACCATGTTCCTGACCGCGATTGATTTGTTCATAGCCAGTTCTCCAAGTAGGCAGGTCATTTCAGATCAAATACGAAGTTATAATTCGCTCAGTCATGTTCCTTATAGGCTGATTTTATGATTCTCTGTTCCAATGTCCATATTGACACACAACTTGGAATACATACCCACAATGCATTTCTATTCATTCTTATAAATAAGAATTTGTTCTTATCTGACATGCCTAGTTAAATAAAGGCTAAATAAAATAAATATATTGTTTGTGTTTTGTGACTAAGGGATCGTATTACTCTCATAGCTTTATCGATAAGCTTACTATGTCAATAAATGATCTTCCCCTTAGTCATATCCTGTTTCCTCTTCGCTCATCAGGGAGTCAACATGCAGAAACATGTTATAGTTCAAGAACAGTCTTCCACCAGAAACCAATTTATGTCTGACCCTTGTTAACAGCTGTGGAATGTCTTGTGTGTTTGCCTGCTGGTGTTTTGAGGAAGCTACAGTGTCTTTGTTTTTGGTCTGCTGTCTTCAATGAATTTTCCAGCGGTTCAAACTGACACGATTTACAGTATGTTGTTCTAATGTTTTAGTTTGTGGCAGATGTTTTGGGCACTTTAAATAGGATTTGCAGAGATGATGCAATTAAGTAGAGGTCACTAATGCTTTCATGGTGTGAGGTTCTGGCATGTGATTGCAAATGTTGATATTTTAGGTTGCTTATGTTGTTTGGGAATGTATGACACCTCACAGGGTGTGTAGTAATTCTGTAATTTCTCTTAATCTTTTTCTCGGGAAGCACTCTTGTTTTTGCAATGACATAATCATACATCAATTATGTAACTATTTGATGACATGGGCTCATCCTGTGGAGTGAACAAAATGGGTCATGTCATGGTAAGTGATTTGCTTATATTATAAAACTGTGGCATACATTTCCCTCCGTTCAGTTATGAAATGATAGTTACCAAGCAACTAGTCACACAAACAAAGCCTGAGGGTGCTTTCCAGCTGATGAGGCGTTCAAAGTGAGGAACTCATGCAATGTCATTTGCGTTGTAAAATAACAGTCAAGCAGTCATTACCTGTATGTTTCGTTATTTGCTTTGGCATATGTATATTTATGTGCTTGTCTACTGGAACTATACGATATATAATCAAAATATGATATACAGTGCATACATGAATAGGCCCAATGTGGTCGTTGAGAGATCATCTGTTAAATGTTTCCTTCAACCTTT
The DNA here is from genome assembly GCF_045679555.1 of Salvelinus alpinus. NCBI lineage: Eukaryota > Metazoa > Chordata > Actinopteri > Salmoniformes > Salmonidae > Salvelinus > Salvelinus alpinus. Next base: position 15,758,436 of record NC_092112.1, read on the forward strand.
AATGGAAGCTGAAGTCGTATACTGTATTATCATAGCAGCGCTGTCTTTACCACTATGGCCTTGTTAGTATCTGAAGACTTTATGGGGTGAGGACCCCGATGCCTTAAGATCGACCTCAGAGCGTGGCCATTCTGTAAAATGACCACTGCTCAAACTCTCAGCTCATCAAGTGAAGTGGGCAGCTCGGAAGTCTCCCAAGTCCACCATGACTTTTCCACCAACTGTTTCTGTCCCAATGTTAACACAAAATTCCTTAGTTTAGAATGGAAAAGCTCCCACTGATCCAGACGGAAATTACTGGATTTCTGGATTTTCCAGAGGATGTGGTGTTTTAATTCAGGCACATTTTAGGATGACCTAACAGAGGTCCTTTGTAATACTTGAGGCTGAGATGCCCTTCACCACAGTTTTAGGTTCAGCTTACCTTTTTAAGGCCATCCTCAGCATGACCAGGCTGTTCAAATGTGGGGTCGGTCCTTTGTTCTGGTACACACCTAAAACATGTCCCTTCTCCAGTTCCCAGGAGATTTCCCTCCCTTTAAATTAAAAAAATAAATAAAAATTCTCTGATGGAATACACAGGCTTTAATGCTGAAAGAAAATCTATCCGTTATTCCAAAAGCAGGGTTAGCTAATCCATTGGTTACGTTTTTGGAAATGAGAAAAATCAACATGAATAAGATCATCTGAATTTATGTTGAATGGGTCAGGCTTCAGGGAGAAGCCAGAAAAAGGAAACCGCTATTGTAAAGTTAATCTATCGTAAATTGCTTAGTCAGTCATTTCCTCATGAGCAACAGTACATCAAAACCAGAACATGGTGTCACATTCCGTTGTCTTCATTTTGTGAACAGTTTTGGTACTCTGCTGTATCTCAGTACTTGTATTGTATGTAGTATATACAGTTTATCATAAGTATTAATACTCATAGTTTATTTAGTGTAGTATATATAATGTAATGTACAGTGTATTCAGACCCCTTGACTTTTTCCACGTTTTGTTACGTTACAGCCTTATTCTAAAATGGATTAAAGTTTTTTTCCTCATCAATCTACACACAATACCCCATAATAACAAAGCAAAAACTGTTTTTTTAGACATTTTTGCAAATCTATAAAAACTGAAATCATATTTACGTAAGTATTCAGACCCTTTACTCAGTACTTTGTTGAAGCACCTTTGGCAGCGATTACAGCCTCGAGTCTTCTTGGGTATTACACTACAAGCTTGGCACACCTGTATTTGGAGAGTTTCTCTCATTCTTCTCTGTAGATCCTCTCAAGCTCTCAGTACAAAGTACTGAGTAAAGGGTCTGAATACTTATGTAAATGCCATATTTCAGTTTTTTTATTTGTAGTACATTTTAGAAAATGTTCTAAATAGTTTTTGCTTTGTTATTATGGGGTATTGTGTGTAGATTGAGGGGGGGGGACGATTTAATAAATTTTATAATAAGGCTGTAAGGTAACAAAATGTGGAAAAGGTCAAGGGGTCTGAATACTTTCAGAATGCACATTATTTAGTGTGTGTGTGTGTGTGTGTGTGTATATTATATAAATATATATACAGTGGGGAGAACAAGTATTTGACACACTGCCGATTTTGCAGGTTTTCCTACTTACAAAGCATGTAGAGGTCTGTCATTTTTATCATAGGTACACTTCAACTGTGAGAGACGGAATCTAAAACAAAAATCCTGAAAATCACATTGTATGATTTTTAAGTAATTAATTAGCATTTTATTGCATGACATAAGTATTTGATACATCAGAAAAGCAGAACTTAATATTTGGTACAGAAACCTTTGTTTGCAATTACAGAGATCATACGTTTCCTGTAGTTCTTGACCAGGTTTGCACACACTGCAGCAGTGATTTTGGCCCACTCCTCCATACAGACCTTCTCCAGATCCTTCAGGTTTCAGGGCTGTCGCTGGGCAATGCGGACTTTCAGCCCCCTCCAAAGATTTTCTATTGGGTTCAGGTCTGGAGACTGGCTAAGCCACTCCAGGACCTTGAGATGCTTCTTACGGAGCCACTCCTTAGTTGCCCTGGCTGTGTGTTTCGGGTCGTTGTCATGCTGGAAGACCCAGCCACGACCCATCTTCAATGCTCTTACTGAGGGAAGGAGGTTGTTGGCCAAGATCTCGCGATACATGGCCCCATCCATCCTCCCCTCAATACGGTGCAGTCGTCCTGTCCCCTTTGCAGAAAAGCATCCCCAAAGAATGATGTTTCCACCTCCATGCTTCACGGTTGGGATGGTGTTCTTGGGGTTGTACTCATCCTTCTTCTTCCTCCAAACACGGCGAGTGGAGTTTAGACCAAAAGGCTCTATTTTTGTCTCATAAGACCACATGACCTTCTACCATTCCTCCTCTGGATCATCCAGATGGTCATTGGCAAACTTCAGACGGGCCTGGACATGCGCTGGCTTGAGCAGGGGGACCTTGCGTGCGCTGCATGATTTTAATCCATGACAGCGTAGTGTGTTACTAATGGTTTTCTTTGAGACTGTGGTCCCAGCTCTCTTCAGGTCATTGACCAGGTCCTGCCGTGTAGTTCTGGGCTGATCCCTCTCCTTCCTCATGATCATTGATGCCCCACGAGGTGAGATCTTGCATGGAGCCCCAGACCGAGGGTGATTGACCGTCATCTTGAACTTCTTCCATTTTCTAATAATTGCGCCAACAGTTGTTGCCTTCTCACCAAGCTGCTTGCCTATTGTCCTGTAGCCCATCCCAGCCTTGTGCAGGTCTACAATTTTATCCCTGATGTCCTTACACAGCGCTCTGGTCTTGGCCATTGTGGAGAGGTTGGAGTCTGTTTGATTGAGTGTGTGGACAGGTGTCTTTTATACAGGTAACGAGTTCAAACAGGTGCAGTTAATACAGGTAATGAGTGGAGAACAGGAGGGCTTCTTAAAGAAAAACTAACAGGTCTGTGAGAGCCGGAATTCTTACTGATTGGTAGGTGATCAAATACTTATGTCATGCAATAAAATGCAAATTAATTACTTAAAAATCATACAATGTGATTTTCTGGATTTTTGTTTTAGATTCCGTCTCTCACAGTTGAAGTGTACCTATGATAAAAAATTACAGACCTCTACATGCTTTGTAAGTAGGAAAACCTGCAAAATCATCAGTGTATCAAATACTTGTTCTCCCCACTGTATATATATATATACACACTACACTAAATAATGTGCATTCTGAAAGTATTCAGACGTGTGTGTATGTATATATATATATATATATGTGTGTGTCTGTATATACATATACACAGTAGATATCCGTATTCATCCCCCATCCATAAGTATTCACATTTTGTTGCGTTACAAAGTGGGATTAAAATAGATTCAATAGTGATTTTATTTTTTTTTGTCATTGATCTACACACTTTAAAATATTTTTGTATAGGCCCTGCCTAAATCAGTTCAGGAGAAAAATGTCAAATAAGTTACATGGACTGTAAATAATAGGGGTTGACATTATTTTTTAATGACTTCCCCTTCCTCTGTGCCCCATACATACAACATATGTAAGGTTCCTCAGTAAAGTATTGAATTTCAAGCACCGATTAAACTACAAAAACCAGAGAGCTTTTTGAAAGCCTCAAAGAAGGGCAGGGATGGGTAACAAATCAGAAATTGAATATCTCTTTAAGCATGGTCAAGTTAATAATGATGCTCTTTGGATTATGTATTAAACCACCCAGGCACATCAAAGATGGTCTTGCTTCTGATCTGAGCTGCAGGACCGGATAGAAACTGCTTAGGGATGTTACCATGAGGCATTGGTGATTCTAAAACAGCTACAGACTTCAAGGGCTGTGATGGTCGAAAACTGAGGATGGATCAACAACATCGTGGTGACTCAACAATAATGACCTAAATTACAGTGAAAAGAAGAATACAAATACACAGAATAAAAATATTCCAAAACATTAATCCTGTAAGGCATTAAAGTAATCTTGCAAAAAAACACACACCAAAGGAATACACTTTTTTGCCTAAATGCAAAGCCTTATGATTGGGTCATATCCAACACCACACATCACTAAGTAACTGTGTCCTTGTTTTCAAGCATTGGTGTGGCTGCATCATGGTAGGGGTATGCTTTTCATCTGCAAAAACTGGAGTTTTTCAGGATAAAAAGAAACGGTGTGGAGCTAAGCACTGGCAAAATCCTAGAGGAGAACCTGCTTCAGTCTGCTTTACACCAGTCACTGAGAGGAACCTTTCAGCAGGACAAAAACCTACAACACAAGGCCAAATCTACAGTGGCGTGTCTTACCAAGAAGAGAGTGAACAGTTTTGACTTAAATCTGCTTGAAAATCTATGGCAAGACTTGATAATTGCTGTCTAGCCATGATCCCCAACACCTTGACAGAGTTTGAAAAATGTTAAAAAGAAAAATTGGCAAATATTCCACAATCCAGGTGTGCAAAGCTCTTCGAGATTTACCTAATAAGAGTCAGCTGTCATCGCTGCTAAAAGGGTTTCTAACATGTATTGACTCAGGGGGTGAATACTTTTTTAATCAAGGTAAATTAATGTGTTATTTTTCATCTTTAAAAAATTAAGTGATGTTTCTTCCACTTTTTTGTGTAGATTGTTGACAAAAAATGACAAATCCATTTTAATCCCACTTTAAATAGTTATGATAGGCACTATATCAATGGATTCTGCACTGTATTGAAGCATAAGATGTTCTTCTCCTGACCAGTGAATCATAATTGCAGCTCTCAAAACAAATTGAGTGAAGCCAACTTGTTTACATGTGGTATTTAATCAGGTGGATACATTTTATTTAGCAGAATATGCCTGGACAAGTAGCCATTTTATAAATAGTGGGATACTGCACTGATTTACACCTCTCCAAATCTCTCTTCTTGATAGGAAACTTCAGTTGCTGTACGATGTCAATAGGGGTCCATTAATGGTACATTTCTGGTGAAGCAATCACAAGGCATCTTTGCTCTGCTATTTCTCAGTGAGGAACTTGTCCAGTTGATTGGTCAAGTGATGCCTAGCTCTTTAGTCATCTTTGATTTTGCTTCAGAAAACTCAGGCGAGTTGAATATGTGATTTGGTGGATGAGCTTTTCCCACCGTTGGATGAACAATCACAATGAATTCCACCAATGTCAGTCAGAATGTACATCCGTTTTCCCTAACTCCCTGTCCTCTTCTCCTTCCAGAATCCCCCCGTTTGTCCACCGCCTCCATCAGTAGTAATGAGCGGGCACCCTCCGCCACGCCCTCCGACTGCTCCGACTTCCCCTCCGCTGGCCAGCGCCCCGTGAGCCTGGTCTCCACCTTGTCCTCGGGGTCCGGTTCGTCCCGGGACGACAGCCCCGCTCCGCCTCCACCTGGCGGCACCGTGCCCCCTACCGGAGACGACATCGACTTGGAGCTGAATCCTCCGGTTGACGTCGGCGATCAGGACCGCCAGCACCCCGATACGGCGGTCCCTTCTGGGGAAGGACTGGTCTCTCGTGGCGGGAAGTTCGACCAGCTTAACAACAACACTGCCACGCCCTCGCGGGCTGCCAGCACCCGCCACACGCCCCCGTTATCGCCCTTCGCAGCCATAACTATGGCGCCCAACCCCAAGATCACTTACTTGGACCGGGTGGTCATGGAGATCATCGAGACGGAGCGCATGTACGTGAGGGATCTGCGCAGCATCGTGGAGGTACGTGACAAAGTATCCTCTTTGCTTTTAAAGCGCTTCCATGCATTACACAGTCAAATTGACCTTGGTATTTGTTGGTTTGCCTGTACAGTTGCAGGGAAATGTCTTTATTGCAAAAGAGCTCCGTCAAAGTTTTGCCTATACAGAATTTTCCATTATCCCTCTATACACTGCTGGTGGTCAAATCATAACAGTTCTGTGTATAGTGAGTAGGCTGTTTATGTGAAATATCGCAATGAAAACTGATTAATGCACTTGCGGGTGTAGAAAAGGCACCCCTAGCGTGAGGGACACTGGCGGGCAGACTGTGTCGCAGGCCTGGGATGTTTGCCTGTGACAGGTGGGCTTTCTCTTCACAACCCCTTAGACGTGTCACACGAGGGTCCAAGTCCCATTAGCACGCCCCATCTGCCAAGCCAGTCCCATGATTGGCCTAAACTTAAGGCTAGGCACAAACAAAGAGAGGTCAGTCTGAAGGACAGTCTCAGATTTACTGTGTTGTGTCTGGGATGACAATGCTCATAAAATCACATTTTAAGGCATGTTTGTAAACCATTGCATTGTGTGGACCAAAGAGATTGACAATGTAAACAAGGGTCTTTCATCTGGTCTCAAGTCGGGTGATTGGCTGGGCTATTCATAGATAGCTGCGAGGATTTGGTTGTCGGCAGTAGGAAGGCCTCATGCTGAGTTGAATCCTTCAATCTCAAGCAATTTGAGTAACTCCAAAAGAGCGTCGCTGGAGAGCTGTCATTCACTTAAATGGCAAATCCAGTTAGCGTGGTCAGATCAGTGCAGCATAGGGGGCTTAGCAGGTTTGTTTGTGTGCGAAAGAGACTGCAGCGCGACCACCTGTTTCTTCTTTGCGTGTCAAGGCTTCTGACCACATTTAACCACATGCCACTCCATTTCAGCCAGTTCTCTCGACTGTATGGAACTGACTTGAACATTTTGACTTTTATCAATGACTTATTATCAGTGGGTGGAGATAGGAATCCATGGATACCAGGTGTGACGTCACTGGGTTTACTATTATTAACCCTTTAAGACTAATGCTGCGGGATCATCTCCTTACATAACAATGGGTCTTGACTGGAGGATCATGCCGGTCCTTAAGCAGACAAGTCAATGTCTTCTTCCATACAGGATGCTGCATGTGGAGATTATGTGTACATTATGCACTGCACAGAATGATTCATCAAACATAATCCAAATATGACAACTTTGCAAACGCCATTAACTAGTGGGTGAACACACACAGACGCAATAGTGTTTACATACTGCTTTACTCATCTCATATGTATATACTGTTTCCTGTTCTACTGTATTTTAGTCAATGCCACTCCGACATTGCTCAACCTAATAGTTATAGATTTCTTAATTCCATTCTTTTACGTTTAGATTTGTGCGTATTGTTGTGAATTGTTAGATAATACTGCACTGTTGGAGCTAGGAACACAAGCATTTACTTAGATACTACTGCATTGTTGAAGCTAGGAACACAAGCATTTAGTTAGATACTACTGCGCTGTTGGAGCTAGGAACACAAGCATTTACTTAGATACTACTGCGCTGTTGGAGCTAGAAACACAAGCATTTAGTTAGATACTACTGCACTGTTGGAGCTAGGAACACAAGCATTTAGTTAGATACTACTGCGCTGTTGGAGCTAGAAACACAAGCATTTAGTTAGATACTACTGCACTGTTGGAGCTAGGAACACAAGCATTTAGTTAGATACTACTGCATTGTTGAAGCTAGGAACACAAGCATTTAGTTAGATACTACTGCACTGTTGGAGCTAGGAACACAAGCATTTAGTTAGATACTACTGCACTGTTGGAGCTAGGAACACAAGCATTTAGTTAGATACTACTGCATTGTTGAAGCTAGGAACACAAGCATTTAGTTAGATACTACTGCACTGTTGGAGCTAGGAACACAAGCATTTAGTTAGATACTACTGCACTGTTGGAGCTAGAAACACAAGCATTTAGTTAGATACTACTGCACTGTTGGAGCTAGGAACACAAGCATTTTGCTACACCCACAATAACATCTGCCATATCAAATTGTATTGGTCACATGCACATGGTTAGCAGATGTTATTGGTCAGATACACATGGTTAGCAGATGTTATTGGTCAGATGCACACGGTTAGCAGATGTTATTGGTCAGATACACATGGTTAGCAGATGTTATTGGTCACATGCACACGGTTAGCAGATGTTATTGGTCACATGCACACGGTTAGCAGACGTTATTGGTCACATGCACACGGTTAGCAGATGTTATTGGTCACATGCACACGGTTAGCAGACGTTATTGGTCACATGCACACGGTTAGCAGACGTTATTGGTCACATGCACACGGTTAGCAGATGTTATTGGTCACATGCACACGGTTAGCAGATGTTATTGGTCACATGCACACGGTTAGCAGATGTTATTGGTCACATGCACACGGTTAGCAGATGTTATTGGTCACATGCACACGGTTAGCAGACGTTATTGGTCACATGCACACGGTTAGCAGATGTTATTGGTCACATGCACACGGTTAGCAGATGTTATTGGTCACATGCACACGGTTAGCAGATGTTATTGGTCACATGCACACGGTTAGCAGACGTTATTGGTCACATGCACACGGTTAGCAGACGTTATTGGTCACATGCACACGGTTAGCAGACGTTATTGTGAGTGTAGTGAAATGCTTATGCTTCTAGATCCGACAGTGCAGCAGTATCTAACAGGTAATATCTAACAAATTCCACAACAAAACCTAATATCTAACAAATCTAAGTAAAGGGATGGAATAAGAATATATACATATAAATATATGGATGAGCATCTGACCGAGCGGCATAGTCAAGATGGTATAAAATACAGTATATACATATGAGTATGTGGCCAATAAAATTAGATTTCATGTACGCGTACACACACCATGCTGATATAGTGTTACAAAGGAGTGTGCTCTGTTATTCCAGACCAGCTGTGGTTTAGACACACACACACACACCACGCTTAAGCAGAACACTTACATACTGTACACACATACTATGCTTTTAACACACACTCATCAGTCGAGAGCTCAGTCAAGCAAATCCTGCTGAGAAAAGGATTGTACAATGGCTGCTCACACACTCATTCTCTCATGCATGTCTTCCTCTCGATAATTGTATATATATATTTTTTTAGCTAGACACCGTACTCTTAGAAATTGCAATCATATGAAAATGTATTCCATGAATACCTAAATGAGTGAATGTTTTCTCATCCTCCTATGATAAATGACATCTTGAAACTGTAGCACTGTTTCATTTTAAAGGACCAGGATGATACTCTGGAATGACTTATGTAGCTGACCGAAAATGATCGATACGGACCGGACCGACCATTATCAAGGACATTTTACTGATATTCATAATAACAAATAGTATCCTTTACTAGAGGAAAGTGATGTTTCAAATAAAATAAGGGGACAATGATAACCACAACATTTAAAATAGTGGTAGTTGTCTTACGATAGATTTTTTTTATTTTTATAATATTACACTTATCTTGATATGGATTTTTGTCCATATGGCCCAGCTCTACAACATACCATTCGTTACCATCACATTTATTTGAAGTAGTAGAGTCAGTGCTTTGCATTTCTTCGCCTTTTTTGTCCTGAAATCCATTGGTTACTTGGTTGGGTTAGGGTTGGAGTACTTGATTGGGCTAGGGTTAGGGTTGGAGTACTTGATTGGGTTAGAGTTGGAGTACTTGATTTGGCTAGGGTTGGAGTACTTGATTGGGTTACGGTTGGGGTTGGGGTACTTGAAGCTTGACAAAGTTATGAGTGCCCAAAAGGCGGCTATCCAGAATTAGACATTTAAAAAAAGAGCAAGATCCCACTCAAGTAACTGATTTCTGTCTGTAGAAGAGCTCTCGGCTAACTTGACATAGTATTAGCGACCTTCAGGAACTCTGTATACAATCTCACATGTCATTTGCGTGGCAACTGATCCATCAACATAGTAAACCTACGAAATTACAGCTCAGAACCTCAGATTAGCCAATCGGGGCACAGAAATATCCCTCTCTGTCTCAACAGAGGTCATATGGTTGTGTTTTTTATTCTTAAAAAATATATATTTACCACGTAAATTCACTGAACACATTCTCATTGATGCAAAGTATCAATGACCCAAGTCTGCCTCAGAAGTAGTCCTATACTGTCGTTCCTGCGCTGGGTAAAAGTTGCCTGTAGGCACAAGTCTAGGGTGAGCACCATCCCTCAATCCATTATGTGGGAAAATGCTAAACTGACCTTTATTAGTGTCTCTGGGGGAAAGTTCCTCCTACTTCATGACCTTGACCCCACACTATACATCAATGCTCTAGCTCAGTATTTGCCCGTCTGGCTGAAAGTCTTTGTTAGCATGTTAGGCTGGAGTTGGGACTTGACTTCCTCACAAGTAGAGGATCAGAAGCATCTGCTCAGACTTGTCATTATATCACTGTAGTGTATCAATTCAATTGAACAGCTTTATTGGCATGGGAAACATATGTGAACATTGCCAAAGCAGTTCAATACAAATGAACAGTAAACATTACATTCACAGAAGTTCCAAAAGAATAAAGACATTTCAAATGTCATTATGTCAATATACAGTGTTGTAGCGATGTGCAAATAGTTAAAGTACAAAAGGGAAAATAAATAAACGTAAATATGTGTTGTATTTACAATGGCATTGGTCACTGGTTGCTCTTTTCTTGTGGCAACAGGTCACAAATCTTGCTGCTGTGATGGCACAGTGTGGTATTTTACCCAGTAGGTAGGGGACTTCATAAAAATTGTGTTTTCAAATACTTTGGATCTGTGTAATCTGAGGGAAATATGTGTCTCTAATATGGTCATACATTTGGCAGGAGGTTAGGAAGTGCAGGTCAGTTTCCACCTCATTTTGAGAGCCAGGTCTGCCTACGGCAGCCTTTCTCAATAGCTAGGCTGTGCTTACTGAGTCTGTACATAGTAAAAGCTTTCCTTAAGTTTGGGTCAGTTACAGTGGTCAGGTATTCTGCCATAGTGTACTCTCTGTTGTTTTTGTAAATTCTTTCCAGTGTGTCAAGTAATTACGTATCTTTTTGTTTTCTCATGAGTTGGTTGAGTCTAATTGTGTTGCTGTCCTGGGGCTCTGTGGAGTCTGTGTTTGTGAACAGAGCCCCAAGGCCAGCTTGCTTAGGGGACTCTTCTCCAAGTTCATCGCTCTATAGGGAATTTAGCGGCTCTTTTCTGGATTTTGATAATTAGCTGGTATCGGCCTAATTCTGCTCTGCATGCGTTATTTGGTGTTTTACGTTGTACACAGAGGATATTCTTGCAGAGTCTTTAATTTGGTGTTTGTCCCATTTTGTGCATTCTTGGTTGGTGAGCGGACCCCAGACCTCACAACCATAAAGGGCAATGGGTTCTATAACTGATTCAAGTATTTTTAGCCAGATCCTAATTGGTATGTCAAATTGTATGTTCCTTTTGATGACATAGAAGTCCCTTCTTGCCTTGTCTCTCAGTTCGTTCACAGCTTTGTGGAAGTTACCTGTGGCGCTGATGTTTAGGCCGAGGTATGTATAGTTTTTTGTTTGCTCTAGGGCAATGGTGTCTTGATGGAATTTGTATTTGTATTTGTGGTCCTGGCAACTGGACCTTTTTTGGAACACCATTATTTTTGTCTTACTGAGATTTAGGTCTGACAGAATCTGTGCAGAAGATCTAGGTGCTGCTGTAGGCCCTCCTTGGTTGGTGACAGAAGCACCAGATCATCAGTAGACATTTGACTTCAGATTCTAGTAGGGTGAGGCCGGGTGCTGCAGACTGTTATAGTATCTCTGACTTAGCAGGTTCTTCAATTAAGTCAAACAAATGTTATCAATGGTAACGTGCATGGGTTGATTTATGTGTGAAAGGCACAAGACACCTTTTTTACTTTCTCACTGAAATGACCAAAAAAATTATCTTCAAGCTTGAGTTGTTGGAGGATGCAAGGGAGGGCCTCTCTATAGATATCAAACAACAGAGGCATGGTCCCTAAATCTATTTAACTAACCACACAGCGCCAACCCTGGGCACTCCTATACGAGCCACCCCTCCCCCCCAAAATATGACTTCACAATCGTCCAGGATCTTACCTGACCATTCATTCAACCATAGAGAAAACCCATACTTACTACTCAGTATTTTCTCTCACAATTCCCTCTTTGACGTTTGTGGGTTTTGGGTGCTGGCCATGGTGCCTGGTTTGATTTTCATTCGAGCCTCTTTAACCGGCTCAGAGATGTAAAACGATACATTGTACGTGCGCGGGTTTCGCATGAGCTGGAATTTCCCTGTGAACTTGGAAATGTTTTAGCAAAACTATGCCTCGGTGAGGTAAATCCGTAAGATTGGAAAATGAGCGGTGTAACACAAAATCCGAAGCGGTGTTCCACATTCGGGAGAATGTTGACTTTTCCGTCGAAGCAGAAAGAACTGATTTCACCGTGGGCTTTAGTCCACATAATAGTTTTGATGTGTGCTGTAAATGACATCTCCACTGACACCATTTCTCCACTGTATTTGATGAGCGGATACCATAACCCCATTGGGGTGTGGATTGCCTGTGTATTCATTCGTTAAAATTCGTGATGTACGTTTTTGTTGAAGTATGCTGACTCGTATACGTTTGCACCAAATAGGTCAGTGTATTCAGGCACGACTCCAACCACTACCCCACCCTACCTCATTATCCATTCAACCATATGTAACAGGATCCTTCTCTGCCACGGTCGACTCGAGATTCAAACCAGTGTTCCCAACCATACAGCATACCCTTGAAGCCACCGACATTAGCGCTAGCCTGGGGTCTTCCAGTATTTTAGGTCTCTGGGAAGGTGGCATCAGTGAGCGACGCTAACTTAGCCCAATATGTATCCTTTCCATTGTTGGCCTGCATGCTCTTGTCCCATGAGCATTAATATGACAGAGAAGCAAGGAGAGAAGGAAACACTAACACACTTCACTCTAGAAAGTTTGCTTCCTCCCATGAGGAGGAAAACAAGTCTTTCTTTCTCTTCCTTTCTTTCTCGCTCTCTCGCTCTCTTTCTCTAGCTCTCTCTTTCTCTAGCTCTCTCTTTCTCTAGCTCTCTCTTTCTCTAGCTCTCTCTTTCTCTCGCTCTCACTTTCTCTCGCTCTCACTTTCTCTCGCTCTCACTTTCTCTCGCTCTCACTTTCTCTCTCTAGTCACTTTCTCTCGCTCTCACTTTCTCTCTCTAGTCACTTTCTCTCGCTCTCTTTCTCTATTTTTCTCTCTCTCCTTTCTTTCTTATATATATGAGTGTGTGTTAATATGTATGTATGTGTGTGTGTGTGTGTGTGTCTGTCTACATCACCAGCATGTGTTGAATAGATGAGAGAAAGTAGTCCCCAAGGAGCAGGTTGTCTGATTTTAGACTGAGGAAAGCCTTGATTTACAGGGAGTAAGGGGAAAGGAGACCTCCCTCAGTGAGCCACCAGGGAAGAGCTGCAGACATTGAACAGAAGGGGGGGGGGCGCTAAACGATAACCCGTGATCAAGCAGGAAATCAAACTAAAACATGTTGATATTAGTATCTTGCTTTATTTCGTGGGGGGAAGTAACTGTTTAGATACTAACAGTGTGGAGTGGTGTGTGTTGGATTTAGTAATGAAAGTGTAAATAGACGGCTGAAAATTCTGAGCAAATCCTACATCTGAGGTCTGATCTGCTTTGCTGATTATACCTTGACTGCTTTTCAGATCAACTGTAATCTAACATGCCTCCACCACAGCCTAGTTTACACTTGTTTGTGCGTACGTTCCCGAATGTGTGTGTGTGTATGTGTGTGCCCTTTTGGGGAGTGTGTTTGTGCCCTTTGTGTATGTGTGTAGGTACCTATGTGTGTAGGTAGCTGTGTGTGTGTGTTCCCATGTGTGTAGGTACCTATGTGTGTAGGTGCCTGTGTGTTTGTGTATGTAAATTGGTACAGTACATACTCTAAGATAAGCCTTGAGATCATGTGCATCTGTTGAATAACACGTTTTGTGTATTTAAGAGGGAATAGGTGTGTTTTTTAAAATTGTATTTATTGAATATTCAAAACGAACAATATACTTGCAGTGAAGCCGCTCAACAACTACATCATACCAGTCATCCAACAGATTCCCATTCAGAGCGACACACAGAAGCATCCAGGGTCAATGCCCTGCTCAAGGGTATGTTGACTCATCTACCACCAGGCCAAAAAACATGAACCCCAACCCTCCAAGATCCCCCCCACAGTTCCTCAATAGCTGTCCCTCAACCATTCGAGACCCCTCCCATAGCCCCCCCCCCCCCAGAAAAAAAATATTCAATTCATTTCATTCCCCACCCCCAAGAACCCACCCAATGCACCAACAACCAAGAGAATGAACTAAAGAGACAAAAGGAAAAGACAGAAGAAAACAGCAAACAACAATGCAAAAAATAAATATAAAATTAAAATAAATTTCAAACAAAAGACATCAAGGAGAACTAAAACTATAACAGCGATGCCAACTGTATATGTTTGTGTGCATGTCTGGCGCTATTACATGTATGTGTGTGTTCTTGTATGTGTTTATTTGAATGAGAGTGTGTGTGTATATGCATGTGTACAAACACCTGCACGGCATCAGCCTCAAGCAAACTGGCATTAGTTGTAAAAACACTGCCACTTAGTGACAAATACATTTGAATGACACTATGTTTTATTTAGACTTTATTCAACATTTTTTTTACAACTTTTATCTTTGACCATCATTCTATCTCCCACACAGCAACTCCCCTCCCACTTGTCTCCAAATCCACATCCCAACCGAGAAGGAAATCCAACTAAAACATATTGATATTAGTATCTTGCTTTATTTCGTGGGGGGGGGAGTAACTGTTTAGATACTAACAGTGTGGAGTGGTGTGTGTTGGATTTAGTAATGAAAGTGTAAATAGACGGCTGAAAATTCTGAGCAAATCCTACATCTGAGGTCTGATCTGCTTTGCTGATTATACCTTGACTGCTTTTCAGATCAACTGTAATCTAACATGCCTCCACCACAGCCTAGTTTACACTTGTTTGTGCGTACGTTCCAGAATGTGTGTGTGTGTGCCCTTTTGGGGAGTGTGTTTGTGTTTGTGCCCGTGTGTGTGTGTTTGTGTAAGTAAATTGGTACAGTACATACTCTAAGATAAGCCTTGAGATCATGTGCATCTGTTGAATAACACGTTTTGTGTATTTAAGAAGGAATAGGTAAGTGTGTTTTTGGATAAAGGGAAATTTGCACACGTCATTGTGTAATGAACTATTCCAATGAAGATTTGCATTGGAAGATGAACACAGAGACTGATGTACGTGCACCCGCCCACCTGCGTGTGTACTTGTAAAGAATAAGCTTTTGTTTAGTTTCGAGACCCCTCCCATAGCCCCCCCCCCAGGAAAAAAATATTCAATTCATTTCATTCCCCACCCCCAAGAACCCACCCAATGCACCAACAACCAAGAGAATGAACTAAAGAGACAAAAGGAAAAGACAGAAGAAAACAGCAAACAACAATGCAAAAAATAAATATAAAATTAAAATAAATTTCAAACAAAAGACATCAAGGAGAACTAAAACTATAACAGCAATGCCAACTTTATATGTTTGTGTGCATGTCTGGCGCTATTACATGTATGTGTGTGTTCTTGTATGTGTTTATTTGAATGAGAGTGTGTGTGTATATGCATGTGTACAAACACCTGCACTTGGTCCCGTGTGGCTCAGTTGGTAGAGCATGGCGCTTGCAACGCCAGGGTTGTGGGTTCATTCCCCACGGGGGGACCAGGATGAATATGTATGAACTTTCCAATTTGTAAGTCGCTCTGGATAAGAGCGTCAGCTAAATGACTTAAATGTAAATGTTTAGTTTTATCTAACCTCAATTCACCAGACTGCACAATGTTGTGTCCTTCAAAAACCTGTTTTGGGCCTTGGTTATGGTACAACGAAACTCCAATGTTTAGACAACCGCCATGATGTACGCAGTCGTTGTGGCATCTCTGTTCTCGCTGGTGTTCTCTGTTCACCTCGTATGATCCCTTGACCTGAGTTGACCACTTCGGTTAAAGCATATAGCCCACACATAGTTCCTATCTGTTATTTATCCACGTTGAATGTGCTATAATGTCTGCAGATGTTGGACTGCATCCCATTCCCAGGAGGATTAACAAAATGCAGCATGTTAAGCCTAACATCACAGATCTAGTACAAAGCCCCTCTCCGACGCTTGCTTACACTGAGTAAAGCGGATACCGCTTTGCGTTTGCTTGCGCCAAATTGGAAGCTGACTGTTACGTGGGCGCTAACAGTGTTATTTTGGTCAACCAGCACGATGATTACTATCTTTTTTGTTCGGTGCATTTTGAACTGCTAGACAAAAACGAGACATGTCAGATTTCACCATGCTGTTCACCTACGCCCTCTAGTGGATGGATGACTAACTGTTACACACACACACACGACTCCACCCAACCTGAATGACTGGAACTGAAAGCTGGAGGGTCTCAGTATTTATTTTAGCACAAAGTGGCATATCAATATTCAACACACAAACATACACACTCATGCTGTCACTTGCGTATGTTATATTGTCTCATGACCAAGTTTAGATGACAAAATAATTGTTGAGGGTTTACAGTTATGAGATCAGCCCAGACCCTAAAATAATGCTGACTTGTCAAGCAGTTTGCAAAAGGGTCTGATTGCTCCCTCTTTTATTTTTTAATACAGATTTCAGTCTACGGACGTATGTAAAAGCCTGACCATAACATAGCAGTCCTGGCCATAACATAGCAGTCCTGGCCATAACATAGCAGTCCTGACCATAACATAGCAGTCCTGACCATAATATAGCAGTCCTGACCATAACATAGCAGTCCTGACCATACCATAGCAGTCCTGACCATAACATAGCAGTCCTGACCAGAATATAGCAGTCCTGACCATAACATAGCAGTCCTGTCAATCATCATCCAGAGAATGGTACAGTAACTACAGTATGAATTTTCAAAACATACTTAAATGGCATGTTATCAGTGTAACACGGAGTATCTCAGAATCATTTATGTTAGTTATGTTTGAACTTTGACATGTATTGGTTAGATACAACCCAAAATAATATAGAGACAATCAGGGCAGATGTAAAAAAAAAAAATAGGCATTGAATCAAAGAAAGTATTTAGGTAAATAGACTTTATTAGTCAAAGTAGAAAAAGTTAAGAAATTAGGGGTTGTGTGTGTGTGTGTGGCGCTCACTCTGGTTGTTTAAATGTTTAGTGACGTGAGAAAGGACGAGAGGTGGAAAAAAGGAAGGCTTGAAGGAGGGGCAGGAGGGGAGAAGTGATCTGGCATCTGCAGTTAGGGGAAAAGTTTCTGTCTGGCAGACTTTCACCCCCAATAGAGGACAATAGGAGAAGAGAAAATGGACATTAGTTTAATCATGATGGAACTTTGCTGTCTGTATTATTAGCTCTTTCAGGATAATAGTGTCATTAGTGCTAACTTCACGGACTAATTCTGAGCTAGAAAACCCATAACTGTTTTGAGGTTCCCTAAAGCACAAAGAAACTATTTTACATTGGTTTCAAATAAACCTTAACCAATTTCACTACCTCAGAAGTTTCAGCGCTACATTTACCTTCATGTTGTCTGATTCTGGCAGTTAATTTGCACCCTTCAAGAGAATCTACTTTGTAATAATATGTGAAATGCTCAAATGACGCACACTTATTCAACAGGAGGTCAAACCCTGAGAATTGTACCTGTTTTGGATAGGGTTGGGCGTTGGACTTCTCCATCTTCTGTTGCCTCTTGGCCTGCTTCTTCTGGGACTTTTCCCTTTGGCTCCTCAACCATTCCTCCTCTACCTTCTTTCGTTCCTCCATTGCCCTCAGCAGCTTGGACCTTTTTATCTGCTCAAACATAGCACAGGTCATGCCTGTGTCTAAATTGCCTTTGATCAACTGGTCCCCTTTCTTGTCCTCGTTTACGAAGGTCTTCTTGATCTTTGTCTCGTGGTTTTGTCTTATTATTTTGTTCAGCCAGTACACCGCCCTTCTGCACTTGCTGTTTTTGATGAACGCTTTTTTTTCTGCCTCATCTTGGAAGTCCTTCTCCTCTTCGTCACTGGTCTCGGTCTGGAGGCTGGAGCAATCTGAGCCCTCTTGCTCCTCCTCTTCTTCCTCCTCTTCTTCCTTTCTCGCTTCATCTTCATCCACCAGGAACTGTTTGTGGTTCTTCTTCAGTTCCGCAATGATCTTCTGACGTTCGATCTCAAAGGCCTCGGCCTGAGCCTTCTGCTCAGCTTCCTCGGCTTGAGCCTTCTGCTCGGCTTCCTCTGCCTCCTTGAGGAGCCTCTGCTTGGCCTCTTCACTCTCCAATGAAGGGACGATCTTCCCCTTGTAGACAACATCAACATCGATCCATTCGTTGTCATCAAACTCGATGTCCATCACTATACATTGAGCCTTGGCAGCCATCTCAGGCTCTGAATCCTGGTTGGGCTCCGGAGCTTGGTCAGTCTGGGTCTGGAGCCAGGACTGTGGTGTGAGGTCGGCCTGGGGCCTGGGCTTGCACACGATGAGTCCCCAGGGCTCCGATGTAGCCTGATCACCCTGCACCTGTAGCTCTGTCAGGCTCTGGGTTCTCATTCTCTCATTCGCTTTCTGTAATTCAAAATGTTAAAACTAAATTAACAACAATTGCAATTACGAACACTATTCTGCTATTCAATAATAATCATCATAATACTCATGTAATGTCATTATCATTATTGTTATTGTCATCATATAATGTCATATATCATCATCATAATCTTGGTCATGTCTGCCTTGCCTGCCATTTTAGCATCTCAAACTGTTGTTGATGCTCTCTACCAGCTTTCATGATCCCCGTCTGTCTCAGCTGGAGATCACAGTCTTTCAGGTTTTGCTCCTCCCTGCATATGGCCTTGAACCACTCAATTTCAGCATTTTTCTTCCTCTCAATCTCTTGAATAGCTTCCTGTAGTCGTCCTTCAAACTCCTCTTCCATATTCTTTCTAAGGCGCATCTCTATCTTCCTTTTGATTTGTTGGAGTTTCTCCAGCTGTCCTTCTTTCATCTTCCCTAGCTCTTCCTCCAACTCTGTTCTTCTGTTGGTCTCCTCCTGGATCATGGTCCTGGCCCTCTCAACCAGCTGAGTCCTTTTCTCTCTCTCTTTCTTGACCTTATTTTTGCACCTCTCCAGAAGGCTTTGCGCGGCCTCCTGCGCCTGCTCTGCTTCTTCCTCCTCCATCCGGCGGAGCTTATCTTTTAGAAGCTGATTCTCGGTCTCTCTCTCCTCCCACCTCCTCTCCATTTCTTTATGGAGTACAATATTGCACCTCTCCTTGGTGCTCTCTGCTCTCTTTGACTCATCCTCTCTTTTATCTGTGAGTCCTCTCTGACCTTTGATCCTTAGGTCAGGACTGCTCGATTCATTTGCCATTCTTCTAACAGGAGTAACAGAACATACACAGTAGCAGTCAAAGGTTTGGACACACCTACTCATTCAAGGGTTTTTCTTTATTTTTGTTATTTTCTACATTGTAGAGTAATGGTGAAGACACAAACTATGAAATATAACACATGGAATCATGTAGTACCCAAAAAAGTGTTAAACAAATCAAAATATATTTGAGATTCTTCAAAGTAGCCACCCTTTGCCTTGATGACAGCTTTGCACACTCTTGGCATTCTCTCAACCAGCTTCATGAGGTAGTCACCTGGACTGCATTTCAATTAACAGGTGTGCCTTGTTAAAAGTAATTTGTGGAATTTATTTCCTTCTTAGTGCGTTTGAGCCAATCAGTTGTGTTGTGACAAGGTAGGGGTGGTATACAGAAGATAGCCCTATTTGGTAAAATACCAAGTCCATATTATGGCAAGAACAGCTAAAATAAGCAAAGAGAAACAGTCCTTCATTACTTAAATTTGATTTATTTAACCCTTATTTTACCAGGTAAGTTGACTGAGAACACATTCTCATTTACAGCAAAAACCTGGGGAATAGATACAGGGGAGAGGAGGGGGATGAATCAGCTAATTGTAAACTAGGGATGATTGGGTGACCGTGATGGTATGAGGGCCAGATTGGGAATTTAGCCAGGACACCAGGGTTAACACCCATACCCTTACGATAACTGCCATGGGATTGTTAGTGACACCCGCTTAACATCCCATCCAATAGACGACACCCTACACAGGGCAATGTCCCCAATCACTGCCCTAGGGCATTAGGATATATTAATTTAGACCAGAGGAAAGGGTGCCTCCTACTGGCCCTCCAACACCACTTCCAGCAGCATCTTATCTCCCATCCAGGGACCAACCAGGGCCAACCCTGCTTAGCTTCAGAAGCAAGCCAGCAGTGGGATGCAGGGTGGTATGCTGCTGGCCCAAAAGACATGGTCAGTCAATCTGGAATTTAAATCATTTTGAAAGTGCAGTCGCAAAAACCATCAAGCGCTATGATGGAACTGGCTCTCATGAGGAACATCACAGGAAAGTAAGACCCAGAGTTACCTCTGCTGCAGAGGATAAGTTCATTAGAGTTACCAGCCTCAGATTGCAGCCCAAATAAATTCTTCACAGAGTTCAAGTAACAGACACATCTCAACATCAATTGTTCAGAGGAGACTGCATAAATCAGGCCTTCATGGTCGAATTGCTGCAAAGAAACCACTACTAAAGGACACCAATAATAAGAGACTTGCTTGGGCCAAGAAACACAAGTAATGGACATTAGACCGGTGGAAATCTGTCCTTTGGTCTGATGAGTCCAAATTTGAGATTTTTGCTTCCAACCGCCGTGTTATTGTGAGATGCAGAGTAGGTGAACAGATGATCTCAGCATGTGTGGTTCCCACCCTGAAGCATGGAGGAGGAGGTGTGATGGTGTGGGGGTGCTTTGCTGGTGACACGGCCTGTGATTTCTTTAGAATTCAAGGCACACTTAACCAGCATGGCTACCACAGCATTCTGCAGCAATATCTGGTTTGCACATAGTGGGACTATCATTTTTCTTTTCAACAGGACAATGACCCAAAACACACCTACAAGCTGTGTAAGAGCTATTTGACCAAGAAGGAGAGTGATGGTGCTGCATCAGATGACCTGGCCTCTACAATCACCCAACCTCAACCCAAATGTAGATGGTTTGGAATGAGTGAAGGAAAAGCAGCTAACAAGAAAATAGTAAAAATAAAGAAAAAACCTTGAATGAGTTGGTGTGTCCAAACTTTTGACTGGTACTGTAAATACAACACTTCCAGAACACATATGCTAAATACACCATTCACACGACACATATCCCATGTTTCTTATTCCATAGAGGGAGAATGCAAAGAACACAATCACCACCAAGAGCCTATGAGCAGTACTACAGTATACATGTACGAATAATGAGCCCCACCACTAGCCTAAACTTTGACCTCTGTGACCACACCCACATATTCTGATTGGTTCTTTCCTCATATGAATCATTTGCTTGGAGAGACAGTTTCTTTACAATAGCCATTGTTCTCTAAACCAACTATCTTTCTTTACAAGTAGTTGAATTATTAAAACACGTAATGTAACCACAATGCTATCTGTTTCCTATTTATCCAGTAGCCGAGTTTTAATAAGACATTGAATACATTTCTACTCACCATCATCCAGTCACTCCAACTAACTGTCTGTGACTGAATCAGTAATGGATTTGGGATTTTGTGTGTTTGACCTCATGACAACGCATTGTGATGTCATTCTAATGTCATGCCTACGCTGACCATGCCTACGCTGAGCATCACAATAGAGTCCTGTAAACTGCCCCACTGAATTACATAGAAAACAATTTAATAGGATTTGTATGCACTGCCACCTTAACAGTTAGGCCTAATCAGAGACAAATATTTGCCTGCTGTACTGTATACACATATACAGCTGAGGCAAGCGCACCACTTTTAGTTTTGGTTATATTTTAAATGTGCTTTCATGGGTTGCATGAATGCTAGTTTACTTTATCCTGGTATTTCCCAATGACCAGTGTAGAATATTATGTTTTTTTTTATTTGTAGTTTTTAAATCACTAGCTACCCTTTTCTTATTTTAGTCACTGGTGAAAATTACACGCAGTTATCTGAACATTTGCAATAAAGACCTAATAAAAATACTCATCAAAAACAGACTACACTTGTGCACTACCAGATTATATAGTGCATTACCTTTGACCAGAGCCCTGTGGGCCGTCCCGGATAAAAGGTAGTGCACTATTTAGGAGAGAGGGTCCCATTTGGGACACAACGTTAAGGTATTACTGAAGTCAGGTGAAGGTACTTACCAATGCATAGAGATCATATTGTATTACTCTTAAGTATTCTAATTCCTAATTCTATGTACCAACCGGCCCTCTGTCGCTCAACTGAATCAGTACTGGTGGATTTGGGCTTTTATACCCTTTCCTGCATTGTGATGTCATGCCTATGTCTATGATGTCATGCTTAGTGACACGCACATTCCAGAGTTAGCCATACTCCTACACAAATGTCTCGATTTTTGCAACAAGAGTTTTCCTGTATTTCTGTCCTCCCTAATTTCTTGTGTTAGTTATATCAGACTGCACGTACATGTCAAAGACAGTTAGATGTCCCTGATACATTCCCATCCTCTGTTTCTCATAGAAACAGAATGCAAACACCACAGAGATACGTGAAGAAAAGTACAAAACAAAATCCAAAATCATGTATTTTATTTAACTAGGCAAGTTAAGAACAAATTCTTATTTTCAATGACGGCCTAGGAACAGTGGGTTAACTGCCTTGTTCAGGGGCAGAACGACAGATTTGTACCGTGTCAGCTCGGGGATTCGAACTTGCAACCTTTCGGTTACTAGCCCAATGCCCTAACCACTAGGCTACCCTGCCGCCCCATATGCTTGAGGTACTATCTATATGTGGCTCCGATTTTCCCCAAAATGTCCAGAAAGTACCCGTTCTTACCAAGTCATTTATACCAAATAAATCCCTGTGGTAATAGGACTTTAAAACACAGCGTTATGATTTGATAGGTGTCCATAGCTCTTTGGAAAAAGGGGGAAAAGTAGCATACGTGTGTTTTCAAGACTAGGTGTGAGCATGTTTCATGAACAAGGCGTTAGTTAGTTAGACTTTATTTAGTAGATAGTGTGTGGACCTAAAATGCTCAGTGATGAAAAGTGGAAAATCCATACTAAAATGTATGAATAAAAGTCAATGAATCCACTCTTTTTTTTGTTTGGGACTTTTGCGTCATGATGTAGTCAGGTGAATTGTGACTGAGGTGTAACTATATCTGCCTTGCAGGACTACCTGGCCCACATCATCGACCAGGCAGACCTACCCATTAGACCAGAACAGGTGTGTGCCCTGTTTGGAAACATCGAGGACATCTACGAGTTCAACAGGTGAGCCGCTGACTAACTCATTTCTCTTATCCTTGTGAGGATGTAGTGAATTACTGTACGAAGGAGTGAACGACTGAATGAGTGAGTGACACTGTTTTTCCCAGTACCCAAGTTACACACGGATTAACACTATTTCCATTGTCAAGGCAATTCTATTGAACTATTGATGAAACTATTGTGTCCTTAACACAACACAAGTAAGGATTCTCAGGGTCAAAGTCACGTTCATTACATATTTACAAGAGGAGAATTTCAGAATTGATGTGCCTGATTTGATGGGTGAAATTGCTCTCATGGAAATGTTGATTGCTGGAGCTTGGAAGACCACGTTAACGATTATGGATTTGATGTTGGCGACACGTTAACAGGCATGCCTACATGTGCGCGCAACAGACACACACAGACACACGTTAACAGGCATGCCTACATGTGCGCGCAACAGACACACACAGACACACGTTAACAGGCATGCCTACATGTGCGCGCAACAGACACACACAGACACACGTTAACAGGCATGCCTACATGTGCGCGCAACAGACACACACAGACACACGTTTGTTGCACGTCTTGCTCCAGTATACAATGAAACGGCATATTTACTCGGTTACACTTTTGTGACAGGCTACCACTCTCATCATTTGTCATCAATGGTTTGTACACCACAGTTGGTTCATGGTGCCGGGGAGCAGTTTACAGAAGGCCCGCCTGTGTTGACAGTGGTCCTTTGTGCTCTGAAAGGCCCAATTGTATTAGTGCGTCAGATCTAGAGCCAGAGACCCACAGAGGCCTATCAGAGAGAGAGATTTGGGTCGCAAGTGAACAGGCGCCAAGTCCTGTGTTTAGGAAAAATAAATAATTTAGCCACACTGCCTCCCAAAACAATGTCTGTGGGCACACACACATACAAATAGCTACTCTCTCGTCCTCTTATTCACTGAAGCATCTGAACACCAAAAGCTGTGTGCTAAAGATAGCTGGCCTCATGACCAGTAACGTCACCACACTCCTACTGTTTGTTAGTGGTGGGTCGTGTCCAGGCCACCCACCTCGCTATCCTACAGCGCCTGAGATTAGAGAGTCCCATCTATGCTCCAGCATCCACAACAATGTTTGTTAATGGTGGGTCCTGTCCTTTTTAACTTTGATTTACGATGACATGCAATACTCCCTGAAGTCAGAGATGGTACACCGATAGCCTCCCCTTTCCCCCTACTACTGCAGTAGCACGTAAGACGTCTGTCATTAAGTAAGCACAATGAAAATGGCCTTGTGCTTTATATTCATTGGCCAAACGGCATGGTTTTTTCCCAATGTCCTCTAACGAAAGGCATCATTGCTTGCCCCAGGGTCACTGGAATAAAATACAAAACCCACACTGGAGTATTTGAATGAGGTGTAGCACCAAAATAAGCATTTTCTAGCCCTGCCTATTGAGAAGAAGTAGGATCATTCGGTGGCACTTTAGTCAGGGTCACTGTCCAGAGGCCTTTGTACACAGCAGAGTACATCCTCTAACAATTCTGGTAGTGTATATAAGTATTGCAACGAGCCAGCAAATCAAGATGGATGAATATTTGTTCCGTTTTAGGCAGACTGGTATAGATGATTAACTCTATGAATATCATTGCACAGTGGCACTTCCTACCTAGTAATTATTTTGTGTGTGTGGTGGCTGGCTCATAAGTGGCTGGCTCATAAGAAAGCACCTGAAATAAAGTGTCTGGAATTTGTGTGACAAGGGATTGAGAGGCTCGCACACAGAATATTGCTGCTCACTAGCCTCGTACCACCATCCTGATCTGGCGAGCTTACATTCTGTTTCTCTACACGGATATGTGAAGTGAAACTAAACAAGAACGCAGCGGTCAGGGGGGTCGATCAGGAAAAGGGTTCTGTGTTACAGGCCTCTCAATCCTTCCTCTCAGTGTAATAGTTTTTGCCCAGTACTGGTTTTCAGGATGTACCTATATATCAACCTCCCCTTTATCCGTGGTGTTTATGTGATACTATTACCCTGCATGTCTTCCTTTCACAGGAATCTAGTACATGTGGTGTGCTGTATTAGTGATCAGTATTTGTCATGTTTTGACTCTTCGACTACTCACATTATTTATTTGTACTTTTTGTTTAGAACATAAGGCCCGCAATAAAAAAATATATATGTGCATTTATCTATATGCCAACAGATCGCAACAATGCCTAATTTATCATCACCATTACAGATAACAAATCCTCATTGCTAAAGTGCCCCATATATATTCAGTCAATAAAAAAGCAAGTGCCATTTAAGATTAATTTATTGAAACTGTAATATCATCTGGTTATTGTTTTCCGTGATATACTATCTTCAAAGAGGCAGTAAACTCCGCAGTGGTGCTTGATTGTAGACGCCTGTGGCTGTGCAATATACTGTTTGAATGTGTAAAGTTGTGCCTGCTAGAGGTATGTAGGGCTGTGACGATACCAGTATCGCAATAATTTTTCCAGGGCAAAAATGTAAACGAAGCAGACAGAACTCTTTGGTCCTTTAAAAACCTGCTGTATGTAACATATGTTGTGCTGTCGTTTGGAAAATAAATCCATGTGACTCTGGATGACGACATAATGATGTTTGTTTCCAACATTAGGGCTGTTTTCCTGAAGAAGTTAAATCCGCTTTGTGTTCTGTTTCCTTGCCTTATTGCTGATGAGAATCACGATACTGGTATCGTCCCGGCCCTACAGTTATGTTATATAAGTAGACCCGACATATCTTCTCCAAACTGACAATCAAGGGATGGTTGATGACTTGGCATGAAGTGTCATGTTATTTTGAGGATCTCACCCTATAACCAAAGGGCATCCGGTCTAGAATAAAGTAACTCAATTGATTCCTGTGTATTTCTAACTCATTTGATTCCTGTGTATTTCTAACTCATTTGATTCCTGTGTATTTCTAACTCATTTGATTCCTGTGTTTTTCTAACTCATTTGATTCCTGTGTATTTCTAACTCATTTGATTCCTGTGTATTTCTAACTCATTTGATTCCTGTGTTTTTCTAACTCATTTGATTCCTGTGTATTTCTAACTCATTTGATTCCTGTGTTTTTCTAACTCCTGGTTAGAGATAGAAAAGCCATTAGTCCTGTAGGTGTGGTTACTGGGTGAAAAGCCTCTCAACCACAACGGTTGGTTTGTTCAGTTATGTGCTGATGGTGTGTTTTCCACCTCAGGGAGAAAAGAGATATGAGCAAACTGGTCTGTTCTGAGGTGTTGTCAACCTAACCTGTGATTGCCCTGAAGCTCTTTACCTGTTTCTTCACCATCGATGCCCAATAGCTGTACTTCAGAGTGCAGCTGGTGTTCATGAGGAATTTATCTTCATCTTTTACCCAAATTGTCCCTGTAACATTTAAGGGTCATGCTTCCCATTTTAAAGGGAGATCATGGTTCATGCTTCCCATTTTAAAGGGAGATCATGGTTCATGCTTCCCATTTTAAAGGGAGATCATGGTTCATGCTTCCCATTTTAAAGGGAGATCATGGTTCATGCTTCCCATTTTAAAGGGAGATCATGCTTCTCATGTTAAAGGGAGATCATGCTTCTCATGTTAAAGGGAGATCATGCTTCCTAGGTAGCCATGTTCTTCATTCCTCTTCCTCCTCCCTCTCTTCATCCACACTTCTCTCTTCAGCCACGCTTCTCTCTCCCCCTCTCTTCATCCACACTTCTCTCCCCCTCTCTTCAGCCACGCTTCTCTCTCTCCCTCTCTTCATCCACACTTCTCTCCCCCTCTCTTCAGCCACGCTTCTCTCTCTCCCTCTCTTCATCCACACTTCTCTCCCCCTCTCTTCATCCACACTTCTCTCCCCCTCTCTTCAGCCACGCTTCTCTCTCCCTCTCTCTTCAGCCACGCTTCTCTCTCCCTCTCTCTTCAGCCACGCTTCTCCCTCCCTCTCTCTTCAGCCACGCTTCTCTCTCCCTCTCTCTTCAGCCACGCTTCTCTCTCCCTCTCTCTTCAGCCACGCTTCTCTCTCCCTCTCTCTTCAGCCACGCTTCTCTCCCTCTCTCTTCAGCCACGCTTCTCTCCCTCTCTCTTCATCCACACTTCTCTCCCCCTCTCTTCAGCCACACTTCTCTCCCCCTCTCTTCAGCCACGCTTCTCTCTCCCTCTCTCTTCAGCCACGCTTCTCTCTCCCTCTCTCTTCAGCCACGCTTCTCTCTCCCTCTCTCTTCAGCCACGCTTCTCTCTCCCTCTCTCTTCAGCCACGCTTCTCTCTCCCTCTCTCTTCAGCCACGCTTCTCTCTCCCTCTCTCTTCAGCCACGCTTCTCTCTCCCTCTCTCTTCAGCCACGCTTCTCTCTCCCTCTCTCTTCAGCCACGCTTCTCTCTCCCTCTCTCTTCATCCACGCTTCTCTCCCTCTCTCTTCATCCACGCTTCTCTCCCTCTCTCTTCATCCACGCTTCTCTCCCCCTCTCTTCATCCACGCTTCTCTCCCCCTCTCTTCAGCCACGCTTCTCTCTCTCCCTCTCTTCATCCACACTTCTCTCCCCCTCTCTTCATCCACGCTTCTCTCCCCCTCTCTTCAGCCACGCTTCTCTCTCCCTCTCTCTTCAGCCACGCTTCTCTCTCCCTCTCTGTTCAGCCACGCTTCTCTCTCCCTCTCTCTTCAGCCACGCTTCTCTCTCCCTCTCTCTTCAGCCACGCTTCTCTCTCCCTCTCTCTTCAGCCACGCTTCTCTCTCCCTCTCTCTTCAGCCACGCTTCTCTCTCCCTCTCTCTTCAGCCACGCTTCTCTCTCCCTCTCTCTTCAGCCACGCTTCTCTCTCCCTCTCTCTTCAGCCACGCTTCTCTCTCCCTCTCTCTTCAGCCACGCTTCTCTCTCCCTCTCTCTTCAGCCACGCTTCTCTCTCCCTCTCTCTTCAGCCACGCTTCTCTCTCTCCCCCTCTCTCTTCATCCACGCTTCTCTCCTCCCTCTTCACCTCGTCTCCTTCCATTTTCTCCCCAACTCTTGTCCTTTTATCAGTCTTTCCATTTCCTTATACTGCCTCTACCAGTCTGCCCTGTAATTAAAACCCTGTCCTAAATAACTCATGTGTTCCCGGCTGCTATATGGCAAAACTCCGTGAGACCAAAGACATTGAAGACA
Source organism: Salvelinus alpinus (assembly GCF_045679555.1). NCBI lineage: Eukaryota > Metazoa > Chordata > Actinopteri > Salmoniformes > Salmonidae > Salvelinus > Salvelinus alpinus. The sequence continues at coordinate 15,786,814 of NC_092112.1, forward strand.
GAGGCCTCGGAAGCTGTTTACCAAACTGACACGTCTGTCTGTTGTCGTCTCTTGATTGTTTAGTCTTACCGGGGGACTGTTTTTGCTACTCCAGTGGTTGTGGATGGTAAGTTTTGGTTTGCCCATTTGAAGTGGCTGACAAAGTGCACGCTAGCACTGAGGGCACGGCATGCTGTGATGTGGCGTGCGGTCTGGGTTTGTTGTGTCTCTTGTGTAGTAGGGCATGGCGTGATGTGGCGTGCGGTCTGGGTTTGTTGTGTCTCTTGTGTAGTAGGGCATGGCGTGATGTGGCGTGCGATCTGGGTTTGCTGTGTCTTTCGTGTGGTAGGGCGTGCGATCTGGGTTTGCTGTGTCTTTCGTGTGGTAGGGCGTGGCGTGATGTGGCGTGCGGTCTGGGTTTGCTGTGTCTTTCGTGTGGTGTGGCGTGCGGTCTGGGTTTGCTGTGTCTTGTGTGGTAGGGCGTGGTGTGATGTGGCGTGCGGTCTGGGTTTGCTGTGTCTTTCGTGTGGTGTGGCGTGCGGTCTGGGTTTGCTGTGTCTTGTGTGGTAGGGCGTGGCGTGATGTGGCGTGCGGTCTGGGTTTGCTGTGTCTTTCGTGTGGTAGGGCGTGGTGTGATGTGGCGTGCGGTCTGGGTTTGCTGTCTCTCGTGTGGTAGGGCGTGGCGTGATGTGGCATGCGGTCTGGGTTTGCTGTCTCTCGTGTGGTAGGGCGTGCCGTGATGTGGCGTGCGGTCTGGGTTTGCTGTGTCTTGTGTGGTAGGACATCCAGTGTGATTCGGACTCCCAACGCTGGAAGATTGTCTTCCTGCCCATTTCCCTGTGGTCATGGCTCCCGACGCTCCAGAGCAAACAACTTTGGGCCTGAAGACAAGATGGACACAGAACAATATTTAACCACATCTCTTTTTCTAGTATTGATTATGAAATGTAGCATTTCAGGGAATTGTCGACCAAAGCCTGAAGTAAATGCTGCTTTGGTTTGTATGTTACGAGTGTGTTTGAAATGTACAGCACTACGATATCTGCGATATATTTGCAAAAGTCATACCTGTATAATTTGCCATTTGATCTAACCAGGCCTCACCTTTGATCTCTGACCTCTGTGTTGCAGTGAACTGTTGCAGTCCTTAGATATGTGTGACAACGACCCTGTTGCCATCGCTAGGTGCTTCGTCATGAAGGTCAGTCCTATTATGCTGTGCATGATTCTCTGCCCTGATGAAGAGTTTCGTCCAGTGCTCGAAACCAATAACTCGTCATCCTTTTTGGTGGATTAACACTCCCTTTTGAACAATATTGAGACTATGTAACGTATTATTTTTTTCTTTCAGAGAGAGTATTTTGAGATCTATACACAGTACTGTACCAACTACCCAAAGTAAGTGAACTCTCTTAGCTGGCCAGTGTACCTGGCATGTGCAGCTTTTACTGGCTCAACTGTTCACAGAAACAGACTGAGCATGTGAAGAAAACCGTGGATGAGATATTGGGGGGGGGGATGTCTGCTACTGACACCTAGTGGTGGAAAGTATACTCTGTTTTCTGTGCTGTTACACAAAAAAAGGAGTTATATGGAAAAATTGGGTTGACCGGCTCTTAACTACAAGAACAGAGCAAATGGAATGACATCAAACACCTGGAAACCATGTGTTTGATACCATTCTACTTATTCCGCTCCAGTCATTCCCACGAGCCTGTCCTCCTCAATTAAGGTGCCACCAACCTCCTGTGCATCCTATACACCTACAAGTTGTGTTTTCAACCCACTCCAGAGATATGTACACATTGTAGTCAATTTTCTCAAATTCAATGGGTGAGAAACAAAACCCGATGAAAAGGATCATACTGAAATGGGTAATTGGGGGAATATGACACAAACATTGAATTGTACTAGAGAGAAGTGTGGAGTTGTGCACCAGCTTCATCCATTCACATAACTAAGTGTGTAATTATTCAATCATTGTCCAATACTTTCCTCTAGACTCTCATTCTGTATTACTGACCCGGTCCTCTCTCCACCTAGTTCTGTTTCTGTAGTACTGACCGGGTCCTCTCTCCACCTAGTTCTGTTTCTGTAGTATTGACCCGGTCCTCTTTCCACCTAGTTCTGTTTCTGTAGTACTGACCCGGTCCTCTTTCCACCTAGTTCTGTGGCTGCTCTGACAGACTGCATGAGGAACAAATCCTTGGCCAAGTTGTTCCGGGAGCGGCAGGCCTCTCTGAAACGCTCCCTTCCCCTGGGCTCCTACCTGCTCAAGCCTGTACAGAGGATCCTCAAGTACCACCTACTGCTTCAGGTACAGAGATGGGATCAGTTTTGTCTTTTTAGATCATAATGAATAAGATGTATATGGACAGGGGGGCGACCTGATCCTAGATCAGGGCCAATATCCACAAAGTGTCTCAGAGAAGAGTGTTGATCTAGGATCAGTTTTGCCTTTTTAGATCACAAATAATAAAATTATTTGGACAGGTCCTAGATCAGCACTAATACCATTGGAATACAGTCTGTTGAGAGGATCATCAAGTACCACAGTTGCTCCAGGTAGTTGCTCCAGGTAGTTGCTCCAGGCAGTTGCTCCAGGTAGTTGCTCCAGGTAGTTGCTCCAGGTAGTTGCTCCAGGTAGTTGCTCCAGGTAGTTGCTCCAGGTAGTTGCTCCAGGCAGTTGCTCCAGGTAGTTGCTCCAGGTAGTTGCTCCAGGTAGTTGCTCCAGGTAGTTGCTCCAGGTAGTTGCTCCAACTAACCACCAAAGGAATGCCCTGCCATAGCATCCTGGTTCAAATACTTTTAAAATGCATAAATGCATCTTTCCTTCCTACCCTCCCTTGAAGTTATCACTGATCTGACAGGTGTAAGGATGGGTTTCCACTTCATAGATTTCCCCTATCCAGCCATGTCAGATCAGTAATTACTCTTGAGAATGGGAGGAAGAAAGGATGCATTTTTGAAGGAACCAACTCGTGTTTTCCAAAGCAGCTTGAAATGATTCAGATATATTGACACCGTAGGTTCAACTTCTTACTAGAACAAACAGAACAACTCACTAAAGAGCCATGTCTGTGGGAAGTGCACTAGTTTAAATAACTATTGTGTTCCTTCTGCAGGAGATAGCCAAGCACTTTGACCCAGAAGAGGAGGGCTATGAGGTAGTGGAGGAAGCCATCTACACCATGACAGGCGTGGCCTGGTACATCAACGACATGAAGAGGAAGCACGAGCACGCCGTTCGACTGCAGGTTAGCAGACGCCTCCTTCATGCAAACAACCATATAAACATATTCTGAGACAATTACGAAACGATTGCCACACAGAGCGGAACACACACACCATCTTTCACACCCTGTGTAATCAATGTGAATAAGCCCCTCCCACATTAATAAACATTTAAACCCACTGGCCGTCTGATCCTTATTTTAATTTTTTTATTTTATCTTTATTTAACTAAGCAAGTCAGTTAAGAACAAATTCTTATTTACAATGACGGCCTAGGAACAGTGGGTTAACTGCCTTGTTCAGGGGCAGAATGACAGATTTTTACCTTGTCAGCTCGGGGATTCGATCTTGCAACCTTTCGGTTACTAGTCCAACCCTCTAACCACTAGGCTACCTGCCGCTATCCTGTGTCATGTTGTGCTGTTATTACATTTCATTTAGGCAGGTCAGCTCCGTGCATGTAAAGAGGCTCTGTCCCAAATGGCGCATCATATCCTATAGTGCATTACTTTTTCACCAGAGGCCCCTAGGGGTCCTGGTCAAAAGTAGTGCACTATAAAGGGAATAGGGTGCCATTTGGAACACATCCCAATGTTCTGAACATCAATTACAAACCCTCCATGGTTCTCCTCTCTTGTTAAACTAGATTGAGTGTACAACATTTCTGACCAGAGACATGGCACAGCCAACCCCGGGAGACCCTCACAGAGTAGCCCTCGCAGGGCAATACATGGGAGCTTGTCGTCAAAGGCCGTGTTAAAATAAACAGCGACTACAATGGGTTCTTAGGCTAATTTCTCATGGGGCCAGCTATTTACTGGTCAGAGCTTGTTGGAATATATTTGTTTATCATCTGCAGTTAGGCTTGATTATGTATTTAACTCTGTTTGGAGGATCTATTACCCCCAAACTACAGCGCCTTCGGAAACTATTCAGACACCTTGACTTTTTTCACATTTTGTTACGTCACAGCCTTATTCTAAAATGGATTCCATAAATAAAGGTCTTCAACAATCTACACACAATACCCCATAATGACAAAGCAAAAACAGGTTTTTAGACATTTTTGCAAATGTATTAAAAATGTAAAAAACATACCTTATTTACATAAGTATTCAGACCCTTTGCTATGAGACTCGACTTTTAGCTCAGTGCATCCTGTTTCCATTGATCATCCTCGAGATGTTTCTACAACTTGATTGGAGTCCACCTGTGGTAAATTCAATTGGTTGGACATGATTTGGAAAGGCACACACCTGTCTATATAAGGTCCCATAGTTGACAGTGCATGTCAGAGCAAAAACCATGCAATGAGGTCGAAGGAATTGTCCGTAGAGCTCCGAGACAGGATTATGTCAAAGCACAGATCTGGGGAAGGGTACCAAAACAATTCTGCAGCATTGAAGGACCCCAAGAACACAGTAGCCTCCATCATTATTAAATGGAAGTAGTTTGGAACCACCAAGACTCTTCCTAGAGCTGCCCCCCCCCCCCCCCCCTGCCAAACAATTGGGGGAGGGGGGCCTTGGTCTGGGAGGTGACCAAGAACTCAATGGAGTTCCTCTGTGCAGATGGTTGTCCTTTTGGAAGCTTCTCCCATCTCTGCAGCACTCCACCAATCAGGCCTTTCTGGTAGAGTGGCCAGACGGAAGCCACTCCTCAGTAAAAGGCACATGACAGCCCGCTTGGAGATTGCCAAAGGCACCTATAGGACTCTCAGACCATGAGAAACAAGATTCTCTGGTCTGATGAAACCAAGATTGAACTCTTTGGCCTGAATGCCAAGCGTCACGTTTTGAGGAAACCTGACACCATCCCTATGGTGAAGCATGGTGGTGGCAGAATCATGCTGTGGGGATGTTTTTCCGCGACAGGGACTGGGAGACAAGTCAGGATCAAGCAAAAGATGAACAGAGCAAAGTACAAAGAGATCCTTGATGAAAACCTGCTCCAGATCACACAGGACCTCAGACTAGGATGAAAGTTCACCTTCCAACAGGACAATGACCTAAGCACACAGCCAAGACAACGCAGGAGTGGCTTAAAATCAAATGTTCATACACATATTTAGCAGATGTTATTGCGGGTACAGTGAAATGCTTGAGTTCCTAGCTCCTACAGTGCTGTAGTAATTCACAACAATACACACATCTAAAAGTAAAAGAATGGAATTAAGAAATATATAAATATTAGATTGAGCAATGTCGGAGTGGCATTGACAAAAAAAAAAAATTGTTTTTTTTTAACCTTTATTTAACTAGGCAAGTCAGTTTAAGAACAAATTCTTATTTACAATGACGGCCTACCGGGGAACAGTGTTCAGGGGCAGAACGACAGATTTTTAGCTTGGGGATTTGATCCAGCAACCATTCGGTTACTGACCCAATGCTCTAACCACTAGGCTACCTGCCGCCCCAATGCAGTAGAATGGAATACAGTATATACGTATGAGATGAGTAAAGCATTATGTAAATATTATTAAAGTGGCCAACGATCCCAATTCTATGTATATAGGGGGGAAGCCTCTATCAAATCAAATGTTATTGGTCACATACACATGGTTAGCAGATGTTAATGCGAGTGTAGCGAAATGCTTGTGCTTCTAGTTCCGACCCTTCAGTAATATCTAACAAGTAATCTAACAAATTCACAACAACTACCTGATACACACACATGTAAAGGGATGAATAAGAATTTGTACATATAAATATACGGATGAGCGATGGCCGTGCGGCATAGGCAAGATGCAGTAGATGGTATAGAATACAGTATAAACATATGAGTTGAGTAATGTAGGATATGTAAACATTATTAAAGTGGCGTTATTTAAAGTGACTAGTGATACCTTTATTAAGTCAATTTATTAAAGTGGCCAGAGATTTGAGTCTGTATGTTGGCAGCAGCCTCTATGTTAGTGATGACTGTTTAACAGGCTGATGGTCTTGACATAGAAGCCGTTTTTTCACCTTAGAAGCTCTAATGTGCAGGGTTGCGTAACCAGGCGGAAGCCAGCTAGTGATGGCTATTTAAGTCTGATGGCCTGTTTTTGAGTCTCTGTCCCAGCTTTGATGCACCTGTACTGACCTCTCCTTCTGGATGATAGTGGGGTGAACAAGCAGTGGCTCATGTGGTTGTTGTCCTTGATTATCTTTTTGGCCTTCCTGTGATGGTCATTCCCTTCCTCCTCTGACGAGCCTTCACTGCTCAAATACCCCCCAACAAACCCCAAAATACCCCCAACAATACAAAAACACCCCCCAACAACCCCAAAATACCCCCCATCAACCTGGCTAAACTCAATACCCCTATAATTGCACACCTTCAAGAAACACCCTTGAGCATTTTGGGGAAATTAATTGATTAACATGGCTTGTGCCACAATGATACCTTTTTCACCCTATGATGTCTATTGCTGTTGGGTGTTTAATAAATATCACCTCATCTGTGTTGGCTTGTCCAGGAGGTCCAGTCTTTGCTGATCAACTGGAAAGGACCGGACCTGACCACGTACGGGGAACTGGTCCTGGAGGGCACCTTCAAGGTGCACCGGGCCAAGAACGAGCGCACACTCTTCCTCTTCGACCGCATGCTCCTCATCACCAGGCGCCGAGGAGAGCACTACGTCTTCAAGACCCTCATCTCGGTGAATGCTGCTTGCTGGGGTCAAGGGTTAGGGGGTCAGGATTTGTCAACCCTGTTGTCCTGCGTTTTTTTCTCTCTTTCAAATCCGATTTTTTCCCTTGTAAAAAGGTCTCCATTATATTCCAATCACTTAGTTTGAATGGCAAAAAGTAATGTATTGTATTCTGTGTTGCATTTATTGTATTCATTATTTGGAGATTTATGTAAATTAGCACTTGTGCTCTGATAATGTCTTATCAATGGTCCCTAAGGGGATTAATGAAGACGAATTGAATTTTAATTCAATTGAAAAAGCTGAGTGTGTTTTGTCTTATCTGTGGTTTGTCCCATTGGTCTAAACTAGCTTCCTGTCGTCGTTTCCTTTCTTTCCTGATGATGAATGACAGATTAGGTAGTAGGACTGGAGCTGATCTACTCCTTTCCTGATGATGAATGACAGATTAGGTAGTAGGACTGGAGCTGATCTACTCCTTTCCTGATGATGAATGACAGATTAGGTAGTAGGACTGGAGCTGATCTACTCCTTTCCTGATGATGAATGACAGATTAGGTAGTAGGACTGGAGCTGATCTACTCCTTTCCTGATGATGAATGACAGATTAGGTAGTAGGACTGGAGCTGATCTACTCCTTTCCTGATGATGAATGACAGATTAGGTAGTAGGACTGAAGCTGATCTACTCCTTTCCTGATGAAGAATGACAGATTAGGTAGTAGGACTGGAGCTGATCTACTCCTTTCCTGCGTCAGTGATGATGACGGACTCGGTTCTTTTCTGTGGTCTATGAATATTTTTGTTCTAACTTTCTTCCAACTTCCTGATATGTCACGTTTGTCTTTCCTATCTTTCTGGTGACACTGGGTTTGATACGCCAAAGTGTTCATCAGTGTCCCCTACACACTGAATTCATTAATATACTTTAGTATTACATCTAATTTTCCCTATTTGAGTGCAGACCAATCTTTTCTCTTAACTATATTTCACTCGTTTTTCATTTGGCTACAGTGTTCCACCCTCATGCTAATCGAGAGTGCCAAGGACTCTCTAAGCTTCAGCGTCACTCACTACAAGCACCCCAAACAGCCCCACACAGTGCAGGTGAGTGAGGGAGACCTCTCAACCAACCGCACAGTACCACAGTGGCTAATTAATGGGAATTCAGACATGGTAGGAGAACATTAAGACACATTAGTAGTGGACTTTTAGAATCATGAATGCCATAGTTAACCCTGTGTAGCATGTGAATCAGATTACAGTATTGTGTGGGGGGGGGGTGGGGGGCAGGGTTGGTTTTTCTATCCTTGAAAGGACCAGACGTCCTCACAAAGATAGTAAAATAAGGGGGAAAACTAACAAGTGGGGACATTTCGCTGGTCCCCACAAGGACAAAAGGCAATTTTAGACTTAAGGGTCAGGGTTATGAGTTAGCTTTTGGGTTAGGTTAGGGAAAATAGGAATTTGAATGGGAATCATTTGTTTGGTCCCCACAAGGATAGTAATGTGTGTGTGTGTTCATGGCTGATTCTGATAATACAACTGTATGAATATTTAAAGTAGGTCAACTCCCACCTTGCAGGCGATGTTCCTGTTGTGTGATAATGTAGACTAGATTGAAATACAGCCCTGCTGTTCTTAAGAACCTGCACCTGTAGAATTTAGGTGTACTGCTGTACTGGCCTGGTTTTTGCCAAAACAAATAATCGCCATCATTATCATAGCCATAAAACTGTCTTTGTTTTTGGTGTTTTTCTTACTGCAGTGAATTCTCTGTGGGAATGCATAGGAACTTACCTGCCCCCTCTCTCACCCCTCCTCTCCTCTCCAACTCTCTTACCCTCAGGCCAAGACTGTGGAAGAGAGGAAACTATGGGCCCATCACATCAAAAGGATCATTCTAGAAAACCATCAAGCCATCATCCCTCAGAAGGTACACATGAGGTGCTATTGCTAAGATTAAAGAGGGAAGGGGGTAATCTAAGGGAGGATAGCTGACAGTTGTTTTTGTGTTTCTTTTTATCAGGCAAAGGAGGCCATCTTAGAAATGGACTCGATTTGTGAGTATTCGCAGTGATTATTAATGCACTTTACTGCCCAGCCACCCCATCTATCCAGCATATTTTTACATCCAAGCAACATCGGAATGAAGTTGATTTATTTTTAGGAGTGGCGGAGAGGGATGCTTTTAATATATTGACCAAAAATATTAACGCAACATGCAACAACTTCAAAGTTTTTTATGAGTTACAATTCATATAAGGAAATCAGTCAATTGAAATCAATTCATTAGGCCCTGATCTATGGATTTCACATGACTGGGCAGGGGCGCAGCCATGGGTGGTTCTGGCTCCCAAGTGGGTTGGCCAGGCCCAGCCAATCAGAATTAGTTTTTCTCCACAAAAGGGCTTTATTACAAACAGAAATACTCCTTGGTTTCATCAGAGCTTTGTGTGGCTGGTCTCAGAAGATCCCGCTGGTGAAGAAGCCGGATATGGAGCTCATAGACCGGCAAATTCTCTAAAACAATGTTGGAGGCAGTTTTATGGTACATTAACATAAAACTATCTGGCAACAGCTCTGGTGGACATTGCATTGCTGCAGTCTGTGGCATTGTGTTGTGTGACAAAACTGCATATTTTAGAGCTGTCTTTTATTGTCCCCAGCACAAGGTACACCTGTGTAAAAATCCGATTTTTCACATGCCACACCTGTCAGGTGGATGGATTATCTTGGCAAAGGAGAAATCCTCTCTAACAGGGATATACACCATTTTAGAGAAATACGTTTTTTGTACATATGGAACATTTCTGGTATCTTTTATTTCAGCTCATGAAACATGGGACCAACACTTCACATGTTGCGTTTTATGTTTTTGTTCAGTATAGATAAGTTATTTATTAATAAATGTTATAGAAATGATGGAATGGCAGTCGCTGTGTATTTATTATTTCAGACTGCTTCCTCTTAAAAGGCCTCTTCATTAGTACTTGACCAGAATAAATGGACATGAATATATGTATTAATTATATACAAAAGCCACATACTGTAATAATATTGGAAAGTGAGTGGATTGAGCATCATGTGTCAGTTGATTTTTTTTTTTTCAAGATTTTTGTATTTGTTTTTCTTGGATCATGATGTCATTCATTATACTATAAGTTCATCAGGTGTGATTCATGATTTGTAAGTCTGTTAACCCATGTTGTTTGTCTCTGTGCCTAAAAGACCCATCAAAGTTCCGGTACAGTCCAGAGAGAATGAAAAAGGCCATTTCCTGCATATCAGACGAGTTTCCCAGAGAAGGTCGTCAGGGGCGACGGCAGTCAGGTAAGCACCCAACTTTAGTCCTGAAACTCAAATATCTATTATTTGATGTGCAAACCCATTCACTATTGTGTATGTGAAAGTACATGGAAATTATATGGGGAGACATATTATGACTCTAGTGTTTTCAAATTTAGATCCGATTTGGCCAATGCTCAAATTGTGTGTCAGTCACGTAGCTAACGGTTACTCTACATGCTTTGTTAGCCTGGATTCAGATTTGGCTTTACGTGTCACATTTACATAACTCAAATATTGTATCTCACTGAAAAGGATTTGACAATGACCATCCATGCAGTTTTGAATCGTGATGAGGCGGGGACTGTCTGAAGTGGCTCGCTTTTGAGATTTGCTCATTGTCTATTTCTCTCTCTCAGAACCGACCAAACAGATCCTGAAGAACACCAAAGGTAAGGACACCAGGCTTTCATCCCAGCCAATTTCATATGTCATCATCAGCCATTATGACAAACACCTCTGAGAACCTTTTTGTGACTGTTCAGAACCTACTTCCTCTGTGTAATAGTCACAGTTGGTAACCAAATATAAAAGGGTTGGCTTGAGAAAATGTTCATCTCCTATGATGCTGGTGCAAATGGTGGATTCTATGTCTAGTATTTCATATTTTATTAGGATCCCCATTACCTCCTGCCAAGGCAGCCACTACTCTTCCTGGGGTCCAAACTGAAACAAAACAACACATCACAACAAAACAATAGTCTACATCATTAATAAAACAATACGTCACATAAAGACATTGTGCACTATACAAGTTGACGCTGCTCCACCAGTCTGTGATGAGGGACCATCACACAGCAGGTGCTTCAAAGGAACTGTGGGTAGCAGTAAAAGGAAAGCCCTTTTGTCCTCGTTTTGGGGAGAACAAAAGCTAAGGTCTTTTACTTCTCCCTCTGAAATGAGAGCATAAAAGCCGCTTGGTTGCTCCATCGAGTGTCTCCAGCTCTTTTCTAGTAGTCAAATGTGGTTTGGAGCGCCGATCAGTGTCTCTTGCCCATTCGATTGATTCAGACTTTTTAGTGAAAAATGTGACATTAGCATTATCCATGTTATTTTCTCATGCACCTTGTGTGGTGTGACAGTGAGCTAGGTTTAGTCCAAGCAAACAATGATGTCAGATTGCAGACTGACTAATTAATTTTCCAAACTCAATATGGAACTGTCAGTCATATGAATCTTTGGCAAGATTTCGTCTAAGGAGATTAGACTAATTCATTGGAGAAGAGAACTCAATTTCATTATCAGGGAGGTATCATAGTCATTGCGTGCATTTTGATTTGGCTTATCATAGACTTGTTTAATTACAATTGACTGAATACTTTGCTCTTTGTCCCTTTTTCTTAAACATTTTTAAATATTTATCTTCCCTTGTTCATCTGTCCTGTTATCGGTGGGGATCCTACAGCCGTCCTCAAGGTAAGCCCAGAGTGATCCATTTTAAATTGTCCTTGATAACAAACACGTGCCCTATTATGCTGCACTTATCTCTGCTCTCAAAGCCGAGGGGAATTTACGGTTAACATGTCGTTCAAAGATGGCTAACATAGAAAGGAAGGCTTTTTCTTAAGTGAGAGGAAACGTGCATCTGGAGATTGACATATTTAATTTAGTGGGCTTCAATTCAGGAAATTAAATGTTATATTTTGGAACTGCCCTCAATGGTTGCTTTCTCATGATTATTTCAGAACAAATTAACAGAATTCTATTAAATTTTCACTCCATGCAGTGTCTTATCCAAAGGTGGGGGGAACTCTGAACTCAATGTGAAATGCATGTGTCTTGTCAATTGGCAATCAGTGTCTTATTCCCAGGCACCCTAGGGGTCTTAATAGGAACCATCCTGTTGCTCTGTCTGGGATTTATTGTAGCTCTATAATGTCACCACATGTGGGTATGAGACGATTTTTGTAATAGGACTCATGTTTTCACACAATCCATGGTATTTGCTGAGTGTGTGGAGATACCCAACAGGCTTTAGGTCTTGAGGTGGTTCGTCAGACAAAATGCATTGTGTGATCTGTGTGACTTCACGCTACAGCACGCAGACAGCGAAGGGGCCCTACCAGACGACCCGCGCTCCATTCAGGCAGCCGCTAGTGTCAGCACCCTGGGCTCGAGCCTAGGTGAGTCCGAGGCTGAGAGGCCTAGTGTGGAGGAGGAAGAAGAGGAGGAGGATATGGGCCTTAGGAAGAACTCTCTTGAGAGGCTAAGCCCCAGTGACATTGAGGAGCCGAGGACAGGGTCAGCATCCCACAAGGGCAGGGCGACTCTGGGGGAGGAATGTGACTCGGATGATATTCTGATGGAGGAAGACCAGGTAGAGGACTTTGCCAGTTCCATGCTGGCCGCCATCTCCTGCTGGCACTATAGAGCCAGGGCTTTGCTTTCCATGGGGGTCACAACGGTGAGGCTCTAGCTGCCACCATCGGGTTTCCTTCTTCTTCTAAGCTTTGTAGCTACCCCCCTCCAGTCCCCAGCTTGGCCACGTTGGTCCACCCTAGTCTAGCCCAGAGTCTTGTCAGTCATAACCTACTAATGTCTTGGATAACCCCATGTCAATGCTATTCGTATCCTGCAAACGGCAACTGACTTTTATGAATGATGCTCCGTCTAAGCATGGATGCTCTTTGTCTCAATGCTTTCTACATTCGACTGCGTTAGACTAATAGATGCATGATCGTCATACTCCCGGAGCACCTCTAACGCTGCTTATGTTGATTGACTGTGCTTTGTGCATGTTTGAGTGACTGCCGGTGCTGCAAAAGCAAGGGGACGAATGGAACCTTATTAATTTCTATTTAACTGACAAAATGACCTTTGTTGTTTTGCTGCCATTTACAATGTCGTTGTCATTGCCTCTTGTGAATCTCTCAATTTAAAAAGGGAATTAAAAAGGGTAGGTAACTGCCCTCATCTCTCAGTTTAGCACAAACCTTGGCTCCAACGTCTCACTCTGACACTGCTCCCAGGACAGGTACATGCTAAGAAAATAGGTGTCACCCTTTCTGTTTGTGCTCTAAACTACTGACCAGTCCTGAAGAAGTTCTGCATGCATAGTGTCCTGTTTAAACCAGCTATGTCTCTAAAAACATCCCCCCGGTATTTTCTTATTTGTCTGTTTATTTATGCTGAACTAAAATAAGCGTTTGCTTCTACTTGAGTGTCAGTCTGACATTAGCGTCGTCTGTTAACACAACACTGATTTGCATGTCTGCTGGGATTGATCAACTAATCTTGTGCGGGCTGTTGATAATGAAGTTTGCTGATTCACAACACAGGCTTTACCTGGCTTTAATCCCCTTCCAAATGTGTTGCCGTCTGTATTTTCAGACTCAAATAATGAGTCCCATTCTTACTATGTACATCTCAAACAGACCGGTATCATTTTTCACTCTTGTAATTAAAGTAATTTGAGACTATAAGACTATAGGGTCAAAAATAACTGATTTATTGGCAATTTATACAATTTTATGAAAACAATCTTGAAGACAAATATTGTATTATTGCTTATCAAGATGCATTAGCCCTGTCTTGGCTGAGGTTAGGAAGCTAATTCTAAATATATATTTTTCTTCCTGAAGGATGAAGAGGGAGACGATGTAATTGAGGAGAATGGGTCTTACAAAGAGAATGGGATTTCATCTGGTCCTGTGTTACAGTCAGAGACAGAGCAAAGCACCTCCATCGTGGAAAAGGTAAAGGAGTGACAGAGCTGGTTGGTGTTTGTGCCTCCTCACTGTACCGTCTGAAACTGTGACAAATCAAACATCATCTTGGGGATGGAGGGAAAACATTACTCATCTGCTGTCCACTCCACTTTCATCTGTCTCAAATTTCTGGCTTTTGTCTTCACCACTTTCCCTGCTTCAGCCAGTGCCGCTGACATTATTCAGTGACACGTTGTGCCCATCTGTCTTGACTGATGTCTTCCATCGAATGATGGCAGTAGAAGTGGCCTGTCTGGGTCAATGTGTCTCTTCCAAAATACTTCACCTTGCCTCTCAGATTAGAAGCTCTGTCCAACCTAACGTTCTGCTTCAGATTCATTCTGTCACAGCAACATAATGTGTCAGAATCTGGAAGATAAAATGGTACTGTAGATCATGTGAGGTTTATAGGTGGGTCGCTCCAACAATTAGGTGCCTTTTGAGTAGCCTAACTTGGCTAGGGGGGGGATTCACGTCATTTTAACATTCTGTCATAAAGAGCACATTTTCAACCTAAAAAAAACACATATTCCCTCCCATCTTGAGGTTATGTATAAAAAATACTCTATGCCGAATAAAGTAACATGGTTGACAACGTCATCTTAAATCAGCCATCAATCTCTTTGTGACAGGGAATGGAAGCTTTTTGTGTGCAACAGGTAGGGGCAATTGAATGCAAGCTCCACTAAATATATATACACACACACACACATACAGTGTATTCGGAAAGCATTCAGACCCCTTGACTTATTCCACATTTTATTACATCACAGCCTTATTCTAAAATTGATTAAATTAATGTTTTTCTTCATCAGTCTACACACAATACCCCATAATGACACATTTAAAACAGAAATACCTTATTTACATAAGTATTCAGACCCTTTGTTATGAGACTTGAAATTAAGGTGCATCCTGTTTCTATTGATCATCCTTGAGATGTTTCCGCAACTTGATTGGAGTCCACCTGCGGTAAATTCAATTGATTGGACATGATTTGGAAAGACACACACCTGTCTTTGTAAGGTCCCACTGTTGACCGTGCATGTAAGATCAAAAACCAAGCCATGAGGTTGAAGGAATTGTCCGTAGAGCTCCGAGACAGGATTGTGTCGAGGCACAGATCTGGGGAAGGGTACCAAAACATTTCTGTAGCTTTAAAAGGTCCCCAAGAACACAGTGGCCTCCATCATTCTTAAATGGAAAAAGTTTGGAACCACCAAGACTCTTCCTAGAGCTGGCCGCCCCGCAAAAAAGAGTAATCGGGGGAGAAGGGCCTTGGTCAGGGAGGTGACCAAGAACCCGATGGTCACTCTGACAGAGCTCTAGAGTTCCTCTGTGGAGATGGGAGAACCTTCAAGAAGGACAACCATCTCTGCAGCACTCCATCAATTAAGCCTTTATGGAAGAGTGGCCAGACGGAAGCCACTCCTCAGTAAAAGGCACATGACAGTCCGCTTGGAGTATGCCAAAAGGCACCTTAAAGCAAGATTCTCTGGTCTGATGAAACCATGCAACATCCCTACGGTGAAGCATGATGGTGGCAACATGCTGTGGAGATGTTTTTCAGCGGCAGGGACTGAGCGACTAGTCAGGATCGAGGGAAATATGAACAGAGCGAAGTACAGAGAGATACTTGATGAAAACCTGCTCCAGAGCTCTCAGGACCTCAGACTGGGGCGAAGGTTCACCTTCCAACAGGACAATGACCCTAAGAACACAGCCAAGACAATGCAGGAGTGGCTTTGGGACAAGTTTCTGAATGTTCTTGAGTGGCTCAGCCAGAGCCCGGACTTGAACTCAGTCGAACATCTCTGGAGAGACCTGAAAATAGCTGTGCAGCGACGCTCCCCGACCAACCTGACAAAGGTTGAGAGGATCTGCAGAGAAGAATGGGAGAAACTCCCCAAATACAGCTGTGCCAAGCTTGTAGCGTCATACCCAAGAAGACTCGAGGCTGTAATCGCTGCCAAGGTGCTTCAACAAAGTACTGAGTAAAGTGTCTGAATACTAAAGAAAATGTGATATTACATTTATTTATTTTTTTCAGTTTTGCTTTGTCATTATGGGGTATTGTGTGTAGATTGAGGAGAAAAATATTTTATTCATTTTAGAAAATTGGCTGTAACCTAACAAAATGTGGAAAAAGTTAAGGGGTCTGAAAACTTCCCAAATACCCTGTATACAGTTGAAGTTGGAAGTTTGCATACACTTATGTTGGAGTCATTAAAACTAGTTTTTCAAGCACTCCACATTTCTTGTTAACAAACTATAGGTTTGGCAAGTTGGTTAGGACATCTACTTCGTGCATGACACAAGTAATTTTTCCAACAATTGTTTACAGACAGATTATTTCCCTTAAAATTCACTGTAACACAATTCCAGTGGGTCAGACGTTTACATACACTAAGTTGACTGTGCCTTTAAACAGCTTGGAAAATTCCTGAAAATTATGTAATGGCTTTAGAAGCTTCTGATAGGCTAATTGACATAATTTGAGCAAATAGTAGGTGTACCTGTGGATGTATTTCAAGGCCTACCTTCAAACTCAGTGCCTCTTTGCTTGACATCATGGGAAAATCAAAAGAAATCAGCCAAGACCTCAGAAAAAAAATTGTAGACCTCCACAAGTCTTGTTCGTCCTTGGGAGCAATTTCCAAATGCCTGAAGGTACCACGTTCATCTGTACAAGCAATAGTACGCAAGTATGAACACCATTGGACGACGCAGATGTCATACCGCTCAGGAAGGAGATGCGTTCTGTCTCCTAGAGATGAACGTGCTTTGGTGTGAAAAGTGCAAATCAATCCCAGAACAACAGCAAAGGACCTTGTGAAGATGCTGGAGGAAACAGGTACAAAAGTATCTATATCCACAATAAAAACGAGTCCTATATCGACATAACCTGAAAGGCCTCTCAGCAAGGAAGAAGCCACTGCTCCAAAACCGCCATAAAAAAGCCAGACTACGGTTTGCAACTGCACATGGGGACAAAGATCGTACTTTTTGGAGAAATGTCCTCTGGTCTGATGAAACAAAAATAGAACTGTTTGGCCATAATGACCTGTTATGTTTGGAGGAAAAAGGGGGAGGCTTGCAAGGCGAAGAACACCATTCCAACCGTGAAGCACAGGGGTGGCAGCATCATGCTGTGGGGGTGCTTTGCTGCAGAAGGGACTGGTGCACCTCACAAAATAGATGAAATCATGAGGGAGGAAAATTATGTGGATATATTGAAGCAACATCTCAAGACATTAGTCAGGAAGTTAAAGCTTGGTCACAAATGGGTCTTCCAAATGGACAATGAGCCCAAGCATACTTCCAAAGTTATGGCAAAATGGCTTAAGGACAACAAAGTCGAGGTATTGGAGTGGCCATCACAAAGCCCTGACCTCAATCCTATAGAACATTTGTGGGCAGAACTGAAAAAGGGTGTGCGAGAGCAAGGAGGCCTACAAACCTGACTCAGTTGCACCAGCTCTGTCAGGAGGAATGGGCCAAAATTCACCCAACTTATTGTGGGAAGCTTGTGGAAGGCTACCTGAAACGTTTGACCCAAGTGAAACAATTTAAAGGCAATGCTACCAAATACTAATTGAGTGTATGTAAAATTCTGACCCACTGGGAATGTGATGAATATCAAAATGTGTAGAATTGCAGCAAACATTTTCTCTACTCCCATGAAAAAATGCTCAGAAATAAATGTTTTAGCGCTATATTCCAAATGCCTGTATCGCAAGAATCAAGGTTTTGTTATATTTAGTTTTTTAGGAGAGTTTACGTCCGCTTGTTCTCTAGCATACATAAGGGTGTGTTCATAACAATTCAACTGTTCCACCTTGTTAGCTGACAAATAGATTTAAGTTGGTTAAACTTTAAATATAAATATTATCTGGCTATTCACTAGCACGTGGGCTTGAGAGATTGTTGATGAAACCTCTGTTAGTTTTCTACAGCCTAATGCCTGCTACAAAATGTTATTAGTGAATGTGCATTATGCATGGTTCTAGTAAAATTTGTAACAAAAAGGGCATTTTCATAGACAGACTTGAAAGCCAGATCAGTGATTTATTGCAAAAAAAGCAGGTTAAACTATTTTGATAAAATAATGAATCTGTCTTATGGTTGTGGAAGGCTTATATTTAGCCTAGGTATAATTACACAAGCCCTGAATTCATTAGATTATTGCTGACTGTTCGTAATGCAGTGGCCAAAAGTTTTGAATGACACAAATATTAATTTTTGCAGTCTGCATGATGGCAATTTGCATATACTACAGAATGTTATGTAGTGAACAGATGAATTGCAATTAATTGCAAAGTCCCTCTTTGCCATGCAAATGAACTGAATCCCCCAAAAACATTTCCACTGCATTTCAGCCCTGCCACAAAAGGACCAGCTGACATATCAGTGATTCTCTGGTTAACACAGGTGTGAGTGTTGACGAGGACAAGGCTAGAGATCACTCTGTCATGCTGATTGAGCTCGAATAACAGACTGGAAGCTTCAAAGGGAGGGTGGTGCTTGGAATCATTGTTCTTCCTCTGTCAATCATGTTTACCTGCAAGGAAACACGTGCCGTCATCATTGCTTGGCACAAAAAGGGCTTCACAGGCAAGGATATTGCTGCCAGTAAGATTGTACCTAAATCAACCATTTATCGGATCATCAAGAACTTCAAGGAGAGCGGTTCAATTGTTGTGAAGGCTTCAGGGCGCCCAAGAAAGTCCAAGTGCCAGGACCATCTCCTAAAGTTGATTCAGCTGTGGGATCGGGGCACCACCAGTACAGAGCTTGCTCAGGAATGGCAGCAGGCAGGTGTGAGTGCATCTGCATGCACAGTGAGGCAAAGACTTTTGGAGGATGGCCTGGTGTCAAGAAGGGCAGCAAAGAAGCCACTTCTCTCCAGAAAAAACATCAGGAACAGACTGATATTCTGCAAAAGGTACAGGGATTAGACTGCTGAGGACTGGGGTAAAGTCATTTTCTCTGATGAATCCCCTTTCCGATTGTTTGGGGCATCCGGAAAAAAAGCTTGTTCGGAGAAGACAAGGTGAGCGCTACCATCAGTCCTGTGTCATGCCAACAGTAAAGCATCCTGAGACCATTCATGTGTGGGGTTTCTTCTCAGCCAAGGGAGTGGGCTCACTCACAATTTTGCCTAAGAACACAGCCATGAATAAAGAATGGTACCAACACATCCTCCGAAAGCAACTTCTCCCAACCATCCAGGAACAGTTTGGTGACAAACAATGCCTTTTCCAGCATGATGGAGCACCTTGCCATAAGGCAAAAGTGATAACTAAGTGGCTCGGGGAACAAAACATCAATATTTTGGGTCCATGGCCAGGAAACTCCCCAGACCTTAATCCCATTGAGAACTTGTGGTCAATCCTCAAGAGGCGCGTGGACAAACAAAAACCCACAAATTCTGAGAAACTCCAAGCATTGATTTTGCAAGAATTGGTTGCCATCAGTCAGGATGTGGCCCAGAAGTTAATTGACAGCATGCCAGGGCGGATTGCAGAGGTCTTGAAAAAGAAGGGTCAACACTGCAAATATTGATTCTTTGCATCAACTTCATGTAATTGTCAATAAAAGCCCTTGACACTTATGAAATGCTTGTAATTATACTTCACTATTCCATAGTAACACCTGACAAAAATATCTAAAGACACTGAAGCAGCAGACTTTGTGGAAATTAATATTTGTGTCATTCTCAAAACTTTTGGCCACGACTGTATATCGTGAATCGCTCATAAATCTGAAAAAATCTAGATATAATTTTTAGGCCATGTCACCCAGCCCTACCCCCATCAAAGTTGCACAAGCACTAATTTCATGGAACTACCCAGGTACTGACACATTTTTAAAGATGCACATTTTGCATTGTTTGTTTTCAGTGTATTTTGAAAAAGACTTCACTTGTTTAGAGAATTGATGAATGTTAAATGTGCAATATGCAGAAATCCCTCTGCCAGTTCCTGGTGGCAAAAAATGTGAATAGTTTGCCTAATTTCAGTTTGTGACTAACTAAGCAATGCATAGTGTAGAGAATCATTGTACCATCTAAACCGCTGTGAAATATTTTTTCAGTAACCAAAAATATAGTACTTTCATCTGTTTGAATCTGTTGTACAAAACCTAAAGTAAAAGACGCAAAAACGAAACTTAAGAAAGGAAAGTATAGAAACAGCGCACATAGAACACTTCTACCCCTTCTTACACTTGCTTTCAATGGAAATTACAGATCTATAACACCGATTTCTATGTGAATTTGGGTCACCCCAAAAAGTTATAAATTGCAGATTTAAGGATGGAGGTTGCTTTTGTGCTCTTACTCAGAATTACACTTTTTCTCCAAGGCTCCTCAGGACAAGCCGCTGCTCCAGACCAAGACCTCTGCCTCGGAGTCCACTGAAAGGCTTAAGCCAGCTCCCTCGGACCCAGAGAATGCTTCTGCCACTCCCCCCAAGGTCTGCACCACTCCCCCCAAGGTCTGCACCACTCCCCCCAAGGTCTGCACCACTCCCCCCAAGGTCTGCACCACTCCCACCAAGGTCTGCACCACTCCCACCAAGGTCTGCACCACTCCCACCAAGGTCTGCACCACTCCCACCAAGGTCTGCACCACTCCCCCCAGGATGGAGGTACCAGAGACCCAGAGTGACAAGGAGGATGCGATGGAGGAACAGACCGGGGCGTCATCAGCATCTCAGTCAGATGACATAAAAACATTGAGTAGTGCAGAATCTTCAGAAGAAGAGGAGGAAGAGGAAGTAGCAGCAGCACAGGAGAGCGGGCCCAGCAGCATTCTACCTCCCTCCGTACTGAATCAAGCCAGTGCCATCGCGGAGCACTTCACCAACACCGCCAGGCGAGGCAGCACGGATGATGCCCGCTCCCTTGGCTGCCCCTCGCCACGCCTTCCCAGCCGAACTGGCAGCACCCTCAGCCTTGGCGGCGAAGCCAATGAACGCCCCCACTGGCTGAACAGCGCCTGCTTCGAACCAACCCAGGACAACTTTGGCGGAACGGATCTGACTATGCTTTCTCCGAGGGATGACAGCCTCTTTGAGATCCACAGGAGGAGAGACTCTACCCTATCCAAGCAGGACCAGTTGCTCATTGACAAAATCAAAAGCTACTACGAGACTGCCGAGCACCAGGATGCCAACTTCAGCCTCAGGCGCAGGGAGAGCCTGACCTACATCCCTACTGGCCTTGTCAAGAACTCTGTCAGCTGGTTCAACAGTTCGGACGAGAGCCCTGGCGCAGAGAAAAGTGATACATCAGCCTTGGCCACTTCCTCTGCACCTCACCCTTCCACTTCAGAACCTGATTCATCCAAGGCTCCAAATGTCTGGGACTGCATGACCTCCAGTGCATCATTTGACTCACTGGAGCTGGAGAGAAGTAAGAAGCCTGAGGTGGTGGGTTCAGAGGCAGAGAGAAAGGACTGGTCTCAGGGTTTACAGGAGAGGCACATCCAGGACGAGGAGTTCCGACCTTCATCTGAGATGATCAAGGTTTGGCAGGACATGGAGAAAAAAGGGAGCAGATCCCAGGGAGAGGCCAGAGGCCCTGTGAAAGACAGCAAGGTTCAACAGAAGACCTCTAGAGTCGCTGGTCCAAGCCTGTGCAGAAGGAGCCAGACTCCAAAGAAGAACTCTGAATTGGAGCCTGACGATTCCTTTATGATACTGGAGGAAGCTGACCTGAGCACCATCACTGAAGAGTCCATGAGCCCTTCGCCCATCAAGAGCAAGGTGTTTGGGCTTGGCCGTACAGCGAGTGTGAGGGATCCCCGCAGATCCAGGGTTGACGAGGGTAGGCTTTCCAGAGCTCCTTTGCCCAGGGTCATCCAGTTGAGGGCTGAGGAAGGGGAGGAGGCCAGCAAGGAGCCTCAGTCGCCGGACGATGCGGAGATGGCTAAGAACAAAGTTTTCCAGTTGGCCCGGCAGTACAGCCAGCGTATCAAGTGCACCACACCAGCTCCTAGGCAGCGAGATGTCCTGTTTGGAAAGAAGAATCTGCCCTGTGTGATCGAAGAGAAGCCAGAGAGCTCAGGTACGGAAGATATGGAAGAGTGTTGTGTTTTTCTAAATGATGTGCACTCAGGTAGGAAAGAACTTTGTTTGTCCCTAAGTGTTGTGCCTCAAGAAGTGCTGTGTAATTATTTTTACCAAGTAGGGTTTGAACTAGTCTTAGCCTCGCTAGGAGGTGCTCTCCTATTAGCCTGGCAAATATCGGTTTCCAGTGACTGATAGGGCTGCCCACATTGGGGGGAAGATTTGATGGAAAAGTTTACTAATAGATTGCTTAGCAAATCATACAGTTTTTATTTATGCGGCCTATGTAGTTTACATGCACACTAAACCAGTATTACTTCAACTATGGCAATACTCTGAGTAAGGCAGAGTAAGGTCTTAATTAGAGTAAGCATACTCCGAGTAAAATAGGTTGAATATCGAGCTATTTTCCACATTATTATAGGATTATTAGGACAAGTAAAAGCCTTAATCGGAGTATTGCTCTTTCTCTGAATACTTTTCGGCAAACAAGCGCACAGGAAAGCAACTTACTCCAGAAGAGAAGGCATTGGGTGAGTCAAGGTAGGATGATGAGTAGCTGGTTTTAGCAATGCTAATTAGTATTCTCCAGCCAATTTAGCTTGTTTGCTAAATTGTGTCATTGGTATGTCGTTGTCGTGGGTATATTAGCGGTCGTGACGGACATGAGACGGAGCTCACGATAAGCTCCCACTGTTGTCAATGCAGCCTACTACATTGGCAGCATGAGCAGTACAGCAGCACTTAAAGCACGCATTTTGACTCTATTTTCCTGAACCCGACACAAGTCACTGAAGCTTCTGGAAACTGGAAGAAATGTCTTGCGCTGCCTTCGTAATATGCTGCCTGAGTAGCAGTCAAAAAACTATGCTGACAGAACGCGAATGTGATGTTTTGTAGTGCATTGTAGATTTGTCATTACTCAGAATATTGTTTTACTCAGAGTATTCACAATAATCGTGAATATTGTGTGCATGTAAACATACCTGAAGATACCAAAACTACTACTAAGCAATATAGACCGCAGTGTCCCTTCGGAGAATTACAGTATACCACACGAGAATGCCCAAAATAAAAACAGAACTTTCAACTTATTCTGATTCTCTGACGCTCAGATACTTCCTGTTAAGTCTTGTTTATGTGGTGTGCTTTGTGTTTTACAGGTAAACCCAACTTGACGCTGCCCCTGCTCTCGTTTGATCGTATGAGCACTCTCCAGGAGTTGAGTCCTATAGCCATATCTCCCAACCCTGCTCACATGCCTAGCTCTTTGGGCAGTCCTCGGGTCCTTTCACCCGGCCGCATGTCCGCCAAGAGCCCACTCAATCCTACGCCTACCGAGGCTTTTAACTGGCCCGACGTGCGGACACTTCGCTGCAAGTATGCCAGCTCGGACAAAGATCAGGCCCAGCTGCCACCAGTTAACCGAAGCCGTTCAGTTCCTGAGAGAATGGACAGCGGCCCCAAAAGGCGCTCAAGCTTCTGCTCCAGCTTAGTCACTGCTTCTGGTACAGTCGAGGCTCCGGCATACAGACCCCACCTCAGCAGGGACCCTGGACCTGGAGAGGGGTTGGCTAGGCTCCACAGGGCCGGGTCACTGGACCAGAGGCTGAGTGGGCTGCATCTGAGTGAGCTGCAGAACCTCCAGGATGAAGTCCCTAATGACAGTTACTACATCTCAGCACAGGCCACCATGCCCAATGACCACAGGGTCGTTGTTGTGGAGAAGGTTCCGGAGCCTGAGACAGAATCCAGCTCTGCAGAACCACTGGAGATGGTACTCAGGGCAAGGAGAGTAGAGGTGGTAGAGGACATAGATAGCTATGTCCAGATCCGTTCACCGACCACTAGAGAGAAAATCTCCATCATGGCTGTGATCGACCGCTGCCGGGCCTATCAGGAGTCAGATGAGTATAGGCAACGGGAGGAGGGCGGGGCTAAGGCAGAGTCAGTACCCTTGAGTGGGAGGGGCAAGGAACTTGACACGGGTCCACCCTCAAATGAAATGCTTGACGATGCCCAGAAAACTGCCATGAACTTGGTCAAAAAGACAGATGCTAGTCAACAGAACGTGGTGAAAAACTTGAGACAAAAATTCCTTAACTTGAGGTGAATAGCACCAGTAAACTTTAAGTAACCTTTTATTCTGTTCATATTTTTCATCAACTAAAGGGTTTAAGAGCCTGGTATGCTGATCTCAAGTTAGGATTCGGTGTGCATGTTGGTCAGTCCTGTACTGCAATGTAATGACTTAAGCTTTGCTGTCAAACTTTCTGTGTACATAGAAGCGGTTATAGTGACAGCCCAGGGAAAATGTAGTTGTTTTGTCTCAAATGTTGCATAGAAATGTTTAAATATCTATGTACAATACTCAAGAGAACCCTCTCTTGATCCTGAAATTATGCCTGTCTAAAGCACCTTTTGTATAGCTTGTGTTGTTCCATCATAAGGCAATTGTATTCCATAATTGAAGAAATCAATTATTTGGAGGGAGTGAAATGTACTTAGTTTTCTTTCTAGGGTGGCTACCCACTGGGCACAGATGTCACTTCAACGTCTAGTTTTGATTTACATTTGATTGACTTGTCAACTAACGTAAATTCATAGTAAAACCAACAAACATTTTGACCATCATTGGGTTTAGGTTAAAAGTTGGGTGAAAAAAAGACAAATTACCTAAATTCCTTTATGTCAATGACCATGTTGATTCAATGTCTTTATATTGAATTGTTTTGTTGAAATGACATGGAAACAACATTGATTCAACCAGTTTGGGCCCAGTGGCTACTGTGTCTCTGACATGAAATGAGAGCCCCTCAGCATCATAGCAGCACTACTGTTTACTGGAAAACACAGAAATATATGATATTGTCTGACGACAATAGTTTTTGGGGGAAATGCTGACTAGAAAATTAAGGGATTGAGTCTGAAACTTGAGAGCATTACATAATTTGCTGTCTTTACGATCCTTCCTTGAACTCTCACCCTGCACTAGACTTAACCTTCACTGCACATGGCCTGACCACTAAAATGCACATGAGAGAGTCATGGCCATACTGGGATATAATGGTTCATTAATTGCCCTGTGACCACTTTGTAAATCCCACCTGAAGTGGTGATAGCTCAAGGATTGTCTTGTAATTTTATATAATCATTGAATTGTCAAATGGATTGAGAATCAAAGACCCTGTATGAAGTGTTGCTCTTTTCTAGTCAGTCAACTTCTTACCTTGATTATATATATATTATTGTTCAGTTAATTGGCTAATGATGTGCACTTTGTATGTGTTCTCTGCTTCGGCTGCCCAAAGGAACTTCATTCACAGCAACAGGTCATTGAAATGAGTCGACGTAAAACTTGAAAGAGTGAGAACTAGTGTACACGTATAGATCCAGAGGACCCTAGTCAAAGGGGTATAGGTCTTCTACTGCTAAAAAGTGTTACTGTCACTGCTCACTACTCCAAGGGTCATTCCTTCTCTTCACTTTCTACATTTACCTCTTATTTATTAAGCCAACGTCAATTTTATGAACATTACTTGTCTTGTCTTTATATATTTGTGAGTGTGTATGTATGTATGTATGTATGTATATATATATATATATATATATATATATATATATACACATACACACACACAAATATATATATATATATATATATATACACATACACACACACAAATATATGTACATGTGTATATATGTATGTGTATGTTGTCTTGTATGTTGACGGTTGTACAGAAACGTTTGTGTTGCCTAGAGATGGCATACATTCCATATTAAAACAGCACATAATGCTCACATGTCCAGAAAAAATGTTTATTGTGCGCGCATGCGTGCGTTCGAGTCAGGGAGATCACGTCTTTCTGTTTCTTTTAAATAATTGGGGCTGCATGGCTGGACAAATAAGGTTTAGTTGAATCTCCTTAACACGGAACCCAAACCGGCTGCACGCGTGCGCCATCGTGCATAAATGTATTTTGTTCCCCCACACCAAACGCGATCACGACACGCAGGTTAAAATATCAAAACAAACTCTGAACCAATTACATTAATTTGGGGACAGGTCGAAAAGCATTAAACATTTATGGCAATTTAGCTAGCTAGCTTGCACTTGCTAGCTAATTTGTCCTATTTAGCTAGCTTGCTGTTGCTAGCTAATTTGTCCTGGGATATAAACATTGAGTTGTTATTTTACCTGAAATGCATAAGGTCCTCTACTCCGACAATTAATCCACACAAACGGTCAAGCGAATCGTTTCTAGTCATCTCTGCTAGGCCTTTTCTTCTCTTGACTTTATATTGCGATTGGCAACTTTCATAAATTAGGTGCATTACACTGACCTCGTTCGTCTTTCAGTCACCCACGTGGGTATAACCAATGAGGAGGTGACACGTGGTGGGTACCTGCTTCTACAAACCAATGAGGAGATGGGAGAGGCAGGACTTGCAGCGCGATCTGCGTCACAAATAGAACTGACTTCTATTTTAGCCCTTGGCAACGCAGATACCCGTTGACGCATGCGAGCAGTGTGGGTGCAATAATTTAATAATATAGATTTCTAAATTTATTTTGCAACGCTCGCCGCACGCGATGCAAGCGGGGTAATCAGCCTGTTACAGTGTCCATATTAGGACAGGCTCGCCGTACTCCTTAGAAAAGAATCATGACATTTAGAATGATTCAGTCCATAAAAAGGATATGACCACTACATGTCATGACGACAACCGACATTACCTGAATTAGGAAAGCTGCTGTTTGTGGTAACAAGAGACTGCTATGAGGTGGTTATGGTTCAATGGATTCTAAACAGACATGCTTTTTATATAATAATATATGCCATTTAGCATATATGCCAATTTGACTTATTGTCATCCGTGCATACATTTGACATATGGGTGGCCCCGGGAATCGAACCCACAACCCTGCAAGCGCCATGCTCTACCAACTGATCCACACAGGACCACTGAAGGTAGATTTGAAATGCACTATAGTCTGCTAAATGGCTCTCCTACTTGTCAGCGACGTGATTGGAAACCCTTTCAGAATGGTTAGGGAGGAGGGAGAGCGTGCCGTGACAATGGGACCAATGCAGTTGTTCGCGGTTGTTGAACACCAATTAACTCGACAGTGAATGTGGGAAGATCATTACGAGTGTTGTATATGCGTTTCACATAAGCCTTAGCTATTCTCTATAATGGATTTCTAGCTATTATAGAATAGAAAATCCAGCAGAAGTGGATCCTCTATCATTTGTTATGTTGCATTGTCTATTCTGTTTATATGTGAGATTTTCAGGTGTAAGATTTTCACTCGTAGCATTAGTAAACAACAATGTCATTTCTGAGAAACTGATGCTAGTGTCAAGACTGCGTTCACTTCTAAACAAGTAGTGCTTTATGATATGTAAATAAATCTGTCATGTTTTAAAAAGGATGTGTATGA
This sequence comes from Salvelinus alpinus, assembly GCF_045679555.1. Lineage (NCBI taxonomy): Eukaryota > Metazoa > Chordata > Actinopteri > Salmoniformes > Salmonidae > Salvelinus > Salvelinus alpinus. The sequence continues at coordinate 15,814,236 of NC_092112.1, forward strand.
ATAGCCTTTGTAACAGAGAAATATAATAATTCACTTTGATGCATCTCGCCGACCTGAGTGCCAACCAATGATCTCTATAATCCCGGGATTGCTGATGCTATGTGTTGGCCAGTGAGAGGCTTTGAAGCCACCTGCTGCCGTATTGGTACCCTCAACAGGAATGAATGGAATTCTAGTGTTTCAATTAAAAGGACAATGTTACATTTATTTATTTGTTGTAGAGTGGGAACTGTAACATTAGTACTCTCTAAAAATTCAACTTTAAGGAAAATGTTTTAATATATTTTGTATTTTAATGTTTAGCTCACATAATATAAATTTAAAAGTATACATTAAGGTGTCTGTAATGGAATATACTTGCGAAAATGTATGAATGTAGACCAATCTTTTTACAATGGTGGAGGAGTACAAAAATGTCTGCAGCGGCTTCAAAATAGCATCCCGTCAGTCATCTAGGGTTTGGGTTTATATACATGATTGGTGTAACCTGAGTGGTAGTAGAAAGATTAAGGCTGCGTTTACACAAGCAGCTCAATTCAGATTTTTTAAATATTTTTTTACTAATTTGTCTTTTGACCAATCAGATAAGATCTGATGTTAAAAGAGCCGATGTGATTGGTCAAAAGATCAATTAGTGGGAGAAATATCAGAATTGGGCTGCCTGTGTAAACGTAACCCTTGCGAGGTGTCAGTATGTGGTTAAGACGCAGCCTATGAGGTTCAAGAGAAGCCCACTGCTCATAGGAACCCTACTGTCTCCTGCACCAGTTAAATACAATTGTGTTTACAATATGAAACTACATTATCAGAGAAAAGTTTCAAATTAAATCACACTGCCGGATTATAATGAGGTTTATGGTAAATTCTGCACTTTCCACAATTATTTTGAACTACGAAAATGTCGCCCTAAGTAAATAGGCCTGGCAAACGTCCAAATAGAAAGTGTTGACCTGCTGTGACTGCATGCTGTTACTGTTTACCATTTGGTGCCCATCATTGAATTGACTGTTTTAAATGAATTTGTTTTCTTCTCAAAAATCATTTGCATATTTGTTGAAGCCCAATGGCGTGTTGAGTTTGTGAACATACCAGGAACAGCATATTTCAAGTATGACTTTGCCTGCAGGGAAATCTGTGTTGAAACTGTTTAAAGGAAGTGTATCTTTTAGTATATGTAAAATTCCAAAAGTTTGCAAAACTGTATCGCAAACAAGGATTAGTAAAGTTTTGAAAGCGCGACAGAAGTGGTTACACATTTCTCGCGGGCAAAATCATAGTTCGAATGGGAACCCAAAGGGGTTTATAATAGCCCTTTGGTGACTGGGAGAAAAATGATATTGTGAGTAATGGGGCATATGTGGTAAGTCTGACATTATTGTGTTCAAGTGCTTTTGAAGGCAGACCAATTCTTCGACCAATAAGGTTTTAGCTAGCTTGATAAGATGGCTTACGTTGCTAATAATAAAGTTAGCTAGCTTGTTTAACATTGACATTATGGTCAAACTATCTACGTTATCAACATAAATTGATACATTTGTGATTGTAAAAAAAAAAATGAATAAGTTGTCATCATTTGGTTGAAAAGGTGAAAGGTCAGTGGTGAAACTCGGGTAATAAAATGATCAGTTTCCCCAAAACGTCCGATATCTCCGACAGCATGTGAACGCTCTATAAGAGAGCAAGAAATAAGTGAAAAGACAAGTTATATTTCATCCTTTCTAGTTTTATTTGAGTGGCAGTGTAAGAGCATGGAAACAAGGGTGACAGTAAATACAGTGAGAGAATTAATTCTAATGTAATATTATTTGTTATAAGATTCTCTTTGAATGCTCCTTTACGCTCCTCTGTCTCTCCACTTCCAATCATACTTTCATACATGAATACTATACTGAACAAAAATATAAACAAAACATGTAAATTGTTGGTCCCATGTTTCATGAGCTGAAATAAAAGATCCTAGAAATGTTCCATAAGCACAAAAAAGTGTATTTCTGTCAAATGTTGTGGACAAATTTGTTTACATCCCTGTTAGTAGCATTTTATCCTTTGTCAAGCTAATCCATCCACCTGGCAGATGTGGCATATCAAGAAGCTGATGAAACAGCATGATCATTACACAGGTGCACCTTGTGCAGGGGGCAATAAAAGGCCACTTTAAAATGTGCAGTTTGGGCACACAACAAAATGCCACAGATGTCTCAAGTTTTGAGGGAGTGTGCAATTGGTATGCTGACTGCCGGAATGTCCACCAGAGCTGCTGCCAGGAAATGTTATGTTCAATTCTCTACCATAGACCGCCTACAATGTAATTTTAGAGAATTTGGCAGTATGTCCAACCGGCCTCACAACCTCAGACCACGTGTAACCACACCCAAGACCGCCACATCCGGCGTCTTTATCTGTGGGATTGTCTGAGACCAGCCACCCGGACAGCTGATGAAACTGAGACCAGCCACCCGGACAGCTGATGAAACTGAGGAGTATTTCTGTCTGTAATAAAGCCCCTTTGTGGGGAAACATTATCTGATTGGTTGGGACTGGCTCCCCAGTGGCTGGGCCTGGCTCCCCAGTAGGTGGGCCTGGCTCCCCAGTGGCTGGGCCTGGCTCCCCAGTAGGTGGGCCTGGCTCCCCAGTGGCTGGGCCTGGCTCCCCAGTGGCTGGGCCTGGCTCCCCAGTAGGTGGGCCTGGCTCCCCAGTGGGTGGGCCTAGCTCCCCATGGCTTGGCCCTGCCATCTGAAATCCATAGATTAGGGCATTATGAATTGATTTCAATTGACTGATTTCCTTATATGAACTGTAACTCAGTAAAATCTTTTAAATTGTTGCGTTTTATATTTTTGTACCTGTATATTAGCCTATTCCAGATCTGCATGTGATGACAACAACCAAAGGACACACACAAGGGCCCTTATTCACAAAGCGTCCCTGAGTAGGAGTGCTGATCTACGATCAAGTTTCCCCCCTCTTATTCATTATGATTTAACAGGCAAAACTGATCCTAGCCCTCCTACTCTGAAACGCTTTGTGTAAACGGGGCCCAGGCTAGGATAGAAGCATTAACTCACGACAACCCACATTGCGCCACTAACGCTTTAGTTTAAAATCATCTCTACGCCCTACTTTATTTAGGCTAATATGGAGAAAACTTAAGTGCCACTGCCAGATTGTAGACAAGGCGGACATTGATGTGATCAGTGATTTGAGGCACTCTCTTGGTGTTCGTTATGGAAGCTCCTTGGCCGGTGACTGTAGTGCACTGAAGAAGTCACCTGCCTCTCCAGTCTCCCTTACAGAAGAAAGGAGGGACTAAGTCCATAGGGTACTGGATGCCCAGGAGGATGTTATACAGGCTGAGTTTATTTGCCATGTGGCACGTATAGACAAATTCACAATAATCCATCACGCATTACACAACACAATCTGCACAATACAACAATGTACTGTAACACTGCGTTATATGAAAGTCACCAGCTTTAACGTTTGAGTCTCCACATACTGTATAGGGTTACACATTGATAGAGAAAGTATCCTCACGGCCAAGAGAAGTGGGATGAAGTTGACCTAGAGACTGATCTAAGATCAGTTTTGGGGTTTTCCCCTCAAATGGTTAGGTAAGGATATGGGGAGGGTAAGCTGATACTTGATCAGTGCTTATAAGACCAAATTCAATCTGCTAAATATTAAATACACATTCACTGACCTGACTACAGTACATCCTTCCACTTTGTGGACCATCATGGTGAGGGGTAGGCAGCCAAATTCAGTGAAGGTGCTCATGTACTGGCCTGGACATGAGAGAAGGTTACAAGTGACTGTTACGCTCGCCTCTATGAAGAGGGAACGCAACACCCTGCTACAACTCAACGTGAAGTGAAAGAGGTATGGACTGTAGGTGCGAGTAAGGATGACAAAAAGGCAGAATGTGGTACCGTTTACAAGGACTTTATTCCTTTACACGGTAATATGGGGAAAAGGGGCTGGACGAAACCAAAGCAAAGAAAGTAAATGTCAAAGCTCCCCCTCTCCTATCTAACCTGCCTACCCACTACTTACCTAACTTAGCACCACCTGGTGCACTAACCAAAATACAGGGGGTGGTCCACCCAGGTCTTACCTAGTGTGCCTAGACAGTGAATATACTACGGGTATATGTATGCCCGCGGGCCTCTTGCCTAAGCACTCACTAGGTGCCTTCCCCCCTGGGAACAAATTAACCAGAATATTAAACAATTACTCAAACTAACACAGTACATACCAAATATCTCTCCTCTCTCTCTCTCTCTCTCTCTCTCTCTCTCTCTCTCTCTCTCTCTCTCTCTCTCTCTCTCTCTCTCTCTCTCTCTCTCTCTCTCTCTCTCTCTCTCTCTCTCTCTCTCTCTCTCTCTCTCTCTCTCTCTCTCTCTCTCTCTCTCTCTCTCTCTCTCTCTCTCTCTCTCTCTCTCTCTCTCTCTCTCTCTCTCTCTCTCTCTCTCTCTCTCTCTCTCTCTCTCTCTCTCTCTCTCTCTCTCTCTCTCTCTCTCTCTCTCTCTCTCTCTCTCTCTCTCTCTCTCTCTCTCTCTCTCTCTCTCTCTCTCTCTCTCTCTCTCTCTCAGCAATGATGTCCCTTCTGAACAGAACACTGGCATTTATATAGCTTCAGAAGGAATGGGTAATTGGAGACAGCAGCGTCTTGACGAGGGGGCGGGGTCAGCTCTCCAATTAGCCATGGAGTCGACCAATCAGCTGCTTGGGGAATTTCAGGAAGCCATCTGAAACACACACTAAAATACACAAACTACAACACAGAAACTGGGTAACGTAACAGTGACTAAGCTATTATCTCAGAAATACATTGCATTCAAAGTCAGTTTGCTTTTGAGGTTATTTCTAGCCATCCTTAAGCACAGTAAAAAAAATGTAAGCTTTATTTTACCAGGTTAGTCTCATTGAGATGAAACATATATTTAGCAAGTAGGAGGTAAATCCTCTTCTGGAAAGATTAAAACATTCTCAAAAAGCAGCCACTTAGTCTTAGCCTGGTGCGCCAGACCTAAATAGGAGCTATTTTGTCTTAGCCTGGTGCGCCAGACCTAAATAGGAGCTATTTAGTCTTAGCCTGGTGCGCCAGACCTAAATAGGAGCTATTTAGTCTTAGCCTGGTGCGCCAGACCTAAATAGGAGCTATTTAGTCTTAGCCTGGTGCGCCAGACCTAAATAGGAGCTATTTAGTCTTAGCCTGGTGCGCCAGACCTAAATAGGAGCTATTTAGTCTTAGCCTGGTGTGCCATACCATATGGTAAGATAGCAATATGGCTGCAGAGTTTAAATTGTTAGCCAGGCAAATTCATTCTCGGCTTTCTAAACAACCCTGGACCTGGAAGCCATTACATTTGTCAATAAAATCTTAAACATATTTGTAATTGTAACAATGGTTAAGTTAAATGAATAACCAATGGATTTTAGAGCTGACAAGTAGCCCTTTCATTTGCTTTGCGCTGACCAATAAGTTATGGTTAACAAACGTCTCGTTTGCCATGCATCCCATAGTTTTTGGAATGCACTTTCTGTTCAAGAGAGCCATACGTGAACCTTCCATTGGTCATTATAGACCCTTCATTAGCAGTCTGAGGAAGAGATAGAGTTTCATAAAGCGGCAATCCTTAATTCAAACAATAACAAAGCCCATCCCCGCCCATGTTTAGTTAAAAAGCTGAGGAATGGGACTGGAAAAATGTAACCACTTTCAAATTCATAGACATAGCTCTGGATGCAAGGGCTGACCATCCTTGATATCAAAATTATAATTTTAACCATGTTTTGAGGTTATATGGTGTTTGTTTATATTTTTTGTTTAGAAATATTGGAGTAGAACAAGCTTAATTTTCTCAATATAGGGGGTGCTGTTTCAACGTTACCATTTATCGTTCCCAAATTAAACTGCCTCGTACTCAATTCTTGCTCGTACAATATGCATATTATTATTACTATTGGATAGAAAACACTCTCTAGTTTCTAAAACCGTTTGAATTATTTCTCTGAGTGAAACAGAACTCGTTTGGCAGCGAAATTCCTGACGGGTACTGCAAAATCTGAAAATGTTGACCCTGTTCTAGGATCAGTTTAAAACTCTGTATGTATCCTATGGGTCGACATGAACTGTACGCGCCTTCCCCTGGATGTCAGTAACCAATGAGAATTGGAATGGAGTTTCTAGGCAGATCTGAGACCATATAAAAGGCCATGGCATGGGGGGTGCACTCTTTTCATTGTTCGTCATTGCGCAGAGCAGGACCTCAGCATGGCGTTCGGAAAAGCTCAAGTTATCGGCCTTAGATATATCCGTCTGTGATTTAATTCGATATAGGTGTTAGAAACATCATAACGAAGTTATTTTAAACCGAGTTATATCAGTTTATGCGAGTATATTGCGATTTTCGGAATTTCCTTAGTATTGCGTTTTGAAGATTTGGGCATGTCTGCGCCACATAGCTAACGTTAGCTGCTATTTCCAAAGTTGAAGAGGACGTTTTACAACCGAGCAACGATTCTTTTGGACAAAGGACAACTTGCCCAAGATTCTGATGGAAGCTCGTCCAAAAGTAAGAGCTATTTATGATTTAATTCGTATTTATGTGGAAAAATGTAAAAGGATTTGTCCGCCATTAATTTCGGCACTGGTCTGGCTGTAACGCACACTGTATGTCTAGTAACGTTAATTTTAAAAATCTAACACAGCGGTTGCATTAATAACTAATGCATCTTTCATTTGCTGTCCAAACTGTATTTTTTAGTCAAGTTTACGATTATTTATCGATTAGATTAGGTGCCTCTCCAAGATGGCGCCGGCCAGAATGCCTGAAATGTTGCTACTGATCACATTGTATAACCACGATTTGTGCTGCTAAATATGCACATTTTCGAACAAAACCTATATGCATTGTGTAATATGATGTTACAGGACTGTCATCTGATGAAGTTTATCAAGGTTAGTCAAATTATATATCTTTTGCTGGATTGTTACGATCGCTAACCTTTGCTGCTGGTAAATGCGGTTGTGTTTCTGGCTATTGTGGTAAGCTAATATAATGCTATATTGTGTTTTCGCTGTAAAACACTTAACAAATCTGACATATTGGCTGGATTCACAAGATGTTGGGCTTTCATTTGCTGTATGCTGTGTATTTTTCAGAAATGTTTTATGATGAGTATATAGTTATTTGACGTTGGTCTCTGTAATTATTCTGGCTGCTTCAGCACTATTTCAGATTGCAGCTGCAATGTAGAACTGTGATTTATACCTGAAATATGCAAATCTTTCTAACAAAACATATGCTATACAATAAATATGTTATCAGACTGTCATTTGATGAAGTTTTCTTGGTTAGTGGCTATTTATATCTTTATTTGGTCGAAATTGTGATAGCTACTGATGCAGGAAAAAAATGGTGGAAAGAAAAAGTTGTGTCTTTTGCTATCGTGGTTAGCTAATAGATTTACATATTGTGTCTTCCCTGTAAAACATTTTAAAAATCAGAAATGATGGCTGGATTCACAATATGTGTATCTTTCATCTGGTGTCTTGGACTTGTGATTTAATGATATTTAGATGCTAGTATTTACTTGTGACGCTATGCTAGGCTATGCTAGTCAGCTTTTTTACTGATGGGGGTGCTCCCGGATCCGGGATGAGTACCAAGTAAAAGTTAAATGTTGGGTCCTGATTTATAAGTTATATTCTTCAGGAATCAGTTGGTACATATCATTCATTTTTAAGTCCAAAAATGTATGTAGCAACTGCAGATTGCCACTTTAAGATAGATTCATAACATATTCAGTATCTCTGAGTTTTTGTGCTTTGTAGAGAAATTATCCTTACAGTTATCCACTGTGAAGGTGTATAATTTATTTTAAAAAGCACTGCAATAGACATTTTATAAGAATCTTAACAAGGACATGGCTCCAGTCAGTAGTGGTGGTGAAGCTGAAAACGTGTAATAAGTCAACAGAAAGTTAAATTACATTCAGTTCATGGACAGTCAAATTGACTCAAATTATGTCAATTAGTCTATCAGAAGCTTCTAAAGACATGACATCATTTTCTGGAGTCACAGTCAACTTAGCGTATGTAAATATCTGACCCACTGGAATTGTGATACAGTGAATTATAAGTGAAATAATCTGTCTGTAAACAATTGTTGGAGAAATTACTTGTGTCATGCACAAAGTAGATGTCCTAACCGACTTGCAAAACTATAGTTTGTTTACAAGAAATGTGTGGAGTGGTTGAAAAACGAGTTTTAATGACTTCAACCTAAGTGTATGTAAACTTCCAACTTCAACTGTATGTATGCTCATTTAAAGAGGTGGTTTTCAATAAACCCCAATGTTTTAGGAATACTGCAGTAAATGTATCACTTTAGATCAGGTGGTTGACCTGTGAACAGGTATACAAGGCAGAGTTCTGAGCACCAGGTGTCAGAGTACTCTTCGCTTCTTCTAGTCTGGGTCTTCCTTCACCGGTGTCTCCATTTGTCTCAGTCTGGATCTGAACGCCTGGGCTCAGAAACCTCATCCTGGTCTCCATTTGTCTCAGTCTGGATCTGAACGCCTGGGCTCAGAAACCTTATCCTGGTCTCCATTTGTCTCAATCTGGATCTGAACGCCTGGGCTCAGAAACCTCATCCTGGTCTCCATTTGTCTCAGTCTGGATCTGAACGCCTGGGCTCAGAAACCTCATCCTGGTCTCCATTTGTCTCAGTCTGGATCTGAACGCCTGGGCTCAGAAACCTTGTCTTTGCAGTGTGTACATGTCTCAATGATTATCTGAAAGTCCCAAAATGGTAGGAAGACTCTTGAAAAAATAATTGAATTAAAAAAGATGCTGAGACATATTGTGTTCCTGTTGAATGACAACTTTTAACTATCCATGAACTGAATGTAATTGACATTTTCTGTTGACTTCTTACACAACTTCAGCTTCACCACCACTACTGACTGGAGCCATGTCCTTGTTAAGATTCTTATAAAATGTCTATTGCAGTGCTTTTTAAAGTAAATTATACACCTTCACAGTGGATAACTGTAAGGATAATTTCTCTACAAAGCACAAAAACTGAGATACTGAATATGTTACGAAACTACCTCAAGAAACGCTCTCTCTCTGACTGCTGCCGACGGGTCTATAATGACAAATGGAAGGTTAACGTACGACTGTCTTGGACAGAAAGTGCATTCCAGAAACTATGGAATGCATGGCAACAAGACGTTTGTTATAGGCCTGCTGATGCTCTACAGAGAGGAAGAATGCAAGGAGCGCAACTGGGCTTTCCACATAGTCATTACTGCCAGGGATATAATATATATGACAATTGAGGAAAAAACATTGCCCAGGTACAGTAGCTCTATCTCAAATCACTACTCTCTCTTTCTCTGTGCCTGTCTCACTCTCTGTCTCTCTCTCTCTCTCTCTGTGTGTCTCCATCTCTGTGTCGCCCTCTCTGTGTATCTCTCTCTCTCTGTCTCTCTCTCTCTCTCTGTGTGTCTCTCTCTCTCTGTGTCTCCCTCTCTGTGTCTCTCTCTCTCTCTCTCTCTCTCTGTGTCTGTCTCTCTCTCTGTGTCTGTGTCTCCCTATGTGTATATCTCCCTCTGTGTCTGTGTCTCTCTCTCTGTGTGTCTGTGTCTCTCTGTGTCTGTCTCTCTCTGTGTCTGTCTCTCTCTGTGTCTGTCTCTCTCTGTGTCTGTGTCTCTCTGTGTCTGTGTCTCTCTGTGTATGTGTCTCTCTGCCTCTGTGTCTGTCTCTCTCCCTATGTGTCTGTGTCTCTCTGCCTCTGTGTCTCTCCCTCTGTGTCTGTCTCTCTGCCTCTGTGTCTGTGTCTCTCTACTACTACTACTATGTGGGACAAGTTCTCCTGTAAGAAGAGACTGGAGGTCCGTTCCATCCCTTTGGGGTTCCCCAGGATGCCAAGCTCATGGCCCAGATGGTCCTGGGAAGCACCCGATGTCACAGGCATGCCAAAAAGATCATCAATGACAACAACCACCTGAGCCACTGCCTGTTCACCCCGTTATCATCCAGAAGGCGAGGTCAATACAGGTGCATCAAAGCTGGGACCGAGAAACTGAAAAACAGCTTCTATCGCAAGGCCATCAGACTGTTAAATAGCCATCACTAGCACATTAGAGGCTGCTGCCCTATATACACAGACTAAAAATCACTGGCCACTAATTTTATTTTAAAAAATGTATATATTTAACCTTTATTTAACTAGTCAAGTCAGTTAAGAACAAATTCTTATTTACAATGACAGCCTACATCAGCCAAACCCGGACGACGCTGGGCCAATTGTGCGCCGCCCTATGGGACTCCCAATCACGGCCTGTTGTGATACAGCCTTTAAAGATGGAACACTAGTCACTTTAATAATGTTTACATATTTTGCATTACTCATCTCATATGTATTTACTATCTACTGTATTCTATACTATGCCACTCTGACGTTACTCGCCCAAATATTTATATATTCTTAATTCCATTCCTTTACTTAACATTTGTGTGTATTGTTGTGAAATTGTTAGATATTACTTATTAGGTATTGCTGCACTGTTGGAACTAGAAACACAAGCATTTTGCTACACTTGCAATAACATCTGCCATACACGTGTATTTGTGACAAATACAATTTGATTTGATTTTGAATTGAGGTGTTGGGATGGGCTTACTGGCCAACACCTGGACCGGAAGATCCCAGGGACCGGTGAAAGTAAAACCATAATTTATTGGTCAGCGCAAAGCAAATGAAAGGGCTACTTGTCTGTCCAAAATCCATAGGTTATTCATTTAAAGGCCCAGTGTACTCAGAAATGTGATTTTCCTGAGTTTTATCTATATTTTTTGGACTAATACTGTGAAATGTGAAAATGATGATAGTGCCCTTTAAGTGTAAGAGCTGTGTGAAAATGCCTGAAATGTCAGCCTGTTGTAATAGGATGGAGTTTTGGCCTTCAATGGTGACATCACAATGCAGAAAATTAATTAATAGACCAATAAGAAAGAGAGTTCCAAACCTCTCTGCCAAAAACAGCTACTTTTCAGTTTCCCCTCCCCACTCAGACCACTCCCAGACAGTCCTAGCAACATTCTTGCTTAATAAATTGCTCTTTGCTAAGAAGCTATTTTTGTTTATTTTTGACCATTTTGACCATGAAAACAATAACATTAAGGTATTTAATTGTTACCCAGAAATAATTCGAAATTGAGATAAAAGCAGCTGCATTGTACCTTTAACCATTGTTACAATTAAAAATATGTTTCAGATTTGAATTAAAATGATGCAGATTTGATTGACAAAGGCAGTGGCTTCCAGGTCCAGGTTGTAAAGAGAACGAATTTGTTTGGCTAACAAGTCAAACGCTGTAGCCACATTGCTATTGTACCATATGGTCTGGTGCACCAGGCTAAGACTAAATAACTCCTATTTAAAACTGGAACACCAGGCAAAGAAAAGGCTAAATACATCTGTAATCTCAATGAGACTAACCTGGTCATTTTTTAAATAAATATATATATTAATAACTGCTTATGGATGGCTAGAAATAACCTCAAAAGCAAACTGACTTTGAATGCAATGTATTTCTGACATAATAGCTTAGTCACTTGTAACCTCCTCTCATGTCCAGGCCAGTACATGAGCACCTTCACTGAATTTGGCTGCCTACCCCTCACCATGATGGTCCACAAAGTGGAAGGATGTACTGTAGTCAGGTCAGTGAATGTGTATTTAATATTTAGTAGATTGAATTTGGTCTTATAAGCACTGATCTAGTATCAGCTTACCCTCCCCATATCCTTACCTAACCATTCGAGGGGAAAACCCCAAAACTGATCTTAGATCAGTCTCTAGGTCAACTTCATCCCACTTCTCTTGGCCGTGAGGATACTTTCTCTATCAATGTGTGTAACCCTATACAGTATGTGGAGACTCAAATGTTAAAGCTGGTGACTTTCATATAACGCAGTGTTACAGTACATTGTTGTACTGTTTGAAAATATTGTGCAGATTGTGTTGTGTAATGCATGATGGATTATTGTGAATTTGTCTATACGTGCCACATGGCAAATAAACTCAGCCTGTATAACATCCTCCTGGGCATCCAGGACCCTATGGACTTTGTCCCTCCTTTCTTCTGTAAGGGAGTCCTGCAAGAGGAGACTGGAGAGGCAGGTGACTTCTTCAGTGCACTACAGTCACCGGCCAAGGATCTTCCATAACGAACACCAAGAGAGTGCCTCAAATCACTGATCACATCAGTGTTCGCCTTGTCTACAATCTGGCAGTGGCATTCAATGACTCCTCCATATTAAACCAAACACAGTAGGATGTAGAGATTATTTTAAACTCTAAAGTGTTAGTGGAGCAATGTGATCTGCGCTACTGATATTCCAGATCGACAGTAAGATTAGAAGGGAGAGAGAGAGGAGTAAAAGGTTTCCCATTCCATCACTGTGTTTACTGTCACCACATGTTTCTCTGCTCTTACAGTGACTATGAAGGAAATAAAACAAGAAGGGTGACATATAGCAGTCACTTTTTTGCTCTCTTTAAAAAAAACATTCAGGCGGGTTACTCAATCCTAGGACCTTTCCATCATCTTTCATTGGGAAACACAATGATTACAATAACAGGAACTGGACATGCTGAGTAGGCTATATATGCAGGCAGTGATGGGAGGTGTTGAGAGGGGAGGAGATGTATACGTTTCAGGTGTGGTCTTTCCTCCTGAACTTTAGTTAGGTTACACATAACACCACTGACAGAGATTAGTTGAAATTCCAATGCAATAATTGAAATGGCATTTATTTAAGAGATGTTTCAGTTCTTGACTTGGAATTTCAATTCAGTGAATTGAAATATAATTGATCCCAAACCTGTGAAAGCAACGCTTTTTGACATACCTCTGTTTTATCATAAATCAATTTTGATTTTGATTTGGAAATGAAGTGCTACCATGTTATGTTAGCGTTAGAAAATATGTCAGTTAATTACTGATTAGCCTCTGCTTGCTCTGACTCGACTGCATGTGGGTTAAGTCCTTATTGTTTTTTCCATTGACATGTGTCCCAAGTCCCATGGTAGTGACATGCCAAATCTGATGTTGCACTCGCCCCAAGGCAATATTAAGGGTGTGTGGCTCAATTAATGATGCTGAAGCTGTGTGTGTTATACAAGACTGCGTGTGTGTGTGTGTCTACCATTGTACCGTTTTGAGTGATTTTGCACCTCACTACACAAATTAATAAAATGTTTTTCAAAAGAGCTGTGTGGAACAAACAATAAAAACACTCAGCTCTCATTTACATACCTGCTTTTATGAGTTATTTGGGTCATTATATTTCAAGTTCAAGTAGGCCTGTAGTAAATGGAGGGTCTTTAGTAGGCTAAGAGTTGGATGGCGCAGCAAAAGAGTTAATGATATTCCCTCCCTCCCATCCGCGCCAATAGTCTATAGCCTACATACATCTCCAGAACTCTGTTTGACAGTCGTCAGTGCGTTCTGCCTGACGCGCAGATAGTCGACTCAATCCATGATCAAGGACCCTCCACGCGCAAAACATATACTTTCTGTAAAATGTGAGGTTTCACGACTTAGTGTGATCATTTGAAAATGTGTCTACTTATTTGAATGTATTTTCACGCGTTTGTCACTGTTTAGTTTTTTGGGGGCCGGAGATGGGGTGCGCAATATCAGGCTTGGTACCGAAACAAGTCGGGGACGTGATGGACGATGTTCCCATTGTGCATCTAACTGACGAGCACAGGGAGATAATCAAAGAGACGTGGAAAGTCATCCAAGAGAACATCGCGAAAGTTGGCATTATTATGTTTGTTGGGTGAGTACATTTTAACTGTAGCCTACTGGCTGAATTGGGTTCCATAGGTTTTAAGAAATTGCACGCGTCATTCTGAATTTAAAAGCATGCCAAAATGAACGTAGCCCTATTACTAAATCGAATGTCAAACATTGATTCGATTAATTCAAGTCATGAAATCTAACCCTCTTCTACTAGGTAATTGAACTGTTTGTCATGAACATGAGTGGACACAGCAAATGTGTCACTTCACTGGTGATTGTATAGAACGTATAGCCTTGTCAAAATTCAATCAAGTGATTGTATATGATCGTATACAATGGAAATACAACGCCCTCCACAAACGTTTGTGTTTTGGTCACATTTTCCATGTTAGAAGCCTATAACCTATATTTATATAGCCTACATCATTTTCAACCATAGCCCTGTCTAATGAAATAAATGGATAGAGAAATAGTCTTCCATGTCCACACAACCTTTAAACGAACACAAAACTAATATTTAACTGTCTATTCCCAGTGGATTGGTAATGGAACTCTGTTTAAAGTATCCTCCTTCTTAAATTAAGCCATACAGAGTTGCCTACAATTCAAATGTTATCCTCCGGAAGAGGCAGAATATATATCACAGCAAATATATGGCTAAACTCCAATGTACTGATAGAGGATAAACCAATTTTGTTACAGAGAATGTGTAACGAAGGTAGCATCTTTATGAATGACATTGTAAACAACTACCGTAAAATGATGTCACACAAGCAATTAATCAAGGTGTATGGAGAAGTAGGCGCAATACAAAATTACAACCAACTCATCGCACCTCTGCCACAAAAATGGAAGAGGCAATTACTTACAAGAGAAAGAAATGAACTAGTTTGTCTGCCACCAGTAACACATTTTAAATGGCTTAAAATGACCAATATTGCCTAAATCATAAAATGTATCATGTTCACTAACGTCAAAAGGTTTGACAACTAGGCCTACAGTCTTAAGAAAAAAGGGTTCCAAATAGAACAAATAGTCCCCATAGTAGAACCCTTTTTGGTTCCAGGTAGAACCAAAAAGGGTTCCAAAACGGTTCTTCGGCTGTACCCATAGTAGACCCTTTTTTGGTTCCAGGTAGAACCATTTTCAGTTTCATGTAGAACCCTCTGTGGAAAGGGTTCTATATAGAACCCAAAATAGTTCTACCTGAAACCAAAAGCGTTTTACCCGGAACCATAAAGGGTTATTCAAATTGTTCTCCTATGGTGACAGCCGAAGAACCCTTTTAGGTTCTAGATAGTATATTTTTTTCTAAGAGTGTATGCCGCATAAAGAGATAGTTGGGAACAGATTTTATATGTCCCAATAACAAGGCATGATTGGCATCGGGTTTATAAACTGATATGTAAGACAACAATTGACCCTTTCATTTCTTTTAAATTTAAACTAGAATATAAAATTCTTGCTACAAAAAGAATGCTCAGTATATGGGGCATTGAACAGTCAGACCGGTGCAGACTGCCACAAGGAAACAGAATCAGTACTGTTCATCAGTGGCTTGGTTTTGGAGTCAGGTCCAGGAGTGGTTGTTATGTAAACACACACACACATGATAATACGCACTATACCCACATGATAACATACACACTATACACACATGTAAACATGGATTTTGTGTTGTAGATATGTGGTAGTGGAGTATGGGCCTTAGGGCACACACTTAGTGTAGTGTGTTGTGAATTCTGTAATGAGTGTATTGTTATGTTTAAAAAAAATTATAAGCATACATTTTGCCGGACCACAAGAAGAGTAGCTGCTGCCAAGGCTGCAGCTAATGGGGATCCATAATAAATATGAATACAAATCTCATAATATCAGGGTGTCGTTGGATCTGCAAACTGTATTGCTGGGGGATTTAAAGGACCACACTCGGTCAACATGAAACCTCATTGTGCTGTTAGGTTAAATGTTTATTTATTTTTGGGGACATTTGGTCAGAAATGTTGCAGATGGGGAGGTTCAAGTCCTTCGTGACACACCATGAGAGAATGTAGGGATGTATTGCAGGAATAAATTGTAGAATGATGATGATTTACTGGGAAAGATAGGTTGGTCTGTAGCTGTCTGATGGTTGCAATTAATGAATGTTGGAATAAATACATACACATCCACAGTATACATTTTTGAGGTCCTCCAATCAGGGGTGAGGGTGGAGATGTGATGATTGTATGTTTTGTGTTTAGTTATGTGTGTTTTGTTTTCACGCTGTGAGCGGTGTGTGTGCTGGTTCTGGTGGTTATTGGTGCACTCGCCAGCGTCTCTTGGCGGGTGGGGGCAAGAGCAACCGCTGATGGTAGCAGCCATTCGTATTGTCTTTTTTTATTGTATTGTATTGTTGTTGTAATTAAAAAAAATATTTACTCTACATAGCCAAAAGTAAATGGACACCCCCTCAAATTAGTGGATTTGGCTATTTCAGCCACACCCGTTGCTGACAGGTGTCTAAAATCGAGCACACGGCCATGCAATCTCCATAGACAAACATTGGCAGTAGAATGGCCTTACTGAAGAGCTCAGTTATTTTCAACGTTGCACCGTCATAGGATGCCATCTTTCCAACAAGTCAGTTCGTAAAATTTCTGCACTGCTAGAGCTGCCCCGGTCAACTGTAAGTGCTGTTATTGTGAAGTGTAATGTCTAGGAGCAACAACAGCTCAGCTGCGGTAGGCTACACAAGCTCACAGAATGGGACCGCCTAGTGCTGAAGCGCGTACAAATCTTCTGTCCTAGGTTGCAACACTTACTACCGAGTTCCAAACTGCCTCTGGAAACAACGTCAGCACAAGAACTGTTCGTCGCGAGCTTCATGAAATGGGTTTCCATGGCCGAGCAGCCGCACACAAGCCTAAGATCACCATGCTCAAAGCCAAGCGTCGGCTGGAGTGTTGTAAAGCTTGCCACAATTGGACTCTGGAGCAGTGGAGATGTGTTCTCTGGAGTGATGAATCATGCATCACCATCTGGCAGTCTGACGGACCAATCTGGGTTTGGCGGATGCCAGGATAACGCTACCTGCCCCAATGCATAGTGCCAACTGGTGGAGGAGGAACAGTGGTCTGGGGCTGTTTTTCATGGTTCAGGCCCCTTAGTTCCAGTGAAGAGAAATCTTAATGCTACAGCATACAATAACATTCTAGACGATTCTGTGCTTCCAACTTTGTGGCAAGTTTAGGGAAGGCCCTTTCCTGTTTCAGCATGACAATGCCCCCGTGCACAAAGCAAGGTTCATAAACAAATGGTTTGTCGAGATCAGTGTGGAAGAACTTGACTAGCCTGCAGAGAGCCCTGACCTCAACCCCATCAAACACCTTTGGGATGAATTGAAACACCGACTGCGAGACAGGCTTAATCGCCCAACATCAGTGCCTGACCTCACTAATACTCTTGTGGCTGAATGGAAGCAATTCCCTGCAGCAATGTTCCAACATCTAGTGGAAAGCCTTCCCAGAAGAGTAGAGGCTGTTATAGCAGCAAAGTGGGGATCAACTCCATATTAATGCCCATGATTTTGGAATGAGATGGTCAACGAGCAGGTGTCCACATACATTTGGTCATGTAGTGTAGATAAACAAATATATATTTTAGCTGTCACTGAGGACATTTGAAAATAGAACTTGAAGGCAACATACAATTTTATTTTTACTATGCTCCACTGCCCAGCCCCTGTCAAAATTGACCATGGTCATTGACTTCTGGCCTGGGGTCCAATGTGATATTCAGATGGTTCTAGTGTCTTGTTGTCAAAAAATCACTGTCTAACTGGTGGCATCCCATTGGTGTTAACATTTGATTTTGTTTTAAATTAAGCTATTTGTGACATGCGCTGAATACAACAGGTGTAGATCTTACAGTGAAATGCTTAAAGCAATTTTTTATGTGTCCTTTACCTCTCTACCAAGACCTATGTGCCCTATGTTAAAATACCTACAGTAGGTGCCTGTTTACAATAGCTCAGGGTATGCAAATATTATCTTCAGTTATGATGGAAAAAATTCAAAAATATATTGTTTATTGCAGGAGCCAGGGGCAAAAAGCAAGCATCAAAATACATTCTAATCAAATAATTGGTGGCTGCCTTCTGAGTTTTCCTGGGCCCATATTCATAAAGCTTCTCAGGGTAGACTGATGATCTAGGATCCATTAGAACTTTTTGATCATAATGAATAAGATCACATGAACAGCAGGGACCTGATCCTGGATCAGCACTCCTTATCTGAGATACATTATGGTTTATAAAAGTTTAGCAAATCAAGTGCATTTTTTGGTTTACTGGTTTGATATTTATACAGATAAATCTCCCTTCCTTTAATCCAATTAAACAAGTAGATTTAAAATCTATATACATTCTCATTCATATTGTCCGTTTCAAAATATTTGATGACAAAGTCCAACATCACAATGCAAATCTCTAGACTGTATTACACTGTCACGTTGTCAGTGGCAACCAACCTATCATTTTAAACCACGATCTCTGTCTTCATAAAACTACCAATTTCAATCCTCAAACCGAAATCTACCTCCCTCCCTACTGAAGTACCACTAAAAATAGAACTAACCCACTCCCCCTCTTTAAAAAAAAAAAAACATTGATATGCAAACCTTCACTCCCTTTTCTCTACCTTTCAGCATTTACCATAGGTCTGTCTGTATCCCAAATGGCACCCTATTCTTTATAAAGTGCTCTGGACAAAAGTAGTGCACTATGTCTGGACGAGGGTGCCATTCAGGATATAGTCTGTCTGTTCTTAATGAGTCAATCAATGCAAAAAGGCACAGGGAACGCAACCAATAAACTTCTTCTGAGGCCCATTTAAACCCCAAACACGAAGGCTGTGCTGATAAGGCTTTAACTGGCTATTTATCAGTGGCCCTCGCCATATCAGTTAGGCCTTTTAATGGGCTCTGTCTGTGGACCGAGCTGTCAGCTGTGGCATGGGGCCTGCCGCCACTGCCTGTTTTGGCACCAGTGTGATGTACCCATAGGTAAGTGTCATGCTATACATCACACAGCCATCCGTCCACACATTGGGGGTTGTGGTGTTTTGTGTATACTGGATTCTGTAGAGGGGTAGAGGTGTACTGCAGAAGGTTGACGGTTAGAATTGGACGTTTTATGAGGCGAGAGATTGCAGCTTGAAAGATTGGTTGGTTGGTGGGTTGCCGCTGACAAGATGCGGCACAGCAAGACTGTCATTTCGGCTACTGTCTTGAGATGTGGTACATTGGACAATATTATGAGTGAGAGGGCGAAGTGGAAAAAATGGCTTTGGCTTTTTTGAGAATTCCCATTTCTCAAACTTTGAAAAGTACTGATATCCATTGATATCAGACAGTATAGGTGACGTATTGAAGATTCAAAATGACTTACCGTTCTAGTCTTAGATATAATAGGAATCAAATTTAGCAACTCAAAGTGAGACTCCCAGTGTGGTTTTAAGTCAATTCTTCACAGGGACACCAAAACAGGTGTGAATAAAAAACACTGTTAAAACCTCTCTGGGATAGGTGGGACGATTGCGTCTTGGCCAACTCTTGGCCAAAAGCCACGGAAAATGCAGAGCGCCAAATTCAAATAAAATGATATAAAAATCAAACTTTCATTAAATCACACATGTAAGATACCAAATTAAAGCTACACTCGTTGTGAATCCAGCCAACATGTCAGATTTCAAAAAGGCTTTTCGGTGAAAGCATAAGATGCTATTATCTGATGATAGCACAACAGTAAACAAAGAGTGTAGCATATTTCAACCCTGCAGGCGCAACACAAAACGCAGAAATAAAGATATAAATCATGCCTTTGACGAGCTTCTTTTGTTGGCACTCCAATATGTCCCATAAACATCACAAATGGTCCTTTTGTTCAATTAATTCCGTCCATGTATATCTAAATTGTCCATTTATTTGGCGCGTTTGATCCAGAAAAAAACAGCTTCCAATTTGCGCAACGTCACTACAAAATATCTCAAAAGTTACGTGTAAACTTTGCCAAAACATTTCAAACTACTTTTGTAATACAATTTTAGGTATTTTAAACGTTAATAATCGATCAAACTGAAGACGGGTCTATCTGTTTTCAATACAGGAGGACAACAAACTAACGCTACTTTTCTCTAGTCTTGCGCAACTCTCAAACAGTACACATAACGTTACACTGATTCAAGATGGCCGTACTTCTTCATTGCACAAAGGAATAACCTCAACCAATTTCCAAAGACTGGTGACATCCAGTGGAAGCGGTAGGAACTGCAAACAAGTCCCTTAGAAATCTAGTATCCCAAAGAAAGCTCATTGAACAGTGTCCTCAAAAAAAAAAAAGATCTGAATGGTTAGTCCTCGGGGTTTTGCCTGCTACATAAGTTCTGTTATACTCATAGACATGATTCAAACAGTTTTAGAAACTTCCGAGTGTTTTCTATCCAAATCTACTAATAATATGCATATCTTATATTCTGGGGATGAGTAGAAGGAAGTTGAAATTGGGCACGCTATTTATCCAAAAGTGAAAATGCTGCCCCCTATCCTAGAAAAGTTTTTAAAGGGAAGGTTTACCCAAAATCCAGAAAATCCCAAGTGATTCAATGAATTGAAACTAGTTCAGTGGAGTTTGCCCTCTCTTCCTCTCTCCCTGTAGTGCTGTACGAAAACAGATGCAAAAACGGGTCACGTCTCACGTGACTTGTGACGTCGCTGGATGCAGGCCTCGCTCTGCTTTGTTGCCAGTGAATTTATAACCAAACGTAGCAGTCATAAGAGAAACTCCTGGGCGGAGTTCCCACATCCGGTTTTCAGCTGAAAAATAAGCTAGGTTTAAATTGCTGTATCTCTGAAATCCGGAACATTGTTGGCAATATTCTTATTTTATGTAGCCGAATGCCGCAGTCGTGGAGATGGGTAATAACTGCGCATGGGCCCTCTCGGGGGAATCCCTGCTATGTAGAAATGGCACGTTCTTCCCTTATTCACAGATGTAACTCTTTTTCAGCAGAGATGTGAAGACAGCGTTACCCATTAGTTATACAAAGTAAACAACAACCTACAAACATGTCTGACGACGAAATACTCGCGAGTGATGAAGAAAACTACTGGAGGGGCTCCGAAGTTATCGTCGAACCGTATTTATTTGAGCCTGAGTATTCAGACCAAGAATTGAGGCAAATTGAGGCCGCTCTAGGCATGGAAGCCGCAGCAGCAGCTGGACCACAGCCCCAACCCATCCCCAGGATCAACACAGACTGGTGGTGCAGCTGTGGCAGTTGCACTCCAATGCCGACAGATGAATGTTTGTGCTGCAGAGAATTCGAATACGTTACTACAATTCTTACAGAAATGGAGCAACATAATGACGAGGAGCAGTTAGTTTGGTTTTGCAAGCACAGGGGATTTTTCTGCCCACATAAACTCTGGTGTCCTGAAGAATAAGAAAAATCTGTATTCCATAAACTAATTGAAGATGCAACCCTGGGCTAAATGGACAGCTATCCAATGAGTAAATAGCTCAACTTTATTTTATTGAATAGATTGAGTATACCATAAACCTCTATGAGCATTACTGGGTTTACACTGAGTGTACAAAACATTAGGAACACCTTCCTAACATTGAGTTGCACCCCCTTTTGCCCTCAGAACAGCTTCAATTCGTCAGGGCATGGACTCTACAAGGTGTCCTTTTGGTGGTGGACCATTCTTGACATACACAGTAAACTATTGAGTGTGAAAAACTCAGAAGCGTTGCAGTTCTTGACAGACTCAAACCGGTACGCCTGGCACCTACTACCATCCCCCCATTCAAAGGCACTTCAATCTTTTGAATTGCCCCTTCACCCTCTGAATGGCATACATACAGTACATCATCTCACAGGAGGTTGCTGACGGGAGAACAGCTGATAATCATTTCCGGAACGGAGCAAATGGAATGGCATCAAACACATGGAAACCAGGTGTTTAATGTATTTGACACCATTCCACTGATTCCGCTCCAGCCATTACCACGAGCCCGTCCACCCCAATTAAGGTGCCACCAACCTGTCTCCTCCCCTTCATCTACACTGATTGAAGTGGATTTAACAAGTGACATCAATAAGGGATCATAGCTTTCAGCTGGTTAGTCTACGTCATGGAAAGGGCAGTTGTTTCTAATGTTTTGGTCAGTGTTCACATTAGCCCAAAACACTACATATATAGCCTATGTTTATTTATCACAATGGTTTTTGGATATTCTATTCTGCAATGTAAGGTGACACAATGTCTATTGTCTCCTCAACCCCCCTGTCATAAATAGATAGGGCACATACGCTAATCTGTAGATCACTTAGGCCTATGTCTACAAGAACACCTCGAACTTCAAGGATCAGGCTAAGCTTGCTTTGTCGCTTTCTCTTCTCAAGCACGCGCCTTTGTTTTGGCACTGTGCCAGATCCAGTCCATGGAAATACAGTAGTAACAGCTGTATCTTAACATCCAGCGCTTTTCTGTCCCCATCATTTCAGATGATCTCGTTCCTATGCATCGTCACTGAAGTGCTTGCTACACACACACAGGCGATGTAAGGTTGGCTGCAGGACCATATACATCATATTTACCACTTTGAATTGCAACTAACCATCTATATTATGCATCTCTCCGTATCTTTTATCGGGAGAAAACAGTGAAATTTGGTACCCTATTTCCTGCAGCCAGGGACAGAATACCAGCTGCTTTTGCTGCCTTCTATTTTTCCACTTGGCGTAACTAACTTTACCTGCGATGTGCCTAACTCTTATCAACTTTCACACCACCTCCTTCTCCTCCTAAAAAAGTCATCTGTGAAGCCAATCAAAGATGGGTAACCAAAAGTAACATGGGCTATATGTGAAAGTCAAAGTTTCACTTAAGTCTTCCATTTACATCAATGCATGACAAAGTGAAAACTGGATATGACACTTTCTCTCAAGCTGAAAAGTGAACAATGGCAAAGTTGTGCTTTATTGTGTTAAGCTAAAAGCGGGTAAAAGAGAGGTGTTAGCCTGGATATCTACCGAAGCCAGAGTTACCAGACAGGCAGTGGAGGAAATATTGAGTACTTGCAAAGGGTTTGCGAAAATGGAAAAAGGAGGGGTTACTGGGTAATTGAGTTCCGACGTACACACAGTGTGATGCTGATCAAACAGAAGTGATGTAACAAACTCTTTGACAGTGCTGCAAACATAGAAAGAGGTCCTCAGAAATACCACGACTTAGATACAGGGTGTATGAGGAGATCAATTAGAGCAAGGCACTAAGCTTCATCACTCATTCATGACAAGCCAAGGTCCTCGCTTCATCTATTGTCATTATATCACCAAAGACAAATGCCACCCTTAATGTAATCAATAGTTACTCTGCCTACCAAAAACTGCTGGCTGGGAAGAAAACATATACAGAAGATCAATACACTTAAGTAAATAGGTCTGTGGAAAAAGGTGGAAAATAGGAACTTGAAACAATCTGTTTTTACCTTAAACTGATCTTCTACCATCATCATGAGACGAAACTCTGGACGAGTCACCTAGGCTGCGTTCCAAATGGCGACCTATTACCTATAGGGACCAGAGCCCCATTTGTCAAAAGTAGTGCGCTATGTAGGGAATAGAGTGCCATTTGTTACGCATCCATAGAATCTTGTAACCAAACAAATGTGACTCCATGCATGCTTGGTGTGAAGGACGTGCTTGGTCTGAAGGGCGTGCTTGAGTTCATTAGCAGAGGAAAGGTGGTGGTAAGCCCACCATGGCCTTTATAGCTTCAGCCCTCACAGCGCAGCACAGCAGGGCTTCTCTATAATGAGAGAAGATTTACCCAAGGGCCTTTTTTTCTTCAGCACAATCAGGCCTATTCTAGTTTAAGGAGAATGGAAAGATTGTGTAGGGTCAAGTTCATGCTGAGAAATGTCATTCAGAAGCTCCAATAATAGTAAACTACGAGGGCAAAAAAAAAAAAAGAGGGTGTCATTTTGGCCCATTTGGTGTTTCAAACAATATTGTGTGCATATAGGATCACACTATTCGGAGCATTTCTTTGTTATTAAAAGAAAATGTGTTTAATATTAGATGTAGAATATAAAGACCATGAATTGCCATATGAAATACATTTGAACTAGACTGAGGGCCAGTCTTGGACCAGGCTACATTTGAGTTTGAGCTACAATAAAAAAGTGCAGGTTAATAATGAGGTTTGTGGCGGACGTTTCCTCCCAAAACCATCGACAAGTGTATCCAACCCCATAACCCAATTTAAATTGATGTGATTAATCAATGTTATAGGGGGCGGAGGGTTACTTTGACAGTCTTGTATGACTAGTCCCTGTGCCCATGAACACTAAGGTAACCTGCCTAAATGACTACCAACCCGTAGCACTCACGTCTGTAGCCATGAAGTGCTTTGAAAGGCTGGTCATGGCTCACATCAACACCATTATCCCAGAAATCCTAGACCCACTCCAATTTCCATACCGCCCCAACAGATCCACAGATGATGCAATCTCTATTGCACTCAACTCTGCCTTTCACACCTGGACAAAAGGAACACCTATGTGAGAATGCTATTCATTGACTACTGCTCAGCGTTCAACACCATAGTGCCCTCAAAGCTCATCACTAAGCTAAGTACTCTGGGACTAAACACCTCCCTCTGCAACTGGATCCTGGACTTCCTGACGGGCCGCCCCCAGGTGGTAAGGGTAGGTAACAACACATCCGCCACACTGATCCTCAACATGGGGCCCCTCAGGGGTGCGTGCTCAGTCCCCTCCTGTACTCCTTGTTCACTCATGACTGCATGGCCAGGCACGACTCCAACAACATCATCAAGTTTGCCGACGACACAACAGTGGTAGGCCTGATCACCGACAACGATGCGACAGCCCATAGGGAGGAGTACAACAACCTCTCCCTCACGTGATCAAGACGCCCCCATTCTCATCGACGGGGCTGTAGTGGAGCAGGTTGAGAGCTTCATGTTCCTTGGTGTCCACATCACCAACAAACTATCATGGTCCCAACACACTAAGACAGTCGTGAAGAGGGCACGACATAGCCTATTCCCCTTCAGGAGACAGAAAAGATTCGGCATGGGTCCTCAGATCCTCAAAAGGTTCTACAGCTGCACCATCGAGAGCATCCTGACTGGTTGCATCACAGCATGGTATGGCAACTGCACGGCCTCTGAGCGCAAGGCACTACAGAGGGCAGTGCATAAGGCCCAGTACATCACTGGGGCCAAGCTTCCTGCTATTCAGGACCTATATACCAGGCGGTGTCAGAGGAAGGCCCTAAAAATTGTCAAAGACCCGGTAACGGATCACCAAGTCTAGATCCAAGAGGCTTCTAAACAGCTTTTACCCCCAAGCCATAAAACTCCTGAACAGATAATCAAAGGGCTACCCAGACCCCTCTTTTACGCTGCTGCTACTCTGTTTATTATCTATGCATAGTCACTTCAACTATACATATTACCTCGACTAACCGGTGCAACTGCACATTGACTCTGTACTGGTACCAAATGTATATAGCCTCGCTATTGTTACTTTACTGCTGCTGTTTAATTATTTGTCACTTTTATTATTATTTTTTACTTAACACATATTTTTCTTAACTTCTTAAAGCATTGTTGGTTAAGGGCTTGTAAGTAAGCATTTCACTGTATTCAGCACTAGCCTTTAAGGCAGAGTTGCAAAGAAAAAGCCATATCTCAGACTGGCCAATAAAAATAAAAGATGGGCAAAAGAACACAGACACTGGACAGAGGAACTCTGCCTAGAAGGCTAGCATCCCGGAGTCACCTCTTTACTCTTGACGTTGAGACTGATGTTTTATGGGTACTATTTAATGAAGCTGCCAGTTGAGGACTTGTGAGGCATCTGTTTCTCAAACTAGACACTCTAATGTACTTGTCTTCTTGCTCAGTTGTGCACCGGGGCCTCCCACTCCTCTTTCTATTCTGGTTAGAGCCAGTTTGCGCTCTTTTCTGAAGGGAGTAGTGCACAGTGTTGTACGAGATCTTCAGTTTCTTGGCAACTTCTCGCATAGAATAGCCTTCATTTCTCAGAACAAGAATAGACTAATGAGTTTCAGAAGAAAGTTCTTTGTTTCTGGCCCTTTTGAGCCTGTACCCACAAATGGTACAAATGGTAAACCCACAAATGCTGATGCTCCAGATACTCAACTGGTCTAAAGAAGGCCAGTTGTGTCACGCCCTGGCCTTAGTATTCTTTGTTTTCTTTATTATTTTAGTTAGGTCAGGGTGTGACATGGGGAATGTTTGTGTTTTGGGTGGTTATATGGTAAAGGGGGTGTTGGGTTTAGTGTATGGGTTTGTGTTGAGTGAATGTTTCTAGGTATGTCTATGGTTGAATGAGTGTTTCTAGGTATGTCTATGCTTGCCTGAGTGGTTCTCAATCAGAGACAGATGTCTTTCATTTGTCTCTGATTGGGAGCCATATTAAGGCAGCCATAGGCATCAGGCATTTGTGGGTAATTGTCTATGTGTAGTGTTTGTGTCAGCACTATTTGTATTTATAGCTTCACGGTCGTCAGTTTGTTATTTTGTTAGTTTGTGTATAGTGTTCGTTTCGTGTTTTCTCTCTTCTATAATAAAAGAAGATGTATTATTCACACGCTGCGCCTTGGTCCAATCTCTCACCGCAAGACGATCGTGACAAGTTGTATTGTTTCTTTAATCAGAACAACAGTTTTCAGCTGTGCTAACATAATTGCAAAAGGGTTTTCTATTGATCAATTAGCCTTTTAAAATGATAAACTTGGATTAGCTAACACAACGTGCCATTGGAACACAGGAGTGATGATTGCTGATAATGGTCCTCTGTACGCCTATGTAGATATTCCATTTAAAAAAATCACCCGTTTACAGCTACAATAGTAATTTACAACATTAACAATGTTGTACATTGTATCTCTGATCAATATGATGTTATTTTAATGGACAATAAAATGTGCTTTTCTTTCAAAAACAAGGGCATTTCTAAGTGACCCCAAACATTTGAACGGTAGTCTGTCTGTCTGTCTGTCTGTCTGTCTGTCTGTCTGTACTGTTACAGAACAATATATATATACTTATATATATACACACACACACAGTATATTATTATTATTCACTATTATTAACCACATGATAAAACACAAATTAACCCCATAAAACATAGATTAGCCCCATGATAAAACATAGATTAGCCCCATGATAAAACATAGATTAGCCCCATGATAAAACATAGATTAACCCCATAAAACATAGATTAGTCCCATGATAAAACATAGATTAACCACATGATAAAACAGATTAAACCAATGATAACATAGATTGGACATGGCTTCCAAAGCGCAGCTGTGCATTTGAAACCCATAAAGAACAACATCTGTATTTTCTCCACTGTGTGTTAATAGCCTACAGAGCAATGTTTGTGAATCTATTAAATCGCAACCTCGAGTGTGCTCACAAGTAGTGCCCGTTGTCATGGTAACAGGTTGTTTGAGACCCATCCAGAATGCAAAGACGTTTTCTTCCTGTTCCGAGACGTGGAAGACCTGGAGAGGCTGCGGAACAACAAGGAGCTACAAACTCACGGCCTACGGTCAGTGACACCCTTCGCCTCCTCCCTCAACCTCCTATCTCATTTCTCCCTCCTGCCATTCTACCTCCTCCTCTCACCCTCTCATCATCACCCACTTGTCAGCTCCCAGATAAGCTCTGAGCACATCCAGAGACGCCAGTGCAGAAGCTGTGAGGACGGTGGGCCCCTTATTTCTTATTGTCTTGGTACACTGACGACACAGCCAACTAGATTCAGAGATGGCGTGAGTTGCACCAAGAGATGTCATTTTTTTTGTAGAGTAAATTAATAAGGTTGGGTCTAGGAAGCACAGCTGTTTGTTTGTTTATTGAGTATTGGGATCCCCATTAGTTTTTGCAGAGGCAGCAGCTATTCCTTCTGGGGTCCACAAACAACACAAAACATGATAAGCAACAAACACTGATAGACAAGGACAGTCACTGTCACGCCCTGGCCTTAGTTATCTTTGTTTTCTTTATTATTTTAGTTAGGTCAGGGTGTGACATGGGGGATGTTTGTGTGTTTTTGTCTAGTCGAGGGTGTTTGTAGTGTCTAGGGGGTTTTGGTAGAGTTTATGGGGTTGTGTTCAGTGTAGGTGTCTAGGTATGTCTATGGTTGCCTGAGTGGTCAATCAGAGACAGCTGTCTATCGTTGTCTCTGATTGGGAGCCATATTTAAGGCAGCCATAGGCATTAGACAGGTCGTGGGTAATTGTCTATGTCTATGTTGCATGTGTGCACGTAGTTTTTATAGCTTCACGTTTGTTGTTTTTGTTAGTTTGTAAAAGTGTTTCGTTTTCATCTTCTCTCAATAAAAAGGAAGATGTATTTGTATCACGCTGCGCCTTGGTCCACTCTTTCACCAGAAGACGATCGTGACAGTCACACACATATATAATACAACGATGTACAAACAACAATTATACAAACAATAAAACTACAAAAATGCTGTGTGTGTTAATGCGTCTGTGTGTGCGTGTTTGTTAGGAGCTGGTTAGAATAAGAGATGGCACCCCACAGACCACATGCACAGAATACCTTACTATGCATTCACGTGATAGCCAAGTTTACAATGTAGTATAACTAGTATAATCTCATGCAGCTTCGAGTGTCATCATCGTCAGGCATAATACGTCAGTCGGTTTCCTCATACAAATTGGTAAAATGGTGCCGACGGATGACGCCTCGAGCTCATACAAAACATTGCAGGTTTCTACTTTTTCTAGTGTTTTTTCTAGCATTTTTCCTCAAATTGTATTACTTGTTTCGTGCAATACTTCATAAACCCGGGCAGAACAATTGGAATATTAACCCCCATCGCTCCCCCCTCTGAGATTTTCACTGTACCGTGTAATTACAGTACACCTGCAACCCTGTACATGTGACTATTAAACTTTTAATCTAAATCTAATTTAATATGCCTGTTCTTGAGGTGAACGTGAGTGGACTGATATCACTTGTCTTATACCTGCTGCAGCCCTGGCAAAAAGGAGACATTTAACCCAGTGTCTGTTGTCTACGTTCCCTCACAGTGACCCACAACACACCTCGCCTTCTAAAGCTCATGGCGCTGACCTTAAGCGAGACATCAAATGGTTGCCAATGCTAACGCTAGAGCTAATTAAGCCTCAGTGAGGGTTGTGGCTATTAATTCAGCAACAGGGTGCCTCGGAATGTGACTAAACTCGAGGTTGAACGATTAATCGGAATGGCCGATTAATTAGGGCCGATTTCAAGTTTTCATAACAATCGGTAATCAGCATTTTTGGACACCGATCATGGCCGATTACATTGCACTCCACGAGGAGACTGTGTGGCAGGCTGACTACCTGTTATGTGAGTGCAGCAAGGAGCCAAGGTCAGGTGCTAGCTAGCATTAAACGTATCTTATAAAAAAAACAATCAATCTTAACATAATCACTAGTTAACTACACATGGTTGATGATATTACTAGTTTATCTAGCTTGTCCTGCGTTGCGTATAATCGATGCGGTGCCTGTTAATTTATCATTGAATACTTACTTCGCCAAACGGGTGATTTAACAAGCGGATTCGTGAAAAAAGCACTGTCGTTGCACCAATGTGTACCTAACCATAAACATCAACGCCTTTCTTAAAATCAATAAACAAGTATATGTTTTTAAACCTGCAAACCTGCATATTTAGTTAAAAGAAATGCAGGTTAGCAGGCAATATTCCCGGTCCCGTGTGGCTCAGTTGGTGGAGCATGGCGCTTGCAACGCCAGGGTTGTGGGTTCATTCCCCACGGGGGGACCAGGATGAATATGTATGAACTTTCCAAATTGTAAGTCGCTCTGGATAAGAGCGTCAGCTAAATGACTTAAATGTAAATGTAAATATTAAACTGGAGAAACTGTGTCACTTCTCTTGTGTTCATTGCACGCAGAGTCAGGGTATATGCAACAGTTTGGGCCGCCTGGCTCGTTGCGAACTAATTTGCCAGAATTTTACGTAATTATGACATAACATTGAAGGTTGTGCAATGTAACAGGAATATTTAGACTTATGGATGCCACCTGTTAGATAAAATACGGAACGGTTCCGTATTTCACTGAAAGAATAAACGTTTTGTTTTCTTAATGATAGTTTCCGGATTCGACCATATTAATGACCTAAGGCTCGCATTTCTGTGTGTTATTATGTTATAATTAAGTATATGATTTGATATTTGATAGAGCAGTCTGACTGAGCGGTGGTAGGCAGCAGCAGGCTCGTAAGCATTCATTCAAACAGCACTTTCGTGCGTTTGCCAGCAGCTCTTCGCTGTGCTTCAAGTACTGAGCTGTTTATGACTTCATACCTATCAACTCCCGAGCTAGTTAGCGGGATGCGTGCTAATAGCGTTTCAATCGGTGACGTCACTCGCTCTGAGACCTTGAAGTAGTTGTTCCCCTTGCTCTGCAAGGGCCGTGGCTTTTGTGGAGCAATGGATAACGCTGCTTCGAGGGTAGCTGTTGTCAATGTGTTCCTGGTTCGAGCCTAGGTAGGGGCGAGGAGAGGGACGGAAGCTATACTGTTACACTGGCAATACTAAAGTGCCTATAAGAACATCCAATAGTCAAAGGTATATGAAATACAAATGGTAGAGAGAAATAGTCCTATAATTCCTATAATAACTACAACCTAAAACTTCTTACCTGGGAATATTGAAGACTCATGTTGAAAGGAACCACCAGCTTTCATATGTTCTCATGTTCTGAGCAAGGAAATGAAACGTTAGCTTTTTTACATGGCACATATTACATTTTTACTTTTTTCTCCAACACTTTGTTTTTGCATTATTTAAACCAAATTGAACATGCTTGATTATTTATTTGAGGCTAAATTGATTTTATTGATGTATTATATTAAGTTGTTCATTCAGTATTGTTGTAATTGTCATTATTACAAATAAATAAATAATAAATAAAAATTGTTCGATTTAATCGGTATCGGCTTTTTTTGGTCCTCCAATAACCGGTATCGGTATCGGCGTTGAAAAATCATAATCGGTCGACCTCTAGGCTAAACACACAGAAAGCTAGGTTTGCTACCTCCAGCGTCAACTTCAGTTGCTTCTCAGTATGACATGTTTTTAAAGGCTCTCTGGTCTCTTTCTTTGACTGAGGTAGAAAATGTCTTCTTTCCTTGACTGTCTATTCTAAAGTACTCAGACTATAACTTGGTGGCATGGATACTGAAGAGTTCCTTGAGATCTTCTGATGATGAAATATTTCTGATGGCTCGGTTAGTTGAAGCGTGGTGCTAGCATGGGGAGGGGGGGGGGCATGTAACTAGCTACATTAAAGTCTTTATCCTACAACCTAGACATGTGTACTGTGTATTTACCTATTTAGTTTAAACTGCTGGAGAGCATGGTGCATCTAACCTGACCAGCATTATCATGAGGTACACTTGGTGCCTTCAGGAACACAAACACATGAGTGTCTGCGCTAGTCAATCAGTTGCTAATGCCATAAAACTAAACAGATGTCTCATTCCCCCTTCCATAAATTTCCCTTTAGCTAACAACACAGAGGCTTGCTACTTTGCATTGACCGATGTCACGGTTCGACTGTGTTAGTGTCTGCCTTTCTACATCTGATCCTGTCTACCTCTGACAATGGCGTTTTCTTCCATGTCTTGAAGGATAATGCACTTCATTGAGAAAAGCGTGGCCAGACTTAATCAGATGGAACGACTGGACCAACTGATCCTAGATCTGGGCAAAAGCCACTATCGTTACAACTCCCCTCCGAAGTACTACATGGTAGGTGTTCAAGTCTGTACTACTCTGTAGGTTTTCTGGCTAATGTAATCTTGTCCACGTGATCTTGTTCATTTATGATCTTATAGGCAAAACTAATCCTAGATCAGCACTCCAAAATATTTCATGACTAGAAAATATGGTTCCAGTACTACCTTTGCTTAACAGAGCGTGGATTTTCACAGAACAATCATCACTACAGGACTAGGGATGTGTGGAGATATTCTTGGAATCCATCCAGCTTTAATCTTCTCTGTCTAGATAATAACTGCATGATAACGTAATGGAAAATCTGGCTTGTTATTTTGCTGGATGTTGGATCATCAGATAATTCTGAGTCTATTGCTCTCTGTTTATCAAACATTTATGACCTTCCAGGGCCCTAATTATGTCCTTTGGGTTTATTCCAGTACGTGGGGGCAGAGTTTATTCGAGCCGTCCAGCCAATCCTGAAGGACAACTGGACCCCAGAAGTGGAGGAGGCTTGGAAGGTAAACAATTGATGGGAACATTCCCATCCTAGATAGCAACCACGGTGTGACGATGACCATGAGCCACCCGTCTGTTCCTTTATCTCTGTGGAGAAGCTATTTAACGGTTAAAACAGTGTAACACTACTTTATAAGGCCTTAAAAGGTCCATCTGGGATTGGGACATGCAGTTTTGGACTTTTAAATTAAATACAGTTTATATAGCCATTGATTCTTGACAAAATATAACATATTCATGCCTCATAGGCTTAGTTGAACTGTCGTACCCGATCAGAATCCAAAATATAAGCTTGCTTTACTCAATTTGTAAACAATGTAATTGTGAAGACAATAGCTTTAGACTGGGTTTAAACCATAGAGATCCTATTAAATGACATGTAATTAAGTGTTTAAAACTATAATTTTGATTGCATGGATCGTCTGTCCTTGTATACATAGCTCATTTCTTCAGCTCTATCTCTCAGCCGTTTACCCAAAAAAGTGGCAGGGTGTCGGCTTTGTGGTTGTTTGAGTGCCAGATTGCCCTTTTAAAAATATGAAATATTACACAATTCTTTGCTAACTATTTATACTGGATTATGGGTAATTCAGTAGCATTGCAACAATGGTTATTGACATGTATGTAGTTGTAGAATATAGTGGTAAATACACCCTCCCCATTTCGGCCTGTTTGCTTCCGTTTGGTTCCTAGTGAATACACCAGTAGAGGCTGCTCAGGGGAGGATGGCTCGGAATAATGGCTGGAATGGAGCAAATGGAATGGCATCAAACACATACAAACCATGTGTTTTTTACCATTCCACCCCTGCCGCTCCAGCCATTACCACGAGCCCGTCTTCCCCATTTTTAAGGTGCCACTAACCTCCTGTGGAATACACACCTGCTTTTCAGCACATCTGTAGGAAAAGACTCAAAGCAATCTGTTCAATACACCCAGAAAACATTTCAAACTGGTTCATTGCTGAATACATGTGCCATCGGCCCACCATCTTACAGTGCTAAGTATATACTCTGAAGAGCTGTGGTGCTTGTTGAAAGTGCAATAGTATCATTTAATGCTGCAATGTGTAACTTTTTGGGCAACTTGACCAAATTCACATAGAATTTGAGTTATAGATCTGCCATTCTCATTGAAAGAAAGCCTAAGAAGTGGTATATGTGTTCTATGTGCTCTATTTCTATGCTTCCCGTTCTTACATTTTGTTTTTGCATCTTTTACTTTCAATTTTGTACACCAGCTTCAAACAGCTGAAAATACAATATTTTGGGGTTATTGAAAAGAACGGTTAAGACGGTTCAATGATTCTTTACACCATTTTTGTTTTGTCACATAAACTGAAATTGGGGGACTATAAGAATGTTTGCAACCAGGAAATGGTGGAGTTTCTGCATATTGTACTTTTAAATAGAACAGGAAAGACATACAGTATGACAGTGACCTCTAGTGGATTGACTACATACATTGTAGGCAATGTGAATTGTGAATGAGGGTTTAATATTTTCCTGAAAATCTACACATTTTCCTTCCCGAGAAGAAAATTGCAAGAAATTACCAGGCAGTATTCCTGTTCAAACCGGAAGTGCTATTTAAAAGCATATGATACCAGCGGAAAAAATCAGACGTGAATAT
Source organism: Salvelinus alpinus (assembly GCF_045679555.1). Classification (NCBI taxonomy): domain Eukaryota; kingdom Metazoa; phylum Chordata; class Actinopteri; order Salmoniformes; family Salmonidae; genus Salvelinus; species Salvelinus alpinus. The sequence continues at coordinate 15,848,095 of NC_092112.1, forward strand.
ACGGGGCTCCCAAGCGGCGCAGCGGTCTAAGGCACTGCATCTCAGTGCTAGTGGTGTCACTACAGACTCTGGTTGTTCTGCCCCTGAACAAGGCAGTTAACCCACTGTTCCTAGGCCGTCATTGAAAATAAGAATTTGTTCTTAACTGACTTGCCTAGTTAAATAAAAGTAAAATAAAAAACACGTAAGCTAATAGTAGCAGAGATTCAGCAGCGGACACAATTGCATTTTATCGATGGCAATTTCAGATCCTGAGGCCCATTGTCGTGCCATTCATCCACCGCCATCACCTCATGTTTCAGCATGATAATGCACGGCCCCATGTCGCAAGGATCTGTACACAATTCCTGGAAGTTGAAAATGTCCCAGTTCTTCCATGGCCTGCATACTCACCAGACATGTCATCCATTGAGCATGTTTTGGATGCTCTGGTTCGACGTAGATGACATTGTGTTCCAGTTCCTGCCACTATCTAGCAACTTCACATATCCATTGAAGAGTAGTGGGACAACACTCCACAATCAACAGCCTGATCAACTCAATGCGAAGGAGATGTGTCACGCTGCATGAGGCAAATGGTGGTCACACCAGATACTGACTGGTTTTCTGATCCACGCCCCTACCTTTTTTTAAGATACTGTATCTGTGACCAACAGATACACATCTGTATTCCCAGTCATGTGAAATCCATAGATTAGGGCCTAAGGAATTTATTTCAATTGACTGATTTCCTTATATGTAAAATCTTTGAAATTGTTGGATGTTGTGTTCAGTGTATACTGTAATATCTTGAATAGGCTGAGCCCAGGCTTATATCTCCAGGATGTTTAAGGCCCTTGCCCTTGCATTTTTTTTCATAGTTGCAGGCCTTTATCAGCTTGGCATTTAGCTATAAGGGCACATTTGAAATCCAGCAGAGTTGTGCTGAAAACATGTTGCCAGTATGATGTTTTATTTTTCTGTGTTGTTATTCACTAAGTAAAAGGCTTTCTAAGCTTTTTAGTCTCCATTAACAAGAGCACCAGGAACATCCAGGGGAAAAACTGTAAGCCCTGAGCATATTCAATGTTGTGCTGTGCTAATGGGACAACAGAGAGATGATCAGTTTTTGACAAAAATTAATTCAGACATCTCAAAAGGACTGCCATGTATACTGTATACCAGTGGTTCCCAACCTTTTTCAGTTACTGTAACACCAACTGAATTTTGCTCTGCCCAGAGTACACCTGAAGTACCCCCTCATGTGCATTTTATCAGTAAGCCTATGTTCTCATGAGTCTTCTCATGTACCCCCTGTGGATAGGCCAAGTACCCCTTGGGTCCTAGTACCACTGGTTGGGAACCACTGCTGTATTTACCCTATAATAGAGCAGTAGTAGATGTAGATGTCTATTCCATGTCTTATGTGTTGACCTTCATGTTGTCCCACAGACGTTGTTCCTGTACATCACCAGTATCATGAAGCAAGGCTATGTGGAAGAGGAGAAGAACCAGAGGAACACCATGGCCAACACCAGTAGAGAGAGACCAGAGAAGAGGCTCAATGTCATCTAGGAGCAGCCTACTCTCCAGTCAACTTGTACAGTGCATTCGGAAAGTATTCAGACTCCTTGCCTTTTTCCACATTGTGTTACGTTACAGCCTTATTCTACAATGGATTAAATAAATAAAAACATCTCATCAATCTGCACACAATACCCCATAAGGACAAGGCAGAAACAGGTTTAGAACTTTGTGAAAATGTATTTAGTAAAACAGAAATACCTTTACATAAGTATTCAGACCCTTTGCTATGAGACTCGAAATTGAGCTCAGGTGCATCCTGTTTCCATTGATCATCCTTGAGAGGCTTCTACAAATTGAAGTCCACCTGTGGTAAATTCAATTGATTGGACATGATTTGGAAAGACACACACCTGTCTATATAAGTTCCCACCGTTAACAGTGCATGTCAGAGCAAAAACCAAGCCATGAGGTCGAAGGAGTTGTCCGTAGAGCTCCGAGACAGGACTGCCCTTAGGTACAGATCTGGGGAAGGGTACTAAAAAAGCTTTAAAGGTCCCCAAGAACACAGTGGCCTCCATCATTCTTTAATGGAAGAAGTTTGGAACCACCAAAACTCTTTGTAGAGCTGACTGCCCGGCCAAACGGAGCAATCTGGGGAGAAGGGCCTTGGTCTGGGAGGTGACCAAGAAACCCGATGGTCACTCTGACAGAGCTCCAGAGTTCCTCTATGGAGATGGGAGAACCTTCCAGAAGGACAACCATCTCTGCAGCACTCCACCAATCAGGCCTTTCTGGTAGAGTGGCCAGACGGAAGCCACTCCTCAGTAAAAGGCACATGACAGTCTGCTGGAGTTTGACAAAAGGCACCTAAAGGACTCTCAGACAATGAGAAACAAGATTCTCTGTTCTGACGAAACCAAGATAGAACTCTTTGGCCTGAATGCCAAGCATCACGTCTGGAGGAAACCAGGCACCATCCCAACTGTGAAGCATGTTGGTGACAGCATCATGCTGTGGTTATGTTTTTCACCGGCAGGGACTGGAGGACTAGCCAGGATCGAGGGAAAGATGAACGGAGCAAAGTACAGAGAGATCCTTGATGAAAACCTGCTCCAGAGCGCTCAGGACCTCAGACTGGGGCGAAGGTTCACCTTCCAACAGGACAACAATCCTAAGCACACAGCCAAGACAACGCAGGAGTGGCTTCGGGACAAGTCTCTGAATGTCCTTGAGTGGCCCAGTCAGAGCCCAGACTTGAACCCAATCGAACATCTCTGGAGAGACTTGAAAATAGCTGTGCAGCAACGTTCCCCATCCAAGCTGACAGAGCTTGAGAGGATCTGCGTAGAAGAATGGGAGAAGCTCCCCTAATACAGCTGTGCCAAGGTTGTAGTGTCATAACCAAGAACAAGGGTGTAATTGCTGCCAATGGTGCTTCAACAAAGTACTGAGTAAAGGGTCTGAATACTTATGTGAATGTATTAGTTTTTTATTTTTAATAAATTTGCATAACATTCTATGGGCTATTGTGTGTAGATTGATGAGGGTGGAAAAAACTATTGAATCCATTTAAAAATAAAGCTGTAAAGTAACAAAATGTGGAAAAAGTCAAGAGGTCTGAATACTTTCCGAATGCACTGTATATGGGTTCATTAAGACTCAAGTAAATCCAATAGAAAACGTTTTGAAATGTTTCGCAATGAAAAATTTAAATTAGTGTTTCCTTTTGCAATCTCTGCATATTTCATATTTCCGTTTTCTTCCATTTTCTGCCTAATGAATATTACCCAGATGTCTGATAGATGGTGCGTTCAAGACAACTGGGAATGAATAAAAAACAAACTCAGACTGGGAAAATTTGTGACGTCAGTGATCTTCAGGTTGGAGAAATCAGAGCTCTCCGATTGGATGCGTTGGGTGTCTGAGAGATTATAGCCTATGCTCAATAGGCTCTAATTACTTAACCATGAATGTGCACTTTTCAAAATATATCTCCAGTCAACGTTGTTGCTAGCACGTGCACCCAAAATATAGCGTACCCTCTGGGTTAACTTGGTTTGAGTTTACGAAAACAGATTTAATACGACCACTAGTGTCATCCCAGATGAGGAATAAAACACTATTTCGGGGCACATGTAGCGTAATCTCACTCACTTTTGTACATCGCCTTGGTCCGTACAATTGACCTTATTTTAGCGCCCCAAAAGCGTAATACTTCCAGATCAAATGTAATGTCAATATTTACATTACATTACATTTAAGTCATTTAGCAGACGCTCTTAACCAGAGCGACTTACAAATTGGAAAGTTCATACATATTCATCCTGGTCCCCCCGTGGGGAATGAACCCACAACCCTGGCGTTGCAAGCGCCATGCTCTACCAACTGAGCCACACGGGACAATATCATTGTAAAGCACAATTTCTCCCCTTTCCAACAAAATTAATGACGTGACCTCCACGCTGCCCGTTTCTGCATAATTCAAGAAGGCAATGAGCTCCTTCGGGTCTTTTTAAAAATTGCGTGTGGGGAAGCGAAACTAATGCGTGATAGTGAGAAGGAGAGGAGATGTGTGGAAAAACTGCTTTTTTTCACTCGATCTGTCCAACTTATCACCTTATCGCCTCTAAAATGTAAATAAAACACTATAAAGAGTTTATATAATGTGTCATTACATACCTATTTGAAGGTTTGTGTCGAATTTGAATCGGGTTTTTAGGGCGGTGCTAAAGTAATCTTAGAAGTTAACAGCGGCTTTGAAGGTCATGATCGCTTACAGTGATGACGCAAAAAATGACTAGGTATCCCCCCCTTACCCCCGTCACTGTCCATTTCTTGTTTTTAAACGATGAGAGAAGTGCTACACCTGGTGGAGAGAGGCTTTAAGACAGAAATAGTTGCTTTATGCGTGCTGTACGTTACGGCATGACACGTCACGATGTAACGGAGGGTCAGTTTTTTAAACTTTTCTCCAATACTATAGAGCCATTACCATGTCGATCAACGCTTGAATAGAAACGTAGTTCACACCCCAGATTTTGAAGTCAACACAGTCGCTACAGTCCCATTTAGTTTTCTTTGTAGCCTCGTTTGAATGTCGCGGTTGTGTACATTTGTATGGAATGGGGTGAGTTTACGTTAATGTTTGCCAAAGTACAAAGTAATTACACACGCACTCTACACACACGTACACATGGATTTTGTATTGTAGATATGTGATAGTAGAGTAGTGGCCTGAGGGCACACACTTAATGTGTTGTGAAAAGTGTTATGAAATGTAAATGTAATGTAATATTTGTAATTGTATAGAACTGCCTTAATGTTGCTGCACCCTAGGAAGAGTATGGGATCCTTAATAAATACAAATTACTAGTTGTTACACAGGAGTTAGCTAGTTAAAATGAAGTGTATCTTGAGGAGTAATTACTTGTAATTAATGTTTACTTACACAGTACGTTACCCGTTCTGACAACCTTGCCATAATTTTTTACGTTTCTGGAAGTGCCATCCAAGTCGGACAATAAACACACTAGTGCACCATAGAGTACATTATTTTCTTTAGAACTATAGAGGAGGAAATGTAAAAGTAGTAAACTACTTTAGTAGTACTTAAAGATTTGTATAATTTCAGCCAGTAGTTTTGAAAGTGGAGCTCATGAGCCAAAAAGTGGTTCCCGTTGTTTGTGTACTACGTCATCAAATTGTGCCTACGTCATCCAATGTCGTATGATATGTTACGTCCGTGTTTGTGCAATTCGTACGATATGTCATAAATCCAATTTGTGCTATACTGTATGTTACACATTTGTTGTGCTTATGATCCTGTAGTGCATTTTTAAGTACCCGGTACTTTAGTTTACACCACTGCCGATAGCATCCAAACACCATGTTGCAGCCTGCATAAACATGATATGCGTTAGCCAACTGAGAACCGATCTCCTCATTGACACAACTCTGCTTACATCTCCAGGTAATAAGTTAACGTTGGTAGTTTTGTTTACTAGTTTAGCTAGCTGACTAACGCTGTCGCTTCTGGCAAGTACTGAGCTAGCCTAGCTAGCTAGCTAGTTGGCTGATAATGTTAATTATACGTACCTTCGTAATCGGTTAAATAGGACGACATGTAGAATTTAAAGCCCTACTCCAATTTGCTTTTTCGGTACACGGAATCTGATTCCCAGGACCAGGTCAAGCTTTTGTTTTAAATTCATGGAAGTTTATTAGCGCAATGGCAAAAACGGCTTCACAAATGTTTCACATTTAAAAAAAAAATGTAATTGCTAAATAATTTTCCTGTGTATTTGCCATGTGTATTTGGGTCAAATGCTTTAACTACCTATTAAAATGTTTTAGACATATGAATAAACTGTTATGGTTAAAATTGTGAGATTGGTTGAATAATGGTTTATAAATGCACTTAAAATGGTCATAAGACTTATTCTTCATGTAACCTTGCACTGATGAAGAACATTCTCAGTTTTGGATGTGATGTATTGGAATGAATGCATGTCAAGGAATTAAAGCTTAATGTCTGCCCATCTGCACAACACGCTTGAAATAACGATGACCTCAAATGTGTCTCTTTGTAAAAGAATGGGGTCGAGAAGGACAGTGTGCAAAATCCAGACATGATAGATTGGTGCGAAAGACAGGAAGTGTTGTAGACGACACAAAAAGATCAAGACCGGAGAGAGAGTGAAAGTTTTCCATGCCGTTTGTTTAGTTTTTTGGGGGGGAATACATTCATTCTGCTGGATGATTTAGCATAGGAAGTTAGCTATCTAGCTAGTATTTTCCAGCTACCTAGCCAAGTATTGGCTAGCTAGCTAGCTAACTGCAGAGCCATATATTTATCTGGCTAACTGTGGTTAGCTAGCAAACGTTAGCTGGTGTTTTTTTAGGCCTACCAACTAGGCTAGCTAGCTAGCTAGTTACCATAGCACATTCTACAGAATAGACTTTCCATGCAATCTGTTGCGTTTTGTTTGGATTAGCTATCACGCTAGCAAGCTAGCTAGGTTTCTAACATTGACTAGCTAGCTAGCTAAGTTACCTAACCTAAAGCTGGCAAATACACTACATGACCAAAAGTATGTGGATACCTGCTCATCGAACATCTCATTCCAAAATCATGGGCATTAATATGGAGTTGGTCCTCACTTTGGTGCCAGAACAGCCTCCACTCTTCTGGGAAGGCTTTCCACTAGATGTTGGAACATTGCTGCGGGGACTTGCTTCCATTCAGCCACAAGAGCATTAGTGAGGTCGGGCACTGATGTTGGGCGATTAGGCCTGGCTTGCAGCTGGCGTTCCGGTTCATCCCAAAGGTGTTCGATGGGGTTGAGGTCAGGGCTCTGTGCAGGCTAGTCAAGTTCTTCCACACTGATCTCGGCAAAACATTTCTTTATGAACCTCACTTTGTGCACGGGAGAATTGTCATGCTGAAACAGGAAAGGGCCTTCCCCAAACTGTTGCCACAAAGTTGGAAGCACAGAATCGTCAAGAATGTAATTGTATTCTGTAACATTAATTTATCCGTCGTACTGACATATGGTGAAGCGTGATTCATCACTCCAGAGAACTCTGTTCCACTGCTCCAGAGTCCAATGGCGGCAAGCTTTACACCACTCCAGCCCGACGCTTGGCATTGCGCATGGTGATATTAGGCTTGTGTGCGGTTGCTCGGCCATGGAAACCCATTTCATGAAGCTCCCGACGAACAGTTCTTGTGCTGACTTTGCTTCCAGAGGCAGTTTGGAACTCAGTAATGAGTGTTGCAACCGAGGACACCCGATTTTTAAGCGCTATGAGCTTCAGCACTATGCTGTTCCGTTCTGTAAGCTTGTGTGGCCTACCATTTCTTGGCTGAGCTGTTGTTGCTCCTGGACGTTTCCACTTCACAATAACAGCGCTTACAGTTAACCTGGGTGGCTGTAGCAGGGCAGAAATTTGATGAACTGACTTGTTGGAAAGGTGAAATCCTATGACGGTGCCATGTTGAAAATCACTTAGCTCTTCAGTAAGGTCTTTCTACTGCCAATGTTTGTCTATTTCATGGCTGTGTGCTCGATTGTATACACCTGTCAGTAACGGGTGTGGCTGAAATAGCCGAATCCACAATTATATATATATATTTTTTAACGAGCCACGTCAGTTAAGAACAAATTCTTATTTACAATGACGGTCTACCAATGATGCTGGGCCAATTGTGCGCCACCCTATGGTCGCTAGCTAGCTGGGCTCACCTCTGAAGCTAGCCACCGTTTACGGTTCGCCTTCATAATAAAAGTCCCCAATTGAAAGTGACACAAATGGAGCACACCCAGCATGTTAACGTTAGTTAGCTACGTGTGTCAAGACACACTATGAGCAACATGAGTTCATTTTCAATTTAGCTAAACACTAAGTAACTTATTAGCGTTAGCACAGATAGAACAATGGTCCAGATGTTTCACCGGTAGTATAAATGTAAAGCATCCGGTTGGAGTTTCCTCTCCTCACCATATGGCAGTGGGAGAGGAGTGGCTGGCAGTGGGAAAGGAGTGGCTGGCAGTGGGAGAGGAGTGGCTGGCAGTGGGAGAGGAGTGGCTGGCAGTGGGAAAGGAGTGGCTGGCAGTGGGAAAGGAGTGGCTGGCAGTGGGAAAGGAGTGGCTGGCAGTGGGAGAGGAGTGGCTGGCAGTGGGAGAGGAGTGGCTGGCAGTGGGAAAGGAGTGGCTGGCAGTGGGAAAGGAGTGGCTGGCAGTGGGAAAGGAGTGGCTGGCAGTGGGAAAGGAGTGGCTGGCAGTGGGAAAGGAGTGGCTGGCAGTGGGAAAGGAGTGGCTGGCAGTGGGAAAGGAGTGGCTGGCAGTGGGAGAGTATGGAGAAGTGGCTGGCAGTGGGAGAGTATGGAGAAGAGTGGCTGGCAGTGGGAAAGGAGTGGCTGGCAGTGGGAGAGTATGGAGAAGAGTGGCTGGCAGTGGGAAAGGAGTGGCTGGCAGTGGGAGAGTATGGAGAAGAGTGGCTGGCAGTGGGAAAGGAGTGGCTGGCAGTGGGAGAGTATGGAGAAGAGTGGCTGGCAGTGGGAGAGGAGTGGCTGGCAGTGGGAGAGTATGGAGAAGTGGCTGGCAGTGGGAAAGGAGTGGCTGGCAGTGGGAGAGTATGGAGAAGAGTGGCTGGCAGTGGGAAAGGAGTGGCTGGCAGTGGGAGAGTATGGAGAAGAGTGGCTGGCAGTGGGAAAGGAGTGGCTGGCAGTGGGAGAGTATGGAGAAGAGTGGCTGGCAGTGGGAAAGGAGTGGCTGGCAGTGGGAGAGTATGGAGAAGAGTGGCTGGCAGTGGGAAAGGAGTGGCTGGCAGTGGGAGAGTATGGAGAAGAGTGGCTGGCAGTGGGAGAGTATGGAGAAGAGTGGCTGGCAGTGGGAGAGTATGGAGAAGAGTAGCTGGCAGTGGGAGAGTATGGAGAAGAGTGGGAGAGAGTGAGAGTGGGAGAGAAACACCTGAAACCCCACCTCTTTAAGGAATACCTAGGATAGGATAAAGTAATCCTTCTAACCCCCCCCCCCCCTTAAAAGAGTTAGATGCACTATTGTAAAGTGGCTGTTCCACTGGATATCATAAGGTGAATGCACCAACTTGTAAGTCGCTCTGGATAAGAGCGTCTGCTAAATGACTTAAATGTAAATGTAATGTAAATGAGAGTATGGAGAAGAGTGGCTGGCAGTGGGAGAGTATGGAGAAGAGTGGCTGGCTGGCCACCAAGGCTTCGTGCCAGTGGAAACACCTTTATGCGCAAATATTGATATAATAACCATCATATCGAAGTAAAGTTGGAGTCGCGATGCGATGATATTCGGAGTCGCGACGCGATGACATGTTGTGTGGTCCTCTACGAGAAAGCATATGCAGTTTAGTAGGCTAAAGATTCAATAAATGAACTTCACAGGGTGGTGAAAGTGCAAAGGTGATGAGCTTGATGCTCCTTTCCAATAAATATCCAGGGTCTTATTCTGGTGACATGATAATCGATGCTTGGCTGCTGTTTGACAAATACAAATAATATCGCTCGCTCTTATCCATAATAATCTCATAATGTAGGTAGCCGACCCCACTTTATCTGCAAGCTGTTGGCTAGAGCGCATGTGCCAAGATCAGAATTGGGCACATTTGCTATATAACAAAACAGTTTTTGTGACAAAACCATCAGAGTTGAAACTAGTTCTGTAACTAGTTTCACAGAATGCACTTGCTTTTTTAAAATTTATGCCATCTGCTTTCATTGTCAGAATATCTTATCCAATTATTTCTGTACCATGGAAAACATTTGACAGGAAAAGGTGCAACGCTAGCTCATAAAAAAATACAGTTTTATTAGACATTTCAGCCTTCAATGGCCTTCTTCAGAATAATTCACGCTCTCTAACCGTTGTCCAAACCAGTTGTTAGACCTCTTTGCCTAAACTGTTGATGTTTGTTGTTATCCCTAGTTTTGCTTAGTCTTGTTGTTTATTTTTCAATACACAACATATTCAACATGTATTATATAGTAGGGGTTGTATATCAATTACACCTACTGTAGTTGAAAAAACTAGTCCAGTTTTCCAATTGTTTACTGGTTTCACTTCTGTATTTCATCACTAGGTGGCGACATTGACCACAGCACATCACACCCTGAGTACAATCCTGTATGGTCTAACACTGTCTCATTCGCACCACCAGTTGAAGAGTTCTCTGAAATTGTCTTCTTTATGCCCTATATGAACTTGTCCATTCCCTTTTGATTATTCTGAAGAAGGCCGAAACGACAATCTTTTAAACTTGTCTAATAAAACGTTAAAAAAATCTATGGTGAGTGAGCGTTGCTCCTTTTCCTGTCCACTGATGTCTACACATTTTTAGATTGCACCTTTACTCATGTTGGTTGAGCACCTTATACTTTTGTACCGTGGAAAACATCAGATGAGAAATTATGTGGAATGTGTTGAAGTGTCAGATAGAGGCTGACGTGTGAGGTTGGGGCGGGATGCGTTTGCCACATGTTTCAACGCACTTCAATGTGAAAGTGAACCCGATGATAAGTTGTGCGAGTTCATTGAAAGTTTTTAGACCACATGAAATCACATTCGATAACACTTGACAATGATTCTGGCTAAGAATGCAACATTGTTTTCCCTGAGAAAATGCAATTCTGTTAACTGTCCCAGTTGGAGGGATGATCAGGATTAAGGCCTACATTCAGTCAGATCAAGCATTAATCGGTGTTATGATAATGATTGTTTGTACGGTGGTGGCTAGATGGAGTACAGCTCCATTTGGTTGTCGCATTGGGGATAACAGTTGTTAGTTATCCTAACTAGCTTTTAGCTAGTTGAAAAGCGATGCAAATGTGCAAATTGTTTTGCTAGACGTCTGGCAAAACAAAACCCATATGCATCTGGTGGACATCCGGCATTTAGCTTTGTTCACAATACCCATAATCACTCCATTAAGATGTGCAAGATGTCATGCATTTTTATGGAGACTTCCACTGAAAACGCAACGCCCACTTGCGGTTGAAGGCTCCTTTGCGAGACGGACACATTTTTCTTTTACCTGTGATGTCTACAGAGTGTCAGGTAACACAGTCTCCTTTACACGTGATGTCTACACTCTCATGACGCTAGCCCTTTCAGTGAATTGGTTAGCAGAGATGTGAACCTCGTCATAAATTCCTTGCAGATACTCTTGTCTCCCTGACCACGCAGTATGGGAGAGAGAGGGTCACAGTAGAACAAAGGAACTCTCCCGCCAAATTCTACTACATCCCAGAATTTGAGAATTGAACAATATTCCTATTTTGGAGAATGTGAAAACGGTCAGTGGAGAAGCCAGCTACGACCCGGTCCATTTTGTTTCATGTTTGTGACCTCATGAAAGACAATACAGCCACATTACCCTAACTGTTTATACAGGTTCCTCAGTTATGAGGCTTGCATCTAATTATTGTATAAAATGAAAGAGTAAAGATTAAACTATTTGCAAAATGATGTAATATGATGTTAACCTTTAAAATTTGAAAATTGTCTTCCCTGTAAAGTTTAACTAAGTCAGTATCCACGCCCAAGTGAATAGACATTGGTTGGAAATGATGAACCAACCACTTTTCTACATTTCTTTAAAAGCCTCCGTGACAAAAAGTCACCTCAGTTTCAAATAACGGGAGGACATGTCCTCGCTGAAAAGGGCTAATTTTAACTGTACAGACCAGGAAACGAGAGAACTTGCTCCACACGTGTAATGGTTTGAAATCTGAACTATTGATCACTCAAGAAGTGAGTCCTAGATTTCAGTTAATACAGTCTCCTTTACACGTGATGTCTACACATGGTCAGGTAACAGTCTCCTTTACACGTGATATCTACACAGAATCAGGTAACAGTCTCCTTTACACGTGATATCTACACATAATCAGGTAACAGACTCCTTTACACGTGATATCTACACAGAATCAGGTAACACATTTTCTCCTTTACACGTGATGTCTACACAGAGTCAGGTAACAGTCTCCTTTACACGTGATGTCAACACAGAGTCAGGTTCTGCTGCTCCCCAGCTGTCTATAGGTGAGGCCTCTTCTCTCTGCATCTGTCTGGGTTCTGCTGCTCCCCAGCTGTCTGTGGATGAGGTCTCTTCTCTCTGCATCTGTCTGGGTTCTGCTGCTCCCCAGCTGCCTGTGGATGAGGCCTCTTCTCTCTGCATCTGTCTGGGTTCTGCTGCTCCCCAGCTGCCTATGGATGAGGCCTCTTCTCTCTGCATCTGTCTGGGTTCAGCTGCACCCCAACTGCCTGAGGTTGAATCTATAGATTAGGGCCTAATGAATTTATTTCAATTGACTGATTTCCTCATATGAACTGTAACTCAGTAAAATGTTGCTTTTATATTTTTGTTCAGTATACTTAGCATGTAAGCTAACCTTTCCCATTTTAGCTTCCCCTTCCCATAACGTTAACCCTTTAACCTAACTCCTAAATGTAACCACAACCATAACCCTAACCCCTAGCCTAGCTAACGTTAGCCATCTAGCTAGAATTCGTAGCATATCATACGTTTTGCAAATTTGTAACATACAGTTGAAGTCATAAGTTTACATACACTAAGGTTGGAGTCATTAAAACTCATTTTTCAACCACTCCACAAATTTCTTGATAACAAACTATAGTTTTGACAAGTCGGTTAGGACATCTATTTTGTGCATGGCACAATTTTTCCAACGATTGTTTACAGACAGATTATTTCACTTATAATTCACTATATCACAATTCCAGTGGGTCAGAAGTTTACATACACTAAGTTGACTGTGCCTTTAAACAGCTTGGAAAATTCCCGAAAATGATGTCAAGGTGTACCTGTGGATGTATTTCAAGGCCTACCTTCAAACTCAATGCCTCTTTGCTTGACATCATGGGAAAATCAAAATAAATCAGACCTCAGAAAATAAATTGTAGATCTCCACAAGTCTGGTTTATCCATGGGAGCAATTTCCAAATGCCTGAAGGTAGCACGTTAATCTGTACAAACAATAGTATGCAAGTATAAACACCATTGGACCACGCAGCCATCATACCGCTCAGGAAGGAGACGCGTTCTGTCTCCTAGAGATGAACGTACTTTGATGCGAAAAGTGCAAATCAATCCCAGAACAACAGCAAAGGACCTTGTGAAGATGCTGGAGGAAACGGGTACAAAAGTATCTATATCCACAGTAAAACGAGTCCTATATCAACATAACCTGAAAGGCTGCTCAGCAAGGAAGAAGCCGCTGCTCCAAAACCAATATAAAAAATGCCAGACTACGGTTTGCAAATGCACATGGGGACAAAGATCGTACTTTTGGAGAAATAACCTCTGGTCTGATGAAACAAAAATAGAACTGTTTGGAGGAAAAAGGGGGATGCTTGCAAGCTGAAGAACACCATTCCAACCGTGAAGCACGGGGGTGGCAGCATCATGTTGTGGGGGTGCTTTGCTGCAGGAGGGACTGGTGCACTTCACAAAATAGATGGCATCATGAGGAGGAAAATTATGTTATATATTGAAGCAACGTCTCACGACATCAGTCAGGAAGTTAAAGCTTGGTCGCAAATGGGTCTTCCAAATGGACAATAAACCCAAGCATACTTCCAAAGTTGTGGCAAAATGGCTCAAGGACAACAAAGTCAAGGTATTGGAGTGGCCATCACACAGCCCTGACCTCAATCCTATAGAACATTTGTGGGCAGAACTGAAAAAGCGTGTGCGAGCAAGGAGGCCTACAAACCTGATTCAGTTACACCAGCTCTGTCAGGAGGAATGGGCCAAAATTCACCCAACTTATTGTGGGAAGCTTGTGGAAGGCTACCCAAAACGTTTGACCCAAGTAAAACAATTTAAAGGCAATGCTACCAAATAGTAATTGAGTGTATGTAAACTTCTGACCCACTGGGAATGTGATGAAAGAAATAAAAGCTGAAATAAATCATTCTCTCTACTATTATTCTGAAATTTCACATTCTTAAAATAAAGTGGTGATCCTAACTGACCTAAGACAGGGAATTTTTACTCGGATTAAATGTCAGGAATTGTGAAAACTGAGTTTAAATGTATTTGGCTAATGTGTAGGTAAACTTCCGACTTCACCAGTACTGTACATTTTGCAAATTCGTAAGACAAAATTCAAAATGTAACTTGTAACATATCATACAAAATGGGTGATGGACATCCACAAATGAATACATACCATACATAACATATAATACTAAATGGAGTGTCTCGGATTTACGTACAGAAAAATGCAAAAGGGTCGGAGAGCAGGTAACACCTCGAGCCTCACTATGAATCTCCTGATTTTAAGAACAAGCTCATCAAAGCCTCTGAACGAATACAAGAGAAGATCTGCTCTCATCATGAAAAACTCCTGCAGGTTTACTGTTGTACCGATCAGCGCTGATACTGTCTGCTGTGTGTGATGATGAACATAAAAGCCATGTTACTGTCTGCTGTGTGTGATGGATGAACATAAAGGCCATGTTACGGTCTGCTGTGTGTGATGGATGAACATAAAGGCCATGTTACGGTCTGTTGTGTGTGATGATGAACATAAAGGCCATGTTACTGTCTGCTGTGTGTGATGATGAACATAAAGGCCATGTTACTGTCTGCTGTGTGTGATGATGAACATAAAGGCCATGTTACTGTCTGCTGTGTGTGATGGATGAACATAAAGGCCATGTTACGGTCTGCTGTGTGTGATGGATGAACATAAAGGCCATGTTACTGTCTGTTGTGTGTGATGATGAACATAAAGGCCATGTTACTGTCTGCTGTGTGTGATGATGAACATAAAGACCATGTTACTGTCTGTTGTGTGTGAGGGATGAACATAAAGGCCATGTTACTGTCTCAGCTGCAGCAGAAAGGACTGAGAAAAGGCTAAGGATGGGAACTCCACTGATATGAATTGCACTATAACGGTGACAAACGGTGCCCACAAACTGTTAGGGCTTACATATAGCAAGCTGTCCCAACAGCAGAGTCATGTTACTGTCTGCTGTGTGTGATGATGAACATCAAGGCCATGTTACTGTCTGCTGTGTGTGATGATGAACATAAAGGCCATGTTACTGTCTGCTGTGTGTGATGATGAACATCAAGGCCATGTTACTGTCTCAGCTGCAGCAGAAAGGACTGATAAACGGAAGGGATGGGAACTCCACTGATATCACATACTTGCAATAAAAACATAGCCATCTCTTTACCCTCATACTACTGCACCTCATATGAATGAGGAAGTGTCTGTCTTGGGTGATGTAAGTGGAAACAACACTCAGAAATGCAGCCAACGCCCAGAAATGCATAGCCCTCTCTCTGGGCAGGCTGGCTGGCAGGCTAGCTACACTATGTATACAAAAGTATGTGGACACCCCTTCAAATTAATGGATTCAGCTATTTTAGCCACACCCATTGCTGACAGATGTATAAAATCGAGTACACAGTAATGCAATCTCCATAGACAAACATTGGCAGTAGAATGGCCTTACTGAAGAGCTCAGTGACTTTCAACTTGGCACCGTCATAAGATCAGTGGCGATTTTAGCATGTAAATCTTGGTGGGGCATTTTTTTTTTTAGATGCATGCCAGCAAAGCCGCTACACAACAACACATGAATTGCACTATAACGGTGCCCACAAACTGTTAGGGCCTACATAATTCAAGCTGTCCCAATAGTTTACCACTGCTACACCTTTTTTTATTTTACTAGGCAAGTCAGTTAAGATCAAATTCTTATTTTCAATGATGGCCTAGGAACAGTGTGTTAACTGCCTTGTTCAGGGGCAGAACAACATATTTTTTACCTTGTCAGCTTGGTGATTTGATCTTGCAACTTCTTGGTTACAAGTCCAACACTCTAACCACTAGGCTACCTGCCGCCCCACCTGGCTAGCAGCGGAGCCTTGTCTGCCAGCGAAACAGTTCATTCAGCCTCATTTACTGCCTTTTTAAAAAGCATGGCTGATATGGCTGACTTGCTTAAACAAATGTGGTTTCTACTGACAATTGAGATGTTCAAACTATGGCATAAGGGGACTATGAGCGGATAAGAGGCAATCCGTCAGACATTAATGAGCGAGCTAGGAAGGACGTAGCCAATATAACTATTTGTTCTGCACTTATGAAATGTACAGCGACAGAATTCAGAACAAGGGACATTACATTATTCTCCCTGTAAACCAAGTCAGAACTGTAGGATATATAAAGGGGGCATATAAGCAGACAATGAAAGGTATTGTCAATATTCGATGATTACATTACTCTAAAACAGGCTGTAGGTTATTTTACCTTTATTTAACTAGGCAAGTCAGTTAAGATCAAATTCTTATTTACAATGTGCGGCCTACCCCAGCCAACGCTTGGCCAATTGTGCGCCGCCCAATCACGACCAGATGTGATTCAGCCTGGATTCAAACCAGGGACTGTAGTGTCATCTCCTGCACTGAGATGCTGCACCTTAGACCGCTGTGCCCCTCAGGAGCCCATGTGCACCACCAAGTCGGAACAGTAGGCTAAATTGTGAGGCGAGAAGGGACCAAATTATTAGGGTGAGGCACATGGGCTACTAACAGCTTACTACACAACATACACTTAGTATTACTTTCTTAGCTACAGTATACATATCTCCCTGGCATATTACATTATTTATGCAGCAGCATACAATATAATTTTGGACTCACCTTGTTGTGCTGTGCTCACTTGAACAGGAAGGTGGCGCGGCAGTCCTTCATGGGCAAATTTTTTCATCAAACTTTGTCAAAGTCTGGGTCCGGGGTCGAACCTTCAGGAGGCGTCTCACCGTATACGCTGGCTGGCCACCAATAACCCGGGGGGAGGGATGGGCCTGGAGACTAAGATTAAGAAGATTAAGGACAATGAGACACAGGCTTAATCCTAGACACATGGAAGGTAGGGTGAATACGGAGGGTGGAACTCAGGACTCTGACTGGACCACAAGCTCCATCCTGGGTTGGAGTCTGGACCAGAGACCAAAGCTATGGAGGAGTACATAGAGGAGTCTCTGGCCACTGGGGCCGTCCGTCCTTCTGCATCTCCTGCCGGCGCAGGGATTTTTCTTTGTGGAGAAGAAGGACAAGACCCTGCGCCCGTGCCTTGACTACCGGGGACTTAACGATATCACTGTCAAAAATTACCCCCTACCTCTTCTCTCCTTGGCATTTGAACCTCTTCATGGGGCTACCGTGTTTCCCAAGTTGGACCTTAGGAAAGCCTGCCACCTGGTTCGGATACGGGAGGGGGATGAGTGTAAGACAGCCTTCAACACAGCCAGTGGACATTATGTGAGTCCAAATAGCATGACCTGGTACTCATAATGTCTACTGGCTGTGTTGAAGGCTGTCATCCACTCATCCCCCTCCCGTATCCGAACCAGGTGGTAGTCATTCCGATGGTTTGCTGGCCACCTTTCTCCCGGCTACCAGAGACTCAAAAGCTTTTCTCACCTCTGCCATGAATTCCTCCAAATGACCGCAAATGGCAGATTGTTGTTCCCAACCTGCCGTAGCCCAAGAGAGCACCCTTCCCGACTTTAGCGTAACTATATACGACATCGGTCTGAGGAAAACGAAGAAGGCTGTAGCTCAAAAATAAGCAAGCACTGAGAAAGAAAACCCCGGCAGGTTTAGAAGATTCCCTGACTATCACTCTGGAGGAGGTAAGCAGGGGTTCACGGGGAGGTGAAACAGATCAGTGCGTGACACAGAATAACATAGCTAAACAGGTGGGGCTCAAAACTGGTCGCCACTGCATAGGATGCCACCTTTTCAACAAGTCAGTTCAAATTTCTGCCCTTCTAGTGCTGCCCAGGTCAACTATAAGTGCTGTTATTGTGAAGTGGAAACATCTTGGAGCAACAACGGCTCAGCCGCGAAGTGGTAGGCCACACAAGCTCACAGAATGGGACCTCCGAGTGCTGGAGCTCGTAGAAATCGTCTGTCCTTGATTGCAACACTCACTACCGAGTTCGAAACTGCAACGTAAGCACAATAACTGTTCATTTGGAGCTTCAAGAAAATGGGTTTCCATGGCCGAGCAGCCGCACACAAGCCTAAGATCACCATGCGCAATGTCAAGCGTTGGCTGGAGTGGTGTAAAGTTTGCCGCCATTAGACTCTGGAGCTGTGGAAACACGTTCTCTGGAGTGATGAATCATGCGTCACCATCTGGCAGTCCAACTGACGAATCTGGGTTTGGCGGATGCCAGGAGAAAGCTACTTCCCCGAATACATTGTGCCAACTGTTAAGTTTGGTGGAGGAGGAATAATGGTCTGGGACTGTTTTTCATGGTTCCGGCTAGACCCCTGAGATCCAGTGAAGGGAAATCTTAGCGTTACAGCATACAATGAAATTCTAGAGGATTCTGTGCATTCAACTTTGTAGCAACGGTTTGGGGAAGGCCCTTTCCTGTTTCAGCATGACAATGCCCTCATGCACAAAGCGAGATTCATAAAAACTGATTTGTCGAAATCGGTGGAAGAAGATTCATGAGATGTTCATTGAGCAGGTGTCCACATACTTTTGGTCATGTATTGTAGCTATAAAACGTAGCTACAAACCATTATTTCCAAGTCAATATAAGCATGTAAAGTAGCCAACTGTAGCTGTAACATCTCCAAAACAAGCAGCACTATCAATGAATGAGTCTATGATTTGTCCATGTGCAACCTGCTAGATCCTCATGTGTCCTGAAAGGAAGAGGTGAAGCGAGACTCTGCCCCATAATCTGTCTATGCAAAAATAAAGCGTGAACCAGTGGGCATGGTGATATTTTGTATGGAAGGCAATGTGTCGAATTTTGTAAACATAAAATGTGCTAATTTGCTATGTGAGGCCTATTTGAAGAAAAAACGATTTGATATCGGAGTTGTGCCTGTTGTTCACATGCTAATCCAATATCTAATTTGCTAGAATGTTCCCACTTCTCCTGCCTGCCATCCGCCCTCGCAGACATTTATTCCAATTGATAGAGGGGAGACTCCAGTTTTATGCCTCCTCAGGCTCGTGCAGTGGAGGAGATCTTTGTGGCCTATACTCAGCCTTGTCTCAGGGTAGTAAATTGGGAGTCTGTTGATATCCCTCTAGTGGTGTGGGGGCGGTGTTTTGTCAAAGTGGGTGGGGTTATGTCCTGCCTGGTTGGCCCTGTCCAGGGGTATCGTCGGACAAGGCCACAGTGTCCCGTCCCACCCCTGTCTCAGTCTCCAGTATCTATGCTGCAATAGTCTATGTGCCAGCGGGCTAGGGTCAGACGTGCTACCTTTTCTCGGACCTGCTGTTATTGACTCTCTCTCTGTAGCCCACTTGCTGTCTCGACCTCTGAATGCTCGGCTATGAAAAGCCAACTGACATTTACTCCTGAGTAACTGATCTGTGGCACCCTCTACAACCACGGATTATTATTATCTATGAACATTTGAACATCTTGAAGAACAATCTGGCCTTAAATGACCATGCACTCTTAGAATCTCCACCTGGCACAGACAGAAGAGGACTGGCCACTCCGTCAGAACCTGGTTCCTTTCTAGGTTTCTTCTTAGGTTCCTGCACAAACTAGGGAGTTTTTCCTAGCCACCGTACTTCTACATCTGCATTGTTTGGTGTTTTAGGCTGGTTTTCTATATAGCACTTTGTGACATCTGCTGATGTAAAAAGGGCTTTAAAAATATATTTGATTGATCTTGTCAGAATATACCACCAGGATATACCCCCCAGACTATCCCCCAGCTGAAGAAGCCGGATGTGGAATGTTTACATGTGGTCAGCGTTTGTGAGGCCTGACAGGGTGAAGGAGCTGATCAGAACCCAAGATAAGGCAAAAGTGAGTCGGACTGAAAGACACCTGGAGGAAGTGGTTTAGCTGAGGTGGAGAGATGCTGAGCTTGAGCAGCCAGTTGAGAGAATGCCAAGAGTGTGCAAAGCTGTCATCAAGGCAAAGGGTGGCTACTTGGAAGAATCTTGGGGCGGCAGGGTAGCCTAGTGGTTAGAGCGTTGGACTAGTAACCGAAGTTCAAATCCCAGAGCTGACAAGGTACAAATCTGTCGTTCTGCCCCTGAACAGGCAGTTAACCCACTGTTCCTAGGCCGTCATTGAAAACAAGAATTTGTTCTTAACTGACTTGCCTAGTAAAATAAAGGTTAAAAAAATGATTTGTTTAACACTTTTTTGCTTACTACATGATTCCATATGTGTTATTTCATAGTTTTGATGTCTTCACTATTATTCTAGAATGTAGAAAGAATCAATCAATCAATCAAATGTATTTATAAAGCCCTTTTTACATGAGCCGATTTCACAAAGTGCTATACAGAAACCCAGCCTAAAACCCCAAACAGCAAGCAATGCAGATGAAAAAAAAAGAAAAACCCTTGAATGAGTAGGTGTTGTAAAACCTTTGACCGGTAGGATCGCTGCCAAAGGTACTTCCACAAAGTACTGAGTAAAGGGTCTGAATACTTATTAAAATGTGACTGTTTGCTAAAATGTCTAAAAAAACGTTTTTGCCTTGTCATTATGGGGTATTGTGATGTCATTATGGGGTATTGTTTGTAGATTGAGGGGGGGTAAACAATTTAAATATATTTTAGAATAAGCCTGTAACGTAACAAAATGTTGAAAAATTCAAGGGGTCTGAATACTTTCTGAATGCACTGTAAATGTACATGATGGTGTGTATAGGCAGTATGGACAGTTTATGAATAGAAAACGGGTACAGAAGTAGGATGAGCCTTGAGTAGAAGACAGTATATACACATATGAAGTGGGTAAAACTGTATGGAAACATTTTGTATTTTATTAGGATTTTCATTAGCTTTTTGCAAAAACAGCAGTTTCTCTTCCTGGGGTCCACACAAAACATGAAACATAATACAGAATGATATAACACAGAACATCAATAGTCAAGAAGAGCTTAATAAGGACAGAATTACATACTTAAAATTAAAATCACACATAGCCTACATATCAATGCATACACACCTAGTTTCAAAAAACAGATAAAGCAACACCTCGCGGCACAATGGCTCTCCTCTATTTGACCTGGATAGTTTGTGTATCTCAGTCAAATAGGGGAGAGGCATTGTGCCGCGAGGTGTTGCTTTATCTATTTTTTAAAACCAGGTTTGCTGTTTATTTGAGCAATGTGAGATGGAAGGAAGTTCCAGACATTGACTAAGTTCAGGGCAGGGCACTGAGTGGAGGCCGGCTAGTGGTGACTAACAGTGATCTGAGAGAGAACAATTCATGATGGTTGTCAGATAAGGAGTCAAAAATAGTTTCCTCCGACACATTGGTGCGACTGGCTTCCAGGTTGGATACGCGCTGTGTTAAGAAGCAGTTGGGTTGGGTTGGTTGGGTTGTGTTTCGGAGGACGCAAGGCTTTCGACCTTCGTCTCTCCCGAGCCCATACGGGAGTTGTAGTGATGAGACAATATAGTAATTACTAACAATTGGATACCACGAAATTGGGGAGAAAAGGGGGTAAAATTTAAA
Organism: Salvelinus alpinus; assembly: GCF_045679555.1. Classification (NCBI taxonomy): domain Eukaryota; kingdom Metazoa; phylum Chordata; class Actinopteri; order Salmoniformes; family Salmonidae; genus Salvelinus; species Salvelinus alpinus. The sequence continues at coordinate 15,869,646 of NC_092112.1, forward strand.
TTAAAAAAATAAAAATAGTTTCAATATAGATAACAGTGTGATATGCTGACCAGACCGGACACGTCGCGTGCGCGAGCGTCGCAAAATACATTTTGAAACCCATGTTATTCAATTATTGTACCCACACTGCCTGCGCGCCAAAAAGCGTCTGCGACACCAAGGGCTAAAATAGATGTGGTTCCTATTTCTGACGCAGATCGCGCTGCAAGTCCTGCCTCTCCCATCTCCTCATTGGTTTATAGAAGCAGGTATCCACGTGCCATCTCCTCATTGGTTTATAGAAGCAGGTACCTACGTGCTATCTCCTCATTGATTATACCCACGTGGGTGATAGAAAGACGAAAACTGTTTTGCCGGTAGTCGTGGTAATACAATGAAAGTTTAGATGCGATCACCATATAATTTAAACGATGAAAAACCATGGAAGGAGGAGAGATGACTAGAAACGATTCGGTTGGCCGTTGTATATGTCGATTAATTGTCGGAGTAGAGATCCTTGTTACGGAGTCTAGTTGATAGGTAATCGACTAGCTGGACTGTTCCCCAGACTCCACGGGTAGGGATTTGTACAATGCTTAACAAGGCTATTGAACTTGACATTGGTGTCTGTCTTTATTCCTTAATCCGACATATCATACTGAAACATGGTATCAGAAGTGGCTCGGAAAACACACGTTTGTTATTTTTGTAGCTAAGTACAGTATAGGCGCAGTTACGTTCCATATGCGAACACAAGCCGTTTCCTACTCACAACACTGATCAACTCGTTGTTAGCTGGCTAGCTAGCATCACTACCTACCTCCATGACTGAAGGCAAAGACATCTCCTATTCCATTGCTATGGCAGCGAACATTCCGCCACCAAATCACATGGTTCTCACAGGGGACTGGAATACTAATTGGGACAACTTCAGGGATGAATTCGAGGACTATGCGCTGGCGACCGGTCTACATGAGAAACCCAACGAGGTACAAGCGGCAACTCTGAGGAGTTTAATGGGCAGCGAATGCAGGCATATCTACCGGCACAATCTCACCCTCACGGCACGACAACAGTGTGATGCAAAGGCTATATTGGATGCATTGGAGAATTACTTCAAACCCGCCAGAAACGTCATTTACGAGCGGTTCGTTTTCGGAAGCTGCAAACAGGAAGAGGGTGAGTCAGTACACAACTTTGTAACCCGTTTGAGAGAGAAATCCGCCACTTGTGAATACGGGGGATTGAAAGATGAATTGATTCGTGACAAAATAGTACTGGGAATTGCAAATGAGAATACGCGCCGGCGTCTACTGAGAGAGAGAGGCTTAACATTAGTAACTGCCATCGAAATGTGCCGCACTGCTGAAGTCACTGACATGAGAATGAGAGCAATGGAAACGGAAACCCCACGCTCCGACGTTGATACTGTTCACACTGTTGCTAGACAGACATTCAGACAAAATCAATCGAGGCAGAGTAATTCACCACGAACGGTGAACACAGAGAGCCCCGTAGCATGTAAATACTGTGGGAATACACACACACGTGGCAAAGAGCACTGCCCTGCCTACGGAAAACCATGCAGAGCTTGTGGAACTAATAATCACTTTGCAAAAGTGTGTCTCAAAAGCAAAAGAAGGGTGAGTGAGGGCAAGGTTCACTGTGTTGATGATGTTACTCAATGTTCAGAGCTGAACAGTGAAAGTGACATTTACATGCATGAATCCATTGGGGCTGTACACTCAAGAGGGAAGAAATGGTTTGTGACACTACGATTACACAACAAGCAACAACAATGTCAACTGGATTCGGGTGCTACATGCAACGTAATGAGCTACAAAGACAAAATCAATCTGGCACCTGACACACATCTATTGCCCAGCGATACTAGACTAAAGCTGTACTCAGGAGAACTAATGAGCTCTATGGGCACCTTTGAGACCGAATGTGTTATTCGGGGACGCAAACACAAGCTGGAGTTTGAGATTGTGAAAACCAGTCAAAATCCTCTCCTCTCAGGCTCTACATGCGAACGCCTGGGACTGATGCAGTTCACTGTACCAAATGACCTGCACATTGTGGATCATGTCCAGCATGGACCCCTGTCCAAAGAACAACTACTCAGCAGATATGACGATGTATTCAACATGCCCGTTGAATCAGTGCCTGGGGAGGTACACTTTGAAGTGGATGAGAGCATCACTCCAGTCCAGTGTGCTCCTCGCAATGTGCCCATTGCAATGAAAGTGGCTGTGAAGGCCCAGCTGGACAAGTATGAGGCCGATGGCCACATGACATCTGTGACTGAACCAACTGACTGGATCAGCAATATGGTCATAGTGAAAAAACCAGAGAAGCTGAGGGTCTGCATCGACCCAAAGCATCTGAACCAAGCACTGAAACGGTCCCACTACATCATGCCGACACTAGAGGATGTCCTCTATAAGCTTCCCAAGGCCAGGATTTTCACCTTGGTGGATGCCCGAGATGCATTCCTTCAATGCAAGCTGGACGAAGAAAGCAGCTTCATGACTACCTTCTGGACCCCCTGGGGTCGGAAACGCTGGCTCAAGCTCCCGTTTGGTGTCTCAGTGGCGCCTGAGGTATACCAACGCAAGCAGCACGAGTTACTGGCTGGGCTCAAGGGCATTGAACCCATCGCCGATGATATCCTGATCGTAGGCTGTGGTGAAACAGACGAAGAAGCAGAACGCGACCACGATGTGAAGCTCCTGGCACTAATGGAGCGCTGCCGATCAGTTAAGCTTCGTCTTGGCCTGAAGAAGCTGCAGTTCAAGGTGAAAGACGTCCACTTCCATGGCCACATTCTCTCGGCAAAAGGCCTGAAGCCGGACCCAGACAAGGTCCAAGCGATCCTCGACATGCCAAACCCGTCTGATGCAAAAGGAGTACAGCGTCTCATCGGCTTTGCAAACTATCTTGCAAAGTTCATGCCACACCTATCAGCAGTCTGTGAGCCTCTGCGCCGGTTGCTGGACAAAGACACACCATGGCACTGGCTACCCAAGCACGAGGCCGCAGTGCAGGAGATGAAATCTCTGGCTTCATCCATGCCAGTGTTGCGCTACTACGACGTCACGAAGCCTGTCACAATCCAGAGCGACTCTAGCCAAAGGGGACTTGGATGCTGCCTTATGCAGGAAGGCCAGCCCGTTGCGTTTGCCTCGAGAGCGCTCACCCCCACCGAACAAAACTATGCACAAATTGAGAAAGAGTGCCTCAGCATCGTCTTCTCCTGCCAGCGATTCCATCACTACTTATATGGTCGAGAGCTGGTCACCGCTGAAACTGACCACACTCATTTCCATATTCAGTAAACCTCTCCTCAACGCGCCCAAGAGGCTTCAAAGCATGCTCCTGACTCTGCAAAACTACAGCCTGAAGGTCATTTACAAGCCAGGACCAGAGATGTACATCAGCGACACACTGAGCAGGGCAACAGCACAATGTACAGGCAGAGGCACTGTCTATCAGCGGCAGGCCATCTGTTCGCTACAGCAGGAACAACAAGATGTTCAACAGATCAATCAGGCAGACTACTTAAACGTCACAGATCACCGCCTAGCCCAGATCAGGCAACATACTGACAAGGACGAACACCTACAGTCACTGAAGTCCATGGCTCTCGCAGGTTGGCCATATCTGAAAGAGGAGACACCTTTCACAGTGAGAGAATACTGGACCTTTCGAGATGAGATCAGCGTGCAAAATGGCGTCTTGTTCAGAGGTCAGAAGGTCATTATTCCCAAATCACTACGTCCAGAGATGCTTACCCGCATACACTCCAGTCACGTTGGAGGTGACGCATGCTACCGCCAGGCTCGTGAAACATTATACTGGCCAAACATGCAAGCAGAAATTAAAGACTTTGTCAGCAACTGTACCACATGCAACGAGTACGCTCATGAACAGCAAAAGGAAACCATGATGTCACACGAACTGCCCACAAGGGCCTGGCAAATCATCAGCATGGACTTATTCAGCCACAGACAAAAGGACTATCTTCTCCTCGTTGATCATTACTCTGACTTTTGGGAAATTGAACTGCTCCCTGACTTGTCTGCAGAGACGGTCATAAAGCGCTGCAAGGCGCAGTTTGCAAGGCAAGGTCAGCCTGACAAGGTAATCACGGACAATGGCCCACAATTCACTGCACAGTTCAAGCGTTTCGCCTCAGAATGGGAGTTTGACCACGTGACCGCCTCTCCAAGACACCCAAAAGCAAATGGCAAGGCAGAATCAGCTGTCAAGATTGCAAAAAACCTGTTAAGCAGGGCCTTGCGCGACAGCAACGACCCATGGAAGGCGATCTTACAGTGGAGGAACACACCCACCGAAAACATGGACAGCAGCCCAGCACAACGCCTTCTGTCCAGACGTCTGAAGACTACTATCCCCGTAGCTAACAAGCTACTTGAGCCCTGCGTCATGGTTGGCGTCACGGACAAACTGCGTCACAGAAAGCAGCTCGCTAAGTGCTTCTACGACCGGACTGCTCGAGACCTACCAGAGCTGGAGGTGGGTGAAACTATAAGGATGAAACCGCTGCCGGGAGACCACACAGGACTTTGGAGGCTGGGCACATGCCTACAGAGAGTTGCACCACGTTCTTACCTGGTGGATGTTGGTGGCTCCCTCTATCGTCGCAATCGGGTGGATCTGCGTGTAGCAGAGCAGACAAACCAGAACATGCCATACACTCACCTAGATGAGCTGGATCACAGTCCAGGCCTAGGGGTGCAGAATTGAGGGTGCAGAGGGGTGCAGAATTGAGACATGAGCCAACTGAAGGTGAGGCTTCTACCCCACCAAACTCTCCAGCCCGTGGCCCTAATCCTACACCTGTCAGAGCCAATACTTACTCACGGGTGGGTCGGCTGTGCAAGCCACCGGACAGGCTTACTCTGTAAGCAAGAGACTTAACTTGTTGTCTGTTAATAAAAAAAAATAAAAAAATAAAAAATAAAAAAGGAAGATGACAACTGAAGTAAAAAGAAAATGTCATGCTTTTCAATTGTTATGACTTGACTGTTAAGAACTCAATGTTATGCCGTTATGTTTGCACTTTCTATTGAAAAGGATGATGTTACGGAGTCTAGTTGATAGGTAATCGACTAGCTGGACTGTTCCCCAGACTCCACGGGTAGGGATTTGTACAATGCTTAACAAGGCTATTGAACTTGACATTGGTGTCTGTCTTTATTCCTTAATCCGACATATCATACTGAAACAATCCTTGTCCATTTCAGGTAAAATAACAACTCAATGCAAGTGCAAGCTAACTAGCTAAAATACCTTACATGTTTAATGCTTTTCGACCTGTCCCCAAATTAATGTCATTGGTTCAGAGTTTGTTTTGATATTTTAACCTGCATGTCGTGATCGCGTTTGGTGTGGGGGGGCAAAATAAATTTATGCACGATAGCCGCGCGCAGCCGGTTTGGGCAAGGTGTGAGTCACTGAAGCCGGCATGTGACCGCAGCGTGGGGGAGGGGACTGGAGACAGGAAGGTGCATATGCAACAGTTGTACACTGTAGTTTTCCTACAGCACGGCTCAGATCAACATGTCAGTGGTTGATAAAAGGTTATCTTTATGATGTCAAACATTTATCTAACCCCCATAATCATACTCAGACCTTATACACATTGTGCAATCAATTAGTGAGAGCCTCAACAATAATATTTATATTTATCCTACGGGACACACATCCAGGAAAATTGGTTTCCGTTTCAGTCATGTCTTTGGTCACATTCATCTCGAGTCATCTAGCTTTCAACCTAACCTTCATGAGTTTAAGGACCTGACATTGAAATGGGTTTAGAATATTTATTGAGGAAATGGAATGGATGTGAGAGGATCCAGGAGAGGAATGAGAATGGACCGGATAAAGCAGATGGCTGCAGATGAAGAATCCAGGGGGTGGACTTTAGAGTTTGGCTTGGAGTCGCAGGTAGACATCGTCAGGCCGTGGTAGTTGGGCTGCTGTGGTGATGGCAATCCTCAAAAAGATAATGCCAAGTTAGTCATACCCTGGAGAGGAAGGAAGCTGTTCTGTACTGCAGGCACTGAATAGTTGCCAATATAGTTGAAATAGTACAGGCATATGGACAAGATACCAATGGAGTGACCCAACCTAAGACCTCAGGAGAGCAAGCAGAAGAGACTGTGGCAAGGAAAAAACTCCAATGAAGGAAGAAAGACAATCCTATTTTTGTTGGTTGGGTAGGATTCTGTTTTTGAGGTAGATGGTGTCTGAAATGAGTGTGCTTGAGTTAATGCAGGTTCCCGGCAGGAGGGGCAACCATAGTCAACCGACCGGAGAGAGGGAGAAGTAGTTTAGTGGAAGAAAAGGGGCACGAGGAATAGAACAATCATGGCTGGACAGACGGCATGCAATGCCAAGAAGCTGGTGGCATTTCTAGAGTGAGAAGGCCGGTCTGCAGGATGATAGGATGTGGCCAATATAATAGTGAATTTGTAACAAACTGATGCAATCTGATACTGTGTGGCCTGCCGTCACATGGACTGTGACACACGTGACCCTGGACAAGTTCATTAATGGTATACTGACGTGCCAAGCAGTTATCAATTACTCTTAACATGAATGAAAGGAATACTCAACGTATCAAACGGGCACAGGTACGAGATTTTGACAAAATATTACAATTAACTTGCTAAGCAGAGGACTTAGCAAAGCTTCATAAGGCTAGTCTCGCACATTGTTGTACAACATGCACTACAGAGCAAATATGTCATGGATCCCTCCGGAACGTTCATTACTGTCACGTTCCTGACCTTATTTTCCTTTGTTTAACTTTGTTTAGTTGGTCAGGACGTGAGCTGGGTGGGTAGTCTATGTTATGTGTTTCTATGTTGGGTTCAATGTGTTGCCTGATATGGTTCTCAATTAGGGGCAGGTGTTTGACGTTTCCTCTGATTGAGAACCATATTAAAGTAGGCTGTTCACACTGTTTGTTTGTGGGTGATTGTCTTCCGTGTCAGTGTTTGTACCACACGGGACTGTTTCGTTTGTTCTAGTCTGTACCTGTTCGTGCGTTCTTCGTGTTTATGTAAGTTCATATGTTCAGGTCGGTCTACGTCGTTTTTTTGTTTTGTAATTTCTCAAGTGTGTTACGTGTTCGTCTTGCTTGAATAAATCATTAATGTCTTCATACCTAGCTGCGTTTTGGTCCGATCCCTGCTCCTCCTCTGACGAGGAGGAGAACAACCGTTACAATTACACACACCTGTCCCCTATTCCCACTGATTAGTACTTGTATAATTGTGCCCTTTGGTTTCCATTGGGCTGTTGATTATTGTTACAGTGTCCGTTGGAGCTTGTGAGTACCTGTGCTGTGTGTTTTGGGCTTTCGTGCCATTGTGGATTGTGCCAATGATTACGGGTCTCGTCCCGTGTGTTAATCATTGTGCGCTTGTGTTATTTATTCGAGGAACTGCTCACTCTTTTGTTTGGGTTTCAACCCTGTGTGTTGTATACGTGTTTGTTTGGTCTTCGTGCCCGTGTCCTTACACGGCACACCGTAATTTGGGTGTAATAAAAACCCATATTACGCATTCCTGCGCCTGTCTCCCGATCATTCATACCAACGTGACAAAGGGGGAACATTTGTCTGGTCAGGTTTAATTAAGTTGGGTGCCAGTGGTGATTGAGAGAGAGGACTGGTGTAGAGGTTGATTAGCAATGAGTTGCAGCTAATGCTTGTTGAGGAGCTGTGTTCAAGGAAACTAGTTAAAATGGTTGCATTCAAGTTTGGTCCTCTCTCCTGAATTGTTTTACCATTTAACCTTTTCTCTTAAAAGGATTCTCCAGTACTTTTTAGCCAGTAGTTCTGAAAGAAGAGATCACAAGCCAAAAGTTTGACTAAAACTGGATACTATATCACATATGTGCAGATTTGTGCACCACATTCTCTCTCTGCTCTGGGTGCATCTTGTTAGCTGACATTCTTATGGCGAGCGGCTGATGCTTATTGGTTAAATTCGAATTGCTAGAGGGCTGGCCCACGTGGGGAAAATGTATGGAAAAGGGTGCCGAACAGCTTCTAGAAAAATAGTTGATTTGAAACTTGGGATTTCGTGGCGGATTAAGGTAAAACGCATGTTTGAACTGCACAGTGAGCTGCACTTCAGCCCAAAGTGGGAGGTTTAAAAAATACTTAGTAGTTGCCAAAGTTCCAGAGCATGTCTTTAAGCATGGACTGTAATGGAGAATATATATAAAACAAAGGCCTATATATAAAACAAAGGCTGACCTGGGATCAGTCTAATGTAGAGGAAGTCGCCATCACATAAACTGTGTGTGCGTCACAGGAGGTTGGTGGCACCTTAATTGGGGAGGAAGGGCTTGTGGTAATGGATGGAGCAGAATAGTTTCTATGTTTGATGCCATTCCATTCGCTCCGTTCCAGCAATTATTATGAGCCGTCCACCCCTCAGCAGCCTCCACTGATGTGTGTGTGACTCCAGATCAAAGTGTAATCCAGAGGAAGTCAGACACTGGCCTCTGGGGAGAACATGAAACCCATGAACCCTCCACGGAGGGAGAGCAACCAGCCAGCTAGTGTAAGTGATTTCTCCGGTACACTCCTTCTTTAGCTAGGACCCTTTCATCCAGACTGATGGTAAAGACACTGACTGCATCCCAAATGGCATCTTAATGCCTATAAAATGGTCTTCTTTTGAACTGGGCCCATTAGGGATCCGTCCAAGTAGTGCAACCTCCGTGGAATGAGTTTGACACTCCTGCTCTAATCAGTGCTCTGGACAAGTCCCTGTTTATGCGATCTTGATAGCATGGTTGTTTCTGTGAAGGTGAAGCATGGTTGTTTCTGTGAAGGTTATGAGTGAAGCAGCTCGTTGTAGAAAAGGGGTAGATGACTTGTTTTTAAAGAAATCTATATAAAGTCAGCAAAAAAAATTGTCCCTTTTTCAGAACCCTGTATTTCAAAGATAATTCGTAAAATTCCAAATAACTTCATAGATGTTCATTGTAAAGGGTTTAAACACTGTTTCCCATGCTTGTTCAATGAACCATAAACAATTAATGAACATGCACCTGTGGAACGGTCGTTAAGACACAAACATCTTACAGATGGTAGGCAATTAAGGTCACAGTTATGAAAACTTAGGACACTAAAGGGGCATTTCTACTGACTCTGAAAAACACAAAAAGAAAGATGCCCAGGGTCCCTGCTCATCTGCGTGAATGTGCCTTAGGCATGCTGCAAGGAGGCATGAGGACTGCAGATGTGGCCAGGGCAATAAATTGCAATGTCCGTACTGTGAGACGCCTAAGACAGCCCTACAGGGAGACAGGACGGACAGCTGATCGTACAGGATCGGTACATCCGAACATCACAACTACGGGACAGGTACAGGATGGCAACAACAACTGCCTGAGTTACACCAGGAATGCACAATCCCTCCATCAGTGCTCAGACTGTGATTAGTGATTAGTGTTGGTGGCGGCTCTTGTGCGGGACGAAGAAACCGCTCATCCCGCGGATCCGCCCGCATCGGGGGCGGATCTGGTGCGGGCCAAAGAACCCGCTCATCCCGTGGATCCAGCCATGGTCCCGGGACCGTCGTTGGAGGTTCCGGACTGTGAACCGTCGCTGGAAGCTCTGGACTTTGAACCATCGCTGGAAGCTCTGGACTGGGGACCGTCGCCGGAAGCTCTGGACTGGGGACCGTCGTGGAAGCTCTGGACTGGGGACCGTCGCCGGAAGCTCTGGACTGGGGACCGTCGCCGGAAGCTCTGGACTGGGGACCGTCGCCGGAAGCTCTGGACTGGGGACCGTCGCCGGAAGCTCTGGACTGGGGACCGTCGCCGGAAGCTCTGGACTGGGGACCGTCGCCGGAAGCTCTGGACTGGGGACCGTCGCCGGAAGCTCTGGACTGGGGACCGTCGCCTGAAGCTCTGGACTGGGGAAGTGCACTGGAGGCCTGATGCGTGGGGCCGGCACAGGTGGCACCGGACTGGTGACACGCACCTCAGGGCGAGTGCGAGGAGCAGGCACAGGATGTACCGGACTGGGGAAACGCACTTCAGGGAGAGTGCGAGGAGGAGACACATGACGTACCGGACTGGAGAGGCGCACTTGAGGCCAGAAGCGTAGAACCGGCACAGGTTACACCAGACTGCTAACCGGATCCTCTGGTCGGATGTTGAGCAGAACACACTTGCACAACATCTCTCTCATTTCACTCTCTCCCAACTTCGCCATTGCCTCCCTGACAGTCTCTGGCTCCTCCCTCTGCTCAGCCGCCAGCTCCATGTGCCCCCCCCCCAAAAAAAAATGTGGGGATGTCCTTGGGCTTTCTGTAGCCGCGAACCCTGTCTTTGTCGCTGTCCTCCATTATCTCCTTCCGTCTGTCGCCAAGGAAGGGTTTCCATCTCCCCATCACTTCTTCCCATGTCCAGAAATCCTTCCCTCTTTGGGCACGCTGCTTGGTCCTGGTTTGATGGGATATTCTGTCACTTTTGTTGGAATAATTATCGGACCAAACTTATATGGTTTCCACATGATATATTAGAAAGTGAAATTTAGCTAAACTAACAACGAACCGTGATTACAGAGGTGCTACATGCACTAACTCAAAACAATATCCCATCAAACACAGGTGGAAAAAATTATACTTAAATATGACCCCCAATTAGAGACAACAATAGCTAGCTGCCTCTAATTGGGAATCATACCAAACACCAACATAGAAAAACTAAACTAGAACCCCACATAGAAAATAATAACTAGAATACCCCCCAGTCACGCCCTGACCTACTATACCATAGAAAAACAAAGGCTCTCTATGGTCAGGGCGTGACATGAACAATAAGCCTTTAGAGCACAAGACTCAATAGTGATGATTGTTTCAGTTCCGTTTTTTTTCTTGCATTAATCATTTCCTGGAGCTCAGTAGACATGCTGCCAGAGTAGTTTGTGCTGACAAGAGTATTCCCTGTCGTATTGTTTGCCAGATTAGTCAACATAACACACAATGCATAGCTAGGGAAATTATTCCGCTATCTCAATTGACAGAGATGATTGGGATGAGGTCACCAACTTGGCTCCATTTTTAATTAAGGCATTTTCAGAAACGTTAAGGGTTTAAATATCACTTCCCCCCCTGAGTGTCTGTGTTTGATCTCTTTCAATGTCTCTTTTGAGGGAGAGTGGTGATGACACTGTTTCCCACCTCCAAACAGAGCAGTGTAAACAGAACTGTCTCATTCAGCCCAGTGTTCATAGTTTAAATCGTAATAGCAGAGCAATGTTTTTGAAACAGCTGAAATGCATCTGAATTTTCCTAATATTAGATACTTGTTTTATTGAGTTTTTATCTGAAATTGCAGTAAAAGCAGGTTACTCTCAAATTGACACCGTAGCTTTAAATAAGGTGAATTGCAGAACACTGTCATTTATTTCAATACAAAACTGAGCAGGACCGCAAGCCTAAACTACCAGGTGAATTAATACATGTTTTTGTCGCAATTAGCTATTTTTATGTAATGATTTGCATGATAATGATAAAATGAAGCATGGTTTGTTCTAAGGTAAGCCCGAAAAGCTAGCTGTCTAGCTCTATATAATATGAATGACACTGTATGATAATGTTACTGTACTTTTATATTTGTATATTTTTGCTATGCTGAAGTTACTTGATACAAATTTTGTTAGCTAATGTTAGCTAGCTAGACAGCAGCTGTGCCACTTTGGCTGTGTTATTGTCTTGCAGCTAAATTATGGATGGATGAGAAAATAAACAATTTAAATGTCTACACATGCTTGTGAATCATTGTATCATTCAAGAGTGTAATATGGTTTTGTTGCATTAATCAAGAGTGTAATATGGTTTTGTTACATTAATCAAGAGTGTAATATGGTAGCTGCATAAAACGTTTCTTGCATATGTTATCTGCTGTAATTGAATAGTTTGCATGTGTTACGGATACAGGTGTATATATCCTGTGTGTGTATTCTGTGTGTATTTTCTTTCCTTCTCCCCTATTCACAGGTGTCGCCAATCAGTCGGCAATCAGAAGACACCTGCTCCTTTTTCCTTACCCAATCATATCCCCTTTCCCTTGGTTTAAAACTATCCCAATCAGTTCTCTCTGGAGATCTCTCTTTTGTTTTTGCAACTACATGTCACTGTCCGTTATCCTGTGAGTATTGTTTTGTTATGGTGTTGACTGTTTGTTTGATGGTGTAACGCTTCTCGTGGGCTGAAGGAAGAGTGGACCAAGGTGCAGCATTTAAAGTGTTTATGATTTAATCCAAAAACCCAAATCGAACAAAAACAACAAACAGGAGAACAAAAGTGAAACAGTCCTGTCTGGTGCAGACACAAAACAGAAAACAACTACCCACAAAACCAACATGGGAAATGGCAACCTAAATAGGCTCCCCAATCAGAGACAACGAGAAACAGCTGTCTCTGATTGGGAACCAATTCAGGCCACCATAAACCAACAAACCCCTAGACCATACAAAATCCCCATAGAGAAACAAAAACCCTAGACAAGACAAAAACCCCTAGACAATACAAAAACTAAACAAACCACCCTTGTCACACCATGACCTAACCAAATAATAAAGAAAACAAATATAACTAAAGTCAGGGCGTGACAGATGGTGGGAAAAGGGGGTACCAAGACAAGTCGCCTGTGGGCATACACTACTCGTAGGTAAATATTGTCTAAAGAACACTAGTTAGAACTGGGTGGACCACCCACTGTATTTTATTGGTGTAACGGCAGTCTAAGTCGTCCTCCTCATCGGACGAGGAGAGGCGAGAAGGATCGGAGGACCAATTTGCAGAGTGGTAAGTTTCCATGATATTTAATGAACACGAAAACAATATACGATACAAAAACAACAAACGAACATACCGTAACAGTCCCGTGTGGAAAAACACTAACACAGGAACAAACACCCACAAACCAAACGTGAAACCCCAGCTGCCTAAGTATGATTCTCAATCAGGGACAACGATTGACAGCTGCCTCTGATTGAGAATCATACCAGGCCGAACACAAAAATCCCAACATAGAAAACACACATAGAAAACCCACCCCAACTCACGCCCTGACCATACTAAATAAATACAAAACAAGGACAATAAGGTCAGGAACGTGACAATTGGTTAGTGAGCTAGCTGTTGTTGAAGCAGGTAGTCTAGCTTAGTGGTGTTTTTGGATATTTATTATTTCTTTCCTTGGGTCCAGCTCAGCCCCTTTTCCTGCCTCCCTTTTACCGTGGGTTTACCAAATAAACCATGAGTGTTTGACGGTAGATTTAAGTTGTCTGTGGTTTTTGTTCTCATTGTTCCTTTTCACTGTTATAATTTGCATGAGTTATGTTACGGGTCTCGTTTCCATCTCCCCTAGACTGCAGGGCCAAAAGGATTCGTAACAGCATGCTTAGCCTACTCTGGCTATGACTACCATGAAATTTACAGTACATTTTAACTGCAAAAGCAAGAACGTCACCTGAAACCTCTCTTGGCTCATGACATTCCCCGTTGCTAATGTGAATTGAAAAGTTGATGTACAGTTGAAGTCGGACGTTTACATACATTTAGGTTGGAATCATTAAAGCTCGTTTTTCAACCACTCCACAAATTTCTTATTAACAAACTATAGTTTTGGCAAGTCGGTTAGGACATCTACTTTGTGCATGACACAAGTCATTTTCCAACAATTGTTTACAGACAGATTATTTCACTTATAATTCACTGTATCACAATTCCAGTGGGTCAGAAGTTTACATACACTAAGTTGACTGTGCCTTTAAACAGCTTGGAAAATTCCAGAAAATTATGTCATGGCTTTAGAAGCTTCTGATAGGCTAATTGACATCATTTGAGTCAATTGGAGGTGTACCTGTGGATGTATTTCAAGGCCTACCTTCAAACTCAGGGCCTCTTTGCTTGACATCATGGGAAAATTAAAAGAAATCAAGTAAGACCTCAGAAAATAAATTGTAGATCTCCACAAGTCTGGTTTATCCATGGGAGCAATTTCCAAATGCCTGAAGGTACCACGTTCATCTGTACAAACAATAGTACGCAAGTATAAACACCATGGGACCACACAGCCATCATACCGCTCAGGAAGGAGACGCGTTCTGTCTCCTAGAGATGAACGTACTTTGGTGCGAAAAGTGCAAATCAATCCCAGAACAACAGCAAAGGACTTTGTGAAGATGCTGGAGGAAACAGGTACAAAAGTATCTATATCCACAGTAAAACAAGTCCTATATCAACATAACCTGAAAGGCTGCTCAGCAAGGAAGAAGCCACTGCTCCAAAACCACCATAAAAAAATCCAGACTATGGTTTGCAAATGCACATGGGGACAAAATCGTACTTTTTGGAGAAATAACCTCTGGTCTGATGAAACAAAAATAGAACTGTTTGGCCATAATGACCATTGTTATGTTTGGAGGAAAAAGGGGGAGGCTTGCAAGCCGAAGAACACCATTCCAACCGTGAAGCACGGGGGTGGCAGCATCATGTTGTGGGGGTGCTTTGCTGCAGGAGGGACTGGTGCACGTCACAAAATAGATGGCATCATGAGGAGGAAAATTATGTGTATATATTGAAGCAACGTCTCAAGACATCAGTCAGGAAGTTAAAGCTTGGTCTTCCAAATGGACAATAACCCCAAGCATACTTCCAAAGTTGTGGCAAAATGGCTCAAGGACAACAAAGTCAAGGTATTGGAGTGGCCATCACAAAGCCCTGACCTCAATCCTTTAGAACATTTGTGGGCAGAACTGAAAAAGCGTGTGGAAGCAAGGAGGCCTACAAACCTGACTCAGTTACACCAGCTGTCAGGAGGAATTGACCAAAATTCACCCAACTTATTGTGGGAAGCTTGTGGAAGGCTAACCGAAACGTTTGACCCAAGTTAAACAATTTAAAGGCAATGCTACCAAAGTGTATGTAAACTTCCGACCCACTGGGAATGTGATGAAAGAAATAAAAGCTGAAATAAATCATTATATCTACTATTACTCTGATGTTTCAAATTCTTAAAATAAAGTGGTGATCCTAACTGACCTAAGACAGGGAATTTTTACTAGGATTAAATGTCAGGAATTGTGAAAACTGAGTATTTAGTATTATATGTATTTGGCTAAGGTGTACGTAAACTTCCGACTTCAACTGTACATATTATGTTAAATTCAATTTAGTCCCGATACCTCTACTTCAACTCTCTAAAATTAGAATCCATGTGACATAACTTTACAATCATGACGGTAGACATGTTGCAGGTGATGTTTTTTCATTGTTCTTGTGTGTTTGTTTACAGAAGTCCATCTAGTGTTTCGATTACTAAACTGCTCTCAATATTGGCTGTCAGATTCATCCCATTAACTTCTCTAGGATAGGGGGCAGCATTTTCACGTTTGGATGAAAAGCGTGCCCAGAGTATACTGCCTCCTACTCAGTCCCAGATGCTAATATATGCATATTATTATTAGTATTGGTTAGAAAACACTCTGAAGTTTCTAAAGCTGTTTGAATCATGTCTGTGACTATAACAGAACTTATTTGGCAGGCGAAACCCAGAGGACAAACCATTCAGATTTTTTTAATTTTTTTAGGTCACTCTCTTTTCAATGGGTATTCATTGGGAATCGAGATTTCTAAGGGACCTTCCTGCAGTTCCCATCTCTTCCACTGGATGTCAACAGTCTTTAGAAATTGGTTGAGATTTTTCCTTTGAGAAATGAAGAAGTACAGATGTTCGGAATGAGGCTCCAGTGAAGTGTACTGTTTCTTAGAGACCAGAAAGCATGCTACACATTGTTTTCCTCCGGTACATTTACATTTACATTTAAGTCATTTAGCAGACGCTCTTATCCAGAGCGACTTACAAATTGGAAAGTTCATACATATTCATCCTGGTCCCCCCGTGGGGAATGAACCCACAACCCTGGCGTTGCAAGCGCCATGCTCTACCAACTGAGCCACACGGGACCACACAGATCATCCTGTCTTCAATTTTATCGATTATTTACATTAAATACCTAAAGTTGTATTACAAAAGTAGTTTGAAATGTTTGGACAACGCTTACAGGTAACTTTTGAGATTTGTTGTAGTCACGTTGTGCAAGTTGGAACTGCTGTTTTTCTGGATCAAACGCGCCAAATAAATTGACATTTTGAATATATATCGACGGAATTAATCGAACAAAAGGACCATTTGTGATGTTTATGGGACATATTGGAGTGCCAACAGAAGAAGCTCGTCAAAGGTAAGCCATGAATTATATCTTTATTTCTGCGTTTTGTGTCGCGCCTGGAAGGTTGAAATATGATGGTCTGTGATTGTTAGCTGGGGTGCTATGCTCAGATAATAGCATTGTTTGCTTTCGCCGTAAAGCATTTTTGAAATCTGACACGTTGGCTGGATTCACAACAAGTGTAGCTTTAATTTGTTATATTGAATGTGTGATTTCATGAGAGTTAAATTTTTATAGTAATTTATTTGAATTTGGCGCTCTGCATTTTCACTGGATGTTGGCCAGTTGGGACGCTACCGTCCCACATATCCCAGAGAGGTTTTTAATATCAACACTGATAGATACACTAAAAAGGCAGCAGCAGCACGAGGCCTCCAGTTGCACACATTCTCCTTAATTTGTTCAATCATTAACCTTCTACCAATTAAGTTAACCTTTACATTACAGTGCCTTTATTACTGTGTAATTATATCTGTAGTTACAGTGTAACAAGTATTGTAATGACTCATTATTACACTGTACCTACTTAGGGTTACTGCTGTAAGTACTGTATATTGTAACATTGAGTAATTACAATAGTTGTCACGTTCTGACCTTTATTGCCTTTGTTTTGTCTTTATTTAGTATGGTCAGGGCGTGAGTTGGGGTGGGCAGTCTATGTGTGTTTTTCTATGTTGGGGTTTTGAGTTCGGCCTGGTATGGTTCTCAATCAGAGGCAGCTGTCAATCGTTGTCCCTGATTGAGAATCACACTTAGGTAGCCTGGGTTTCACTTTTGGTTTGTGGGTGTTTGTTTCCGTGTGAGTGTTTGTTGCCACACGGTACTGCTTCGGTTTTGTTCATGTTCACATTTATTGTTTTGTATTTCATAGTGTTCAGTTTATGTTTTAAAATAAACGTTATGGACACTTACCACGCTGCACCTTGGTTCGATCCTTCAAACTTCTCCTCCTCAGATGAGGAGGAGGACAGCCGTTACAATAGTACTACTTGTTACAATGAAATGACATGAGGAATTACACAGTAAAAAGAGCACTGATGTGGAGGGAAGTTATTCAACAACACAAAAATTCTAAGCACAATTCCAAGCACTGTGATTCATTAATCTTATGCTGCCTTCCGTGCTCCTCTGTTCTTCCCTCTTTCCCTTTCTGTCTTTTACACCTCTCTTTTTCTTCTGTTTTTTTAATGCACACCAGATGTGCACTGAATTACAGACTGATCTTGTATTTATAATATTTATAATGCATCTCTTTATAACACTTGGATAATGAACCTCTTTCAATAAAGCGTTTCACATTCTCTACTGGTTGAAATTAAGTCTCCCCTTTTGAAATACTCCACCTATCCTGTGTTTATCAGATCAATGCAGATTGAGTAAATTAGATATTGAGATGAACTGGTTTTAGAGTATTTACATGATGCATAGGAAGCGTAGTGTACTGTTTAAAAAATATATATATTTCTGTATATATGAATGACAAATCAGCCTTTAACTTGTTAAATCATGTTTCTAGTCTATTACATAGTTACAATGTGTAACCATTGATATCCCAGGACCAAGATTGGTAAACACTGTTGAAGTGTATAATTGTAATACATACATGCAGACACTGCATCATTCAAATAGTGGAATTTGATACTCCTTCATTTGGATATGACTCGGATTAGGATTATAGGATTAGGCACAATAGTGGAATTTGCGGTTTGCCTTCAAAATAAAAGTATGTCTTTGACAGTGATGCAAATGAATACAAATAGTAGAATTATGCCATACTTTTATTTGAAGGCTAACAGCAAAGTCCAAAAAATGATCTCAAAGACATTCATAACTGAACTGCACCATTATTTGTCACGGTAAGAGTACATGGGTCTTGCCCTCCTTGTTTCTCACCGCTTTCACCACACGACACCGCTTGTTACACCTCTAACGTTTCAACAAGAGCTTCCTCTCATCTTCTAGCAGCTTGTAGTGCGTGCCAAAGGTTGTAGTGCGCGCCAAAAGTTCAACCTGTACTCAGTGATAGACGCGAAAAGCTTGAGCACTGTTTCTCTAGTTGCTTAATATGTTTGTACATACGGATGCCAACAAGCCTTTAATATTAATAATCGGCCTATTGTATTATGTAGCCACGTGTGTTTTGGGAAACCCTGACGGTAAGATATTTATGTCCTTCCTTGATCTCTTTACAGGAATTTCACGGAGTAAATTAGCCTCGGTCCCGACCCCGACGCGTGTGCTTGCTTTAATAATAATTGTATTTATTTAGTCAACTAGAGGTGAGTAAAACATGGCAAACCAACATACTTGTGTCTTGCATACCCAGCAGCACTTCGTTCTCCCCCTTCCATAGTCCCCAATGCAATACACTGTTATAGACCGTACATGGGATACATCAGCGGCATAGCCACGGATACCCCCAAAATTTCCCTGAAATTATTCAATATACATTTTTATTTTATTACATTTTTAAAAGAAACGCATTTGAGATGTATTTTATTGCAATGTAACAAATAAATAGATACTGTTATATCTCCGGCTAAACAGTTTTTATCTATGTAAGCACTTCAGAGTTATAACACGCTAATAAGTCACTCGTAAGACAAGAAAGTTGAAAGAGTGTGCTTAACTGTATTTTCATGTACTTTATAGTTCTCACGGAGGGTGATAATTCTGACTAAAACTACAGAATAAAACCGCCAGTTAAAAACCAAGGAACCGTTATGTTCGTGGTTACTGGAGGGAGCGACACTGCTAGATCATTTTAGAGGATCTTGCAGAGTTTTCAGAGGCTTGCGGGCAAACCAAAATAGAATCCGATGCCCTTTAACCACAAATCCAGAACAAGACGTTCTTATTTATGTTAGTCTGGTTTAGTAAATTGTTTGACACTAGTGATTTTGCTGCGAAGGCATTACAAAGCTCTACATGATCTGTGACGTACTGTATTGGTTTAATTGAAATCCTCAAAAGCAGCTTTTCTACGTTCAGAGATAACTCAGGTGGAGACTTTGAACAAGTTCTCAAACTAACTGAAGAGATGATGATTAAGCATGATATTGGTAATTGGGATGTGAGCGCATCACGGCGGCGAAAACTGCCTGTACATTTGGCATTAGGGAAAACATCCAGCATCAAGAATGACAGTGACCTGAGGCAATTTTGGAACAATATTCTAGACAGATTACTGAGTTGTAGTGATATGTATTCCGGCTCTTCTCAGTGAACCGGCTCGTTCGGCTCAGCTCACCAAAAAGAGCCGTCTCTTTTGGCTCCCAAACGGCTCTTAAAAAAAAAAAATGTTTTGTATTTTTTCAAGTCAAACAGTTTGCGATAGTTTGACTATGATTGGTGTTAAAACAATTCTAATTAAATTATTAAATTAAATCATACTCTACCTTAAATACATTGTGTTTAAAAATGCATGTGTTTGTTATGAAAAATAATGCTATTAAACATTTGCATTTAAAGTATAACTGTTTAATGTATATAAACAAAGTCCATAAATCTAACCATTCAAAACGAATACAATCTGAACAGCATAATAGAATAGTGCACCATATCAAAGAAAAATAAATAACAATGTGCAAAACTGCAGCATCCCACTTAAAACATTAAACTGGTCCCTCTTTTCTCTCTCTTCTTTATTGCCATGTTACAACCAGCAGCACACAGCAATGCATGACCATATTTTGCTTTCCATACACTAAGTTGACTGTGCCTTTAAACAGCTTGGAAAATTCCAGAAAATGATGTCATGGCTTTAGAAGCTTCTGATAGGCTAATTGACATCATTTGAGTCAATCGGAGGTGTACCTGTGGATGTATTTCAAGGCCTACCTTCAAACTCAGTGCCTCTTTGCTTGACATCATGGGAAAATCAAAAGAAATCAGCCAAGACCTCAGAAAAAAAATTGTACATTTACATTTAGCAGACGCTCTTATCCAGAGCGACTTACAAATTGGAAAGTTCATACATATTCATCCTGGTCCCCCCGTGGGAATTGAACCCACAACCCTGGCGTTGCAAGCGCCATGCTCTACCAACTGAGCCACACGGGACCAGTTGGTAGAGCACAATTGACCTCCACAAGTCTTGTTCGTCCATGGGAGCAATTTCCAAATGCCTGAAGGTACCACGTTCATCTGTACAAACAATAGTACGCAAGTATAAACACCATGGGACCACACAGCCGTCATACCGCTCAGGAAGAAGACGCACTCTGTCTCCTAGAGATGAACGTACTTTGGTGCAAAAAGTGCAAATCAATCCCAGAACAACAGCAAAGGACCTTGTGAAGATGCTGGAGGAAACAGGTACAAAAGTATCTATATCCACAGTAAAAAGAGTCCTATATCGAAATAACCTGAAAGGCTGCTCAGCAAGGAAGAAGCCACTGCTCCAAAACCGCCATAAAAAAGCCACATGGGGACAAAGATCGTACTTTTTGGAGAAATGTCCAGTACTATTATGTCCAGTACTATATTTTTGGAGAAATGTCCAGTACTATATTTTTGTTTCTGATGAAACAAAAATAGAACTGTTTGGCTATAATGACCATCGTTATGTTTGGCGGGAAAAGGGGGAGGCTTGCAAGCCGAAGAACACCATCCCAACCGTGAAGCACGGGGGTGGCAGCATCATGTTGTGTGGGTGCTTTGCTGCAGGAGGGACTGGTGCACTTCACAAAATAGATGGCATCATGAGGTAGAAAAATGATGTGGATATATTGAAGCAACATCTTACGACATCAGTCAGGAAGTTAAAGCTTGGTCGCAAACGGGTCTTCCAAATGGACAATGAGTCCAAGCATACTTCCAAAGTTGTGGCAAAATGGCTCAAGGACAACAAAGTCAAGGTATTGGAGTGGCCATCACAAAGCCCTGACCTCAATCTCATAGAAAATATGTGGGCAGAAATGAAAAAGCGTGTGTCAGCAAGGAGGCCTACAAACCTGACTCAGTTACACCAGCTATGTCAGGAGGAATGGGCCAAAATTCACCCAACTTATTGTGGGAAGCAATTGGAAGGCTACCCAAGTTAAACGATTTAAAGGCAATGCTTCCAAATACTAATTGAGGTTATGTAAACTTCTGACCCACTGGGAATGTGATGAAACAAGTTTTAATGACTCCAACCTAAGTGTATGTAATTTCCGACTTCAACTGTATATGGTTGTATGATCTCTGTGGTAACTGTTCACTGAGGATAACTCTGATGCTATCTACAGTATATGGTTGTATGATCTCTGTGGTAACTTGTATCTGGACAGAGGGAACTCTGAATTACTATATGCAAAGAGGTTTTATTGTCTTCTCAGGAATTCTGTATTTTTCTTTACATTGGTCTCATCCCCCACATAAGCCCTTAGATGCTGTGACACCCTGTGGAGATTGGGCCTTGGTGGTCAGGTTACACTGTAAACTTGGTATCGTTTGACTGGTCATTGGTTTTGGGTTGAGAAGGTTATACCTTCAGATGTTATAAATGTAAAAAATACCCTTGTTCTCTTATCCTCTAGCTTTATGTCTTGTATGTGAATCCATTCATTTTAGTTATTATATATTACTTCCTTTGATATTCGCTTCTCATGACTATTCCTTGATCTTAGCCAGCTAAACTCATAATACTTGATTGCACGTGGCTAAACCATTTGACATTTTTTGTACCCTTATTTTACCAGGTAAGTTGACTGAGAACACGTTATCATTTACAGCAACGACCTGGGGAATGGTTACAGGGGAGAGGAGGAGGATGGGGGTGAATGAGCCAATTGTACACTGGGGATGATTAGGTGACCGTGACGGTATGAGGGCCAGATTGGGAATTTTTGTATATTGCTAATTATCTTTATGAGGTCAGATAAATATTTTAATAGGCTAATAATTGCTTAGTCTTTATTGTGAGTCGCATGTGAGGTATTTATAGTATCATATGTATCAAGGAATGGTCATGAGAAGCAAATATCAAAGCAAGTATTATATAATTATATAACTATGTAAAATGAATGGATTCACATACAAGGCATAAAGCTTGAGTTTCAAAGAATTAACAAGCATTACAAGACATCATTCTAAGCATATACATGGCTTGGGTGACTGAAGTCTTTGGCAATTCTTCGGGCTTTCCTCTAGTGCTTTGTGGTCGAGGGCGGTGCGTTTACCATACCAAGCAGTGATGCAGCCAATCAAGATGCTCTCGATGGTGCAACTGTAGAACTTTTTGAGGATCTGAGGCCCCATGCCAAATCTTTTCAGCCTTCTGAGGGGGAAGAGGCGTTGTCATGCGGGTGTGTGTATAGACAATGTTAAGTCTTTAGTGATGTTGACACCAAGGAACTGTCACGCCCTGGCCTTAGTATTCTTGATTTCTTTATTATTTTAGTTAGGTCAGGGTGTGACATGGGGAATGTTTGTGTTTTGTCTCGTTTTGGGTGGTTATATGGTAAAAGGGGGTGTTGGGTTTAGTGTATGGGTTTGTGTTGAGTGAATGTTTCTAGGTATGTCTATGGTTGCCTGACTGGTTCTCAATCAGAGACAGATGTCTTTCATTTGTCTCTGATTGGGAGCCATATTTAAGGCAGCCATAGGCATCATGCGTTTGTGGGTAATTGTCTATGTGTAGTGTTTGTCAGCACTATTTGTCTATATAGCTTCACGGTTGTCAGTTTGTTATTTTGTTAGTTTGTGTATAGTGTTCGTTTCGTGTTTTTCTCTCTTCTAAATAAAAGAAGATGTATTTTTCACACGCTGCGCCTTGGTCCAATCTCTCACCGCAAGACGATCGTGACAGGAACTTGAAGCTCTCGACCCGCTCCACTGCAGCCCCGTTGATGTGGATGAGGCGTGCTCTCCACTCTTCCTCCTGAAGTCCACGATCAGCTCCTATTCAAACAGACTCAATCATCGTACATACCTGTCTCAAACTGACACAATGGTCAATCGTCTGTGTCTCTCTGTCTCTCTCTTACAGAAGCTTGCAGATACAGGACAACCAGGGTTTCCAATAGAGGAGGTGAAACGGTGTCTTGTTTTGAGCCAAGAGGAAGTAATGACCCTGTGTGCGGGACAGGATTGAAAAGCTCGGAGGGCTGCTGTGTTTACATTAAAGACGACCAGGCGTGGTTGAAGTGGGACGAGAAAACAACATTGAGATGTGACAGCACACATTATGGTGAGGACTCTAATTAGTATGTGTGTTGTGTGAAAAAATATTAATTCAAATCAATTTTTTGTTTCAGGGAACAGCGATGGTGAATGTGCCAGTAATCAATCCAGTGAGTTAAAGATAGTAGGCTCCTCAACATAATAGACTACTTACACTAACTAGACAGTTCTGAAAAGGCAAATCTATGCCTAAATTCAGTTATTCATTTTATTACAACGCTCAATGTCTTCCTATGCATCATCAGCACTTCATCAGTTCCATTTTATTTCTCCCTACTTCCCTTTCTCTCTTTTTCTTCAGGAGTGATTATACTCTCCTTTCTCTTTCTCCCCTCTCCATCTCCTCTTTCCCCCCTGTCCATCTCCTCTTTCCCCCCCTGTCCATCTCCTCTTTCCCCCCCTGTCCATCTCCTCTTCCCCCCCCCCTGTCCCCCCCCCCCCCCCCTATCCATCTCCTCTTCCCCCCCCTGTCCATCTCCTCTTCCCCCCCCTGTCCATCTCCTCTCCCCCCCCTGTCCATCTCCTCTTCCCTCCCCCCCTGTCCATCTCCTCTTCCCCCCCCTGTCCATCTCCTCTTTCCCCCCCTGTCCATCTCCTCTTTCCCCCCCCTGTCCATCTCCTCTTTCCCCCCCTGTCCATCTCCTCTTTCCCCCCCTGTCCATCTCCTCTTCCCCCCCCTGTCCATCTCCTCTTTCCCCCCCCCCGTCCATCTCCTCTTTCCCCCCCCTGTCCATCTCCTCTCTTCCCCCCCCCGTCCATCTCCTCTCTTCCCCCCCCCCTGTCCATCTCCTCTCTTTCCCCCCCCCTGTCCATCTCCTCTCTTTCCCCCCCTGTCCATCTCCTCTCTCCCCCCCCCCCGTCCATCTCCTCTCTTCCCCCCCCCCTGTCCATCTCCTCTTCCCCCCCCTGTCCATCTCCTCTTTCCCCCCCCCTGTCCATCTCCTCTTTCCCCCCCCCTGTCCATCTCCTCTTTCCCCCCCCCCTGTCCATCTCCTCTTTCCCCCCCCCCTGTCCATCTCCTCTTTCCCCCCCCCCCGTCCATCTCCTCTTTCCCCCCCCTGTCCATCTCCTCTCTTCCCCCCCCCGTCCATCTCCTCTCTTCCCCCCCTGTCCATCTCCTCTCTTTCCCCCCCCCTGTCCATCTCCTCTCTTTCCCCCCCCTGTCCATCTCCTCTCTCCCCCCCCCCGTCCATCTCCTCTCTTCCCCCCCCCTGTCCATCTCCTCTTCCCCCCCCCTGTCCATCTCCTCTTTCCCCCCCCCCTGTCCATCTCCTCTTTCCCCCCCCCTGTCCATCTCCTCTTTCCCCCCCCCTGTCCATCTCCTCTTTCCCCCCCCCTGTCCATCTCCTCTTTTTCCCCCCTCTCCATCTCCTCTTTGTCCCCCCCTCTCCATCTCCTCTTTCCCCCCCCCCGTCCATCTCCTCTTCCCCCCCCCCCTGTCCATCTCCTCTTCCCCCCCCCCCTGTCCATCTCCTCTTCCCCCCCCCCCTGTCCATCTCCTCTTTTTCCCCCCTGTCCATCTCCTCTTTTTCCCCCCCGTCCATCTCCTCTTTCCCCCCCCAGTCCATCTCCTCTCTTCCCCCCCCCTTTCCATCTCCTCTCTCCCCCCCCCCCCTGTCCATCTCCTCTCTTTCCCCCCCTGTCCATCTCCTCTCTCCCCCCCCCTGTCCATCTCCTCTTTCCCCCCCCCTGTCCATCTCCTCTTTCCCCCCCCCTGTCCATCTCCTCTTTCTCCCCCCCCCCTGTCCATCTCCTCTTTCTCCCCCCCCCTGTCCATCTCCTCTTTCTCCCCCCCCTGTCCATCTCCTCTTCCCCCCCCCCTGTCCATCTCCCCCCCCCCCTTGTCCATCTCCTCCCCCCCCCCTGTCCATCTCCTCTTCCCCCCCCCCTGTCCATCTCCTCTTTTCCCCCCCCCCTGTCATCTCCTCTTTCTCCCCCCCCTGTCCATCTCCTCTTCCCCCCCCCCCCTGTCCATCTCTTCTCTTTTCCCCCCCCTGTCCATCTCCTCTTCCCCCCCCCCCCTGTCCATCTCCTCTTCCCCCCCCCCCCTGTCCATCTCCTCATTGCTATCTCCAACAGTATGGCATAGGTATGATATGACACAAAACACCACAGAACCATTGTTTTTCTCTGTCAGGCCTTGACTGTGATGGAGAGATTTCTGCCAACACGACACCTGGCACAGACACACCTGGTACAGACCTCTTTCAAACATTATTACCTATATTTTATGTGTCCATTTGTCATAACCTAACCAGTTTAAAATAACTTTGATAAATACACATGTATAAATGCTTATCACAGGTAAAACAGTAATGGAGGACAGACCCAATAGACCCCCCCCCCCCCCCCTTGACTGTGTGACTGCTGTTTGTTAAGTCTTTCTCTCCACAGTAGGAGTGCAGTATCTGTGTTCCTCCCCACATGTCTACGTGCTGCTTCTCCCCAAAACAAATGCCCAAAGCTAGATGAGTGAGAGTCATTCTAATACACGCCCTCCTGCATACTGAGTTATTCTGAAGGAAGTAAGATAGCTGGTCATTTTAGTTAAGTAAATTAGTAGGTTACAAATGAGAATTAATGCTTATAAATGTTCTATAAATCATTAGAAATGCTTATTAATTGTAATGCTTGGAAATCTATTGGTAGTATGAAATCTATTGGTAGTATGAAATCTATTTATAAATGTGTCAAAGTGCTACCTAATGTTTGTCCTAATTTGAGAATAATGAGACTTAGTGGGTTGGTGGTACTTTTTACTGCATGTTTACATCTAAACAAGGTCTGCACTATAAATACCACCTGGTTGATTTGACTGGATTTTGAATATGGACACGTATTCACAAAGTACCTCAGAGTATGCGTGCTGATCTATAATCAGTTTAGCCTTTAAGATCAAAATGAACACAATTACATTAAAGCAGCACTCGCTCTGTGAATGAGCCCTGCTTTCAGGTCATGACTCCATGGTTTTGTTTACTTGTATGAGAATTAAGCAATAAGGCCCGAAGGGGGTGTGGTATATGGCCAATACACTACACATAAAGGCTGTTCTTATGCGCAACACAGAGTGCCTGGACACAGCCCTTAGCTGTGGTATATTGGCCATTATATCACAAAAAACCTGAGGTGCCGTATTGCTATTATAAACTGGTTACTGTTGTATTTTTACTGCTCTAATTACATGTTTTGTCATACCTGTGGTATACGGTCTGATATACAACGGCTGTCAGCCAATCAGCATTCAGGGCTCGAACTACACTAGCTTTTCCTCTTTTAGTTCTACAGACAAAATATAACATCTGAGTTGAATTTGTTACATTACAATTGATTTCACTGTAACATTGACTCTCACAGAACAGCAGAACACTACCCGGAACGGGACACCCCCTGCCAGCCCAAGAGGTAAGTGTTTTGGCAAAACAGCCAGACACACTTGCGTTTGTTGTTGGATATTTTTGTGCAGTAGATGCCGTGTGCCTCCTAGAGAAATGAATGGCGATTCAAAGACCATGGAGGCGCTTAATGGGACATTTCACTCATAAATTAATGTTTTGTCAGATGTTTTCAGAGCTTGAAACTAGAGTAATGTTAAGATCAGGGATGCAAACTGGTCACCATTCAGCGAAATTCGCCGTTTTTAATTCAAAATAGGTAACCTACGTGATTCGTGTAGATCCGATGGGAGGGAGAGGTCTTTGGCTCACTACTGGCTGAAAGCAAACGAGTGATGCGCGTTTGGAGCAATACTGGCTGTATCCAAGGCTCAGCCAATTGTTGACATAACAACAGAATGCAGCACAGCACGCGACTGAAGAGACAACCAACTTACTAGTTACAGCATCAGCTAGCGCTCTGGAAAGGCAGCTTGTCAGTTACACCAGCGCGTCCCCTGAACGATAACGAAGAGGTAACGTTAGGTGAGAAGCCTGACCATGGAGACGGGGGTGGTGAAGGTTATGAAGCGTACTTCATGAACTGTATCCAAAAAACAACTGGCATTTGGAAAGTTTGAGGTGAGGGAGAAAGTGTGGTGGAACAAGTATTGTTAGCATTGTTAAGTATCTTGCTAGCTGGATTGAATTCTCCATTAGCTAGCCAGTTAGCCAATTTAACTAATCAAATAATTGAGTTTATGGTGTGAAAATTAGCTGGCTAATAAAGTCAGATGGCTGACGTTGATGCGCTAACGTTAGTAACCAAACCAATTCGCTATAGTATTAACTGGTATACGATTCCTTGCCGTTGTTGTGCCTGTAACAGCTCGACTGAACATTTAGTCCACTTTTTATGGAACGTTTTCCAGGTGATATCATCGCCTGGAACTCAAGCCTAACCTCGTCCTGACAGGCAGCGCAGACATAATCCTCCAATGCTTCATTCCAAGATGGCATAGCAGTCAGACGTCCTTTGTCCTCGTCTTGTCGTGTCCCATGTATATATATATATATTTACATATTTTCTTCGCATATCTTTTTATACATATTTTTTTCTTCTAAAAACTCAACTTCAAAAGACTCTCCTGCAACCCGCCTCACCAATAAAAAAAAAAAAGAGTATTATTCACCTCAAATCTGAAATTCACAACAGAAGCTAGCCAGAAGCTAGCCAGAATGTTAATATTCAGCTAACCACGGTTGGCGGTCATCAGCTATCCTTTAGCTCGAAAAGCTATCGCCAGTTTTGTACAACGCGACTCAGACCAGAGTATACCAGACCTATTTTCTCTCCATATCCCCGGATTTCTACCGCAAGCTCTGGACATTTACATCTGGATCTTGCAGCTAGCTAGCTGCTATCCGAGTGACTATTGGCTTACGTCGGTCCCAGAGCAAACATAAATTATTCCGGAGTTAGCCAGCTGAAGAGTTCCATCAACCACTCCTGGGCTACAATCACCTATCCGGACCCGTTTTACTGCCGATGCAGAGCCCCACCGGGCCTTCACGACTGGTCTACCGACGTTATCTGCCCGAGGGAGTTATACAACTGGCCCCTCCGTCGCGACGTAACCTGAACGCCCATCTGCGGCCCGCTAATCGTTAGCTGTCTTATCGGCTGCTATCTGAATAGGTCTATCAGACAATTTTCTTGGGTCACTATAACTATATCTATTTTGCCAATTGGATTGGTCCCCTCTACCACACGGAACCCCACTAATTTACCGACGGAAACGCACGAGGTGGCTAAAAACAGACCTCCATCCTCTGCCAGCTTGCTACCCATGGCCCAGCTAGCTTTCTGAATCGCCGTGACCCCAACCAACCTCACTACTCACTGGACCCTTATGATCACTCGGCTAAGCATGCCTCTCATTAATGTCAATATGCCTTGTCCATTGCTTATCTAGTTAGTGTTTATTGGCTTATTTCACTGTAGAGCCTCTAGCCCTGCTCATTATACCTTATCCAACATTTCAGTTCCACCACCCACACATGCAATGACATCACCTGGTTTCAATTATGTTTCTAGAGACAATATCTCTCATCACTCAATGCCTAGGTTTACCTCCACTGTATTCACATCCTACCATACCTTTGTCTGTACATTATACCTTGAAGCTATTTTATCGCCCCCAGAAACCTGCTCCTTTTACTCTCTGTTCCAGATGTCCTAGACGACCAATTCTCATAGCTTTTAGCCGTACCCTTATCCTACTCCTCCTCTGTTCCTCTGGTGATGTAGAGGTGAATCCAGGCCCTGCAATGCCTAGCTACACTCCTATTCCCCAGGCGCTCTCTTTTGATGACTTCTGTAACCATAATAGCCTTGGTTTCATGCATGTTAACATTAGAAGCCTCCTCCCTAAGTTTGTTTTATTCACTGCTTTAGCACACTCTGCCAACCCGGATGTCCTAGCCATGTCTGAATCCTGGCTTAGGAAGACCACCAAAAACTCTGAAATCTCCATCCCTAACTACAACATTTTCAGACAAGATAGAACGGCCAAAGGGGGCGGTGTTGCAATCTACTGCAGAGATAGCCTGCAGAGTTCTATCCTACTATCCAGGTCTGTAACCAAACAATTTGAACTTCTACTTTTAAAAATCCACCTCTAAATACAAGTCTCTCACCGTTGCCGCCTGCTATAGACCACCCTCTGCCCCCAGCTGTGTTCTGGACACCATATGTGAACTGATTGCCCCCCATCTATCTTCAGAGCTCGTGCTGCTAGGTGACCTAAACTGGGACATGCTTAACACCCCAGCCATCCTACAATCTAAGCTTGATGCCCTCAATCTCACACAAATTATCAATGAACCTACTAGGTACCACCCCAAAGCCGTAAACACGGGCACCCTCATAGATATCATCCTAACCAACTTGCCCTCTAAATACACCTCTGCTGTTTTCAACCAAGATCTCAGCGATCACTGCCTCCTTGCCTGCATCCGTAATGGGTCAGCGGTCAAACGATCTCCACTCATCACTATCAAACGCTCCCTGAAACACTTCAGCGAGCAGGCCTTTCTAATCGACCTGGCCCGGGTATCCTGGAAGGATATTGACCTCATCCCGTCATTAGAGGATGCCTGGTTATTTTTTTTGAATGCCTTCCTCACCATCTTCAATAAGCATGCCCCATAGAATAAATTTAGAACCAGGAACAGATATAGCCCTTGGTTCTCTCCAGACCTGACTGCCCTTAACCAACACAAAAACATCCTATGGCATTCTGCATTAGCATCGAACAGCCCCCGTGATATGCAACTTTTCAGTTAGAAACCAATGTACACAGGCAGTTAGAAAAGCCAAGGCTAGCTTTTTCAAGCAGAAATTTGCTTCCTGCAACACAAACTCAAAAAAGTTCTGGGACACTGTAAAGTCCATGGAGAATAAGAACACCTCCTCCCAGCTGCCCACTGCACTGAGGATAGGAAACTCTGTCACCACCGATAAATCCACTATAATTGAGAATTTCAATAAGCATTTTTCTACGGCTGGCCATGCTTTCCACCTGGCTACCCCTACCCCGGTCAACAGCACTGCACCCTCCACAGCAACTCGCCCAAGCCTTCCCCATTTCTCCTTCTCCTAAATCCAGTCAGCTGATGTTCTGAAAGAGCTGCAAAATCTGGACCCCTACAAATCAGCCGGGCTAGACAATCTGGACCCTTTCTTTCTAAAATGTTCTGCTGAAATTGTTGCAACCCCTATTTACTAGCCTGTTCAATCTCTCTTTTGTGTCGTCTGAGATTCCCAAAGATTGGAAAGCAGCTGCGGTTATCCCCCTCTTCAAAGGGGGGGACACTCTTGACCCAAACTGCTACAGACCTATATCTATCCTACCCTGCCTTTCTAAGGTCTTTGAAAGCCAAGTCAACAAACAGATTACCGACCATTTTGAATCCCACCGCACCTTCTCCGCTATACAATCTGGTTTCAGAGCTGGTCATGGGTGCACCTCAGCCACGCTCAAGGTCCTAAACGATATCTTAACCGCCATCGATAAGAAGCAATACTGTGCAGCCGTATTCATTGACCTGGCCAAGGCTTTCGACTCTGTCAATCACCACATCCTCATCGGCAGACTCGATAGCCTTGGTTTCTCAAATGATTGCCTCGCCTGGTTCACAAACTACTTCTCTGATAGAGTTCAGTGTGTCAAATCGGAGGGCCTGTTGTCCGGGCCTCTGGCAGTCTTTATGGGGGTGCCACAGGGTTCAATTCTTGGGCCAACTCTCTTCTCTGTATACATCAATGATGTCACTCTTGCTGCTGGTGATTCCCTGATCCACCTCTACGCAGACGACACCATTCTGTATAAACGAGCTTCAACACCATACAACACTCCTTCTGTGGCCTCCAATTGCTCTTAAATACAAGTAAAACTAAATGCATGCTCTTCAACCGATCGCTGCCTGCACCTGCCCGCCCGTCCAGAGTAGTGAGTTGCCTGCTGCCAAACATACCCTCGTAAAACGTAAAACTGACCATCCTACCGATCCTCGACTTCGGCGATGTCATTTACAAAATAACCTCCAACACCCTACTCAATAAATTGGATGCAGTCTAACACAGTGCCATCCGTTTTGTCACCAAAGCCCATTATTCTACCCACCACTGCGACCTGTACGCTCTCGTTGGCTGGCCCTCGCCTCCCTTATCTCACCTCATTTGCTCACATTGTATATAGACTTATTTTTCTACTGTATGTTTGTTTTACTCCATGTGTTGTTGTATTGTATACTCACTTTCAAGGCAAGGACCCCACAATAAGTAACATCTTGTTGGCATGGGTGAGGAAGGGCACCACACGCCCATCTGGAGATACTACACCCCTTCTCTCTCAGGAATGATCTGAACACATATGTTAATAAAAGTACAGCATTTTGAAACACATTATTGATTACAATAGAGATTAATAACAGTATAGCATTTCAAAGACTTTATTGATTCCATTATAATTTCTTTTATTAAAAGCAGTTTTTACCTTGTCACTCCCTGGCATCTTTTTATCTTTCTGGATCTTTCCCCCATTGGGTCGAGGAACAGAGCCTTACTGCCCCATTGGGTCGAGGAACAGAGCCTTACTGCCCCACTGGGTCGAGGAACAGAGCCTTACTGCCCCACTGGGTCGAGGAACAGAGCCTTACTGCCCCACTGGGTCGAGGAACAGAGCCTTACTGCCCCATTGGGTCGAGGAACAGAGTCTTACTGCCCCATTGGGTCCAGGAACAGAGCCTTACTGCCCCATTGGGTCCAGGAACAGAGCCTTACTGCCCCTTTGGGTCCAGGAACAGAGCCTTACTGCCCAATTGGGTCCAGGAACAGAGCCTTACTGCCCCACTGGGTCGAGGAACAGAGCCTTACTGCCCCATTGGGTCGAGGAACAGAGCCTTACTGCCCCATTGGGTCGAGGAACAGAGCCTTACTGCCCCATTGGGTCGAGGAACAGAGCCTTACTGCCCCATTGGGTCGAGGAACAGAGCCTACTGCCCCATTGGGTCGAGGAACAGAGCCTTACTGCCCCATTGGGTCGAGGAACAGAGCCTTACTGCCCCATTGGGTCGAGGAACAGAGCCTTACTGCCCCACTGGGTCGAGGAACAGAGCCTTACTGCCCCACTGGGTCGAGGAACAGAGCCTTACTGCCCCATTGGGTCGAGGAACAGAGCCTTACTGCCCCATTGGGTCGAGGAACAGAGCCTTACTGCCCCATTGGGTCGAGGAACAGAGCCTTACTGCCCCATTGGGTCGAGGAACAGAGCCTTACTGCCCCATTGGGTCGAGGAACAGAGCCTTACTGCCCCATTGGGTCGAGGAACATAGCCCTCTTTTGGGATGGCAGCATAACCATTTTTAGACAGACAGACACATTACACACACATAAATACACACATGGCACACACACATTTTACACACGTGTATGTGTTCATATGTATATTATGTATGTATTTCTCAGTTCTTAGTACTGCCTTAGCGGCTCGTACCGTCACAGTCCAGTGGTTGTGTTCATTGATGATGCCAATAATGTACTTACTTGTACATCATTGGATCAATCTGAAATTTAAAAGAGCAAGGATACAGTTGCTTGAGTTCAAAATATGTCAAATATAATATTATGAGAATAATCCAACCAACCAACGATTTCTTGCTCCCCCAAATGGCATTAATTTCAAAGGTGTCAATGTAGAAAGCTTGCTCAGTTGACTGCCTGTTAAAATTCCGCACCAGAGGGAACATGTAGGCATTGATGGTCTGACACAAAAAAAGAAAGACAATGAAGGTAAATCTGTTACATGGAAACACAGCAATTTAGGTTTTCCTTATAAATACACAGATTACTCACACACATACAGCGTTTACATATACTGTATGTGCAACACAGTCTTACCTCATTTTCCAGCTCCATATTTGGACCAGTTCTGTGGAGATCCTGATAAAAGATTTGGCCGATTCTAGACAACAGCACATATACATCTTTCCCTCCCCAAGCCTCTGCAACACCTGGAAAAATGTACCTGCAAGATGTACTGAGATATATACATGGATTAACCTGACAAGATTACATACATAACATTGTTTATATCAGTAACTGCTGTTGGTGTGGTGACTGTGGCGGTGGAGGATGCTGGTGTGGTGGAGGATGCTGGTGTGGTGGAGGATGCTGGTGTGGTGGAGGTGGAGGATGCTGGTGTGGTGGCTGTGGAGGTGGAGGATGCTGGTGTGGTGACTGTGGAGGTGGAGGATGCTGGTGTGGTGGAGGTGGAGGATGCTGGTGTGGTGGCTGTGGAGGACGCTGGTGTGGTGGCTGTGGAGGTGGAGGACGCTGGTGTGGTGGCTGTGGAGGTGGAGGATGCTGGTGTGGTGGCTGTGGAGGACGCTGGTGTGGTGGCTGTGGAGGACGCTGGTGTGGTGGCTGTGGAGGTGGAGGATGCTGGTGTGGTGGCTGTGGAGGTGGAGGACGCTGGTGTGGTGGCTGTGGAGGTGGAGGATGCTGGTGTGGAGGTGGAGGTGGAGGATGCTGGTGTGGTGGCTGTGGAGGTGGAGGATGCTGGTGTGGTGGCTGTGGAGGTGGAGGATGCTGGTGTGGTGGCTGTGGAGGTGGAGGATGCTGGTGTGGTGGAGGTGGAGGATGCTGGTGTGGTGGCTGTGGAGGTGGAGGACGCTGGTGTGGTGGCTGTGGAGGTGGAGGACGCTGGTGTGGTGGCTGTGGAGGTGGAGGACGCTGGTGAGGTGGAGGATGCTGGTGTGGTGGCTGTGGAGGTGGAGGACGCTGGTGTGGTGGCTGTGGAGACTGCTGATTTTTATTTTATGAGGGATCCGGCGAGTTTCCTCTACATGAGGCCTCAGCTGATCCACGCTTATTTTAGGGAAGATAATCCCCTTGTCATCTTCCAAGTCCGCGCTTTTCCCTTCGAGACCTCGAATCGTATATGGCCGAGATAGTTGGGATCTAGTTTGCCTCTGCACTCATGCCCTTTCCTCTGCACTCATGTCCTTTCCTCTGCACTCATGTTGACTTATATATTTTAACTTTATTTCTCTCCCAGAGTACAATTTATTTTATTTTATTATTGTTATTATTACTACTGTACCTACATTCTTAAAAACAACCCTTTTTTTAAATGTAGGAAAAGCCATAACAGGGAAAAGCACGATGGAATGGGGGATTGAGGGATAAGGTAGAGAGAACAGTAGAGGGCTCTGAAAACTATTATTGCTGAAATAACCACTTCCTTTTGTGACTAGTCGAATACTTCCTGTGGCACACATCAGAGTCTAATACTTCCTGTGGCACACATCAGAGTCTAATACTTCCTGTGGCACACATCAGAGGGCATGATAGGTCATGATAGGTCACAAAATGCAGTCCCAAAATATAAGGGGTGGGGTGGGGGGGGGGGGGGGTTTCGTCAGGCAAGAAAATAGCCTTGCCGAAATCCCCCCCCCTTCTAATTTCTTTAATTTTGTGGCTAGAGTCAACTACTTTCTGTGGCACACATCAGAGTCAAATACTTTCTATAGAACAAACATCACATCAGGATAGGCAATGGAAAGAAATGAATAATGAATGTATGTGTGTTATATTAAACATAGAGGAGGGAGTCAAATGTAGGCAAGCAATAAACATTTCAGAACAACAACTAGTCAAATAAGACATTGGAGAGATGACACATTTTGGCAAAGAGATGTATATGTAGACTAATACACTTGAAACAAATAGCCAAACCGAAAACTGCAGACATTACTCGTGCCTCCCCGCCATCAAACCGACATAAAAAATCTAATGAAACGCAGCCTAACGTGAACAGAAATCTCAACTAGCAAGCATGTCACAGCAATGAAGAATTGAGTGTGTGTGCGTTCAAGCATGTCACAGCAATGTAGAATTGAGTGTGTGTGCGTTCAAGCAAGTCACAGCAATGGGGGGGGGGTTCTGACAGGGGGGAGCTTTCTGGCACAACACCGCTCCTCAAGTTAGAACGCAACGGGTTAGTTGCCAGGGTCCAGTCAGCAATCTGTGTGAAATGTTAACTAGCTAACGAACTAACTACGATCTGTGAAATGAATGTTTTCCCTCTAAAGTATGTGGTTAATTTTCAGAATGGGAGAATTAGGTGAAAATGAGGTGTTGCTTGTTCAACAAGTGGATTGAGGGTTAAAGTGTAGCTGGAGCTGGGCCTGGCTTAAGCTGGATGCCACCATAGAGGTGAAAGGAACACCACATCTTTCCCTCTTTCTCACTTTTGCTGGCACATTGTAGAACAGATGTCCACAGGCAGAAAGTCTACAATGTAGTAATGTGTAGCCCAAAGATATTGCTTTTGTTGTGTTGAACTTGACAGTAACACGTGTGAATGAGGGGGGATTATCATTTTTTTAACTCAGTGAATGTTATTTTTGCACACATATAGCCTTGTGCACTTGATCAATGTCTACTATAGTGTCCACTATAATAGAGCAACAATAGCATGCCTGTTTGTTTCATTCTATTTCTACTTGAAGATGTTTTTTCCCCAAGTGCAATATTTATGTGTGTGTGGTCACAAGCGTTCTATTATAAAGGCTGTCATGGTAACAAGCATTCTATTATAAAGGCTGTCATGGTAACAAGCATTCTATTATAAAGGCTGTCATGGTAACAAGCATTCTATTATAAAGGCTGTCATGGTAACAA
The DNA here is from genome assembly GCF_045679555.1 of Salvelinus alpinus. Taxonomy (NCBI): domain Eukaryota; kingdom Metazoa; phylum Chordata; class Actinopteri; order Salmoniformes; family Salmonidae; genus Salvelinus; species Salvelinus alpinus. The sequence continues at coordinate 15,905,719 of NC_092112.1, forward strand.
GCATTTTATTATAAAGGCTGTCATGGTAACAAGCATTCTATTATAAAGGCTGTCATGGTAACAAGCATTCTATTATAAAGGCTGTCATGGTAACGAGCATTCTATTATAAAGGCCGTCATGGTAACGAGCATTCTATTATAAAGGCCGTCATGGTAACAAGCATTCTATTATAAAGGCCGTCATGGTAACAAGCATTCTATTATAAAGGCTGTCATGGTAACAAGCATTCTATTATTAAGGCTGTCATGGTAACAAGCATTCTATTATAAAGGCTGTCATGGTAACAAGCATTCTATTATTAAGGCTGTCATGGTAACAAGCATTCTATTATTAAGGCGTCATGGTAACAAGCATTCTATTGTAAAGGCTGTCATGGTAACACACATTCTATTGTAAAGGCTGTCATGGTAACAAGCATTCTATTGTAAAGGCTCTCATGGTAACAAGCATTCTATTGTAAAGGCTGTCATGGTAACACACATTCTATTATAAAGGCTGTCATGGTAACAAGCATTCTATTGTAAAGGCTCTCATGGTAACAAGCATTTTATTGTAAAGGCTGTCATGGTAACACACATTCTATTGTAAAGGCCGTCATGGCTAACTGCAATATTACTGTATTGTTTTTTAGGTAACAAAAGTCTAGGTAACAAATAACATTAGATTGCTTTCTTTACATGTTTTAGCTGTGAGTCAAGTTCACATGAACCACTTGTTATTTTACACACAGAGACTGATCATGGAGATCATATTATTTTTGTTGTTTAATTAATTAAAACCTGCATTTCCTCCCAGCAGGGATTTTTTGCATATTTCGGTGTCACCTTTTTGGGCCCTCAGCAGTTTGCATTCCTGAAAGATGAAGCCACGTACCATGACATTGTCTGTGTAGATCCAGCTATATGCCTCCACCCCAAATGAATGGAAAGATCATCCCTGTCTAATTTCCTGTTGTCTTGGTTTTATTCGGTGCCTATTTTGTCTATTAATTTGGGGTGGAGGCATATAGCTGGATCTACACAATGTCATGGGATAGCTTGATCTATACAACCGGTTTCGTTGGACGTGGTTTCATTTTGACATTAGAGTACTTTAGAGACCTGAAAACATCTGACAGATTTTTATTTGAAAGTGTAGTGTCCCTTTAGGTTGTCTACGTTGTTGATATTATTCCATTATTCCTTTTTATAGGTTTCGCTTCATGGACAGACAGAAAAATGTCTCATGAACTCATTGGTTAACTCATTTTCTTTCTCTTATTCTCATTTTAGATAGATGGTTCCTGTTACTCCCAGTAAGCACGGTAGCTGTGATTCTACTGGGATATGTAACGACTGTCGTCGGAAGAAGGTGAAGACCAAAACGCAGCGTGGTAAGTGTTCGTCATGTTTAATAAACTGAACACTAAAAAGCAAAAACAACAAAGTGACAACCGAAACAGCTCCGTCAGGTGCAACACACACTAAACAGAAATTAATCACCCACAACTCAAAATGGAAAACAGGCTACCTAAGTATGGCTCCCAATCAGAGACAACGATAGACAGCTGCCTCTGATTGGGAACCACACCAGGCCAAACACATAGAAAACCAACAACATAGAAAAAAGAACATAGACTGCCCACCCTAGTCACACCCTGGCCTAACCAAAATAGAGAATAAAAAGCCTCTCTATAGCCAGGGCGTGACACGGCATCTTTGAACGGCATCCTACAAACACAGGAAGAAGTCGGATTCTGTTATGTTTTTTTGTTGTCCTTGATGGCTTTTGTTTTGGCATTGTTTTCTGTTTTCCTTCGATTTTCAGTTTTTTTCTCTTTTGTTCATTTTTGTTGTTGTTGGTGCATTGGGGGATGGTGACTTGGGGGGGGGGGGGGGGGGTTCTCAGGGGAACTCTGGGGGGGATCTTGGAGGGCTGGTGGCCTGGCGGTTTGGAGCTTGGGCCGGTAGCTGATAGCAGTGGTTCCTCCTTCAAAAGTTGCGTCATACTGCGGCACACCTTGCGTGCTGCTGCAGCATTCTGTGGCACGTCATTTCATTTTCAGCCATTTTTTCTGTTACTGCAAGTTATTTCTAGTTTGACCACCATCTTTGAGAAGCATTTGATAGTATTCCGTATTGGCATTACCAGAGAATTTAAAACCTTTTTGTAATAACATAGTATATGGGATTAATTTTAAGAAATTTGGCTTAATTTCATTTGATTAATATTATGGTGTTTCTATTCAGAGAAAAACGAGACCCTCAGGGTTTCCGCTGTACAACGTGACGGTCGGGAGTAGGCTACAGGATTGGCGGATTCTAAATTGTTTGCCTTCATTCGATAACTTTGTTCCAATATTTCTGTAAATCAGTGATATTTATTCGCATAGTAATTGGTTATGGATCCATAACTAAATCAACATCTGCATTTTGAAAGAGTATTTTTTTTTCTCATTATTATAACGAAATGTGTGACAAATGAGACCACTCTGACCATTTTACTTGCCCTAGTAGAGCTAGTACAGATTGAACTTGTATTTATAATATAATATTACAATTATCATTTATCAACTCTCATGCATGTATTATGTATTTATAACACCTGGATAGCGTTTCACATTCTCCACTGGTTGAAATGAAGTATCACATTGAAATACTATCCTGTGTCTTCAGATTAATGATGAAGGGAGTTAGATATGCATCGTTTTTCTTTCTGTATATATGAATTACAAATCAGTCGTGTTTCTAGTCTATAATCATTGATGTCCCAGGAGCAGGAGTGGTAAACACTGTTGAACTGTATAATTGTAATACATACATGCAGAAACATCATCATACAAAGAATGGAGTTTGATATGACTGAAAAATAATGTCTCAGAGATTCATACCTGAACCACACCTTTATTTGCCAAGGAAGAGTAGATGATCATGGAAACCTAATTTCCATTTCACACCTATGTAAGTGAAAAATATAAACACCCCAAATTATTATTATTATTATTATTATTATTATATTCACTCATATTGACATTTTATTACATTGATGTGTATAGACTGACATCTGGTGGCTAATTGGTGGTACTACAACTTTAGCCATATTATTGCAATATGCCATTTTCTCAGACTGTTTCATTCTGTTTGAGAGGAGTGAGTGTATGTTATTTGTCATTACCCAGAGAATAAAAGAGTCCATGATCTCAATCATCGCTCTGTATGTGTACCTGCTGTGCTGTCTGTTGCCTTTGGAGGGAAGAACAAGAACATTTACAAGGCACTTCCATGCACCAACTATACACTATACCTGGGTGTTTTCTGGTACTTGAAGATAGAAATGATCACTGAATCTGGTACATAGTTACCAGGAAGAAAATACATATATTATTAAATATTCAATTCAATTTAATTAAATATTCAATTCAACTCAAATCTTTATTGTTCATGTGAAGGAACTTCTTCTTGTGTAAAGTGGTTCAGGAAAACACATAACGAGCAACAAGCAACGGAGGACATGCTTACAGAACAAAACTCACAAACGTCAAAGTTGGAGGCAAATAAAGCCAATGTTTGATACTGAAGAAGCTGAGGTAATAATTGAAGTAGATAGTTGTGCTGCTATATCATGCAATATTTTACATTTTCTCTGTTCCTTCATCCCAGCAGACGCAACAGAGCTGCCTCAAAAGCACGTATATGAAGTGTCAGACTAGCCTGGTTAATAAGTGTCGGACTAGCCTGGTTAATATGTGTCAGACTAGCCTGGTTAATAAGTGTCGGACTAACCTGGTTAATAAGTGCCGGACTAACCTGGTTAATAAGTGCCGGACTAGCCTGGTTAATAAGTGTCAGACTAGCCTGGTTAATATGTGTCAGACTAGCCTGGTTAATAAGTGTCTGACTAGCCTGGTTAATAAGTGTCGGACTAGCCTGGTTAATAAGTGTCGGACCAGCCTAGTTAATAAGTGTCGGACCAGCCTGGTTAATAAGTGTCGGACCAGCCTGGTTAATAAGTGTCGGACTAGCCTGGTTAATATGTGTCGGACTAGCCTGGTTAATAAGTGCCGGACTAGCCTGGTTAATAAGTGCCGGACTAGCCTGGTTAATAAGTGTCGGACTAGCCTGGTTAATAAGTGTCGGACTAGCCTGGTTAATATGTGTCTGACTAGCCTGGTTAATAAGTGCCGGACTAGCCTGGTTAATAAGTGTCGGACTAGTCTGGTTAATAAGTGTCGGACTAACTTGGTGAATAAGTGTCGGACTAGCCTGGTTAATAAGTGTCAGACTAGCCTGGTTAATAAGTGTCGGACTAGCCTGGTTAATAAGTGTCAGACTAGCCTGGTTAATAAGTGTCGGACTAGCCTGGTTAATAAGTGTCGGACTAGTCTGGTTAATAAGTGTCGGACTAACCTGGTCAATAAGTGTCGGACTAGCCTGGTTAATATGTGTCAGACTAGCCTGGTTAATAAGTGTCGGACTAGCCTGGTTAATAAGTGTCGGACTAGCCTGGTTAATATGTGTCTGACTAGCCTGGTTAATAAGTGCCGGACTAGCCTGGTTAATAAGTGTCGGACTAGTCTGGTTAATAAGTGTCGGACTAACTTGGTCAATAAGTGTCGGACTAGCCTGGTTAATAAGTGTCAGACTAGCCTGGTTAATAAGTGTCGGACTAGCCTGGTTAATAAGTGTCAGACTAGCCTGGTTAATAAGTGTCGGACTAGCCTGGTTAATAAGTGTCGGACTAGTCTGGTTAATAAGTGTCGGACTAACCTGGTCAATAAGTGTCGGACTAGCCTGGTTAATATGTGTCAGACTAGCCTGGTTAATAAGTGTCAGACTAGCCTGGTTAATAAGTGTCGGACTAGCCTGGTTAATAAGTGTCGGACTAGCCTGGTTAATAAGTGTCAGACTAGCCTGGTTAATAAGTGTCGGACTATCCTGGTTAATATGTGTCGGACTAGCCTGGTTAATAAGTGTCGGACTAGCCTGGTTAATAAGTGTCGGACTAGCCTGGTTAATAAGTGTCGGACTAGCCTGGTTAATATGTGCCGGACTAGTCTGGTTAATAAGTGTCGGACTAACTTGGTCAATAAGTGTCGGACTAACTTGGTGAATAAGTGTCGGACTAGCCTGGTTAATAAGTGTCGGACTAGCCTGGTTAATAAGTGTCGGACTAGCCTGGTTAATATGTGCCGGACTAGTCTGGTTAATAAGTGTCGGACTAGTCTGGTTAATAAGTGTCGGACTAACTTGGTCAATAAGTGTCGGACTAGCCTGGTTAATAAGCGTCAGACTAGCCTGGTTAATAAGTGTCGGACTAGCCTGGTTAATAAGTGTCGGACTAGTCTGGTTAATAAGTGTCGGACTAACCTGGTCAATAAGTGTCGGACTAGCCTGGTTAATATGTGTCAGACTAGCCTGGTTAATAAGTGTCGGACTAGCCTGGTTAATAAGTGTCGGACTAGCCTGGTTAATATGTGTCTGACTAGCCTGGTTAATAAGTGCCGGACTAGCCTGGTTAATAAGTGTCGGACTAGTCTGGTTAATAAGTGTCGGACTAACTTGGTCAATAAGTGTCGGACTAGCCTGGTTAATAAGTGTCAGACTAGCCTGGTTAATAAGTGTCGGACTAGCCTGGTTAATAAGTGTCAGACTAGCCTGGTTAATAAGTGTCGGACTAGCCTGGTTAATAAGTGTCGGACTAGTCTGGTTAATAAGTGTCGGACTAACCTGGTCAATAAGTGTCGGACTAGCCTGGTTAATATGTGTCAGACTAGCCTGGTTAATAAGTGTCGGACTAGCCTGGTTAATAAGTGTCGGACTAGCCTGGTTAATAAGTGTCAGACTAGCCTGGTTAATAAGTGTCGGACTATCCTGGTTAATATGTGTCGGACTAGCCTGGTTAATAAGTGTCGGACTAGCCTGGTTAATAAGTGTCGGACTAGCCTGGTTAATAAGTGTCGGACTAGCCTGGTTAATATGTGCCGGACTAGTCTGGTTAATAAGTGTCGGACTAACTTGGTCAATAAGTGTCGGACTAGCCTGGTTAATAAGTGTCAGACTAGCCTGGTTAATAAGTGTCGGACTAGCCTGGTTAATAAGTGTCGGACTAGCCTGGTTAATATGTGTCTGACTAGCCTGGTTAATAAGTGCCGGACTAGCCTGGTTAATAAGTGTCGGACTAGTCTGGTTAATAAGTGTCGGACTAACTTGGTCAATAAGTGTCGGACTAGCCTGGTTAATAAGTGTCAGACTAGCCTGGTTAATAAGTGTCGGACTAGCCTGGTTAATAAGTGTCAGACTAGCCTGGTTAATAAGTGTCGGACTAGCCTGGTTAATAAGTGTCGGACTAGTCTGGTTAATAAGTGTCGGACTAACCTGGTCAATAAGTGTCGGACTAGCCTGGTTAATATGTGTCAGACTAGCCTGGTTAATAAGTGTCGGACTAGCCTGGTTAATAAGTGTCGGACTAGCCTGGTTAATAAGTGTCAGACTAGCCTGGTTAATAAGTGTCGGACTATCCTGGTTAATATGTGTCGGACTAGCCTGGTTAATAAGTGTCGGACTAGCCTGGTTAATAAGTGTCGGACTAGCCTGGTTAATAAGTGTCGGACTAGCCTGGTTAATATGTGCCGGACTAGTCTGGTTAATAAGTGTCGGACTAGCCTGGTTAATATGTGCCGGACTAGCCTGGGTGGCTGTCTATTTCTGCTCTCCTACCATGTCCTTATGGAATTATCATGTCAAACAGAATCAAAATCTATTTTTCAAGAGCGACCAGGTCCAAGCACGACAGCAGCAGTGTGTGTGTGTTGCTGTGTCAGTGTAGTATGTGTGGGTAGAGTCTAGTGAGTGTGCATGGAGTCAGTGTAGTATGTGTGGGTAGAGTCTAGTGAGTGTGCATAGAGTCAGTGTAGTATGTGTGGGTAGAGTCTAGTGAGTGTGCATAGAGTCAGTGTAGTATGTGTGGGTAGAGTCTAGTGAGTGTGCATAGAGTCAGTGTAGTATGTGTGGGTAGAGTCTAGTGAGTGTGCATAGAGTCAGTGTAGTATGTGTGGGTAGAGTCTAGTGAGTGTGCATAGAGTCAGTGTAGTATGTGTGGGTAGAGTCTAGTGAGTGTGCATGGAGTCAGTGTAGTATGTGTGGGTAGAGTCTAGTGAGTGTGCATAGAGTCAGTGTAGTATGTGTGGGTAGAGTCTAGTGAGTGTGCATAGAGTCAGTGTAGTATGTGTGGGTAGAGTCTAGTGAGTGTGCATAGAGTCAGTGTAGTATGTGTGGGTAGAGTCTAGTGAGTGTGCATAGAGTCAGTGTAGTATGTGTGGGTAGAGTCTAGTGAGTGTGCATAGAGTCAGTGTAGTATGTGTGGGTAGAGTCTAGTGAGTGTGCATAGAGTCAGTGTAGTATGTGTGGGTAGAGTCTAGTGAGTGTGCATAGAGTCAGTGTAGTATGTGTGGGTAGAGTCTAGTGAGTGTGCATAGAGTCAGTGTAGTATGTGTGGGTAGAGTCTAGTGAGTGTGCATAGAGTCAGTGTAGTATGTGTGGGTAGAGTCTAGTGAGTGTGCATGGAGTCAGTGCAAAACAATTTAAGATACATAAATAATAAAGGGGGTTTATGTAAATAGTATGAGTAGCCATTTGATTAACTGTTCAGCAGTCTTATGGCTTGGGGGTAGAAGCTGTTTTGTTCCCAGACTTGGTGCTCCGGTACCGCTTCCTGTGCGGTAGCAGAGAGAACTTGGGTGGCTGGAGTCTTTGACAATTTTTAGGGCCTTCCTCTGACACCGCTTGGTACAGAGGTCCTGGATGGCAGGCAGTTCTGCCCCGGTGATGTACTGGGCCATACATACTACCCTCTGTAGCGCCTTGCGGTTGGATGCTGAGCAGTTGCCATACCAAGTGGTGATGCAGCCAGTCAAGATGCTTTCAATGGTACAGCTATATAACTTTTTGAGTATCTGAGGGCCCATGCCAAATCTCTTCAGCCTCCTGAGTTGTCATACCCTGTGTTGATGTGTGTGGACCATGATAGGTCATAAGTGATGTGGACACTGAGGAACTTGAAGCTCTCGTCCTGCTCCACTACAGCGCTGTCGATCTGAATGGGGGCGTGGTCGGCCCTCCGTTTCCTATAGTCCACAATAAGATCCTTCGTCTTGCTGAGGTTGAGTTGTAGTTCATAAAAAGCATTCTCATGTACTGTAGGTGTTCCTTTTGTCCAGGTCTTTGTGGGGTATGGGGTCAAATGTGTTTGTGTCCTAAATATCTTGTCCTAATGTAACCAAAGTTACTACATTCCCATGTTGAAAGTGACCTCTGCTGATCAAATGGTGCAGCTGATCTCTGCTGATCAAATGGTGCAACTGACCTCTGCTGATCAAATGGTGCAACTGACCTCTGCTGATCAAATGCGGTAGCTGACCTCTGCTGATCAAATGGGGTAGCTGACCTCTGCTGATCAAATGGTGTAGCTGATCTCTGCTGATCAAATGGTGCAACTGACCTCTGCTGATCAAATGGTGCAACTGACCTCTGCTGATCAAATGGTGCAGCTGACCTCTGCTGATCAAATGGGGTAGCTGACCTCTGCTGATCAAATGGTGCAGCTGACCTCTGCTGATCAAATGGGGTAGCTGACCTCTGCTGATCAAATGGTGTAGCTGACCTCTGCTGATCAAATGGGGTAGCTGACCTCTGCTGATCAAATGGTGCAGCTGACCTCTGCTGATCAAATGGGGTAGCTGACCTCTGCTGATCAAATGGTGTAGCTGACCTCTGCTGATCAAATGGGGTAGCTGACCTCTGCTGATCAAATGGTGCAGCTGACCTCTGCTGATCAAATGGGGTAGCTGACCTCTGCTGATCAAATGGTGTAGCTGACCTCTGCTGATCAAATGGGGTAGCTGACCTCTGCTGATCAAATGGTGCAGCTGACCTCTGCTGATCAAATGGGGTAGCTGACCTCTGCTGATCAAATGGTGTAGCTGACCTCTGCTGATCAAATGGGGTAGCTGACCTCTGCTGATCAAATGGTGCAGCTGACCTCTGCTGATCAAATGGTGTAGCTGACCTCTGCTGATCAAATGGTGCAACTGACCTCTGCTGATCAAATGGTGCAGCTGTCAATCTGCATCTCATACATCATGGTCGGTTCGGTTTAATATCCCCATGCTAGAGTTCTTGTACATAGATTGTATTGCCTTACACATGCATGAATTGTGTGTCTTCACAGTTTCTATCACCATAATGAAGCCAGAGAGAAAGCAAGACCTCTGCAGAGGGAAAAGTACACTGTGACATTCAGAGGAGCATGGAAAACATATTATAATGGGTCTAATAGTAAAGACATGTAATTTAACAGTAAAAATGTATTACATTTTAATGTGGCATGAACAACCAGTCATGATGTTTTCATCTGATATTCAAACAAATCACCTAAAAAAGTAGGTTACCTGCGGCTGCGCTGCTTAACACCATACGTGTAGTGACATTCAGTGATTGTCATTAGGCCTACTACAGTGGGCGTATTCATGTATTCCACGGGAAGCCAATCTTCCCCAATAATGTGAACAATATAAAAAATGAAAAAAACGTATGAAATAATGTTTCATAATTTTCCTTCAATTCACAAGTGGCTGAATCTACAGTATCTCACTAGAGAAAGCAGGCTGAATCTACAGTATCTCACTAGAGAAAGCAGGCTGAATCTACAGTATCTCACCAGAGAAAGCAGGCTGAATCTACAGTATCTCACCAGAGAAAGCAGGCTGAATCTACAGTATCTCACTAGAGAAAGCAGGCTGAATCTACAGTATCTCACTAGAGAAAGCAGGCTGAATCTACAGTATCTCACCAGAGAAAGCAGGCTGAATCTACAGTATCTCACCAGAGAAAGCAGGCTGAATCAACAGTATCTCACCAGAGAAAGCAGGCTGAATCTAGAGTATCTCACTAGAGAAAGCATGCTGAATCTACAGTATCTCACCAGAGAAAGCAGGCTGAATCTACAGTATCTCACTAGAGAAAGCAGGCTGAATCAACAGTATCTCACTAGAGAAAGCAGGCTGAATCTACAGTATCTCACCAGAGAAAGCAGGCTGAATCTACAGTATCTCACTAGAGAAAGCAGGCTGAATCTACAGTATCTCACCAGAGAAAGCAGGCTGAATCTGCAGTATCTCACTAGAGAAAGCAGGCTGAATCTACAGTATCTCACCAGAGAAAGCAGGCTGAATCTACAGTATCTCACTAGAGAAAGCAGGCTGAATCTACAGTATCTCACTAGAGAAAGCAGGCTGAATCTACAGTATCTCACCAGAGAAAGCAGGCTGAATCTACAGTATCTCACCAGAGAAAGCAGGCTGAATCTACAGTATCTCACTAGAGAAAGCAGGCTGAATCTACAGTATCTCACCAGAGAAAGCAGGCTGAATCTACAGTATCTCACTAGAGAAAGCAGGCTGAATCTACAGTATCTCACCAGAGAAAGCAGGCTGAATCAACAGTATCTCACTAGAGAAAGCAGGCTGAATCTACAGTATCTCACCAGAGAAAGCAGGCTGAATCTACAGTATCTCACCAGAGAAAGCAGGCTGAATCTACAGTATCTCACTAGAGAAAGCAGGCTGAATCTACAGTATCTCACTAGAGAAAGCAGGCTGAATCTACAGTATCTCACCAGAGAAAGCAGGCTGAATCTACAGTATCTCACTAGAGAAAGCAGGCTGAATCTACAGTATCTCACCAGAGAAAGCAGGCTGAATCAACAGTATCTCACTAGAGAAAGCAGGCTGAATCTACAGTATCTCACCAGAGAAAGCAGGCTGAATCTACAGTATCTCACCAGAGAAAGCAGGCTGAATCTACAGTATCTCACTAGAGAAAGCAGGCTGAATCTACAGTATCTCACTAGAGAAAGCAGGCTGAATCTACAGTATCTCACTAGAGAAAGCAGGCTGAATCTACAGTATCTCACCAGAGAAAGCATCTGGGTGAAACAGCACCCCCTCTATCTAGCCCATGTCATACTGTTTTAGTCCAGACAGCATCAGATACTTGGGCTACACATACGGAGACAGAGGGGCGCTGTCGGCGCACATCTTGCTGTCGGCGCACATCTCTGTCAAATGATCAATATTTATAGACCCCCCCCCCCCCAAAGTTTTACTTTTGTTACCTTTAGAGGAGCTCATGTCTCATTCAGGGGAGCTGACCCCCGTAATTCACATTCTGCCTCTGCGTCTTATATGGAATTCTGTGATCTATGATCACCTTGACTCAGACAGACAACTTCAGGGCTGGGAAGGACGATGGAGTGGGAGGTAAGCAGGCGCCCTGACTGTGGGGTGGAGGGCAGGTTAGCTGCTGTAAGCGGATTAGTGAGCAGCAGACGTCAGAGAGCGGGCTGAACACACACAGGTGCAGACACACTATGGTCTGTGCAGACATACTGTACTCTCTATTACACACACACACACGCACACGCACACACACACAAAGCACAGAGGATTACCCTTAGATCTGTATTCAGCCAGAAGAAGCTTAAAAATCTTTTACAGAGAGAATAAGAGCAGGAGCCATTTCTCTTTCTCTGTTACTTTCTTCTTGTTTTTTTCTAGCTTTTTTCTTTCAACTCTGTACTCATATTTCTTTCCCATTTTACTTGTTGATCATCAGCACCTCTGATTACCGCTACATTTCTGTTTCCTGGTTTGGATTTCTCTTTCTTCTTTCTTTGGATCCCCATTAGCTGACTCCATAGCAACCGCTAGTCTTCCTGTGAAGCCTCTTCACTACAGCCTTTTGTCTCAATCTAGATGGGGGAGGGCGGGATACTGGTGTCTCCCGAGCGCCTGGAGCAGCTGATGAACAGCATGGAGGTTCTCCTCTCCGACGTGGAGCAGCTCCGGGGCCACTGCGGCCACAACATGACGGAGCTGACCCGCATGGTGCTGGAGCTGAGGCAGGAGCGGAGAGAGTTGGCGGGGAGGTACGAGGCGTTGTCCCGTGACATGCAGGAGGCCATGGATACCATGGAGGAGCTGCAGGACACCAAGTTCGCCTTCAACTCCAAGGAGAGGCAAGCCCAGAAGCTCAACAGGCAGCTCTGAGGGGAAAAGAGCACTGTGGTGTTCAGTAGGCAGAAAATATTTTGAAATGGAGTGAAACCGGGAGATTCTACCTGGATGTTTCCAATGAGAGTGAAGATTTTCATTTGTTCTGCGAAATGTTTTGCGATATACTGAACACAACCCATGAGAGACTGACTGATTCAGATTCTGTCACAGACTGCTCTATGGAAAACCAAATGGACACTTGAGAGAGCAGAGACTGTGTGGTGGGGTTAGAGAGGATAGAGATGTATCACTCTGTGTGTGGAGAAACGGGAGGGAGGAGACGTCTTTGTGGAATGGTATTTTTAGCGTTTTTATTTAGCTGTTTGTGATGTTGAGCGATGAGTCAATCAAAGAGCAATCTGTCATGTCTGAGCCTATGCAAGTTTAACAGTCTTGTTTGAGACCTGAAGACTAGCGTTAGCTCCCTGAGCTAATGCCTAGGCTTTAGTTCACAGCTAACGCAGTAGCATGAAGGAGACCGTGCGTTTGAACTCAGTTGGGAGCACCTGAAATATGGTCACCAAAGTAGTTCAGGACCGACCAGAAAGAAGTACAGTTCTACACATTACATACTGTAGTTATTTTTGATTTGGGCTCTCAGGTCATCGGGGGACACTTCTCCACGTCAGCTCTCTGTCTTGTCCTTTTCTGTCCCTTTTTCCTGCTCTCTGTCTTGCCCCTTTCTCCTGCTCTCTGTCTTGTCCCTTTCTGTCCCTTTCTCCTGCTCTCTGTCTTGTCCCTTTCTCCAGCTCTCTGTCTTGTCACTTTCTCCAGCTCTCTGTCTTGTCCCTTTCTCCTGCTCTCTGTCTTGTCACTTTCTCCAGCTCTCTGTCTTGTCCTTTTCTCTGTCTCTTTCTCCTGCTCTCTGTCTTGTCCTTTTCTCTGTACCTTTCTCCTGCTCTCTGTCTTGTCCCTTTCTCTGTCCATTTCTCCTGCTCTCTGTCTTGTCCCTTTCTCCTGTTCTCTGTCTTGTCCCTTTCTCCTGTTCTCTGTCTTGTCCCTTTCTCCTGCTCTCTGTCTTGTCCCTTTCTCCTGCTCTCTGTCTTGTCCCTTTCTCCTGCTCTCTGTCTTGTCCCTTTCTCCTGCTCTCTGTCTTGTCCCTTTCTCCTGTTCTCTGTCTTGTCCCTTTCTCCTGTTCTCTGTCTTGTCCCTTTCTCCTGCTCTCTGTCTTGTCCCTTTCTCTGTCCCTTTCTCCTGTTCTCTGTCTTGTCCCTTTCTCCTGCTCTCTGTCTTGTCCCTTTCTCCTGCTCTCTGTCTTGTCCCTTTCTCCTGCTCTCTGTCTTGTCCCTTTCTCCTGCTCTCTGTCTTGTCCCTTTCTCCTGCTCTCTGTCTTGTCCCTTTCTCCTGCTCTCTGTCTTGTCCCTTTCTCTTGCTCTCTGTCTTGTCCCTTTCTCATGTTCTCTGTCTTGTCCTTTTCTCTGTCTCTTTCTCCTGCTCTCTGTCTTGTCCTTTTCTCTGTCCCTTTCTCCTGCTCTCTGTCTTGTCCCTTTCTCTGTCCATTTCTCCTGCTCTCTGTCTTGTCCCTTTCTCCTGTTCTCTGTCTTGTCCCTTTCTCCTGCTCTCTGTCTTGTCCCTTTCTCCTGCTCTCTGTCTTGTCCCTTTCTCCTGCTCTCTGTCTTGTCCCTTTCTCCTGCTCTCTGTCTTGTTCCTTTCTCCTGTTCTCTGTCTTGTCCCTTTCTCCTGTTCTCTGTCTTGTCCCTTTCTCCTGCTCTCTGTCTTGTCCCTTTCTCTGTCCCTTTCTCCTGTTCTCTGTCTTGTCCCTTTCTCCTGCTCTCTGTCTTGTCCCTTTCTCCTGCTCTCTGTCTTGTCCCTTTCTCCTGCTCTCTGTCTTGTCCCTTTCTCCTGCTCTCTGTCTTGTCCCTTTCTCCTGCTCTCTGTCTTGTCCCTTTCTCCTGCTCTCTGTCTTGTCCCTTTCTCCTGCTCTCTGTCTTGTCCCTTTCTCTTGCTCTCTGTCTTGTCCCTTTCTCCTGTTCTCTGTCTTGTCCCTTTCTCGGCCCCTTTCTCCTGCTCTCTGTCTTGTCCCTTTATGTCCCTTTCTCCTGCTCTCTGTCTTGTCCCTTTCTCCTGCTCTCTGTCTTGTCACTTTCTCCAGCTCTCTGTCTTGTCCCTTTCTCCTGCTCTCTGTCTTGTCACTTTCTCCAGCTCTCTGTCTTGTCCTTTTCTCTGTCCCTTTCTCCTGCTCTCTGTCTTGTCCTTTTCTCTGTCCCTTTCTCTGTCCCTTTCTCCTGCTCTCTGTCTTGTTCCATTCTCCTGTTCTCTGTCTTGTCCCTTTCTCCTGCTCTCTGTCTTGTTCCATTCTCCTGTTCTCTGTCTTGTCCCTTTCTCCTGCTCTCTGTCTTGTCCCTTTCTCCTGCTCTCTGTCTTGTCCCTTTCTCCTGCTCTCTGTCTTGTCCCTTTCTCCTGCTCTCTGTCTTGTCCCTTTCTCCTGCTCTCTGTCTTGTCCCTTTCTCCTGCTCTCTGTCTTGTCCCTTTCTCCTGCTCTCTGTCTTGTCCCTTTCTCCTGCTCTCTGTCTTGTCCCTTTCTCCTGCTCTCTGTCTTGTCCCTTTCTCCTGCTCTCTGTCTTGTCCCTTTCTCTGTCCCTTTCTCCTGCTCTCTGTCTTGTCCCTTTCTCCTGCTCTCTGTCTTGTCCCTTTCTCTGTCCCTTTCTCCTGCTCTCTGTCTTGTCCCTTTCTCTGTCCCTTTCTCCTGTTCTCTGTCTTGTCCCTTTCTCCAGCTCTCTGTCTTGTCCCTTTCTCCTGCTCTCTGTCTTGTCCCATTCTCTGTCCCTTTCTCCTGCTCTCTGTTTTGTCCCTATCTCTGTCCCTTTCTCCTGCTCTCTTGTCTTTTTCTGTCCCTTTCTCCTGCTCTCTGTCTTGTCCCTTTCTCCTGCTCTCTTGTCTTTTTCTGTCACTTTCTCCTGCACTCTGTCTTGTCTGCTTTTGACTGAGAAATCTCCCTCTTTTTCTTCCTTGTGTCTCTCCCTCTCTCTCTCTCTCTCTCTCCCTCTCCCCCCCTTTCTCTCCCCAGGATAGATAGCCTACTGATTAGATTAAAGTATATATTCCAAGGTTCCGTGTGGCTGTGTGTTCACCAGCAGAGAAACCGTAATGTCTACTGTCTTCTTCTGTCTGGTGAAAACGTGGCATGGGAACTGCTACTAATGGTAACCTAACACACAGAAACAGGGCATGATTCCTTCCCCACCCTGGCATTGCTCTTCCTCTGTTTTCACACTGAAATAACTCAGAAATAACCCCCTAAGGTGATTTCAGTGACTTGGTGTGTGTTTAGTGGGGTTGTGGTGGTGTGCAAAAGGGACTTTCAGCGGTTGGAGTGGTAAACGTCGCACGAAGTTGAGCCACAAACAAACCTTTAAAGGACTTAACTAACTGTTGTCCCTGGATGTGTGTAACCATGTCTTTTCCAACTGGTATACTCTATGCTTTTATTGATGTGTATATTTGTAATAAGGAAAACTCAGGCCTCTAAGAAAGAGTGGCGGCTGGTACAATGAATTAGGTTGAATAATAGCAAAAAGGGAACAACAATCCACATCAGAGCAGAAGATTGTTGCAGTCAGAGACTGAATCACACAGCGTGTACAGTATATACTTGATACATAATGGTGTAATACAATTCCTGTGTGTATACATTCATGTGAATCGTCAAGGTCCTTGGACCTTCAGTAACTAGCTCTGTCGTCAATCATTATCATCAGATATATGAGAACAATTTATTATAACAGCCACAATCAATTCTAGATACAATCAGCCCACACCATCACACTATAGACCTTTGTTATCATTTCCCCATCACAATATACATTCTGAATTCTAGGATCATTTCATTGTCCTTCCAATGATCTTAGTTCACTTTATTCTACGTTACTGATACCACGGATACTTACCTCTTACCTGGTACTATAGGAATGGTTGTGGAATTATAATGGGTACTTTCTGGTACTTTCTTCAAAACTTCATAACTGGTAACTAACTACCTGTTTTGCCTAGTGGTGCTTGATAGACTGATTCCTAGAGAAAGAGTAATTCAGTGTTGTAATTAGGTTATTTTTGTGTAATGACTGTTTTAATCATTTTTAAGTAAATCAGAGGTAATTTCTTCACAGTGAAATAAAAGGTACATTTTGTGTTATTGTTTGCTCTTATGGTGTCCTGCTCTGCCCTGTCCTGCCTTACAATATATCAATGTCTGTGTGCAACAAGGTTGATGTATCAAATACTGTACACAATAACATACTGTACTACCAACACATTATTGGCCTGGATGTCACTTCAGACAGAGTTGAATGTCATAGTTTGCCAGAATGAACAGAAGAAAAATTTTACCCCGAAATAGGTATGTATCCTGATAAAAAGCAACATTTATTTTTTTGAAAAACAAAGTGATGGGGGAAATCCAAGTGGAAAGGAACAAAGTGAATTGAATTTAAAAGGTGTTAATTTCATGCAAGGAGTTAATTGTAACCGGACACCTGTACTAACAGCTCTGAGAGCTGGGAAGTTAAGAGGGCTGATAACTGAGTGTCAGTGGCGTTCCTGTTTCCTGGGCGAGTGCACATCCTTCTGGGACACTGAGCAAGAGGAGTGGATTTGAACTACAGAGATCTTGAAAAGGTACGATTGAATGATGATCATATATTCTATTGTATTTTGGACATTTTTGCAAACGTTTAGGCACCTTTGTATTTTATCCTATCTCTGCTAGTAAACATGAACATCCTACTGGTCCTGGTCGTCCTGCAGTTACTGGCTGTACCATCATTCTCTGTGAGTGATACTTATTTGATTTGATGTATTGCTTGGGTTAAAAAACCATACAGGTGAATAATGATGAGTGAGAAAGTTACAGACTCACCAATACCATATCCCCCCACCTCAGAAATACTAACATCCCCTGTTATTGTATTTTATTTGTGTTATTTTTTACTACCCTGTTGCCCATAGCACAGGGTAATACTGAACGCATTATTAAGAAACGCTATCTTACCTCTGAAGTTGCTACAGATTTTATTGAGTGTCCGAAACAATACTCCATCACCTATTCTGCCTTCCTCTTGTGATGATTTAGTTGATCGTTTTTATTGCAATTTAAGGGCAACTGTTGATGCCATAGCTCCAGTGAAGTTGAAAAGGGCCACAGCCAAACGAAGAGGCCCTTGGATGAGTGAGGAAACAAATCAATTAAAGAGAAATTGCAGAAAGGCAGAGCGGAAATGGAGAAAGTAAAAGTTACAGGTCTATTATGATATTCGGAGAGAACAACTTGGCATATATAACAAGGCAATTAGAAATGCCGGAAGGGCTCATTTTCCAACTTGAGCACTAATAATCTGAATAATTTGAGTGCTCTTCTCGACCATTGATGGCCTGATAAATCCTACCCCCCCGCAAACCTATGTGAACTTTCCTCCACATCTAAATGTGATGAGTTTGCGGCATATTTCAGAGATAAGATAACCAACATTAGACTGGGTATCAGTCAAGACCTGATGAGAAGTTTGGTGATATGTCCCCTAACCTAGCACGCAAAAGCACTATGGATTGATTTCCCCTGGTTGACACAGACATGCTCAGGAAAGTGATATCACAACTTAAGTCTTCTACCTGCCTTCTCGATCCTATCCCCACCACCTTCTTCAAAACAGTTTTTAATTGCATATCTGAAGAAATGCAAGCTATTGTTAATCTCTCCCTGTTTACAGGCATTTTCCCCACTGCACTAAAAACTGCTATGGTGAAACCTCTTCTGAAGAAAGTCATCTAGATTCTTCAGCTCTTAGCAAATTTCAGCCGATCTCCAACCTTCCATTCTTAAGCAAAATTCTGGAGAAATTTGTGTTCAAAGAGCTAAATAATTTTGTAAGTGCCAACCGTATTTAGAATAAAATCCAATCTGGTTTCCGTGCCCACCACAGCATAGAAACAGCCTTATTTACAGTGATACATGATCTTAGAGTCAACACAGATGCCAAACAGCGCTCTGTCCTTGTACTCTTAGTTTTATGTGCTGCATTCAACACTGTTGACCATAATGTCCTTCTGGATGGACTGGAGAGGTGGGTTGGTCTCTCCGGTCCAGTTCTAAATTGGTTTAGGACCTATTTAACCGGTCAAGAGTTTTATTTTTGTCAAATATTGGACCCGATACTGTTCAGTTTATATGTGTTACCCCTTGGCAGCGTTATCAGAAAGCACAGCATTGATTTTCCCTGCTAAGCAGATAATACACAACTTTACATTTCTGTGTCACCAGAGGATTTTAGCTCCATGGATAAATTATTAGACTGTATTAGTGATTTAAATACTTGGATGGCTTACAACTTCCTCCAGCTAAATCAAGACAGATGTAATTATTGTTGGAGCCAAAGCAGAGAGAAAGAATCTAGCCACAAATGTTCATTTACGGACAATATAAGGTAAAAAAACGTAGGTGTTATTTTAGAATCTGAACTCCATTTCAAATCACACATTAGGAAATGTGACCAAGATAGTTTTTTACCACCTGAGGAACATTGCCAAGGTGCGGCCATTTCTCTCTCAGGCTGATACAGAGAGACTCATCCATGCTTTTATTACAAGCAGGTTTGACTACTGTAATGCTCTCCTGTCTGGTCAACCCAAGAGAGCCATTGATCAACTGCAAAACATACAGAATGCTGCAGCATGGGTAGTGACCGAGACCAGACTGAGCACACACTACACTGGTTTTAAGGTCTCTGCACTGGCTGCCTGTGAGTTTTTTAGAATTCATTTTAAGATGATTCTATTGGTTTTTAAATCAATCCAGGATTGTGCACCCCAATATATGCAGACATGAATTTAAGTTATGTACCCAGTAGGTCCCTCAGGTCCTCTGGCATTTTTAACTATCCCAAAGCCTCAGACCAAGAGGCATGGAGAGGCAGCCTTTAGTTATTATGCCCCCAGCCTCTGGAATAGCCTGCCAGAGAACCTGAGGGGGACCAAGAGGCATGGAGAGGCAGCCTTTAGTTATTATGCCCCCAGCCTCTGGAATAGCTTGCCAGAGAACCTGAGGGGGGCTGAAACTGTGAACATATTAAAAAATAGATATTAAAACAAATTTTTTGATTTGCTTTTCCTCAGGGTTCTTTTTAGTTCAGTTTGTCAGTCTTTTGTTTTTTATCTTATGTTTTTTGTGTAGTAAATTATTTCAGCGTTATTTTCATAGTTTTTTGTTGTTGTTTTTTTTCTTTCCTGTAAAGCACATTGCGTTGATGTTTAAATAAAGCTTGACTTCAGTTGATTTGATGGTGAGCGGTTAGCATGTCTTGAGGGTATGATATTTGTGCTTCTGTAACTTTCTCACTCATCATTATTCTCGATTCGTTTAAGGCCAATATGTAATCACGGTAGCATCCACAATAATGTAGAAGTGTTTAGAAACATATTCTGTTTACAATAAAAGTGACTCCAAAATGACACAATACATTATCTACCATTCCTTTCTATTGAGCACAAAATAATCCGAAACACAACCAAAACAAACAGCAAATGCATCCAACAAGTTTGTAGAATCACAAGCTTGATGTAATCATTGCGTGCTAGGAATATGGGACTAAACACTTAGCATTTTACTATACTGAACAAAAATATAAATGCAAAATATAATGTGTTGGTTTCATGTGCTGAAATAAAAGATCCCAGAAATGTTGTGCACAAATTAGTTTACATCCCTGTTAGTGAGCATTTCTCCTTTGCCAAGATAATCCATCTACCTGATAGGTGGGGCATATCAAGAAGCTGATTAAACAGCATGATCATTACACAGGTGCACCTTGTGCTGGGGACAATAAAAGGCCACTATAAAATGTGCAGTTTTGTCACACAACACAATACCACATACGTCTCAGGTTTTCAGGGATCGTGCAATTAGCATGCTGACTGCAAGAATGTCCAACCTCCAACGACGTTTTAGAGAATTTGGCAGTACGTCCAACTGGCCTCACAACCGCAAACCACGTGTAACCATGCCAGCCCAGGACCTCCACATCCATCTTTTTCACTTAAGGGATCATCTGAGAACAGCCACCTGGACAGCTGATGAAACTGAGGAGTATTTCTGTCTGTAATAAAGCCCTTTTGTGGGGAAAAACTCTGATTGGCTGGTCCAGGACAACCCATGACTGTGCCCCTGCACAGTCATGTGAAATCCATAGATTAGGGCATAATGAATTTATTTCAATTGACTGATTTCCTTATATGAACTGTAAATCAGTAAAATCGTTGAAATTATTGCATGTTGGTTTATATCTTTGTTCAGTATACTTAAATACACATATAAGTGAATTTGTCCCAATACTTTTGGTCCCCTAAAATGGGGGGACTGTGTACAAAAAGTTCTGTAATTTAAAACAGTTCACCCGATATGGATGAAAATACCCTCAAATTAAAGCTGACAGTCTGCACTTTAACCTCATGATCATTGTAACATTTAAAATCCAAAGTGCTGGAGTACAGAGCCAAAACAACAATACATGTGTCGCTTTCCCAATACTGTTGGAGCTCACTATTTATCAATGTTATACAAAGCAGATTTTCAGTGAGGTCCTCAATGGAAGACAAACAAAACAAAAACAAACCGGAAATGCATATGATGATCTAAAACTACTACGTAATACCCCAACATGTATATAAAACAGCAATAATACAACACAACTCATGTCATTACACATTAAAGGCACACATAGTCATATCTTGTTTACAAAAACAGCTGGAATGTGGGGATTTTATATCGTTACCATACTGGTGTGTAAAAGGTTTGTGTAATGATATGTAATTCTTTGTGGTGATAGGATGTTTTCCACTTGCTATTCTGGTGTATACATAACGAGTACTGTGTTTACTGTCGGGTTATGGTGTTTGGTGTGCTCACTGCTGTTGTGTTCCAGCTAACGGCGCCCAGCAATGACTACTGGGGGGAATACGGAACCTATGGGCCATGCAGCCGCCCCTGTGGCACTGGAGTAGCCATGAGGACCAGGCAATGTATCACTGCAAGGTAAAAGAAAAGTGAATGTGAGAGAGTTGAGAGAGTGTGTGTGAGAGAGAGAGAAAAGAGAAAGACAGAAAGAATGAGAGAGAAAGAGAGAGTTGAGAGTGTGTGTATGAGGATTGTATGTCTTTCTGACTCTCCTCTTTGATTTGCAGGACAGACGGAGGAAACAACTGCGTGGGATCTTCAAAATCTTACCGCACCTGTAATATGCAGGTACACACACACACACACACACGCACACGCACGCGCACACACACGCACACGCACACAACCCCCCCCCCCCCCACCCTCCATGAAAACACCAACAGACTGGGATTGTCTGTATTTGCTCCATGCAGGCATGTCCAGTGGGTTCCAGGGATATCCGTGAGGAGCAGTGTGCCCAGTTCAATAGGATGGACTTCCAGAGCAAACGCTATGCCTGGCTGCCTTACCATGGAGGTGCAACGGGAATTACATGCAAATTATAAAGTGTCATATTTCACTGTGGATTATTACCCATATCCTCATTATACATACATGAAGAATGACTAATGTTTGCTGTTTACCTGTGAAGCGTCTAACCCATGTGAGCTGAACTGCGTCCCCCGTGGAGAGAACTTCTTCTACAGACACAGGCCTGCCGTGGTGGACGGGACACCCTGCTATGTGGGCCGCAGTGACATCTGTATCGCAGGCATCTGCATGGTATTAGTACTTACCTTATATCGTTCTTTTCATTCGACATTTAATAGTTCAACATGCCATGCACGCACGTGCGTGCACACACACACACAGACGCACACACAGACAAACACTCACACTCACAGACATACATACGCACACACACACACACTCACAGACACACATACGCATGCACGCACACATACACACACACTCATATTGTCTTAATCTGTTATCTGATACCTAGGCGGTGATCAACGGAGAGATCCTCGGCATGGACCGTGACGTGGTGCCGGCCCCTCCCGCTCCCGCCGCCAACTTGCGCCACCGCGAGTCCCTCACGTATGCCTACACATACAGCGCCTGGTCCGAGTGCTCAGCCCCCTGCAACGGAGGCACACAGCACCGCAGTGTACAGTGCATGGTCCAGGACTCGACGGCGCCCCATGTGGTGGACGACTCTTACTGCGTCTCCCAGGGACTACCCAGGCCGGCCAGCCAGCAGGCCTGCAACCAGCAGCAGTGTGCCGAGTACAGTGTGTCCAGCTACAGTGTGGTGAGTACTGGGTACTGGGTAGCTACAGTGTGGTGGGTACTGGGTACTGGGTAGCTACAGTGTGGTGGGTACTGGGTACTGGGTACTGGGTAGCTACAGTGTGGTGAGTACTGAGTAGCTACAGTGTGGTGAGTACTGGGTACTGGGTAGCTACAGTGTGGTGGGTACTGGGTACTGGGTAGCTACAGTGTGGTGGGTACTGGGTACTGGGTAGCTACAGTGTGGTGGGTACTGGGTACTGGGTACTGGGTAGCTACAGTGTGGTGGGTACTGGGTAGCTACAGTGTGGTGGGTACTGGGTACTGGGTACTGGGTAGCTACAGTGTGGTGGGTACTGGGTAGCTACAGTGTGGTGGGGACTGGGTACCGGTACTGGGTAGCTACAGTGTGGGGGTACTGGGTACTGGGTACTGGGTAGCTACAGTGTGGTGGGTACTGGGTAGCTACAGTGTGGTGGGTACCGGGTACTGGGTAGCTACAGTGTGGTGGGTACTGGGTAGCTACAGTGTGGTGGGTACTGGGTAGCTACAGTGTGGTGGGGACTGGGTACCGGTACTGGGTAGCTACAGTGTGGTGAGTACTGGGTACTGGGTAGCTACAGTGTGGTGGGTACTGGGTAGCTACAGTGTGGTGGGGACTGGGTACCGGTACTGGGTAGCTACAGTGTGGGGGTACTGGGTACTGGGTACTGGGTAGCTACAGTGTGGTGGGTACTGGGTAGCTACAGTGTGGTGGGTACCGGGTACCGGTACTGGGTAGCTACAGTGTGGTGGGTACTGGGTACTGGGTAGCTACAGTGTGGTGGGTACTGGGTACTGGGTAGCTACAGTGTGGTGGGGACTGGGTACCGGTACTGGGTAGCTACAGTGTGGTGGGTACTGGGTACTGGGTAGCTACAGTGTGGTGGGTACCAGGTACTGGGTAGCTACAGTGTGGTGGGTACTGGGTACTGGGTAGCTACAGTGTGGTGGGGACTGGGTACCGGTACTGGGTAGCTACAGTGTGGTGGGTACTGGGTACTGGGTACTGGGTACTGGGTACTGGGTACTGGGTAGCTACAGTGTGGTGGGTACTGGGTACTGGGTACTGGGTAGCTACAGTGTGGTGGGTACTGGGTACTGAGTAGCTACAGTGTGGTGGGTACTGGGTACTGGGTACTGGGTAGCTACAGTGTGGTGGGTACTGGGTAGCTACAGTGTGGTGGGTACTGGGTAGCCACAGTGTGGTGGGTACTGGGTACTGGGTACTGGGTAGCTACAGTGTGGTGTACTGGGTACTGGGTACTGGGTAGCTACAGTGTGGTGGGTACTGGGTAGCCACAGTGTGGTGGGGACTGGGTACTGGGTACTGGGTAGCTACAGTGTGGTGGGTACTGGGTACTGGGTAGCTACAGTGTGGTGGGTACTGGGTAGCTACAGTGTGGTGGGGACTGGGTACCGGTACTGGGTAGCTACAGTGTGGGGGTACTGGGTACTGGGTACTGGGTAGCTACAGTGTGGTGGGTACTGGGTAGCTACAGTGTGGTGGGTACCGGGTACTGGGTAGCTACAGTGTGGTGGGTACTGGGTAGCTACAGTGTGGTGGGTACTGGGTAGCTACAGTGTGGTGGGGACTGGGTACCGGTACTGGGTAGCTACAGTGTGGTGAGTACTGGGTACTGGGTAGCTACAGTGTGGTGGGTACTGGGTAGCTACAGTGTGGTGGGGACTGGGTACCGGTACTGGGTAGCTACAGTGTGGGGGTACTGGGTACTGGGTACTGGGTAGCTACAGTGTGGTGGGTACTGGGTAGCTACAGTGTGGTGGGTACCGGGTACCGGTACTGGGTAGCTACAGTGTGGTGGGTACTGGGTACTGGGTAGCTACAGTGTGGTGGGTACTGGGTACTGGGTAGCTACAGTGTGGTGGGGACTGGGTACCGGTACTGGGTAGCTACAGTGTGGTGGGTACTGGGTACTGGGTAGCTACAGTGTGGTGGGTACCAGGTACTGGGTAGCTACAGTGTGGTGGGTACTGGGTACTGGGTAGCTACAGTGTGGTGGGGACTGGGTACCGGTACTGGGTAGCTACAGTGTGGTGGGTACTGGGTACTGGGTACTGGGTAGCTAAAGTGTGGTGGGTACCAGGTACTGGGTAGCTACAGTGTGGTGGGTACTGGGTACTGGGTAGCTACAGTGTGGTGGGGACTGGGTACAGGTACTGGGTAGCTACAGTGTGGTGGGTACTGGGTACTGGGTAGCTACAGTGTGGTGGGTACCAGGTACTGGGTAGCTACAGTGTGGTGGGTACTGGGTACTGGGTAGCTACAGTGTGGTGGGTACTGGGTAGCTACAGTGTGGTAGGGACTGGGTACCGGTACTGGGTAGCTACAGTGTGGGGGTACTGGGTACTGGGTACTGGGTAGCTACAGTGTGGTGGGTACTGGGTAGCTACAGTGTGGTGGGTACCGGGTACTGGGTACTGGGTAGCTACAGTGTGGTGAGTACTGGGTACTGGGTACTGGGTAGCTACAGTGTGGTGGGTACTGGGTAGCTACAGTGTGGTGGGGACTGGGTACCGGTACTGGGTAGCTACAGTGTGGTGGGTACTGGGTACTGGGTAGCTACAGTGTGGTGAGTACTGGGTACCGGTACTGGATGGCTACAGTGTGAGGGGTACTGGGTACTGGGTACTGGGTAGCTACAGTGTGGTGGGTACTGTGTACCGGGAACTGGGTAGCTACAGTGTGGTGGGTACTGGGTACCGGGTAGCTACAGTGTGGTGGGTACTGGGTACCGGGTACTGGGTAGCTACAGTGTGGTGGGTACTGGGTAGCTACAGTGTGGTGGGTACTGGGTACCGGGTACTGGGTAGCTACAGTGTGGTGGGTACTGGGTACTGGCTAGCTACAGTGTGGTGGGTACCGGGTACTGGGTAGCTACAGTGTGGGGGGTACTGGGTACTGGGTAGCTACAGTGTGGGGGGTACTGGGTACTGGGTAGCTACAGTGTGGTGGGTACTGGGAACCGGGAACTGGGTAGCTACAGTGTGGTGGGTACTGGGTAGCTACAGTGTGGTGGGAACTGGGTAGCTACAGTGTGGTGGGGACTGGGTACTGGGTAGCTACTGTGTGGTGGGTACTGCTAGCTACAGTATGGTGGGTACCGGGTACTGGGTAGCTACAGTGTGGTGGGTACTGGATACTGGGTAGCCACAGTGTGGTGGGTACTGGGTACTGGGTAGCTACAGTATGGTGGGTACTGGATACTGGGTAGCTACTGTGTGGTGGGTACTGGATACTGGGTAGCTACAGTGTGGTGGGTACCGGGTACTGGGTAGCTACAGTGTGGTGAGTACTGGGTACTGGGTAGCTACAGTGTGGTGGGTACTAGGTACTGGGTAGCTACAGTGTGGTGGGTACTGGATACTGGGTAGCTACAGTGTGGTGGGTACTGGGTACTGGGTAGCTACAGTGTGGTGGGTACTAGGTACTGGGTAGCTACAGTGTGGTGGGGACTGGATACTGGGGACTGGGTAGCTACAGTGTGGTGGGTACTGGATACTGGGTAGCTACAGTGTGGTGGGGACTGGGTAGCTACAGTGTGGTGGGTACTGGATACTGGGTAGCTACAGTGTGGTGGGTACTGGGTACTGGGTAGCTACAGTGTGGTGGGTACTAGGTACTGGCTAGCTACAGTGTGGTGGGTACTGCTAGCTACAGTGTGGTGGGTACTGGGTACTGGGTAGCTACAGTGTGGTGGGTACCGGGTACTGGATAGCTACAGTGTGGTGGGTACTGGGTACTGGGTAGCTACAGTGTGGTGGGTACTGGGTACTGGGTAGCTACAGTGTGGTGGGTACTGGGTACTGGGTAGCTACAGTATGGTGGGTACTGGATACTGGGTAGCTACAGTGTGGTGGGTACTGGGTACTGGGTAGCTACAGTGTGGTGGGTACTGGGTACTGGGTAGCTACAGTATGGTGGGTACTGGATACTGGGTAGCTACTGTGTGGTGGGTACTGGGTACTGGGTAGCTACTGTGTGGTGGGTACTGCTAGCTACAGTGTGGTGGGTATTGGGTAGCTACAGTGTGGTGGGTACTGGGTAGCTACAGTGTGGTGGGTACTGGGTACTGGGTAGCTACAGTGTGGTGGGTACCGGGTACTGGGTACTGGGTAGCTACAGTGTGGTGGGTACTGGGTAGCTACAGTGTGGTGGGTACTGGGTAGCTACAGTGTGGTGGGTACTGGGTAACTACAGTGTGGTGGGTACCAGGTACTGGGTAGCTACAGTGTGGTGAGTACTGGGTACTGGGTAGCTACAGTGTGGTGGGTACCAGGTACTGGGTAGCTACAGTGTGGTGGGTACTGGGTAGCTACAGTGTGGTGGGTACTGGGTACTGGGTAGCTACAGTGTGGTGGGTACTGGGTAGCTACAGTGTGGTGGGTACTGGGTACTGGGTAGCTACAGTGTGGTGGGTACTGGGTAGCTACAGTGTGGTGGGGACTGGGTAGCTACAGTGTGGTGGGGACTGGGTAGCTACAGTGTGGTGGGTACTGGGTACTGGGTAGCTACAGTGTGGTGGGTACTGGGTAGCTACAGTGTGGTGGGGACTGGGTAGCTACAGTGTGGTGGGTACTGGATACTGGGTAGCTACAGTGTGGTGGGGACTGGGTAGCTACAGTGTGGTGGGTACTGGGTACTGGGTAGCTACAGTGTGGTGGGGACTGGGTAGCTACAGTGTGGTGGGGACTGGGTAGCTACAGTGTGGTGGGGACTGGGTAGCTACAGTGTGGTGGGGACTGGGTAGCTACAGTGTGGTGGGTACCAGGTACTGGGTAGCTACAATGTGGTGGGGACTGGGTAGCTACAGTGTGGTGGGTACTGTGTACTGAGTACTGGGTAGCTACAGTGTGGTGGGTACTGGGTACTGGGTAGTTACGGTGTGATGGGTATCGGGTACTGAGTAGCTACAGTGTGGTGGGTACTGGGTACTGAGTAGCTACAGTGTGGTGAGTACTGGGTACTGGGTAGCTACAGTATGGTGAGTACTGGGTACTGGGTAGCTATAGTGTGGTGAGTACTGGGTACTGGGTAGCTACAGTATGGTGAGTACTGGGTACTGGGTAGCTACAGTGTGGTGAGTACTGGGTACTGAGTAGCTACAGTGTGGTGAGTACTGGGTACTGGGTAGCTACAGTGTGGTGAGTACTGGGTACTGGGTAGCTACAGTGTGGTGAGTACTGGGTACTGAGTAGCTACAGTGTGGTGGGTACCGTGTACTGGGTAGCTACAGTGTGGTGAGTACTGAGTAGCTACAGTGTGGTGAGTACTGGGTACTGGGTAGCTACAGTGTGGTGAGTACTGGGTACTGGGTAGCTACAGTGTGGTGAGTACTGGGTACTGGGTAGCTACAGTGTGGTGAGTACTGGGTACTGGGTAGCTACAGTGTGGTGGGTACTGGGTACTGGGTAGCTACAGTGTGGTGGGGACTGGGTAGCTACAGTGTGGTGGGTACTGTGTACTGAGTACTGGGTAGCTACAGTGTGGTGGGTACTGGGTACTGGGTAGTTACGGTGTGATGGGTATCGGGTACTGAGTAGCTACAGTGTGGTGGGTACTGGGTACTGAGTAGCTACAGTGTGGTGAGTACTGGGTACTGGGTAGCTACAGTATGGTGAGTACTGGGTACTGGGTAGCTATAGTGTGGTGAGTACTGGGTACTGGGTAGCTACAGTATGGTGAGTACTGGGTACTGGGTAGCTACAGTGTGGTGAGTACTGGGTACTGAGTAGCTACAGTGTGGTGAGTACTGGGTACTGGGTAGCTACAGTGTGGTGAGTACTGGGTACTGGGTAGCTACAGTGTGGTGAGTACTGGGTACTGAGTAGCTACAGTGTGGTGGGTACCGTGTACTGGGTAGCTACAGTGTGGTGAGTACTGAGTAGCTACAGTGTGGTGAGTACTGGGTACTGGGTAGCTACAGTGTGGTGAGTACTGGGTACTGGGTAGCTACAGTGTGGTGAGTACTGGGTACTGGGTAGCTACAGTGTGGTGAGTACTGGGTACTGGGTAGCTACAGTGTGGTGGGTACTGGGTACTGGGTAGCTACAGTGTGGTGGGTACTGGGTACTGGGTAGCTACAGTGTGGTGGGGACTGGGTAGCTACAGTGTGGTGGGGACTGGGTAGCTACAGTGTACTGTGTACTGAGTACTGGGTAGCTACAGTGTGATGGGTATCGGGTACTGAGTAGCTACAGTGTGGTGGGTACTGGGTACTGAGTAGCTACAGTGTGGTGAGTACTGGGTACTGGGTAGCTACAGTGTGGTGAGTACTGGGTACTGGGTAGCTACAGTGTGGTGAGTACTGGGTACTGGGTAGCTACAGTGTGGTGAGTACTGGGTACTGGGTAGCTACAGTGTGGTGAGTACTGGGTACTGAGTAGCTACAGTGTGGTGGGTACCGGGTACTGGGTACTGGGTAGCTACAGTGTGGTAAGTACTGATTAGCTACAGTGTGGTGAGTACTGGGTACTGGGTAGCTACAGTGTGGTGAGTACTGGGTACTGGGTAGCTACAGTGTGGTGAGTACTGGGTACTGGGTAGCTACAGTGTAGTGAGTACTGGGTACTGGGTAGCTACAGTGTGGGGAGTACTGGGTACTGGGTACTGGGTAGCTACAGTGTGGTGAGTACTGGGTACTGGGTACCGGGTACCAGTATGGCCAGTATAGAGTCAACATTAACAGTATGAAGACAGAGGGTAGATTAGGAGAGTGTTTCCCAAATCTGTCGGTACACAAAATCATATTCAATATACTGTACCTCTCTAGCAAGGTGTAAACTACTGTACTATCCAACTACAGTGTCGCCACAGAATGATTTTCAGATTGCAGATTTTGTTTTGCCGCTAAATTCCCTAATTGATATGTCCAATGTCCAGTGCTCAGTGAGCTGTGGTGATGGCCAGCAGACCAGGGAGGTGTTCTGTGTGGGGGCGGGAGGAGAGCGCCTTGGGGAGCAGGCCTGCAGTGGTCTGGCACGCCCACCCACAGTCCAGGCCTGCCGCAAACTAGCCTGCCATACCCACATCAGCTGGCACGTCAATGACTTCGGACTGGTGAGAGAGAACTTTTTTTTATTGGGAGAGAAACAACGAGAGAGAGAGTGAGAGATACTTTTGACAGACTACAGTACACTCTTATGTATCCTCTCATCTTTCCTTACTTTTGTGTCACTCTCTCCCTCTCTATCCTTCTATCCTGCTCTTTCTCACTGTCCTCTACCTCTTTCTCTCTCTCTCCTTGTCCCTATAGTGCTCTAAGAAGTGTGGTGGAGGGGTGCGTGAGAGAAGGGTGGTGTGTATGGACATAGAACAGAACCCACATGGGGAGGAAAGATGTTCCCCCCACCCCAGACCCCCCACTGTGGAGCACTGTAACACCCAGGCCTGCCATGAAGCCCAGAGTTAGTCCAATCCCTGTGTGTGTGTGTGTGTGTGTGTGTGTGTGTGTGTGTGTGTGTGTGTGTGTGTGTGTGTGTGTGTGTGTGTGTGTGTGTGTGTGTGTGTGTGTGTGTGTGTGTGTGTGTGTGTGTTTCTGTTCATCCTCATCTCTCTCTGTATAGGTGTACCAAGTGTCCATGACCCAAGAGAACATGATAGAACTCTGAGAGGATTTGTGCCTTCTGACCCTTCAGGTATGTGTGTGTGTGTGAAATTATAATCATCCATGTGCGTAGACTGTCTTGGGATAATTAAAGTAGAGACAGAAATAGCCTACCGTTTATTTATCACTCATTTCTCACTCCAACAAATCAGAGTTGACTATGAGACTATCTATCCTCAGGTTAAAACACACTTCTCTGAAGACTTGTTCTCCCTGCAAGCCTCAATGCTCCAATCAGTTCTGTTTTTCAAATCCGTTTTGGTCTACAGACTGTCCAATCAGCAAGTTACAATTGACCAAATGGGATTTGTGCATGTTCAGACAGCAGTCATTTGCTGACATAGCTATGCTAGTTGTCATAGTAACGACGGGTGTGTGCACAGTGGTGTAAGTTGATTGGTGGTGGTCAGTGGAGGCTGCTGAGGGGAGGGTCAGCTCATAATAAGGTCTGAAATGGCACAAATGGAATGGCATCAAACACCTGGAAAACCACAGGTTTTATGTATTTGATACCATTCCACCTATTCCACTCCAGCCATTAACACGAGCCCGTCCTCCCACATTAAGGTGACACCAACCTCCTGTGGTGGTGGTAGTGGTGCTAAAACACACTTCTCTTATGGTACATACTGTATGTCCCAGTCCTCCCTGTCTAGACCAAAGGTATCCAACTCTGACCCTACGAGGTCCAGATCCTGCTGGGTTTCTCTTCTACCTGATAACTAATTGTACCCACCTGGTGTCCCAGGTCTGAATCAGTCCAGGAACTAGCTTTGAGGTCCAGAGTTGAATTTGAGTGGTCTAGGGAGTGTTGTAATCCATCATAAAATCGTAGCTAGATATATACAACACAGGTTCCACTTGCCAAACTGGTAGGCCTATATCTAAAAATATACTGTTTAGCTAAACATACCTACCACTAGTAAATATACTGTCTAGCTAAACATACCTACCACTAGTAAATATACTGTCTAGCTAAACATACCTACCACTACTAAATATATTGTCTAGCTAAACATACCTACCACTACTAAATATACTGTCTAGCTAAACATACCTACCACTACTAAATATACTGTCTAGCTAAACATACCTACCACTACTAAATATACTGTCTAGCTAAACATACCTACCACTACTAAATACACTGTCTAGCTAAACATACCTACCACTACTAAATATACTGTCTAGCTAAACATACCTACCACTACTAAATACACTGTCTAGCTAAACATACCTACCACTACTAAATATACTGTCTAGCTAAACATACCTACCACTACTAAATATACTGTCTAGCTAAACATACCTACCACTACTAAATATACTGTCTAGCTAAACATACCTACCACTACTAAATACACTGTCTAGCTAAACATACCTACCACTACTAAATATATTGTCTAGCTAAACATACCTACCACTACTAAATATACTGTCTAGCTAAACATACCTACCACTACTAAATATACTGTCTAGCTAAACATACCTACCACTACTAAATATATTGTCTAGCTAAACATACCTACCACTACTAAATATACTGTCTAGCTAAACATACCTACCACTACTAAACATACCTACCACTACTAAACATACCTACCACTACTAAACATACCTACCACTACTAAATATACTGTCTAGCTAAACATACCTACCACTACTAAACATACCTACCACTACTAAACATACCTACCACTACTAAACATACCTACCACTAGTAAATATACCATAGCAAAAAATAAACACACCCAGTACTACATATTCTTACATGCTCATTTTCATCCGGGTGGGTGTTACTTTTTGTATATGTACTTTAAGTATAATATAGAGTTCAGTTGGGCCTTCGCGCCTCACCATACAAAGGAAAGGAGTGGTGATCAACAACAATGACAAAAATCACGAGAAGGGCTTACCAAGGAAAACTTCCAAAAGGGCTAATTTGAGGTGAAAAGGAGTTGTTGCACTCCACAAAGAAAAGGCAGAGATTTATTTATTTTTGCTCGCTTTAATCCATTGTACAGGATGCGAACAGACGACTGACGTTTCAACGTCAAGCTAACGTCTTCCTCAGAGTGATTTAAAAAAATAAATCTCTGCCTTTCTTTGTGGAGTGCTCCAACTCCCTTTATCTTGAATGAGTACTTTTGGAAGTTTGTCTTGGTAAGCTACTCTCATTAAGGATAGGCTATTTGTATACATTATGTAAACATGTGACCTTATGTGTGTTTGCTCTCTTTAGCCACTAACACAGTGTACGACCCTTACTCCACCACCGTGGTTGGTCCCCACTGTGCCCAGTCATACTATGGCTGCTGCCCGGATGGCCACACATCCGCTGGTGGGCATAGAGGAGAGGGCTGTCCCACAGATGACTGTGAACGCACCCGGTAAGACCTTGGGTCTGTTCAGTACGGCGCAACGTTACAGAACATTACATAATGTTCAGATAGAGATAGCGTTGTGTTGAACACACATGGCACAAAGAGTTTGATTGTGACAAAAATGTATGTTACTTGCAGTCCAACTAGTGACTTTCAACTTGATGGCCTATATTAGGGCTGCCCAACCCTCTTCCTGGAGATCTACCGTCCTGTTGGTTTTCAGTCCAACCCTCTTCCTGGAGATCTACCGTCCTGTTGGTTTTCAGTCCAACCCTCTTCCTGGAGATCTACTGTCCTGTTGGTTTTCAGTCCAACCCTCTTCCTGGAGATCTACTGTCCTGTTGGTTTTCAGTCCAACCCTAATTTAACAAACCTGATTCTACTAATTAGCTGCTCAACAAGACCTTAACTAGCTGAATCAGATACGCTAAATTAGGGTTGGACCGAAAACCTACAGGACAGTAGATCTCCAGGAAGAGGGTTGGGCTGAAAACCAACAGGACGGTAGATCTCCAGGATGAGGGTTGGGCAGCCCTGGCCTGTATGGATGCCGTCTGTGTCCGTGTTTCTGTCTCACCTGTCTTTGTGTGTGCCTGTCCATACCAGCTACCTGTTGGTTTCTTTTCTATATCTTACCTGTGTGTGTGTCTGGTTGTCAGGTACGGCTGCTGTCTGGATGGGGTGACTCCTGCTCAGGGTCATGGAAGGGCAGGATGTGCTGATTACCACCCACCTGCGGTAAGAGCTGCTACCACCCATTATACCAGAGTGGCGCAGCGGTCTAAGGCACTGTATCTCAGTGCTAGAGGCATCACTACAGACACCCTGGTTTGAATCCAGGCTGTATCACAACCGGCCGTGATTGGGAGTCCCATAGGACGGCGCACAATGGGCCCAGTGTCGTCATGGGTTTGGCCGGTGTAGGCCGTTATTGTAAATAAGAATTTGTTCTTAAACTGACTTGCCTAGTTAAATAAAGGTTAAATATATATATATGTCTTACTATACCACCTGTTTGTCTGTCTTTCTGTTTGTATGTATGTCTCTCTGTGTGTGCGTGTGTCTGACTTTCTCTCTCTCTCTCTGCAGGACCACTCCGCCCCAACTTATGCTCAGTCCGGCCATATGTGCTCCCTGTCACGTGACGATGGACCCTGTGCCAACTGGACATCCCGCTTCTACTACAACTCAGCCACTGGCAGCTGCACCCAGTTCTGGTATGGCGGTTGCCATGGCAACGCCAACAACTTTGTGTCCAGGGACGTTTGCCAGAGGGAGTGTGGCGGCGCCGTCGTGACACCACGACAGGCATCCCCACCCGCACGGTCTGGCATGAGAGTAAGGGTGGGCGCGAGGGCGAGGGCATACCGCGCCCGGTCTTAAGAGACACAGGATGAATGTGATGAATGTGTTTCAGTCATACACACACCGTACAGAGGAAAGGAAAGCCGTGAAGCAATTCCATAAATGACCATTTCTCTGTGCTTGCTGTCATTGTTGATATCAATAAACTGAACTGAACAAATCTGTTGAATCATGTTATCCTTCTTCTTGTGTCATAATATATTTGTATTTACTTTTTACACTTGAAGAGTGGCCCCAGTTTATCACTGGCATTATAAATATCACGTAGTAAATTGAGACTTTTATTTTGAATAGGTGCTTTTACTTTGAAATAGACATTTTCTCCACTTTTTAGTGATGTCCATTCGGAGTCATTTCGGTGAGCCAGCCAACTTGGCTCCTTTCACGTAAAAGAGCTGGTCTATTTGGCTCCCAAACGGCTCTTCGTTCAAAATCGACCTAGAGCCATGACAACATAGCAAACCTCCAATGTAAAGCAAAAGGTTGTCAGATCGTGGAATGTGCGTTCAAATACATTTGTACCCGAGCAAATTATTATAGCTTTTTTTTTACTCTCTGAAGAAATCTGCGTGGACCAGATTGACGCGCTCTCACCACTATTTATTGTTTCTGCAGTGAGGATTTTCACTCTTTAGAAAAATGATTTGTGTGCTCCAAAAGCAATCGTAGCAGTTCGCAAATCAGGGAGCCAAACGTACGGCTCTTTCACCACTGCGGTTCGGTTCCCGACGTTCAGCAAAAAATATCCGTTCAAGAGCCGTTCCCGAACGAACCATCACTACTTCCTTTCTCGTAATTTCTTTCCATACAGCTGCATTTCACGGGGCTAGCAGAGCAATATAACAGCCATTTAAACGCTGAATCTGTAAGTCTAGCTTTAAAAGTATAATCGGACACCAGCACAAACATGGTAAGTGTGATTGCACTGTACGAAGAGCAAAAACAATCTGAACTACATTATCCAATCATTCGACTCTTGCTGAGCTAGCTAGCTAAAACTGTGGCTAGCTGGCTAGCCCGAGCCACAGGGCTCTGGCATGAGCTCACAACTTTGCTAGCTAGATACACATTTGCCTAATGAGCAAAATGCAGTCATTTACAATGTTATCAAGCTTCGCGGATGTTGATGCGTATCATACAATAACAGCAACTCTATGCGTTATCGAGACAGTAAGCAAAGCTGATCCGTTAGGAACTGTTATGAGGTTCGTCAGACCAAATTCCGTCTGCTCAATTCTTATTGGATAAATTGTAACTTTGTCTGTATAATAAAATACAATTTGAGCAGTGGTAAAGTGTAACAATATTTACCTAATGCAATTGTGGAAGACAACGTCATGGTCGGTGTGTTTTGGTTGTTACAGTATAGGCCAAATACACACTTACATATGTAAAAAACCGACAGTGTTTTTGTCTTTACAGTCACACACAATTCTGCTTGTCCAGCCAACTAAGAGACCAGAGGGGCGAACATATGCCGACTACGAGTCAGTCAACGAATGCATGGAAGGTGCGAATCAGTCTACAGACACCGAGTGGTGCTGTTTGGGTCTCTGAAGTGGTCGTTCCCACTTTTTTTTTATGGGGGTATAGGCTACTACCTGAACGTCCAATAAGAAGACAGATTTTCATGTTTAGTTTCAAAACGTTTTGCTACGGTGTGCCCTACTGAACACGACCTCCTGTGTAGGCCCTACTTAAAGAACACTGTGTCAACGAATGGTTAAAAGAAGCGGTTGGCCTTCCTATTGCCTCTGACCAGAACATTGGCCGTCACTTACTGTTAATATCCAGACGATTCCACATGGTGACATTCTGCTTTTAACTGTTGGTCAGCACGGTGTGTTTTGTCCTGAGCTCAGAAGTATTTTCACATGATGTATCCTCGTTCTATGTATCACTGTCTCAACCTGTGTCCCTCCTGATCCAGGTGTGTGTAAGATGTATGAAGAGCACCTGAAGAGGATGAATCCCAACAGTCCCTCCATCACCTATGACATCAGCCAGCTGTTTGACTTCATTGATGACTTGGCGGACCTCAGCTGTCTAGTGTAAGTAGGACTGTACAACCTCACCGTTAGAGCCCAATGGTTTAGCAATAAATCCACCTTGCATTTCAGAGGTGCTATTATTATACTGCATGGTTGTATTTGTTAGTTGACACTGTAGCGAAATGTTTTGCAATGGGGGGGAAAAAACAGGTAATCAGGTAATCCCTCACCGTTTTGGCTCGTTTGCGTCCATTCCTAGTGAATACCACCCTGGTTTAACCTGTCATTTCACAGCTTTGCCAAGGTTTTAGGGAACTAGGGTTCCATTTTGGATTGCGACTAAGAATTGCCTTCTGTTTTTCCCCCGGGTAATTAGATCTGGTAGGCTATTTGACCCCAGGAAATAATTCTCTCTACCAATTCAGCACAAGGCTTAATGTCGTGGGAGAACAATCTTATGTTCATGACATGTCTCTCCTGGGTCCTATTTTGGGGGTAGCAGGTAGCCTAGTGGTTAGAGCGTTGGGCCAGTAACCCAAAGGTTGCTGGATCGAATCCCAGAGTAAAAATATGTAGTTCTGCCACTGAACAAGGCAGTTAACTCACTGTTCCCCAGTAGGCTGTCATTGTAAATAAGAACAAGTTCTTAACTGACTTGCCTAGTTAAATAAAGGTTCCATTTAAAAAAAAAAAAAAAAAAAAGAGGGTTTCTTGTTGGAAATGTTGATGTATTTCCTCCCGGTTTGTCTGTTTTTATTCTGTTTGGTGGCTAATGAATACTAACCTCCTGCTCTGCATTCAGGTACCGGGCGGACACTCAGACGTACCAGCCGTACAACAAAGACTGGATCAAGGAGAAGATTTACGTGCTTCTGCGGCGTCAGGCCCAACAAGCTGGGAAGTAAAGGCAGGCAGGAAGGGGCGTAGCCAAGAGGTTGCCCCCATTGCACAGATCGAGGGTCAGTTTGCTCTACCACAATCAGAACCCTAACCACTAGGAGGTAAAAACCCTGATTCTGGAACAGTGCATGGGGGCAACTTCATCAGATGGGTGTTGGGGTGGGCCTTGGTTTTATTGGTCTGGGTTATTACTGGGCTGTATAAAGGGAGGGGGACAGTGGCCCTGTTCGAGTACACACAAAACAAAGTGCAGCATCCCTTCCTTGAGAATCACAGATCTAGAAGTGATTGGATAGATGCGAGCAAGGTTATCAACCTATTGCTTTCGCCAATCCAACCAGATCAGATCAGTGAGTACTCCAAGGAAGGGAGAAAACAACTATATTGAAGGTATTCTAACTGGGGCTGATCTGGGGGTGGGGTGATGGGACAGTGATCTATGGGGTGGGGCTTGGGAGACAAGCCTGGGATTTGTTTGGGTCTATTTGTGGGAGGGGCTAGTTGCTTGGTGAAGATGGGTCTATTGAACAGAAGAAAAACGAGCTAAAAACAGGACAACTATTTAAGTACTGTTTTTCTTTCTGTTCAAGGAAGAGGGATATGAGTGACTATTTGCTTTGTTTTTATACATTTTAAGGGAGAACTGAATTGTAACATGCCACTAAGGGTGTGATTTTGTTCATTAAAAAAATGAAATTAAAATGTTGATTTTTGATTTAGGGTGATGTTAGTGTCAGTAGATTAATTTCAATATTTGCACCTCTTACTGTCATTCTCATTTTAAACCAGTCTGTTTTTGTAAATGTATTTGCCTGACATCTGATTTCATGTTCATTTGTTATTTTCTCTGAATACAGGAAATGAACTATTGTTTTCAGATTTGATTTGTAGTGTCTTTTTTACTGAAAGCATATCAATATACTACTTATGGTACAGACTGCATCTATGCTTTTATACTGAGAAGATGAGAACAAGCAGAGGGGAAGAGGCAAATCTTTATGTAAAGATTATCAATATATAGCTCGTCTTCGGTGTAATGAAGATTCACAAATGGATTGATTTCTTTAGATAGAAACATTTGGTAAATTACCAGAGGATGAAACATGACATTCTCTAGGGAGACCTGAATCTGAAAAGATTCTTCCAAATAATTTAATATTTTCCTATTACTGTGCATGTGTAGTAGTTATGATTCCTTGTCATTAGCTGCATATATCTTCATATTTTGCACCAAGTGATGCTGAGAGGCTCTTCTTGTCTTACGTTTTGAAACCTGTGTACTGTTGCTTTAAAATGTGGCGGGCTGCTCGATATGCCCAGCTGCAGCCCCACAGAAGCCTGCCACTAAAACTAGGCAGGTTTCCATTGACCCAGGTTTATTCAACAAAAGCAATGTCGCAAATGTGACGTGAAATGGAATATATAGAGACATTTTCAAAAAATGAATGTTTTTATCCTTTCAACAGTGGTGGATTTATATTTTGGTAAAACTTTATTGCGAACAAATGATAGAAACAGTGATTTTTGAATAAGTGATTAATGCTGACTCATTTTTAAGGTACGCGGGGCACGTAATATCATCACGTAACTATAAATCACCAGTCTGCATTTCATTCATTCAAGCATATGCTTGCAGGACAGAGCAACAAATTTAATGTATTTGGCACATGCACCGAATACAATAGATGTAGACTTTACTGTGAAATGCTTACTTATGAGATAACAATGCTGAGTTAAAATGAGAAAGATGTGCTGATAAAAAAAAAGAAGTAGTAAAACAAAACAACAATAAGGCTATCTACAAGGAGTACCGGTACCAAGTCAATGTGCAGGTGTACATGTAGGTAGGGGTAAAAGTGACTAGGCAGCAGCATATGTGTATGTGTGTAGCGTAAATATGCGTGTGTGTGGGTAGAGCCTATGAAGATGGGGGTGTGCTCGGCCCTCTGTTTCCTGTAGTCCACAATAAGCTCCTTTGTTTTGCTGACATTGAGGGAGAGGTTGTTGTCCTGGCACCACACGGCCAGTTCTCTGACCTCCTCCCTATAGGCCATCTCATCGTTGTCGGTGACCACTGTTGTGTTGTCAGCAAACTTAATGATGGTGTTAGAGTCATGTTTGGCCACGCAGTCGTGGGTGAACAGGGAATACAGGAGGGGACTAAGTACACATCTCTGAGGGGCCCCAGTGTTAAGGATCAGCGTGGCAGACGTGTTGTTGCCTACTCTTACCACCTGGGGGAGGCCCGTCAGGAAGTCCAGGATCCAGTTGCAGAGGGAGGTGTTTAGTCCCAGAGTCCTTAGCTTAGTGATTAGCTTTGTGGGCACTATGGTGTTGAACGCTGAGCTGTATGTAGACAATGAACACCATTCTCACATAGGTGTTCCTTTTGTCCAGGTGAGAAAGGTCAGTGTGGAGTGTGATTGAGATTGCGTCATCTGTGGATCTGTTGGGGCGGTATGCGAACTGGAGTGGGTCTAGGGTGTCCGGGAGGATGCTGTTGATGTGAGCCATGACCAGCCTTTCAAAGCACTTCATGGCTACCGATGTGAGTACCACAGGGCGGTAATCATTTAGGCAGGTTACCTTCGCTTCCTTGGGCACAGGGATTATGGTGGTCTGCTTGAAACATGTAGGTATTACAGACTCGGTCAGGGAGAGGTTGAAAATGTTAGTGAAGACACTTGACAGTTGGTCCGCGCATGCTTTGCCTACACATCCTGGTAATCCGTCTGGCCCAGCGGCATTGTGAATGTTGACCTGTTTAAAGGTTTTGTTCACATCAGCAACCGAGAGCGTTATCACACAGTCATCCAGAACAGCTGGTGCTCTCGTGCATGCTTCAGTGTTGCTTGCCTCGAAGCGAGCATAAAAGGCATTCAGCTCGTCTGGTAGGCTTGCGTCACTGGGCAGCTTGCGTCTGGGTTTCCCTTTGTAGTCCGTAATAGTTTTCAAGCCCTGCCACGTCTGACAAGTGTCAGAGCCGGTGTAGTAGGATTCAATCTTAATCCTGTATTGACGCTTTGCTTGTTTGATGGTTTGTCTGAGTGCATAGCGGTATTTCTTATAAGCGTCCGGATTAGTCTCCCGCTCCTTGAAAGCGGCAGCTCTAGCCTTTAGCTCGATGCGGATGTTGCCTGTAATCCATGGCTTCTGGTTGGGATATGTACGTACAGTCACTGTGGGGACGACGTCATCGATGCACTTATTGATGAAGCCGATGACAGAGGTGGTTTACTCCTAAATGCCATTGGATGAATCACGGAACATATTCCAGTCTGTGCTAGCAAAACAGTCCTATAGTGTAGCATCCGTGTCATCTGACCACTTCCGTACTGAGGGAGTCACTGGTACTTCCTGCTTTAGTTTTTGCTTGTAAGCAGGAATCAGAAGGATAGATATATGGTCAGATTTGCCAAATGGGGGCGAGGGAGAGCTTTGTATGCATCTCTGTGTGTGGAGTAAAGGTGGTCTAGGATTTTTCTTCCCCCTGGTTGCACATGTGATATGCTGGTAAAATTTTTGTAAAACTGATTTAAGTTTGCCTGCATTAAAGTCCCCGGCCACTAGGAGCACCGCTTTTGGGTGAGCATTTTCTTCTTTGCTTATGGCCTTATAGAGTTGGTTGAGAGCGGTCTTAGTGCCAGCTTCGTTCTGTGGTGGTAAATAGACGGCTACGAATAATACAGATGAGAACTCTCTTAGTAGATAGTGTGGTCTACAGCTTATCATAAGATACTCTACCTCAGGCGAGCAATACCTCGAGACTTCTTTAATATTAGACATTGCCCACCAGCTGTTATTGACAAATAGCCACACCCCTCCACCCCTCGTCTTACCAGAGGTAGCGTCTCTGTTTTGCCGGTGCATGGAAAATCCCGCTAGCTCTATATTGTCTGTGTCTTCGTTCAGCCACGTCTCGGTGAAACATAAGATGTTACAGTTTTTAATGTCCCGTTGGTAGGATAATCTTAATTGTAGGTCATCAATTTTATTTTCAAATGATTGCACGTTAGCAAGAAGAACGGATGTCAGTGGGAGTATACTCGCTCACCTCCGGATTCTCAGAAGGGTGCCCGATATGCGGCCCCTTGTCCGGCAAAGTAGTCTTGTCAGGTATCCCGCACTCCGGCCTCTTCCTTTTTCCGAGTCTCAGGGATTTGGGCCTGGTCCGGAATGAGCAGCATGTCTTTCCCCTCCGACTC
Source organism: Salvelinus alpinus (assembly GCF_045679555.1). Classification (NCBI taxonomy): domain Eukaryota; kingdom Metazoa; phylum Chordata; class Actinopteri; order Salmoniformes; family Salmonidae; genus Salvelinus; species Salvelinus alpinus. Next base: position 15,946,533 of record NC_092112.1, read on the forward strand.
ATTGAAGTAGAAATACTCATCCAAATCGATGTTAGTTATCGCTGTTCTGATGTCCAGAAGCTCTTTTCTGTCATAAGAAACGATGGCGGAAGCATTATGTACTAAAGAAGTTAACACACAAAATAGCACAATTGGTCAGGAGCCTGTAAAACGGCTGCTATACCCTCCAGCGCCATTCAAACCCTGCCGAGCACACAAAGATTCAAGTGGACGGAGGAAGAGACCAAAGAGTTTTTTGGTTTGATTCAAAAGTATTAAAGATGGAAAACGCCAAAGAAACGCCTCATTGTTTGAACAATTACTGTAAATAAGACATGCAGAGTAAGGGCCATAACAAAGCCTGGCACATCTTAAGATCCAAGTGGAAGGCCTTGAAACAGCGCTACCTGAGTGAAAAAAGAGAGCTTCCTCGAAGTGGTCCTGGAGGTAAAAGCATGTTCCACTTCCTATCAGAAAGAATGAAATCCTAGTACAAAGACCTGTTGTTTCAATGCACACCAACATAAACAGCTCACGTGCTGGTAAGTAATGTTACGTTAGGCTATAGGACTTCAGCAAGGTAACTTGCAATAATGTTGTGATTCTCAATCTCCACATAGGTGATGACAATTGCCCTGAGGGAGAGGCGTCCGTAGACGAAGAGGAGGATGACACCCTGGAGAGAGTACCTACAGGTAGGCCTATGTATAAATTCCTCTTAAGAAACTATTAGGTTGGTATTGGCTTATCATGAGGCTGTAGCCTACTTTGCTACTAACTGAAGAAATGCTCAAAATTAGTTGGCTAGCCCATATAATAATATCTATGTAGCTACAACATACACTACATGGCCAAAAGTATGTGGACATGTGCTCATCGAACATCTCATTCCAAAATCATGGGCATTAATATGGAGTTGGTCCCCATTTTGCTGCTATAACAGCCTCCACTCTTCTGGGAAGGCTTTCCACTAGATGTTGGAATATTGCTGCGGGGACTTGCTTCCATTCAGCCACAAGAGCATTCGTGAGGTTGGGCGAATAGGCCTGGCACGCAGTCGGCGTTTAGGGCTCTGTGCAAGTCAGTCAAGTTCTTCCACACAGATCGCGACAAACCATTTCTGAATGGACCTTGCTTTGTGCACGGGGGCATTGTCATTCTGAAACAGGAAAGGGCCTTTCCTAAACTGTTGCCACAAAGTTGGAAGCACAGAATCGTCTAGAATGTCATTTTATGCTGTAGTGTTAAGATTTCCCTTCATTGTAAGGGGCCTAGCCTGAACCATGAAAAACTGTCCCAGACCATTATTCCTCATCCACCAAACTTTACAGTTGGCACTTTGCATTGAGGCAGGTAGTGTTCTCCTGGCATCCGCCAAACCCAGATTAGTCCGTCGGACTGCCAGATGGTGAAGCGTGATTGATCACTCCAGAGAACGCGTTTCCACTGGTCATGAGAACAATGGCTGTGAGTTTTACACCACTCCAGCCGACGCCTGGCATTGTGTTTGGTGATCTTAGGCTTGTGTGCAGCTGCTTGGCCATGGAAACCCATTTCATGAAGCTCCCGATGAACAGTTCTTGTGCTGACGTTGCTTCCAGAGGCAGTTTGGAACTCGGTAGTGAGTGTTTCAACCGAGGACAGAGGATTTTTACGCGCTTCATCACTTGCCGGTCCTGTTCTGTGAGCTTGTGTGGCCTACCACTTTGTGACTGAGCTGTTGTTGCTCCTAGACGTTTCCACTTCACAATAACAGCACTTACAGACCGGGGTAGCTCTAGCAGGGCAGAAATTTGACACATGAGAATTACTAGAATATGGCAAATATTAGTAAATTCTTGCATTCTATCCATACTGGCTTTTTCATGCCACCTGAGAAATGAAACAGATACTAATGTGCAATTTGACTAAATGGAAACACTTCAACCACTTCATTTTTATTTGACATTCTAGTTTTTAGCATTTAAAAAATGTTTTTTAGATGTGACATTATGTCCAGCTGTTTTTACAGATACAAGACAATTAAATGTGATCGCATCATAGCAGGAAATTGTTGCATCAATTTTCTATGAGAAAATGTGCCACCTACTGGACATGGTTAATTCCTACCACATACATGTGAACTCCTCATTTTCTTTCTTAGATTCCTTTTCTCCTTTCCTCGCTCCCTTTCCAACCTCATTTCCTAGCTCCCTTTCTTTTCCAAATCAAATCAAATCAAATTTTATTTGTCACATGCGCTGAATACAACAGGTGTAAACCTTTCTGTGAAATGTTTACTTACAAGCCTTTAACCAACAATGCAGTTTTAAGAAAGTAGAGTTGAGAAAATATTTACTAAATAAACTAATGTAAAAAAAAAAGTAACACAATAAAATAACAATAACGAGACTATATAGAGGTACTGAGTCAATGTGCGGGGGTACAGGTTAGTTGAGGTAATTGAGGTAATATGTACATGTAGGTAGGGGTAAAGCAAATATGCATAGATAATGAACAGCGAGTAGCAACAGTGTAAAAAAACCTTCCTTTCCTTCCCTACTTCTCATTCCTTCCTACTACTTCTATTCCCCTTTCTCTATTTCTTTATCTCCTTTCTTTACCTAGCTTTCTTTCCTAGCTTCCTTTCCTTTACTAATTTTCTTTCCTAGATTCCTTTCTCGCTTTCCTCACTCCATTTTCTAACTCCCTATCTTTTGCTCTTTCCTAGCTTCCTTTCCTAACTCCCTTACCTCCTTTCCTAGATTCCTTTCCATCCCTACCACTCTTTCCTCCCCTCCTTCTCTATCTCCCTTTCCTTAAAGTTAGCAAAGGAGGAAAGAAAAAGTTCACATGTATGTACTAGGGATTAACCACGGCCTGTAGATGGAGATAGTATTGGTTTTAGTGACAGGCTACTGTGGGGCTGCAGCTGGATACTATTGTGCTGCCCTGTTGTTGCTGTGCTGGAAACCCCGTACTGACTTTCTGAAGGGACCCAAGATGGCTGAATGGTCACAGAAGCTGTAGTTAACAATTATCTAGATAAGCAATATGATGGAAATGAATGACAAATAATGTTAGTATGTGAAACATAACATTGGGGGGAGTTATACGATTACAGCTTGATGGTCTTCCTCATTTTGAAATGCAAGGACACCCAGTGAGAAAGACGGATTTCTCCGCGGCCCGGAGCCAGAACATGGCGGAACACTTGGGAAAGAAATAGCTAGCTAGCAGCTAACGTATTATAGAAAGCCGTATAGCTGATCGGAAACGTCGGGCTACATTTAACGACACTGTTTGCGGTTCGTAAACGGGCAATAATGTAACCGGTGTATGGTATTTGTCGATGTATAATAATGTACTGTTTTCATAAGATGTTGAATGTAGCAAGGCAGTTAGCCGACTAGCTAGCTAACGTGCTAGCTAGTTAGCTCCGGTAGATAGCTAGCTAGCTAGCATACAGCAATTATCTCAGTGTACTATAGCTGAAGTCCTCTAACATAGCCATAATATTACACTGAATGTTTCCCATTCGAACCTAGTTTATATACGTATTATTTGGTCTATGGTTGTACTGTTTGTGTAGCTAGTTTCTGAAGGAGAATGTGTAGGTAGCTAGCGAGCTAACTGATCTGCTAGATAGCGCGAACGGACGCGTCGTAGGCTTTTGCGCGAGACAAGTTTTGTGGTTGCCAGCTAGCATCTGTAGCAAGCTACACATAGCGAACTGTGATAACTAGCTAGTTAATCTAGTTTTTGAAATCTTCTGAATAAGTGGATCTACAGTAGTTGATCCTCACAACCACCATACTAGGCAGTCGGTAGAGTTGGCGCGTTGCGGCGCAAGGTAAACAGAAGTCGGCTGGGGAAAGCGGTCACGACCACCTGCCAAGATGACGGACACCCGCCGCCGAGTCAAAGTTTATACGCTCAACGAGGACAGACAATGGGACGACCGCGGCACCGGACACGTCTCCTCGGGCTATGTAGAGCGGCTGAAAGGCATGTCTCTGCTGGTGCGAGCGGAGAGCGATGGTGAGTCAGGTAAAAGTATTGTTATACTCTCACTAATTCTCACAACCATTGATTGATTTCTATACTCTTTGTTCTGATCATGTCACGATGTTGTTGATAACACCTAGCTAGCTATCTGTAAACAAACTACGTAGACTCGTTTTTGTGTACTATTATGAAGACCGTCAAAAGAGGAGCCTCGATATCTAATTAGTGGGTGGTCCATTGAGCCCTTGAGTCCTATACAAGTCACCGACCCTGAATCTTCATACTATGTGCACTAAAAGATACAAATACATAGCTAGAAGTGATCATGGAATATCATGCCCCATCTCAGCCAGGCCCCTGTTGTAAATGCATCTAAACAGTATGTTATTGCCTTACAGTTACATAATCACACTGTCCCCACAGCCACCCAAAGAGGGGCTGAGATACACAACTCCCGATTTAGCCCCCTGCCGTCCTTTTGCAGCAGCGAGCTGCGTCCACTTCAGCTGTGGAAATCTTTGTGCAAAGCTGCATGTTAGTTTTGGTGTTACCGCTAACTCACTTTGTGTTTCTTCACATCCCCAGGTTCCCTACTGCTGGAATCGAAGATAAACCCAAACACAGCCTACCAGAAACAACAGGTCAGTCACTTGCTAGATGAAGACTCTTGAATGTTAGCGTAATGTTTCCTGTCTTATTCTAACAGTGTATTTATGATAGTAATAGTGCTGTTTTGTCTCTTTCCATCAGGACACGTTGATAGTATGGTCGGAGGCTGAGAACTATGACCTGGCCCTCAGCTTCCAGGAGAAGGCCGGCTGCGATGAGATCTGGGAGAAAATCTGTCAGGTAATCCCACTTTTCTTCTCTCTGTGTGTGTGTGTGTGCGTGTGCGCATAAGATGAAGGTGGAACATACTCAACTCTATTGTCTTGAGGCTAGAAGCCAAAAATCCCTTAATAATGAAGTATAATTATATGTTTAGCACTCACTTAATGTGAGAGAATTTATTTTTCTACATTTCTAAGTATGGTTGAAAGGTTAGAGCATGCATGTTCATGTATAACTAATGCCTTCATGCGTTGTGTTTTGACTCGTGTTTCTCTCTGTTCTGTCGCTAATGTTGTACTGTTATAACTCATTGGTTTGTTCATGTGATTTTTGACTCCCGTGTCTCCGTCCCATCTCTACCAGGTCCAGGGCAAGGACCCGTCGGTGGACATCACCCAAGAGCTGGTGGACGAGTCGGAGGAGGAGCGCTTCGACGACATGTCCTCCCCGGGGCTCGAGCTCCCACCCTGCGAGCTGGGCCGCCTCGAGGAGCTCGCAGAACTTGTGGCCTCCTCCCTCCCCTCGCCCTTACGTCGTGAGAAACTGGCCCTGGCTGTGGAGAACGAGGGCTACATCCGCAAGCTCCTGGAGCTCTTCCGCCAGTGCGAGGACCTGGAGAACGCCGACGGCCTCCACCACCTCTACGAGATCGTCAAGGGCATTTTCCTGCTGAACCGCACGGCCCTGTTCGAGGTCATGTTCTCAGAGGAGTGCATCATGGACGTGATTGGCTGCCTGGAGCACGACCCGGTGCTGGGGGCTGCGCCGCGGCGCCACCGTGACTTCCTCACCAAGACTGCCCGCTTCAAGGAGGTGATCCCCATCGGCGACCCCGAGTTGCGCGCCAAGATCCACCAGACGTACCGGGTGCAGTACATCCAGGACATGGTGCTGCCCACGCCGTCGGTGTTCGAGGAGAACATGCTCTCCACGTTGCACTCGTTCATCTTCTTCAACAAGGTGGAGATCGTGGGTATGCTGCAGGTGAGTCTGTGGGGACACGGGGAGGGCACCAGCATGCACAGTGAACACAAACATGTTTTGTATTTTTTCCTCGTTACTTTCTTTCTATAATTAGTAACATTTTATCTCTGCATTGTTGTCCCGCAAGTAAGCGTTTCACTGTTAGTCTGCACCTGTTTACCAAGGATGTAACAAATATGATTTGATTTTGATTTGAATTAAGTGGCCACAGTCAGGACATCATAGGCCAGAGTAAGGTGCTACACACACACATGCAGGTGTACACATGGGGAGCAGGGAGCGTGCCGTAATGGTGAAATGTCAGCGATTTCTGTGTTTTGGTTTTTATTTACGTAGAGTTTTTCTTATGATAGCCATATAAACCCCAGTCTGAGTACCAGTCGCTTACGTTCCACTCCTTGTCATTGGCAAATAAACGGGCCTTTCGGCAATCTCAACATTCAATATGTGCTGGGTTTACAGCGGAGTTGCTCATTGGTTGTTGGAAATAACATTGAATATTTACCATGATGACATGTGGAGCCTGAAATAGAATTATAATTTATAACAAAGTCAAAAATAAACATTTAGCTGTTAGCTAGGCAAGTTGTTGTATTTTAAGGCAATTTGTGATTTGAATTGCGTTATGCATTTAGATGTGAGCTAGAAACTTTTGACAGACTGGTTTCATCTGGACAAACAAACTGTTGCTTAGCAACCAGATACCAACATGTTCTATGAAGAGAAAAAGTGGTAGTTCCAATATTTGCATAATCGTTGTGATTGGATGATAACTGTGAGGGTGATCTCCTCAAGCTCATTATTGATAGTGTTCGTATTTGAAGATGGCAGAAAGGCCAGTCTCTTTGGCACATGACATGGAGTACAGGAAGTGGATTAGCTAGTAAAGAGACTGGTACCCAGGCTATATGAACCATACCTAGAGCCCAGAGATTTCTCTGGCTGGGTTTATTCTCCTGGCCCTAACCAAACCTCTTGGAACTAAAATAAATGGTCAGCCTTTGTATCAGTACAGAGGCACCAGATAAAGTCTATATATGCTGTGTGTTCTCACTATAAAGGAAGCGTGTGCTTTTTAGTTTGTCTTGTATGTGCTGTACCCATGGTCAATGATTGGCTACTTTTATGGTCAAGTGACCTTATGGTTTTTGCACTGTCAACTCCACACCTTGTTTGTGTACGGTAGTCTCCGTGGAAACGGCAGAGTGTTTTGTAAACAAGTTATGCTGTTTGGGGGGAAACGGACAGACATGGGCTGTGTTAATCAGGCACCAAAGGGAAGAAAGCAGACTGAAGCAGCCAGGGACTAGTTGGGCTTGTCCAATAAGAAAAGTTAATTTGCTGACTCTGAAACTAGGCTAACTATGGTAAAAATGTTGTGACTAGGAATTACTTAGGTGCTGATGCAATATGTATACTGAACAAAATATAAACGCAATATGTAAAGTGTTGGACCCATGTTTTATGAGTTGAAATAAAAGATCCCAGATATTGTCCATACACTAGTGAGCCTGACAGGTGTGGCATATCAAGAAGCTGATTAAACAGCATGATCATTACACAGGTGCACCTTGTGCTGGGGAAAATAAAAGGCCACTCTAAAGTTTTGTCATAGCTCAATGCCACAGATGTTTTGAAGGAGTTTGCAATTGGCATACTGACTGTAGGAATGTCCACCAGATCTTTTGCCAGAGAATTGAATTCATTTCTCTACCGTAAGCCACCTCCAACGTCATTTTAGAGAATTTGGCAGTATGTCCATCCGGCCTCACTACCGCAGACCACGTGTATGGTGTCGTGTGGGCGAGTGGTTTGCTGATGTGAACAGAGTGCCACATGGTGGGGGTATGGTGTGGGCAGGCATAAGCTACGGACATCAAACACTATTACTTTTTATCGATGGTAATTTGAATGCACAGAGATGCCGTGATGAGGCCCATAGTCATGTCATTCATCCGCCGCCATCACCTCATGTTTCAGCATGATAATGCACAGCCTCATGTCGCAAGGATCTGAACAAAATTCTTCAAGGTTGTAATTATCCCAGTTCTTCCATGTCCTGCGTGCTCACCAGACATGTGACCCATTGAGCATGTCTGGGATGTTCAGGACCGGCGTGAATGACAGCGCATTCCAGTTCCCGCCAATATCCAGCAACTTCGCACAACCATTTAAGAGGAGTGGGACAACATTCCTCAGGCCACAATCAACAGCCTGATTAGCTCTGTGCAAAGGAGATGTCAAACTGCTTGAGGCACATGGTGGTCACACCAGATACTGACTGGTTTTCCTTCTGTGACCGACATATGCATATCTGTATTCCCAGTCGTAAAAAATCCATAGATTAGGGTCTAATGAGTTTATTTCAATTGACCGATTTCCTTATATGAACTGTAACTCAGTAAAAATCTTTGACATTTTTGCATGTTGCGTTTTTAAATATTTTTGTTCGGTATATTACAATTCTAAATGTATTTCGATTCTGCTATTTTAAATGTTCCAAACATATTGCTCACTATATGTCTGCTGCGGTGGGATAAACGAGAGCCATTCCAAAACTAGGTTTTGATCAGTCATGGAAATAAGTGCTGAAAACATGTTGACTCACCATTTTAAAAAGAGGAGAAGGTGCTATAGAAGGAAACAGAGTTTTGTCACAGGTACTGCCCACTAGCACAAAAAGAATACCGGGATTAATGTTTTTTTTTTTTTTTTGCAATATAAGTAAATAAATATGCCGCTATGTAACAATCATTTCCCCCCCCATCACTAATTAGGACTTCTCATAAAGGTCCTTTATCTAGGAAACGGTTTTCAACTTCCTCTTACAGTGAGTCAGGGTTGTTAAGCTCAAATGTTTTTCAACTAAAAGTTAAAATGAGTGTTCTTATTGGACAAGGATGGGTAGTACTTCCTCTTTTTGGAAAGATGTTCTCTTGTTTCGTGCCTACTGAAACAACCCCAGGGTAAACACGGCATGTTGGGACAGCTAAACATCAGCAGACCTATTGACCATGATAGCTTCAGATACAAATTACCTTCATAGGCACATATCTATGATCAGTTTAAACCCTCTCCAACCATAGCCATTTGGGAGTCAAACTCAAAAACGGACAGATCTGTGTCCGTGTACAACTTTATGCCGTTATCATCCTCCTCATCCTTTGTTCTCTTGTTTTTCTTTCCTTCACGGTCAGGACGATGAGAAGTTCCTGACAGACCTCTTTGCACAGCTCACAGACGAGGCCACCGACGACGACAAGCGATACGAACTGGTACGCCAACTGACATCAGCACAGACGCAACTAATGCCGGACTCCCACTAGGTCGCATTACCAGGCCGGTGGGGCTTGGCCTTGTAATGTGAATCAAGCACAAGGGTTTATTTGGACAAAATGGACAATTATTACCACCTTTCTCACACATTGTATAGTAGTCATTGGCAAACATGAAGTTCTCTTCCCCACAGGTAAACTTCCTAAAGGAGTTCTGCGCCTTCTCCCAAACGTTACAACCTCAAAACAGAGAAGCCTTCTTCAAGACACTGTCGAACATGGGTATTCTCCCTGCACTAGAGGTGGTACTGGTGAGAGCCCACACAGCACTCCAGACCTGGGTCATACACGACAAATACTTGAATGTGTTTGAGGATTTTTATTTTCATAGTCTTGGGGAGAAGGAGAAATGTATTGTTTGTCAAATGTGACAAAATGGCAGCTGTTCTTGCCATGATTATGGTCTGTGTGTAATTTTAACGTTTTATTAGTTGTATGTATGGCATACACCGTCCAATGAAATGCTTACTTGCAGGTTCCTTCTGGACAATGCAACAACAATAATAAATAATAATAGGAACATAAAGTAAATGTCTCAGAACAGAATAAACATTTTAACATCCGTATAATACAGGAAGGCCCAATTTATAGTACTGTATTTACACGTGTTTGGGGATGAGGGGATTGGTGAAGTGTTTAAATTGTGCAGTTTTTAGCGATCGTGTAATTTTAGTTTTGTGCACATAAAGAATTAATAGTGTTACTTATAATCCCATGTGAGCTGACCACCAATAGGTGTATGACACTGGAATAAAATCAATCAATCAACATCAGTTGATTAAGGCGTCAGGGTCAGAAATGGTCAAATAACTTTTGGAAGCGTTCCATTTGACCAGGCAAACTAAATCAAATACCGCTCAAGCATTTGACTGATCTTTTTTGACCAGCGTACTAAGGTGTCATCAGCCTTTAACAATTACTAACAAATTCAGATGTTTTTTTTCCTTGACTAACTACTTGTGGTGTTATTCTAGTCTAATCTGTTCTACTCCGTAATATTCTATTCCATTGTGTTCTGTGACTGATGTCGTGTGTTTGTGTGTGTGTGTGTGTGTGTGTGTGCGCGCCATCAGGGGATGGATGATGTGCAGGTGCGTGGCGCGGCCACTGATATCTTCTCCTATCTGGTGGAGTACAACCCCTCTATGGTACGAGAGTTTGTCATGCAGGAGTCCCAGCAGAACGACGACGTGAGTACAGCTCTCACCTATACCAGGGATGTGTTTTAATATGAACCAAACATAAGCAAACACAATTAAGCGGGGAGGGACGTACAGTTGAGGTTGGAATTTTACATACACTTAGGTTGGAGTCATTAAAACTTGTTTTTCAACTACTCTGCAAATTTCTTGTTAACAAACTATAGTTTTGGCAAGTCGGTTAGGACATCGACTTTGTGCATGACACAAGTAATTTTTCCAACAATTGTTGACAGACAAATGATGTCATGGCTTTAGAAGGTTCTGATAGGTTAATTGACATCATTTGAGTCAATTGGAGGTGTACCTGTGGATCTATTTCAAGGCCTACCTTCAAACTCAGTGCCTCTTTGCTTGACATCATGGGAAAGTCAAAAGAAATCAGCCAAGACCTCAGAAAACAAATTGTAGATCTCCACAAGTCTGGTTCATCCTTGGGAGCAATTTCCAAACGCCTGAAGGTACCACGTTCATCTGTACAAACAATAGTACGCAAGTATAAACACCATGGGACCACGCAGCCGTCATACCGATCAGGAAGGAGAAGCGTTCTGTCTCCTAGAGATGAATGTATTTTGGTGCGAAAAGTGCAAATCAATCCCAGAACAACAGCAAAGGACCTTCTGAAGATGCTGGAGGAAACGGGTACAAAAGTACCTGTTTCCACAGTAAAACGAGTAAAGGTAAAACCTGAAAAGCCGCTCGGCAAGGAAGAAGGCACTGCTCCAAAACAGCCATAAAAAAGCCAGACTACGGTTTGCAGCTGCACATGGGGACAAGGATTGTACTTTTTGGAGAAACAGTTCTGGTCTGATGAAAGAAAAATAGAACTGTTTGGCTATAATGACCATCGTTATGTTTGGAGGAAAAACGGGGAGGCTTGCAAGCCGAAGAACACCATCCTAACCGTGAAGCACGGGGTGGCAGCATCATGTTGTGGCGGTGCTTTGCTGCAGGAGGGACTGGTGCACTTCACAAAATAGATGGCATCATGAGGGAGGAAAATTTATGTGGATATATTGAAGCAACATCTCAAGACCTCAGTCAGGAAGTTAAAGCTTGGTCGCAAATGGGTTTTCCAAATGGACAATAACCCCAAGCATACTTCCAAAGTTGTGGCAAAATGACTTAAGGATAACAAAGTCAAGGTATTTTAGTGGCCATCACAAAGCCCTGACCTCAATCCCAAAATTTGTGGGCAGAACTGAAAAAGCGTGTGCGAGCAAGGAGGCCTACAAACCTGACTCAGTTACACCAGCTCTGTCAGGAGGAATGGGCCAAAATTCGCCCAACTTATTGTGGGAAGCTTTTGGAAGGCTACCTTAAACATTTGACCCAAATGTAACAATTTAAAGGCAATGCTACCAAATACTAATTAAGTGTATGTAAACTTCTGACCCACTGGGAATGTGATGAAAGAAATTAAAGCTGAAATGAATCATTCTCTCTACTATTATACTGACATTTCACATTCTTAAAATAAAGTGGTGATCCTAACTGACCTAAAACAGGGAATTGTTACTAGGATTAAATGTCAGGAATTGTGAAAAACTGAGTTTAAATGTATTTGGCTAAGGTGTATGTAAACTTCCAACTTCAACAGTACCTGCATTTGTCCAATAGAAACTCTCGTTTTCATTGCAACAAATGCTTTCCATTTGGTTTAAACACCTTCCGTTGCAAAATGTTTGGAACTGGATTTGCTACGGTGTTTGTCTAATGAATACACCCCTGCATTCCCATTAGTAGGACATTCGAGATGCTAACCTCAAGAGTTATGGACTATCGAAATGGGACATATGAAACAACCAAAAAAACGGCCTGTTCCGGAATACTAGAGATCACTTTCGGTTCTGTTTCCGTTCCTCAATGTCGTTATTTTCCGGTTTTCGGTTCTGTTCCCTGAACCGGTTCCAACCACTGGTTTGAACATTGTGAGGGGTGACGTTCCAGGTTGTTCTTTTTGCTGTCGCACTGCTGTGCATTTCAGAATATTTCTAGGCTTATGTCCCATCAAAAAGATTCCTGAGACGTTACACACCTTTCCAGGCTTTGATCTTGAATCCTTTGGTAATCTGCACAGCTTGACTGCAATAAAAATGACCTGGAACGCCACCATTGTGCATGATGCTGCGTTCACATAGGCGACTCATCATGCCAGGACGAAACCTGATGTCATTGTTTGCAATGAGACAATGATGCCTAAAACATTGAACCTTTTGCCTTCTGTTAGCATAAGACTAGTCGTGAAGACCAACTAAAACAATAACTAGGCTCATTTCAATGTCTATCAGGATATGTTTAGCAACATCACCTACAGTGTAGCTAGGAAGTTTGGATGTTCAAAGTGCCATATTTGTTCAGTTTGGAATTTTGGATGTAGCTAAGCTAGCATGTTCTTCAAATCAGCCAGCCAGGCAAACGGCCAAGCAACGTAGGGTAGTCCACAAATTTTCACGTCATCCGGTCTGACCTTCTTTGAGTCGCCTATGTGTTTTTAAAGGTAGCATGAGTGCTAGTGGTAATATTGCCTCTAGATGCTGATCTTGGGTCATTTTTGCATTTCCCCCACTACTGGTTAGGTTTGGGGGAGGGAAAGCTGATCCCAGATCTGTCCCTAGGGGAGCAGTGCTAATGGTGTCTGTCTAAAGTCTCTCTTGTATCTCCCACCGTGTCTCTCCCAGGACATTCTGCTGATCAACCTGATCATCGAGCACATGATCTGTGACACGGACCCCGAGCTGGGTGGCGCCGTGCAGCTGATGGGCCTGCTGCGCACCCTGGTGGACCCTGAGAACATGCTGGCTACCGCCAACGTGAGTAGAGCTTCTCGCTTCTTACCTCTTAACCTCTCACCCTTCCTCTCACCCTTCCTTACACCTCTCACCCTTCCTTACACCTCTCACCCTTCCTTTCACCTCTCACCCTTCCTCTCACTTCTCACCCTTCCTTTCACCTCTCACCCTGAGCTAACAACCCTCACCCGGGAACATGCTGGTCCTCGCCAACGAAAGTCTAGCTCCTTCTCACACCCCTCTCCTCTCGTCCGGAGACGAGGCCTCTCTCTCGTCTAACCCCTGGTGTAGGTCTCCTGTGTTTTGTTGAAGCTTTTATTTGCTTGGGAGTGTTTGTAACTCACAGTTTGTCTCTGGTCCTCCTGCAGAAAACGGAGAAGACTGAGTTCCTCAGCTTCTTCTACAAGCACTGCATGCACATCCTCTCTGCTCCTCTACTGGCCAACACCACAGACGACAAACTCAGCAAAGGTGAGTCAAATCAAATCAAGTTTATTTTATATAGCCCTTCGTACAGCAGCTAATATCTCGAAGTGCTGTACAGAAACCCAGCCTAAAACCCCAAACAGCAAGCAATGCAGGTGTAGAAGCACGGTGGCTAGGAAAAACTCCCTAGAAAGGCCAAAACCTAGAGAGGAACCAGGCTATGAGGGGTGGCCAGTCCTCTTCTGGCTGTGCCGGGTGGAGATTATAACAGAACATGGCCAAGATGTTAAAAATGTTCATAAATGACAAGCATGGTCAAATAATAATCAGGAATAAATGTCAGTTGGCTTTTCATAGCCGATCATTAAGAGTTGAAAACAGCAGGTCTGGGACAGGTAGGGGTTCCATAACCGCAGGCAGAACAGTTGAAACTGGAACAGCAGAAAGGCCAGGTGGACTGGGGACAGCAAGGAGTCATCATGCCCGGTAGTCCTGACGTATGGTCCTCCGAGAGAGAGAAAGAAAGAGAGGAGAGAATTAGAGAGAGCCAAGAGTCATCAATCCCCTGTGCGTGTGTGTGTGTGCGCGTGCGTGCCAAGATGACATTATTTTTGACCTGTCCATGGCCCACTGTAAATGTGTGAGTTCTCTGATTATCATGAGGACGGACACATTCACTGAAAGTTATACATACAGGCACGCTCACCTGAGATGAGTTACTGTATGTGTGAGTGAATGAACACCAATCTTACACACAACACACACACACTCACCATATGAGCCAGTGTACTGTATGTGTGAGTGCTTTATGATAGTTATGAACCCCCCCCAAACACAGTAACCACCTCTCTCCCCCAGATGACTTCCAGACGTCTCAGCTGCTGGCTCTGATCCTGGAACTGCTGACGTTCTGCGTGGAGCACCACACCTACCACATCAAGAACTACATCATCAACAAGGACGTCTTACGCCGGGTCCTGGTGCTCACCGCCTCGCAGCACGCCTTCCTGGCCCTCTGTGAGTCCCCTATATATATATATTTTGAATGCAAAATAGGTGACCTACGTGATTCGTGTAGATCCGATGAGAAAAGTTTGGGAGGGAGGGGGGGGCTTTGGATGACTCCTTGCCATTCCTCAAGTTATAACACGTTAGTGCTTACTGGACCCTGGAAATGTTCACTAGCTACTAGCTAACGAACTAACCACGATCTGTTAACTAATGTTTTCCCTCTAAAGTATGTGGTTAATTTTCAGAAGGAGAGAATTAGGTGAAAATGAGGTGTTGCTTGTTCAACAAGTGGATTGAGGGTTAAAGTGTAGCTGGAGCTGGGCCTGGCTTAAGCTGGATGCCACCATAGAGGTGAAAGGAACACCACATCTTTCTAACTTTCTCACTTTTGCTGGCACATTGTAGAACAGATGTCCACAGGCAGAAAGTCTACAATGTAGTAATGTGTAGCCCAAAGAT
Organism: Salvelinus alpinus; assembly: GCF_045679555.1. Classification (NCBI taxonomy): domain Eukaryota; kingdom Metazoa; phylum Chordata; class Actinopteri; order Salmoniformes; family Salmonidae; genus Salvelinus; species Salvelinus alpinus. The sequence goes on from NC_092112.1 coordinate 15,961,539, forward strand.
ATTGCTTTTGTTGTGTTGAACTTGACAGTAACACGTGTGAATGAGGGGAGATTATCATTTTTTTAACTCAGTGAATGTTATTTTTGCACACATATAGCCTTGTGCACTTGATCAATGTCTACTATAGTGTCCACTATAATAGAGCAACAATAGAATGCCTGTTTGTTTCATTCTATTTCTACTTGAAGATGTTTTTTCCCCACGCAATATTTATGTGTGTGTGGTGACAAACGTTCTATTATAAAGGCTGTCATGGTAACAAGCATTCTATTATAAAGGCTGTCATGGTAACAAGCATTCTATTATAAAGGCTGTCATGGTAACAAGCATTCTATTATAAAGGCTGTCATGGTAACAAGCATTCTATTATAAAGGCTGTCATGGTAACAAGCATTCTATTATAAAGGCTGTCATGGTAACAAGCATTCTATTATTAAGGCTGTCATGGTAACAAGCATTTTATTATAAAGGCTGTCATGGTAACGAGCATTCTATTATAAAGGCCGTCATGGTAACAAGCATTCTATTGTAAAGGCTGTCATGGTAACAAGCATTCTATTATAAAGGCTGTCATGGTAACAAGCGTTCTATTATAAAGGCCGTCATGGTAACAAGCATTCTATTGTAAAGGCCGTCATGGCTAACTGCAATATTACTGTATTGTTTTTTCTAATTTGCGGTAAAGTCTAGGTAACAAATAACATTAGATTGCTTTCTTTACATGTTTTAGCTGTGAGTTAAGTTCACATTAACCACTTTTTATTTTGCACACAGAGACTGATCATGTAGAATATATTCTTTGTTGTTTAATTAGTTAAAACCTGCATTTCCCCCTAGCAGGGATTTTCTTTGCATGTTTCAGTGCAACAAAAAAAGTGTCACCACACACCAAGCTTGCACTTGCTAGCTAATTTGTCCTTTTTAGCTAGCTTGCTGTTGCTGGCTAATTTGTCCTGGGATATAGACATTGAGTTGTTATTTTACCTGAAATGCACAAGGTCCTATACTCTGCCAATTAATCCACACATAAAACGGTCAACCGAATCGTTTCTAGTATACATCTCTCTCCTAGGCTTTTTCTTCTCTTGACTTTATATTGCGATTGGCCACTTTCATTAATTAGGTGCATTACCGCCACTGACCTCGTTCGTCTTTCAGTCACCCACGTGGGTATAACCATTGAGGAGATGGCATGTGGGTACCTGCTTCTATAAACCAATGAGGAGATGGCATGTGGGTACCTGCTTCTATAAACCAATGAGGAGATGGGAGAGACAGGACTTGCAGCGGGAATCTGCGTCAGAAATAGAACTGACTTCTATTTCAGCCCGTGGCAATGCAGACGCTTGTTGGCGCGCGCGAGCAGTGGGTGCAATAATTGAATAACATTTTGCAACATTCGCGCACGCGGTGTAGTCAGCCTGTAACTTTTAGTACGACGGGTTTCCCTCATGGATTCTAGATTATTTTTTTCTTATCAGATCAGTTTGGACTAATACATACCCATGTCTGTTCTACGAAATATATTCCCAAATAAATGTATATCTCAAATATTTTACTTTCTCTTACACTGTGTGCACTGAACTGACATGCACGATTGTTTGCGGACACTCCGATGTTCAGATGAAGGGAATTAACAGGTCTATAATGCACATCACTGTGGCAGCGGCGTGTAGCCTACGATAGCTGCCGGCTAAGTCATTCTCTCAGGATGGAACTGTCCAATGCTACTATTTCTGCCATCTAATGCTGTTATTAAAACTAAATCAGACAGCCCCATAGAAGAACAGTTTACCTAGGGATAGGGAGGGAAACATGTATTCTGACATGAATGACTTAAATGTAAATGTAAAAAGTCAATGCACAGCAATTCTTAATGCAATCACAGGAAAACACTTTCGAAAGCAGTTTTTGTAAATGTATTTTGAAAGCCGTTTTGGCCTTTGTTAATAAAGAGGGTGATCCCAGTTTTCCATTGTCGCCACGTTTATTTCTCTACTCCTTCAATTGCTAGAGTGGCATCGTTTTACAAATGCGGTTACAACCGGCAATGACATAGCCCTACTTTGTAATAGAAACCAAAATAATCAACCTTTTTTTGAGTGAATAATAATAATAATAATAAGATGAATCAGGATGTTGTCCAATGGGGTAAATACAGGTGGACCAAGCCCATGCTTCAGCCTATATCAGATCCCTTCCCCCTGAGTGATACAGTGCATGTGGAAAGTATTCAGACCCCTTTCCTTTTTCCACATTTCTTACATTACAGCCTTATTCTAAAATGGATTAAATAAACTTTCCGGCTTCACCTGCGGTATCGTCTGAGACCAGCCACCCGGATAGCTGAGGAAACTGTGGGTTTGCACAATTTAATTGAATCCTTTTTAGAATAAGGCTGTAATGTAACAACATGTTGAGAATGGGAAGGGGTCTGAATACTTTCCAAATGCACTGTAGCTGATGTGAAATCACTAGCTAGTTTGTATCTAGCGATAGTAGTAACGGCCATCGTGCAATTGACGTCACCTTCCCTTAGACATAAAAGTCAACATGATAGACTAGTCTCTTGGCCTGTCAGCTAGCACGGCTGGATTTGGGTGGCAGGTGTTGTGCGGAGTCTCTCGGTCTAACTCTGCTTTGGACAGACAGGGACGGAAGCTATATTGTCACACAGTGCTGACACTTCCTCTCATCCTACACCCTCTCTCCTCCACCCTCTCTCTCTCCTCCACCCTCTATCTCTCACCTCCACCACCCTCTCTCTCCTCCTCTACCACCCTCTCTCTCCTCCTCTACCACCCTCTCTCTCCTCCTCTACCACCCTCTCTCTCCTCCTCTACCACCCTCTCTCTCCTCCTCTACCACCCTCTCTCTCCTCCTCTACCACCCTCTCTCTCCTCCTCCACCACCCTCTCTCTCCTCCTCCACCACCCTCTCTCTCCTCCTCCACCACCCTCTCTCTCCTCCTCCACCACCCTCTCTCTCCTCCTCCACCACCCTCTCTCTCCTCCTCTACCACCCTCTCTCTCCTCCTCTACCACCCTCTCTCTCCTCCTCTACCACCCTCTCTCTCCTCCTCTACCACCCTCTCTCTCCTCCTCTACCACCCTCTCTCTCCTCCTCTACCACCCTCTCTCTCCTCCTCCACCACCCTCTCTCTCCTCCTCCACCACCCTCTCTCTCCTCCTCCACCACCCTCTCTCTCCTCCTCCACCACCCTCTCTCTCCTCCTCCACCACCCTCTCTCTCCTCCTCCACCACCCTCTCTCTCCTCCTCCACCACCCTCTCTCTCCTCCTCCACCACCCTCTCTCTCCTCCTCCACCACCCTCTCTCTCCTCCTCCACCACCCTCTCTCTCCTCCTCCACCACCCTCTCTCTCCTCCTCCACCACCCTCTCTCTCCTCCTCCACCCTCTCTCTTCCAGGCGCGCTGCGCTTCATGCGGCGGATCATTGGTCTGAAGGACGAGTTTTACAACCGCTACATCATAAGGAACTTCCTGTTTGAGCCCGTGGTCAAGGCCTTCCTCAACAACGGCGCACGCTACAACCTCATGAACTCAGCCATCATAGAGATGTTTGAGTATGTCCGCGTGGTGAGTATTTTTCCGCTTCCGATGTCTCATCTTTTTGTGATTGAACTTTTTATTGTAATTTTCAAATATATACACTGAAATAAAGTAATTAGGCCCTTTATTTTTGGATTTCACATGACTACAGATATGCACCTGTTGATCACAGATACTTTAAAAAAAAGAAAAGTAGGTGTGTGGATCAGAAAAACAGTCAGTATCTGGTGTGACCACCATCTCCTTTCGCAAAGAGTTGATCAGGCTATTGATTGTGGCCTGTGGAATGTTGTCCTACTCTTCAATGGATATGTGAAGTTACTGGATATTGGCGGGAACTGGAAAAACGTTGTCGTACACGTCGATCCAGAGCATCCCAAACATGCTGAATGGGTGACATGTCTGGTGAGTATGCAGGCCATGGAAGAACTGGGACATTTTCAGCATCCAGGAATTGTGTACAGTTTCTTGCGACATGGGGCCGTGTATTATCATGCTGAAACATGTGGCGATGGAGGTGGATGAATGGCACGACAATGGGCCCCAGGATTTTGTCACGGTATCTCTGTGCATTCAAATTGCCATCGATAAAATGCAATTGCCATTGATAAAATTGCAATTCATTGTCTGTAGCTTATGCCAGTCCAAAACGAAACCCCACTGCCACCGTGGGGCACTCAGACCCTGGTGAGGATGACGAGCATGCAGATGAGCTTCCCAGAGGGAGTTTCTGACAGTTTGTGCAAACTCACTTCCTCGGCTATCCAGGTGGCTGGTCTCAGACGATACCGCAGGTGAAGAAGCTGGGTGTGGTCTTGGGCTGGTGTGGTTACACGTGGTCAGGTGGCTTATGATAGAGAAATTAACATTCAATTCTCTGACAACAGCTCTAGTGGACATTCCTTGACATCTGTGGCATTGTGTTGTGTGACAACCTCACATTTTAGTGGCCTTTCATTTTCTCCAGCACAAGGCGCACCTGTTTAATGATCATACTGTTTAATCATCTTCTTAATATGCCAGGTGGATGGGTTATCTTGGCAAAGGAGAAATGCTCACCAACAGGGATGTAAACAGATTTGTGCACAAAATGTTATCTATATACAGTACCAGTCAAAATTTAGAACACTTAATCATTCCAGGTTTTATTTATTTATTTATATTTTTAAACTATTTTCTACATTGTAGATTAATTGTGAAGACATCAAAACGAAATAACACACATGGAATCATGTATTTGCACACTCTTGGCATTCTCTCAACCAGCTTCATGAGGTAGTCCCCTGGAATGCATTTCAATTAACAGGTCTGCCTTGTTAATTTGTGGAATTTCTTTCCTTCTTAATGCATTTGAGCCAATCCGTTGTGACAAGGTAGGGGTGGTATACAGAAGATAGCCCTATTTGGTAAAAGGCCAAGTCCATATTATGGCAATAACAGCTCAAATAAGTATAGAGAAATGACAGTCCATCATCACTTTAAGACATGAAGGTCAGTCAATCCAGAAAATTTCAACAACTTTGAAAGTTTCTTCAAGTGGTCGCAAAAACCATCAATGATGAAAATGGCTCTCATGAGGACTGCCACAGGAAAGGAAGAACCAGAGTTACCTCTGCTGCAGAGGATACGTTCATTAAAGTTAACTGCACTTCAGATTGCAGTCTGAATGAATGCTTCACAGAGTTCAACTAACAGACACATTTCAACATCAACTGTTCAGAGGACACTGCGTGAATCAGGCCTTCATGCTCGAATTGCTGCAAAGAAACCATTACTAAAGGACACCAATAAGAACAAGAAACTTGCTTGTCCAAGAAACACGAGCAATGGACATTAGACCGGTGAAAATCTGTCCTTTGGTCTGATGAGTCCAAATTTGAGATTTTTGGTTTCAACTGCCGTGTCTTGTGAGACGCAGAGTAGGTGAACGGGTGTTCTCCGCATGTGTAGTTCTCACCCTGAAGCATGGAGGAGGAGGTGTGATGGTGTGGGATTTTGCTGGCACCCGCCAAACCTAGATTTGTCCATCGGACTGCCAGATGGTGAAGCTTGATTCATCACTCCAGAGGACGCGTTTCCACTGCTCCAGAGCCCAATGTTGTTTGAGCTGTACACCACTCCAGCCCCAACGCTTGGCATTGCACATGGTGATCTTATGCTTGTGTGCGGTTGCTCGGCCAAGAAAACCTATTTAATGAAGCTCCAGACGAACAGTTCTTGTGCTGTTGCTGCTTCCAGAGGCAGTTTGGAACTCAGTAGTGAGTGTTGCGACTGAGGACAGACAATTTCTACGCGCTGCGCGTTCAGCACGCGTTGGTCCCGTTCTGTGAGCTTGTGTGGCCTACCACTTCACGGCTGAGCCGTTGTTGCTCCTAGACATTTCCACTTCATAATAACAGCACTTCCAGTTGACCGCCACAGCTCTTGCAGGGCAGAAATTTGATGAACTGTGAGTTGTTGGAAAGGTGGCATCCTATGACGGTGCCACGTTGAAAGTCAGTAAGGCCATTCTACTGCCAATGTTTGTCTATGGAGATTTCATGGCTGTGTGCTTGATTTTTATACACCAGTCAGCAACAGGTGTGGCTGGAAATAGCCGAATCCACAAATTTCATTAGAGTCCACATACTAATGTGCGTATATATACATGACACAGGACATTGTATTAAACAAGACTGGTACGTTCTCCCTCTTCCCATCCCTCCCTGCCTTCCTCCCTCTCTCTCTTTCTCCCTTTATACTCTCCCGTTCCCCCCAGGAGGATGTGAAGTCCCTGACGGCCCACATAGTGGAGAACTACTGGAAGGCTCTGGAGGACGTGAACTATGTGCAGACCTTTAAAGGACTGAAGCTGCGCTACGAACAGCAGAGGGAGAGGCAGGACAACCCCAAACTGGACAGGTAATATATTGACAACCCCAACCTGGACAGGTAATATATTGACAATCCCAAACTGAACAGGTAATATATTGACAACCCCAAACTGGACAGGTAATATATTGACAACCCCAACCTATATTGACAACCCCAAACTGGACAGGTAATATATTGACAACCCCAAACTGGACAGGTAATATATTGACAACCCCAAACTGGACAGGTAATATATTGACAACCCCAAACTGGACAGGTAATATTTTGACAACCCCAAACTGGACAGGTAATATATTGACAACCCCAAACTGAACAGGTAATATATTGACAACCCCAAACTGGACAGGTAATATATTGACAACCCCAAACTGGACAGGTAATATATTGACAACCCCAAACTGGACAGGTAATATATTGACAACCCCAAACTGGACAGGTAATATATTGACAACCCCAACCTGGACAGGTAATATATTGACAACCCCAACCTGGACAGGTAATATATTGACAACCCCAACCTGGACAGGTAATATATTGACAAACTGGACAGGTAATATATTGACAAACTGGACAGGTAATATATTGACAACCCCAACCTGGACAGGTAATATATTGACAACCCCAACCTGAACAGGTAATATATTGACAACCCCAAACTGGACAGGTAATATATTGACAACCCCAACCTGGACAGGTAATATATTGACAACCCCAAACTGGACAGGTAATATATTGACAACCCCAAACTGGACAGGTAATATATTGACAACCCCAAACTGGACAGGTAATATATTGACAACCCCAAACTGGACAGGTAATATATTGACAACCCCAAACTGAACAGGTAATATATTGACAACCCCAAACTGGACAGGTAATATATTGACAACCCCAAACTGGACAGGTAATATATTGACAACCCCAAACTGGACAGGTAATATATTGACAACCCCAAACTGGACAGGTAATATATTGACAACCCCAAACTGGACAGGTAATATATTGACAACCCCAAACTGGACAGGTAATATATTGACAACCCCAAACTGGACAGGAAATATTGTTTTTGTATATGTTTGTCATGTTTCAATTGTTTTTACTATGTGGTGCAAAAGGATTCCCCCCTCTGGGATAATAAAGACTACTGTAAGATGGAGGGAGGGTGGTGGGAGAGGGAGGGAGGGTGGTGGGAGAGGGATGGAAGGTGGGTGGGTGGATGAATGATTGAATGGATGGATGGATGGAAGGACGGTGGAATCAAAATTCTGCTAGTGATGTTTGGAGTTGGTGGTGTTCATTCTAGCTGTGGTTGTTTGGGAATGACTACCGTTAGCTACAGGGTGAGTGAGTGGTTGTTTGGGAATGACTACCGTTAGCTACAGGGTGAGTGAGTGGTTGTTTGGGAATGACTACCGTTAGCTACAGGGTGAGTGAGTGGTTGTTTGGGAATGACTGACGTTAGCTACAGGGTGAGTGAGTGGTTGTTTGGGAATGACTGACGTTAGCTACAGGGTGAGTGAGTGGTTGTTTGGGAATGACTACCGTTAGCTACAGGGTGAGTGAGTGGTTGTTTGGGAATGACTGACGTTAGCTACAGGGTGAGTGAGTGGTTGTTTGGGAATGACTACCGTTAGCTACAGGGTGAGTGAGTGGTTGTTTGGGAATGACTACCGTTAGCTACAGGGTGAGTGAGTGGTTGTTTGGGAATGACTACCGTTACCTACAGGGTGAGTGAGTGGTTGTTTGGGAATGACTGACGTTACCTACAGGGTGAGTGAGTGGTTGTTTGGGAATGACTACCGTTAGCTACAGGGTGAGTGAGTGGTTGTTTGGGAATGACTACCGTTAGCTACAGGGTGTTAGTTAATAAAAAATAATTACAGTTTCGAATCTGCCGGTTCTTTATTGATTGCTATTCATTATGTATCTGTAAATAAACTCTACAGTCATGGTCAGGTTTAACCGTTGGTCACCTCCCCTCACACAGCATGAGGTCGATCCTGAGGAACCACAGGTTCCGCCGGGACGCGCGGACGTTGGATGACGACGAGGAGATGTGGTTCAACGCGGACGAGGACGAGCTGGAGGACGGCGAGGCGGTGGTGCCCCCCTCAGACAACAAGACCACCAAGACTAGCGGCGGCGCCGGCGAGAACGAAGACCTCATGGACCCCATCAGCAAGTTCATGGAGAGGAAGAAACGTAAGTTGCAGGGAAAGAATGCATGAATTCCTGGCAAAACATGTGTTTGACCCAGGCCAGTTGTGTACCAAAAACTGTATTTCACATGTGGATTAACTTGGAATTTGTACTTTTGGGATTATTCAATTGGTTCTGTTACTCTGCGTTAACTAAATTTAAGCGCAGCTCATGCATTTGAAAGTAGCTGACATACTCTATGTACTGAGAAGTTAGTAAGTTTTGTCTTTAAAAATGGTCAAACTGACTGCCTACAACTGTCTATCTCGGTCTCTCCACCCCACAGTGAAAGACTCAGACGAAAAGGAAGTCCTGGGCAAGTCCAGTAGTCTGTCGGGCCGCCAAAGCCCCAGCTTCAAGCTGTCCTTCTCCGGCTCCACTACCAAGACCAGCCTGTCCAGCCCGCCTCCCTCCGCCTCTTTGCACCCCGGCTCGCCAGGCTCGCCAGGCTCCCCAGGATCGCCAGGGTCAGGGGCCAAGGGCTCGCCCCCGACAGCAGTCACCACAAAGGTGGGTAGTAGTACCTAACCCAAGGGGACCTGAGTTGTGTTCATTAAGGCACATAAGAACAGAAAACATTTTAAATGTTTCCTGATGTAAAATGAAAATGTCTTATTGGACAAGTCCAGGTAACCCTGCCAGTTTATCAGTTGTCTTCGTTCTGTGTCTAGTAATGGGGTGATTTGTTTGGGGGCTGGGGGGTGTTTTAGTAGTTTAGGTCTTACAGAAGACAGGGATAGTTTACCCATAGTAGAAAATTGACATTTGTTTCCTTACCTTGAACGCAGTCTGGAGAAGGACAGACTGCAATCCACTCTTTGGGTTTGTTTACAGAGCCACTACCAACAACCGCTGACTTTTACCAGTAGTCAATTTATCTCAAATTAACAGGTGCAGTGTATGCTAGCTTTGCACAGTCTGATGCCGGAGTCTCAAACACCCATCTTGCTGCTCTTATAGGTGGCCATTTTGAGCAATGTCCACATTGTGCAAAATATTATTTGTGTGGTGTTGGGGGCACATTAACATATTTGCTAGCATTCTATGTTAGTGGTTGGAGTTGTTGTGTCCTTTATGTAGATTGTTTTTTAGGTGGTCCACAAAATGGTTACTCCAAAGATATGTGGCCTGTATTATGCGATAGTAATACACGTAATTGGTCCAATAGGGAATAAGTTCTCTGGATGGGAATCAGATATCAGTCTGGGCCCCAAGAAAGTAGCTTGTGGTTCTGATGTGGCCCACGGGCCTTGTGTTTGGTAGAGTTTGTAGGTAAAGACTTTAGTGGAGTTATTTAGTTTTCCTTCAAATCAGAGGATCAGATCTGAATAGATGAATTTTCTCTCTCCAACTCTCGCTTTCTCTCTCCAACTCTCGCTTTCTCTCTCCAACTCTCGCTTTCTCTCTCCAACTCTTGCTTTCTCTCTCCAACTCTCGCTTTCTCTCTCCAACTCTCGCTTTCTCTCTCCAACTCTCGCTTTCTCTCTCCAACTCTCGCTTTCTCTCTCCAACTCTCGCTTTCTCTCTCCAACTCTCGCTTTCTCTCTCCAACTCTCGCTTTCTCTCTCCAACTCTCGCTTTCTCTCTCCAACTCTCGCTTTCTCTCTCCAACTCTCGCTTTCTCTCTCCAACTCTCGCTTTCTCTCTCCAACTCTCGCTTTCTCTCTCCAACTCTCGCTTTCTCTCTCCAACTCTCGCTTTCTCTCTCCAACTCTCGCTTTCTCTCTCCAACTCTCGCTTTCTCTCTCCAACTCTCGCTTTCTCTCTCCATCTCTCGCTTTCTCTCTCCATCTCTCGCTTTCTCTCTCCATCTCTCGCTTTCTCTCTCCATCTCTCGCTTTCTCTCTCCATCTCTCGCCTTCTCTCGCTTTCTCTCGCCTTCTCTCGCCATCTCTCGCTTTCTCTCGCCTTCTCTCGCCTTCTCTCGCCATCTCTCGCCATCTCTCGCTATCTCTCGCTTTCTCTCGCCATCTCTCGCCTTCTCTCGCTTTCTCTCGCCATCTCTCGCCATCTCTCGCTATCTCTCGCTTTCTCTCGCCATCTCTCGCTTTCTCTCGCCATCTCTCGCTTTCTCTCTCCATCTCTCGCTTTCTCTCTCCAACTCGCCCCATCTCTCGCCATCTCTCTCCATCTCTCGCTTTCTCTCGCCATCTCTCGCCATCTCTCTTCATCTCTCGCCATCTCTCGCCTTCTCTCTCCAACTCTCGCCGTCTCTCGCTTTCTCTCTCCGTCTCTCGCTTTCTCTCTCCGTCTCTCGCTTTCTCTCTCCGTCTCTCGCTTTCTCTCTCCGTCTCTCGCTTTCTCTCTCCGTCTCTCGCTTTCTCTCGCCGTCTCTCGCTTTCTCTCGCCGTCTCTCTCCGTCTCTCGCTTTCTCTCGCCGTCTCTCGCTTTCTCTCGCCGTCTCTCTCCTTCTCTCGCCTTCTCTCTCCTTCTCTCGCTTTCTCTCTCCTTCTCTCGCTTTCTCTCTCCTTCTCTCGCTTTCTCTCTCCTTCTCTCGCTTTCTCTCTCCTTCTCTCGCTTTCTCTCTCCTTCTCTCGCTTTCTCTCTCCTTCTCTCGCTTTCTCTCTCCTTCTCTCGCCTTCTCTCTCCATCTCTCGCCTTCTCTCTCCATCTCTCGCCTTCTCTCTCCATCTCTCGCCTTCTCTCTCCATCTCTCGCCTTCTCTCTCCATCTCTCGCCTTCTCTCTCCATCTCTCGCCTTCTCTCTCCATCTCTCGCCTTCTCTCTCCATCTCTCGCCTTCTCTCTCCATCTCTCGCCTTCTCTCTCCATCTCTCGCCTTCTCTCTCCATCTCTCGCCTTCTCTCTCCATCTCTCGCCTTCTCTCTCCATCTCTCTCCATCTCTCGCCTTCTCTCTCCATCTCTCGCCTTCTCTCTCCATCTCTCGCTTTCTCTCTCCATCTCTCGCCTTCTCTCTCCATCTCTCGCCTTCTCTCTCCATCTCTCGCCTTCTCTCTCCATCTCTCGCCTTCTCTCTCCATCTCTCGCTTTCTCACCCCCATCTCTCGCTTTCTCACCCCCTTCTCTCGCTTTCTCACCCCCTTCTCTCGCTTTCTCACCCCCTTCTCTCGCTTTCTCTCTCTCTCAGGGAGGTCTGGTGGGGCTGGTGGACTACCCCGACGACGACGAGGAAGACGAAGAGGACGTGAGCGGCGAGAGTAAAGAGGAGACTCCTCCCCTGTCCAAGAAGTCCAAGCTGAGCTCCTAAAAATAATAATAATAATAATAAAATAAAAAAAACGTTAATGTTGTTGTTCTCTCTCGCTCCGAGCGCCAGACTATTTCCCACCGATCCCACGATAGGCACAGAAACTAACAAAAACTGTTAAAACCATGAATGACTTCACCCCCTTGGTTTTTTTAATGGGGGCTCTTGTTGAGGAGCGGACTATGAATGGAAATGCGTCTCCTCGGACTAATCCCAATATACAAGTGCCAATCGGGAGGCCGCGGAGCTAGGAGCGAACGCAGCGAACGAATGGACGAGAGAGGAAGGCGTGGAGAAATGACTATCTCCGATATTACGGTCAGATAAAAGGGGCGGACTGACGATTTATAATTCAACAAAGCTAAAATACCGGAAAAATAGACACATTTATCCACACACACACTCACATACAAACTAAAACCCCAAAGAGCTTGCTGGCTCAGACCATGACTCACTGCCCCACCCCAACCCCCCACTCAGGGAAGGACATCGCAACGACCTCCAAAATGGGGCCGGCCAATCCGGACGCAGAACCACCACTCACCCCCTACGCTGACTCCTCCTTCACCCAGCTCCTTTTTTTTTCTGTCTCCTCCGCTACATTTCCTCCCCTTTTCTCTCTCCGTTTTCTTGTTGTTTTTACGTTGTTTTTTAAAAGAAGTTAGTTTCTAGGACCAGACGGGAGACGGCAGACACCGGCGCGGCGAAAATGCTGTCTGTTTTTCGTTTTGATGATGTCATTGTCGTCACTCAGAGGGAGGTTTTTCCTCTTGATTAGAAAAAAGACGGCGGTTTCTTACTTTGTCTTTTTACTCTCTTTTTCTCTCTCTCCCTCTCTCTCTCGCTCTCTCTCTCTCCCTCTCTCCTGTTTTTGTAAACAACCCAGCCTTTACATGTTCAGGACATTTTCAGTCGCACTTGAACAGGTTTTTAAAGACCTCAGTAGGTTGAGCTAGTTTGACCCTTTTTTGCCCTTTGAAACTGCAGATTTTTTGGGAAAAAGAATTTGTAATCCCGTCTTGATTAAAGATTGAGTGGAATTGTAGATGTGATCAATTTTGTCATATCTTCTCTTTTTTTTGTTTTCTTTTACATAAGTGTATACTTAGTTGTTCAGAAATATTTGGGACCATTAAAAATTATCTTTGCTGTATGATGTCCTACTACCTTTTGTGATGGCGACTGAATTGTGTTATCTCTGCACTCCTATGTTGCTGTAGCCTAGTCCCAGATCTGTTTGTGCCGTCTTGCCAACTCATATAGGGGTTTGACATTGACCACAGGAGTTGGAAAAGCAAACAGAGCTGGGACTAGGCTCATGTTTTAAATGTTCTCTAGCTGCTTTTCACCTGACACCTCAAACATTTTTTTTTTTTGGGGGGGGGTTATTTTTAATTTATTTAACCTTTATTTAATTAGGCAAGTCAGTTAACAAATTCTTAGTTACAATGACGGCCTACCAAAAGGCATAAGGCCACCTGCGGGGACGGGGGCTGGGATTAAAAATACAAAATGAATAAAATATTATTATAGGTCCAAAACTGATGTTGAAAAGTCTAGTGGAATATTGTTTTATTGTGAATAGGAACTTTTTTATACTTTAAACCTATTTCTAACAATTTTGTAATAGTTTGAAGCTGACCTCATCAATTATCAGTTGTAAATATTGACATGGGTAAACCTCAGTTAGTGCACACATTCAACATCTCCTCCAGGTGGTGCCCTCGCATCACACAAGATGTGCCAGTCCATTTGGAAAAGTTATACTGGGGGTCTTTGGGAGGTGGAAGGTTGTCCTTTCTGGTCTTAGCTACTCATTATGTGTTGAAGTTCATTCTGGGTCTTTGTTGAAGTCCTTTTGTGGGTCTTTGTTGAAGTCCTTTGTTGGTCTTTGTTGAAGTCCATTGTTTTGTTCAAATCAAATTTTATTTGTCACATGCGCCAAAAACAACAGGTGTAACCCTTACTGTGAAATGCTTACTTACAAGCCCTTAACCAACAATGCAGTTCAAGAAATGGAGTTAAGAAAATATTTACTAAATAAAGTAACACAAGAACATAACAATAATGAGTCTATATACAGGGGGTACTGGTACCGAGTCAATGTGTGGGGGTACAGGTTAGTCGAGGTAATTTGTAAAGGGACTATGCATAGATAATTAACAGAGTGTAGCAGCAGTGTAAAAACAAAAGGGTGGCCATTTGTTGAATTTTTCAGCAGTCTAATGGCTTCGGGGTAGAAGCTGTTAAGGAGCCTTTTGGTCCTAGACTTGGTGCTCCGGTACCGCTTGCCGTGCATTAGCAGAAAGAACAGTCTATGACTTGGGTGACTGGAGTCATTGACAATTTGTTGGGCCTTCCTCTGACACCGCCTAGTATATAGGTCCTGGATGTACCAGTGATGCACTACCATCTGTAGCACCTTAAGGTCAGATGCCGAGCATTTGCCATACCAGGCAGTGATGTAACCAGTCAGGATGCTCTCGATGCTGCATCTATATAACTTTTTTTTCACAACTATCGGTGTGTTTGGACCATGATAGTTTGTTGGTGATGTGGACACCAAGGACCTTGAAATTCTCGACCCCGCTCCACTTCAGCCCTGTCGATGTTAATAGGGGCCTGTTCGGCCCTCCTTTTCCTGTAGTCCACAATCATCTCCTTTTGTCTTGCTCACATTGAGGGAGAGGTTGTTGTCGTGGCACCACACTACCAGGTCTCTGACCTCCCTATAGGCTGTCTCATCATAGTCGGTGATCAGGCCTACCACTGTTGTGCGTAAGCAAATTTATTGATGGTGTTGGAGTTGTGCTTGGCCATGCAGTCGTGGGTGAACAGGGAGTACAAAAGGGGACTAAGTATGCACCCCTGAGGGGCCCCAGTGTTGAGGATCAGCATGGCAGATGTTGTTGCCTATCCTTACCACCTGGGGGTGGCCCATCAGGAAGTCCAGGATCCAGTTGCAGAGGGAGGTGTTTAGTCCCAGGGTCCTTAGCTTAGTGATTAGCCTTGTGGGCACTATGGTGTTGAACGCTGAGCTGTAGTCAATGAATAGCATTCTCACATCGGTGTTCCTTTTGTCCAGGTGGGAAAGGGCAGTGTTGAGTGCGATTGTGTCATCTGTGGATCTTGTTGGGCGTTATACGAATAGGAGTGGGTCTAGCATTCCCAGTATGATGGTGTTGTGAGCCATGACCAGCCTTTCAAAGCACTTGATGGCTAACGACGTGAGTGGTAATCATTTAGGCAGGTTACCTTCACTTTCTTGGGCACAGGGACTATGGTGGTCTGTTTGAAACATGGAGATATTAGACTCATCAGGGAGAGGTTGAAAATGTCAGTGAAGACACTTGCCAGTCTGCACATGCTTTGAGTACATGTCCTGGTAATCCGTCTGGCCCCGCGGCTTTGTGAATGTTGACCTGTTTAAAGGTCTTGCTCACATCGGCTATGGAGTGCGTGATCACACAGTCGTCCGGAACAGCTGGTGCTTTCATGCATTCTTCAGTGTTGCTTGCCTCGAAGCGAGCATAAAAGGCTTATAGCCTGTATGGTAGGCTCGCGTCACTGGGCAGCTGGCGGCTGGGTTTCCCTTTGTAGACCGTAATATTTTTCTACCCCTGCCACATCCGACGAGCATCAGAGCCGGTGTAGTATGATTCAATCTTAGTCCTGTATTGAAGCTTTGCCTGTTTGATGGTTCATCTGAGGGCATATCGGCATTTATTATAAACGTCCGAAATAGTGTCCCACTCCTTGAAAGCGGCAACTCTAGCCTTTAGCTCGGTGCAGATGTTGCCTGTAATCCATGGCTTCTGGTTGGGAAATGTACTTACGGTCACTGTGGGGACGACGTCATTGATGAAGTCGGTGACTGAGGTGGTATACTCCTCAATGTCATTGGATGAATCCCGGAACATATTCCAGTCTGTGCTAGCAAAATAGTCCTTTAGCATAGCATCTGTGTCATCTGAACACTTCCGTATTGAGCGGGTCACTGGTACTTCCTGCTTTAGTTATTACTTGTAAACAGAAATCAGAAGGATAGAATTATGGTCAGATTTGCCAAATGGAGGGTGAGGGAGAGCTTTGTATGCCTCTCTGTGTGTGTGGAGTAAAGCTGGTCTAGAGTATTTATTTCCTCTGGTTGCACATGACATGCTGGTAGAAATGAGGTAAATCTGATTTAAGTTTGCCTGCATTAAAGTCCCTGGCCACTAGGAGTGCCGCTTCTGGATGAGCATTTTCTTGTTTGTTTATGTCCTTATACAGCGGTCTTAGTGCCAGCATCAGTTTGGTGGTAAATGGACGGCTACCAATAATATAGATAAAAACTCTCTTGGTAGATATAGTGTGGTCTACAGCTTATCATGAAGTATTTTACCTCAGGCGAACAACACCTCAAGACTTCTTTAATATTAGACATTGTGCACCAGCAGTTATTGACAAATAGACATACAGCCCCGCCCCTTGTCTTACCAGACGTAGCTGCTCTGTCCTGCCGCTGCACGGAGAAGGCAGCCAGCTCTATATTATCTGTGTCGTCGTTCAGCCACGTCTCGGTGAAACATAAGATATTCGTTTTTAATGTCCGGTTTGTAGGATAGTCTTAATCGTAGATCGTCCAGTTTTGTTTTCCAGTGATTGCACATTTCCAATAATACGGAGGGTAGTGGTGGTTTACCTACTCGTCAGCAAATTCTTACAAGGCACCCCACCTTCCCCTTTTTCTCCATCTGTTCTTCACGCCGATGACGGGGATTTGGGCCTTGTCTTGACAAAACAGTATATCCTTCGCGTCGGACTCATTAAAGAAAAAAGTCTTAGTCCAGTTGGAGGTGAGTAATCTCTGTTCTGAGGTCCAGAAGCTCTTTTCGGTCATAAAAGACGGTAGCAGCAGCATTATGTACAAAATGTGTTACAAGCAATGCGAAAAAACAAACAACATAGCACAGTTGGTTAGTAGCCTGTAAAATGGCAGCCATCCCCTCCATTCAAAGTCCTTTGTGGGTCTTTGTTGAAGTCCTTTGTGGGTCTTTGTTGATGTTCTTTCTGGGCCTTTGTCTATATTGAGTATTGAGTTCTCACATGCAGGTTAATCAGAGGTTGTCATGGTTCTTATTTTCTCAACAAACTGCTTATTTTGATAAACTGTTACTTTGTTCTACTACAGTCATGCATGTTTCTGTTACCACATGTTTCTGTTACTACATTGTTCTACTACAGTCGTGCATGTTTCTTCAGAGAAGAGCATCTGTAGTCCACTTAAACCCGCTGTGTAACGTTTGATAGCAGGGTTTGACCGCTAAAGCAACAAGCACCACCTCTGGGATTACAATAACACTTTACATTTAATAACAAAAAAATAAAAATGTATTCTCTCATCTGTATTAGATTGCCTTCGTATGCTCATTAAAATGTAAATTATTAAAATATTTCCCATTTTGCAGGTAGTCTATGGGCCAGGGGAGATTAGTTTTAATTCCATCCACTCTATTAATTCCCAAGGGGCAATTGTTGAAGGTAACTACACACAATTTTTATGGTTAAGACCAGGATAGATGTGTGACTGACAGTTCTCTTTACGATAAACATTGATTAGTCTTGTCTTATCTGTGCCTCAGTGGGCCCTGGAACTAAACCAAAAAGCTAACTGTGACACCGTCGCCTTGGTGCGCGACGCATTATCCTGCATCATCCCTTCAATAGCAGAGTTCGGCTATCAAACGTCTGCTATTAATTAAAACCATCTGATTAAACCCATCTGATCCACAAAGCTCAGCAGGCCGCAATTCATTGTGATTCACAACGCCTATTTCCAACCCCATTCACTACAAAGCCTTTATTGACTTTACAGACAAGACGCGTTTCAAAAACAGCCTTTCTCCCCGCCAATGCTACTTTTGTTCCACAGCATGACGGTGTGTGTTCTCTCTCGACTCCCTACCAGACTGGGGAGAGGGGCAGTCTGGTAGTGGCCTAGTGATGCCAGCTCTACTCGACCAAAAGGCATGCCAACCCAACGCAAGGCTTTTGCCAAGACCCTTGCCCCCTTGCGTTGCCCGCCTGTGTGTCTGCCAGCCTGAAGGCATCCCCACTGGCGGAACTGCTGGCGTGCCGTGGACTTCCTGGCGTGCCATTGAATACCCTCTTTGACAGCTCTTTTGATTGGCATGACTCCCTGTCTTCGCCCACATTGCTGCCCACAGTTTTGTCTGGGAGCGATCAGGAGCTGTTCCGTCGACTGACCAGTCCAGGATGAGCATTAACAGCAATGCAGGTAACTGACAACGCTACATAACTGTTTCACTTAAATGCGATCTAGCCAAGGTCCCTTAGGCCAGTGTTTCCCCTAGTTTAATTTCCAGGTGGGCCCCCAAAGCAACATCCAAGCCTGTGTGTGGCATCACAATTGTCAATTGAAACCGATAAAAAATGCATTTAGCCTTAATTGATGGATTTTACATGACTGGGCAGGGGCACAGCAATAGGTGGACCTAGGAGGGCGTAGGTATGTAGCCTATAGTTAGCCCATATGTTTAGTCCTACTACCCCAGTCTTATTTTGTTCTATTAAGAATCCAGATGACTCTGCATCATCTTCTTGCCAATGGGCCATGACTCTGTCGTGGGTTCCTGCAGAGGGAAATGTCGGCAAATATTAATGGCATTTGGTTGAGATTAAACCGGCTAAGCATACAAAATGCTTATGGCATTGGTAATTTGTGTTTGTACATCAGTAGCCTAGGAATTGAGGGTTATATACGGGCATGGACCGGATTCTGGGAGTGAAATAATTTTGACATGTAAAAAATTAATTTAAGGTGAATTCAAGGATTTTACGTTAGTGGGTTCCCAGACTGATTTCCACCCTTGATATAGAGGTTGTGAGGTAGGCTAACACAATGTGTTGAACAGTGAGATGACTTCGGATCCCCTAATTGGGAGGTAGATGAGGATCACGGCCCATATTCACAAAGCAATTCAGAGTAGGAGTGCTGATCTAGGATCATTTTTGCCTTTTTAGATCATAATAAGGTTATATGGACTGATCCTAGATCAATACTCTTACTCTGAGATACTTTGTGGATATGGGCCCTGAACCTTCTGTATGACGCTATAACTAGAGTGACCAGCAGCCCTTCTGCTGTGTACAGTCCTGATTTGGTCACCTCACACTTCAGGTAGGTCAATCTTGTCCTCTGATCTGGTCTTGAAAGCAGGGACAGGGAATGGAAAGGGGATACCTAGTCAGTTGCACAACCTGAATGCATTCAACCAAAATGTGTCTTCTGCAATTAACCCAACCCCTCTGAATAAGAGAGGTCCGGGGGGCTGCTGCCTCAATCCACGTCCATATCATCGGCTCCCAGGGAGCAGTTGTTGTTGGGGGTATACTGCCTTTCTCAAGGGCAGGACGGCAGATTTTTCCACCTTGTCGGCTCGGGGATTCAAA
The DNA here is from genome assembly GCF_045679555.1 of Salvelinus alpinus. NCBI lineage: Eukaryota > Metazoa > Chordata > Actinopteri > Salmoniformes > Salmonidae > Salvelinus > Salvelinus alpinus. The sequence continues at coordinate 15,980,847 of NC_092112.1, forward strand.
ACCAGCGACCTTTCGGTTACTGGCCCACCGCTCTGGCCATGGTTTTGAAATAAATGTTTTATAATCCGAATCAGAAATGTTATGTGTATCTGATACTTTTATTATAGCATTGCCATTGAGACTTTGTTTGGGACTTTTATTTTCACAGTAGGCTACCCTTCTAATGCTCACCTGCACCTGAGGAGATTCACCTGAGAGATGAGAGGGTGATTCCTCACCAAACTATAATATAACAAGACCAGGATTTTTAATTAAAATAATAATTATTAATCGAAGGGTCTTTTGGAGAAAGAATTGTTGGCATACAGTATAATTGACGTTTGTGTCTTAATTATTTCTCAATTATGTTTTAAGTTGGAATTTTTTTGGGCCTTACCCAGACCTCCTTTAATACTACGTAACGTTTCCTATGTATGCGCTACAAAGGGCTGTGTGTCAAATTAAGCTCTACCTCTTGCGCTGTAATATGAGTAGTAAGTTATTTTGATATCAATAACTATTTTCAAAATTTATGAATATAGAAATATATAAACATGAATATTAAAAATATAACGTTCCAAAGTGGAATCTTTCCTAGTTTTAGTGAGGAATCACCCGTCAGCTGTAACAAAGGAGAGTGATGAAGTCTTTGCTGCTGCTACTTGGGTTTGGATTAAACTGTAGAAAGGAAATTCATTGTAACCTGGCGTTTTGTCATCGAATCCCCGCAACGGGCCCTTCGGAGAAAGTGATATATAATTAAAAGTCAAGAAGTTAGGGTTCGAGTATCAACGCGCAAAACAATTTACATGTGCCAATTATAGCGTGGAGGAAGCCACCCAGATGTCATTTCTGCTACTTTTTGCTAAGTGCGTGCCTTTTTTAATCTTCTAGCATGTAGGCCTAATATGAAACATTCATAAAAAAAATAATCTTGTGGCAAAATAGGAAATAGGAAACGTAGCCTGCATTGGAGAGGAAATACATGACCGTACACGGCGAGGTTGTCTAAATAAGCCCCGCACAATGTCCACTTCATGTCCGCAAAATGGACCCAGGCGTCGCGCCCGCGACCGGCGGACAATGACCTGTGTTCTCGCCAACAAAGTCTCCTCTGTCTCGCCGTGTGTTGGCGGCGGTTCCCGGGCTAATAGAGGTGATTGGCCATGTTCAGCACAGCGTGTCCGCTGTGATTAATCACCATGTGAAAACGGCCGGATCTCTGTGTGCTGTGTCCTACGGGGCGAGAGAGTGGCGGGAGGTCCAACTGTGCAGATGGCTGCCGCTCGCGTTGCGAAATTGGTAGTAGCCGCCCCATGCCCGAGGTCACAGCAAGTCGGCATCCGTCTCCGCAACAGTCAGCATCCGTCCGTCGGTAGCTGTAATGAAAGACCTGAGAAAAAAAAGTCATCTGTTTCGCCATGTGTTTTAGATTAATGCCGCTGCCGGGAGAGAAGAGGCCTCACTGCAGCACTACGCTGCTGGCTTTCTGCCAGCCCTGGAGTTTTATTTTTTAATTGTCAGTAGGTGCGTTGATGAGACATTAGAGCTCAGGTTCTCTGGTGCTAACATGCTTCACTGGAAAGGTCAGATGTAGGCCTTGGATGAATCCTGTATTCTTGGATATAAAACATGTCTTCCTACCCTATTCAGTAACCTAATTTGTATTTTGAGTTGTGCAAAGCATTATCCAATATGTAGGTGTGTGTGTGTGTGTGTGTTCGTTCGTTGCGTGCATGCTTATATCACTCATATCCCTTATCCCATCTACAAATGGCCACGTGTTGTACATCTGTGATTTCCTGTACAACACTACTTAAATAAGCAGACTTGTCTTCCACGAGAAAAGGGAAGGCCTACCAGGTCAGATGACCAGTACAAAATGTGCTTTCTCAAGTGCCAACATACACTGAGTGTACAAAACATTAGGAACACCTTTAATATTGAGTTGCACCCCATTTTGCCCTCCGAACAGTCTCAATTCATCTGGGGTATGGACTCTACAAGGTGACGAAAGCCATCCACATGTTGACTCCAATGATTCCCACAGTTGTGTCAAGTTGGCTGGATCTCCTTTGGGTGGTGGACCATTCTTGATACACACAGTAAACTGTTCCGCAGGAAAGCCCCAGCAGCATTGCAGTTATTGACACAAACCGGTGCGCCTGTCACCAACTACCATACCCCGTTCAAAGGCACTTAAATCTTTTGGAGTTAACGAGTGACATCAATAAGGGATCATAGCTTTCACCTGGTCAGTTTATGTCATGGAATGATCAGGTGTCCTTAATGTTTTGTATACTCAGTGTATAGGCATACAGTATAACCCAGCTATTCAATGTGACTATCGGTTACATACATCTGTTTCTCAATAAATTTTGCAGCTTGGATACATCGCCTATTCTCTTTGTCTTGGATAACAGCAAACCCCCAATCCCACCATCAGTCTGCTGTCACTCCAGATCTGGAGGGATATGATGAGCTTTTCTGTGAATGGCGATGGGATCTGTTCCTGCTTTACACCCGTCTCAAATGTTAAGTGTCGGGGGGGGTGTTATTGCTCGCTATGGGGGCACAGGAAACACGGATGTGAGGCTAAGTGCGTTCGAGCCGCGTGTTAAATGGAACTGTCACAGTGATAAAGAGCGCACCTCCGGCACCGGAAGTGTGTTTGTGTGTGAGAGAGATAATGTGAGAGAGACTATTCCGCAATCGCTACAACTCCCATTTCTCTACATTCTAGAGAATGGGCTCCCGAGTGGCGCAGCGGTCTAAGGCACTGCATCTCAGTGCTAGAGGCGTCACCACAGACACCCTGGTTCGATTCCAGGCTGTCCCATAGGGCGGCGCACAATTCACCCAGCGTCGTCCGGGTTTGGCCGGTGTAGGCCGTCATTGTAAATAAGTATTTGTTCTTAACTGACTTGCCTAGTTAAATAAAGGTTCAATTTAAAAAATTGCTATGTAAAGTCATGCATTGAGATCGAGCAGATTAAAACCTCCACAGGTGTGAATTTCTCCCCTCCATTAACAGACGTATAAAACTCACACTGAGTGAAACTAACAGTTAAAAAGGTCCCAAAGGCTTGTACAGTAGGCTGTTCAGGAGGTGTTATTGAGGAACGAGACCGCGCTGGGGAACGTTCAGGAACACAAAAACTCCTCTGAGCGCAGCCCAGAGGGAGAGAGAGACAAACATCCGGACAGGGGTCGTATTCATTAGGGCATGCCAAAGCAAAGTGTTTTACAACGGAAAACGAATATGAGCGTTTCACATTGGGCAAGTTCAGCTAGTCCCTCCCTGTTTATTTTTGTTTCGTGCCTAATGAATGAATGAGGTTAGCTAACCTCACTCACAGCGGTGTAACATCACTTGGCATAGAGGGAAACTGCCAACAGCAATCAAGTTATTGAATTCACTTCATTCACCTAAGTTTACTGCCCTACCAAGCAAAAAGGCAGTGACTGCTCATTTGGTTGAAAATTAGGTAGTAATTTCTGCTACATTAAATACATGCTTAATCGTGTACAAGTATCCTGCCTCGTATTGTTGTTTGTAGAAAATGGTGGTCATGTTAGCAGCAACTGCATAAAGTTACTGTGAAACCAAGGTAAATAAAAGCTGTTTTTCTCAGTTCCACGCTTTGAGCAGTTACTGCCTTTTTCGCTTGGTAGGGAAGTATAAAGGTCCAATGCAGCTGTTTTTATCTCAATATCAAATCATTTCTGGGAAACAATTAAGAAACTTAGGCCTACTTAAATCAAATATGATCAGGATACAATGAACAGAGTAGCAGCATATGTGAAAGTGTGTGTGTGTGTGTTGAAGTGTCAGTGTAGTATGTGTGGATAAAGTCTAGTGAGCGTGCATAGAGCCAGCGCAATGTTTCTAAATACAATATAAAGGGGCTTTATGTAAGTAGTCTGGAAATAAATTTGACTAACTGTTCAGTAGTCTTAAGGCTTGGGGGTAAAAACTGTTGAGAAGCCTTTTGGTCCCAGACTTGGCGCTCCGGTACCGCTTGCCATGCGGTAGCAGAGAGAACAGTCTATGACTTGGGGGGCTGGAGTCTTTGACAATTTTTAGGGCCTTCCTCTGACACCACCTGGTATAGAGGTCCTGGACGGAAGGAAGCTTGGCCACAGTGATGTACTGGGACGTACGCAGTATCCTCTGCAGCGCCTTGCGGTCGGATGTCGAGCAGTTGCCATACCAAGTGGTGATGCAGCCAGTCAAGATGCTCTCAATGGTGCAGCTGTAGAAGGTTTTGAGGATCTGAGGCCCCATGCCAAATCTATTCAGCCTCCTGAGGGGGAAGAGGCATTGTTGTGTCCTCTTCAGGACTGTGTTGGTGTGTGTGGACCATAATATGTCCTTAGTGATGTGGACACTGAGGAACTTGAAGCTCTCGACCTCCTCCACTACAGCCCTGTCGATCTGAATGGGGGCGTGCTCGGCCCTCAGTTACCTGTAGTCCACGATAAGCTCCTTTGTCTTGCTCACGCTGAAGGAGAGGTTGTTGTGCTGGAACCACACTGCCAGCTCTCTGACCTCCTCCCTCGTCATCGTCGGTGATCTGGTATACCACCATCGTGTCGTCAACAAACTTAATGATGGTGTTGTAGTTGTGTGCAGACACGCCGTCGTGGGTGAACGGGGAGTACAGAAGGTGACCAAGCACGCACCCCAGAGGGGCCCCCGTGTGGAGGGTCAGCGGGGAGGATGTGTTGTTGCCTACCCTCACCACCTGGGGGCAGTCCGTCAGGAAGTGCATGATACAGTTACAGAGGGAAGAGTTTAAAACATCTGCGATGTAAGGACCCCTGTTTTGGGGACCTGTGTGGTTCTGGTACTGGTTCCGACTGACATGTTCACTTATAAATTGATCTGTGGACACGGTAGATTGAAATGCCTTACATTGAGTGATAGCCCTGGTTTTCACAGACCCAGTAGTATTTGTTTTGAGCCTGTATGACGTAGGATGTGCAATCTGAAACCACTTGAAGCTGGGATGTTCCTCCTACCATTTAATTAGCTCTTCTGACTGTCCATCAATTCCTGGCTGAACCCTACATCGCAGCCACTGACAAAGCACACATTCCTGTAATTGTTACATGCTAGCGCAGTAGAAGAGTGGTTTCATCACGGTAGCACATTCAGAGATCTATTTATAGCCATTCAACTAAAATAGTTCATAGATTTAAAACAAAAAAACACTCTGTTTGTCATAGACGGACAAGATTAATATGAAATGAAAGGCGAGTTCCTAACGAATTCAGGAAGCCAAGCTAGAGTTCTGAGACGTTCAAAGCGATGGGGGCAGAGAAGAGACCTTAAGAAAATATGCACATTTATTTAACACTAAACATGAAAATATGTATTTTACAGGTGAAATCTTAAAGTTTGTCGTTTTATAATTTGATTATGATAAATTTAGAAAGCATATGTCATTTCCAGCCTTATTCATAGTTTTGTTGAATAGGAAATGCATCATATAAAATATTTCATATTTGTATCATATTTGTACTGTGAACTTGAGCTTGTGACCTCAGCAATATATCACTTTTATTTTTAAACCAGAAAAGTAAGATTTGATCCTTTCTCTGAGTTTGCAGCACTACTAGTTATTGGTTATGACCCTCTCATGATAAATAATGACTTTAGGGTTTTATGTAGATTTTTGATTACATTTGGGCTCCCAAGTGGCGCAGCGGTTTAAGGCACTGCATCTCAGTGGAAGAGATGGTTCGAATCCAGGCTGTATCTCATCCGGCCGTGATTGGGAGTCCCATAGGGCGGCGCACAATTGGGCCAGCGTTGTCCGAGTTTGGCCGGGGTAGGCCGTCATTGTAAATAAGAATTTGTTCTTAACTGACTTGCCTAGTTAAATAAATAAAAAATTGTTGTTGAATAACTGGTTAATCCCAGGGTCCTTAGTTTAGTCATGAGCTTGGTGGGCACTATGGTGTTGATTGTTTTCAATTAAAATGGTCAAAAAGACATTCTTAGCAAAGAGCAATTTCTCAAGCAAAAATGTTGCAAGGACTGTCTGGAAGTGATCTGAGTGGGGAGGGGGAAACTGAAAACGAGTTGTTTTTGGCAGAACGGTTTGGATCTCTCTTCCTTATTAGTCTAACTCACAGGCAGCTCTGTGTCACGGAGGCGCTCCGCACTGCTAAAGCTAACTCTCTCTCCTCTGCTCTCATCCTTCTAGACCTATCGGCTGCCTTTGATACTGTGAACCATCAGATCCTCCTCTCCACCCTCTCCGAGCTGGGCATCTCCGGCGCGGCCCACGCTTGGATTGCGTCCTACCTGACAGGTCGCTCCTACCAGGTGGCGTGGCGAGAATCTGTCTCCGCACCACGTGCTCTCACCACTGGTGTCCCCCAGGGCTCTGTTCTAGGCCCTCTCCTATTCTCGCTATACACCAAGTCACTTGGCTCTGTCATATCCTCACATGGTCTCTCCTATCATTGCTATGCAGACGACACACAATTAATCTTCTCCTTTCCCCCCTCTGATAACCAGGTGGTGAATCGCATCTCTGCATGTCTGGCAGACATATCAGTGTGGATGACGGATCACCACCTCAAGCTGAACCTCGGCAAGACGGAGCTGCTCTTCCTCCCGGGGAAGGACTGCCCGTTCCATGATCTCGCCATCACGGTTGACAACTCCATTGTGTCCTCCTCCCAGAGTGTTAAGAACCTTGGCGTGATCCTGGACAACACCCTGTCGTTCTCAACTAACATCAAGGCGGTGACCCGTTCCTGTAGGTTCATGCTCTACAACATTCGCAGAGTACGACCCTGCCTCACGCAGGAAGCGGCGCAGGTCCTAATCCAGGCACTTGTCATCTCCCGTCTGGATTACTGCAACTCGCTGTTGGCTGGGCTCCCTGCCTGTGCCATTAAACCCCTACAACTCATCCAGAACGCCGCAGCCCGTCTGGTGTTCAACTTTCCCAAGTTCTCTCACGTCACCCCGCTCCTCCGCTCTCTCCACTGGCTTCCAGTTGAAGCTCGCATCCGCTACAAGACCATGGTGCTTGCCTACGGAGCTGTGAGGGGAACGGCACCTCCGTACCTTCAGGCTCTGATCAGGCCCTACACCCAAACAAGGGCACTGCGTTCATCCACCTCTGGCCTGCTCGCCTCCCTACCTCTGAGGAAGTACAGTTCCCGCTCAGCCCAGTCAAAACTGTTCGCTGCTCTGGCACCCCAATGGTGGAACAAACTCCCTCACGACGCCAGGTCAGCGGAGTCAATCACCACCTTCCGGAGACACCTGAAACCCCACCTCTTTAAGGAATACCTAGGATAGGATAAAGTAATCCTTCTAACCCCCCCCCCCTTAAAAGAGTTAGATGCACTATTGTAAAGTGGTTGTTCCACTGGATATCATAAGGTGAATGCACCAATTTGTAAGTCGCTCTGGATAAGAGCGTCTGCTAAATGACTTAAATGTAAATGTAAATGTAACTAATTTACCACCTGGTGATGTCACCAGAAAGGCCAAAAACAGGCAGAAATTTAAATCAGCCTTTTCAAACAGCTCTTACACTAAAAGGGCATTATCATAATTTTCACAATTTCGCATTATTATTACAACCTCATAGTGTGGAAATATACACTTAGTGTACAAAACATTGGGAACCACTTCCTAATATTGAGTTGCACCCCCTTTTACCCCCGGAACAGCCTGAAGTTGTCGGGGCATGGACTCTGCAAGGTGCCGAAAGCGTTCCACAGGGATGCTGGCTTCCCACTGTTGTGTCAAGTTGGCTGGATGTCCTTTGGGTGGTAGACCATTCTTGATACACACGGGAAACTGTTGATTGGGATTTGAAGTAGATTTAACAGGTGACATCAATTAGTGATCATAGCTTTCACCTGGATTCACCTGGTCAGTCTATGTCATGGAAAGAGCAGGTTTTGTATACTCGTGTATATAAAACACGGGTAAATCACGTTTTTGACTGCACCAGGTCTTTTAAAGCTGGAACGAATAAAGCCTTAAAGATATCGCGTTCCAATAAACAGTAATAAATAGTAATTATAATAAATTAATAATAAGCAATAAACAGAGGAGTCAGAAGTCGAGGACCTAAAGGTTCAACCGGAGTTGGAACATGTGGAGCGAGTCACCGATTTGCGTCCCAACCCCAGTCACCGTTGTCTGGATACACACTGTTATACTCTGTGTACATTTCACTCCTCATTTAACTTAACGTTTAACTTGACAATTCAAAAATCTGTAGCTTTTATGTTAATGTCTTGGCAGCCGCTATGTTTAGCTAGTAATATAAAAATAAGCAAATATATATGTTTTCTACATACGGTAGCAGTCGAAGCGTTGGTTGACATTCACACTTTCCCTCACAAATTTTCCACGGACACAACGGTCATTTTTTTTGTTACGGCGAACTATCAGCTCCAAAGATGTTAAGTCAGGGCTGTCAAGCAAAAATGGTGGCCCGCTGGGGTGTCTGGAGGATTGTGGCGGCGGCTCTGTGTCGTGGGGCGATGGCGTCTGTGCCCTGCCAGTTGCACCACGGCGGGCCGGCGATGTGTGTGGTCATCAGGCGACTGGGTGACCATGGGGGAGAGAGTGGAACCAGGTCATAGCCGAGCCCCTGCTAACTCCACTCATCTTTCCCCCATCTGTCTGTCTGTTACTCTCTTGCTCTCTCGCCTTCTTTCTCCATGGCCATATTTTCTCTCTCTTATTCTCTCACTTTCTCCATTCATCCTATTTGACCTCTTTCTTTCACACTTTCTCTCTTCCCTGTCTGTCTGGCACGTGCCCTGTCTTGTTCACACACACGCACAGCTCCCTCAGTGTGGCCTAGGGGCATGTGGTTTAGCTGGGCAAGAGATAAGACAAGTTATCAGCCGGTGGTTGTGAACAAACACTTCCTTTCTTCTCCTCCTTTGACTCCTCTCTCTCCTCTCCTCTCCTCTCCACCTTCTCCTCTCTCTCTTCTTCACTCTACCCCTCTCCTCTCTCTCTTCTCTTCTCGTCTCCTCTCTCTCTTCTCCTCTGCACCTTCTCCTCTCCACCCTCTCCTCTCCACCCCTCTCCTCGCTCTCTTCTCTTCACTCTTCTCCACTCCACCCCTTTCCTCTTTCTCACTCCACTCTCGCTCTCTTTCTCTCGGTCTCTGTCTCCAACTCTGCACTCACCCTCTTTTCACCAATTCTCCTCTCTGCTCTCCTTCCTCACCTAACCCCTCCACTCTCCTCTCATCCTCCTCTCTCCTCCATCACCTAAACCCTCAACTCTCCTTCCTCACCTAACCCCTCCACTTTCGTCTCCTCTCTGCGCTCCTTCCTCAGCTAACCCCTCCACACTCCTCTCCTCCTCTCTCCTTCCTCACCTAACCCCTCCACTCTCCTCTCATCCTCCTCTCTCCTCCATCACCTAAACCCTCAACTCTCCTTCCTCACCTAACCCCTCCACTTTCGTCTCCTCTCTGCGCTCCTTCCTCAGCTAACCCCTCCACACTCCTCTCCTCCTCTCTCCTTCCTCACCTAACCCCTCCACTCTCTTCTCCTTCCTCACCTAACCCCTCCACTCTCCTCTCCTTCCTCACCTAACCCCTCCACTCTCCTCTCTGCTCTCCTTCCTCACCTAACCCCTCCACTCTCCTCTCTGCTCTCCTTCGTTCCCTTTTGTCTCGTGTTAAGAAATTGTCTGGGCACAGTTAGAGAGGAGAGTGGCCCATCAGAGAGAGATGTTGTATTTGTGTGTGGTGGAAGAAGAGGGGGAGAGAATGGACTTCAGATGCTCTCCAGGAGTGAAGGAAGGGGGAAGATGAGGGGATGAGTGAACAAAATCTCTCTCATTCACCTATACATCAGATTGCAGAGACACACACACACACACACCACTCATTTTTCGGACGATTTGTTTCCACCATGTCTTCTGCTTTCGTTTATCCCCCCACCCCCCCCCCACACACACAGCACTTTGATTTCCTGATTGCCTTGGTTTCTGTGGTGGGACAGCTTAGGTTACTGTTCAAATCAAAATCAAATCAAAATCAAATTTTATTAGTCACATACACATGGTTAGCAGATGTTAATGCGAGTGTAGCGAAATGCTTGTGCTTCTAGTTCCGACAATGCAGTAATAACAACAAGTAATCTAACCTAACAATTCCACAACTACTACCTTATACACACAAGTGTAAAGGGATAAAGAATATGTACATAAAGATATATGAATGAGTGATGGTACAGAACGGCATAGGCAAGATGCAGTAGATGGTATAGAGTACGGTATATACATATGAGATGAGTACTGTAGGGTATGTAAACATAAAGTGGCATAGTTTAAAGTGGCTAGTGGTACATGTATTACATAAAGATGGCAAGATGCAGTAGATGATATAGAGTACAGTATATACATATGAGATGGGTAATGTAGGGTATGTAAACATTATATTAAGTGGCATTGTTTAAAGTGGCCTAGTGGTACATTTTTACATAATTTCCATCAATTCCCATTTTTAAAGTGGCTGGAGTTGAGTCAGTATGTTGGCAGCGGCCACTAAATGTTAGTGGTGGCTGTTTAACAGTCTGATGGCCTTGAGATAGAAGCTGTTTTTCAGTCTCTCGGTCCCTGCTTTGATGCACCTGTACTGACCTCGCCTTCTGGATGATAGCGGGGTGAACAGGCAGTGGCTTGGGTGGTTGTTGTCCTTGATGATCTTTATGGCCTTCCTGTGACATCGGGTGGTGTAGGTGTCCTGGAGGGCAGGTAGTTTGCCCCCGGTGATGCGTTCTGCAGACCTCACTACCCTCTGGAGAGCCTTACGGTTGTGGGCGGAGCAGTTGCCGTACCAGGCGGTGATACAGCCCGACAGGATGCTCTCGATTGTGCATCTGTAGAAGTTTGTGAGTGCTTTTGGTGACAAGCCGAATTTCTTCAGCCTCCTGAGGTTGAAGAGGCGCTGCTGCGCCTTCTTCACAACGCTGTCTGTGTGGGTGGACCAATTCAGTTTGTCCGTGATGTGTACACCAAGGAACTTAAAACTTTCCACCTTCTCCACTACTGACCCGTCGATGTGGATAGGGGGGTGCTCCCTCTGCTGTTTCCTGAAGTCCACAATCATCTCCTTTGTTTTGTTGACGTTGAGTGTGAGGTTATTTTCCTGACACCACACTCCGAGGGCCCTCACCTCCTCCCTGTAGGCCGTCTCGTCGTTGTTGATAATCAAGCCTACCACTGTAGTGTCATCCGCAAACTTGATGATTGAGTTGGAGGCGTGCATGGCCACGCAGTCGTGGGTGAACAGGGAGTACAGGAGAGGGCTCAGAACGCACCCTTGTGGGGCCCCAGTGTTGAGGATCAGCGGGGTGGAGATGTTGTTACCTACCCTCACCACCTGGGGGCGGCCCGTCAGGAAGTCCAGGACCCAGTTGCACAGGGCGGGGTCGAGACCCAGGGTCTCGAGCTTGATGACGAGTTTGGAGGGTACTATGGTGTTAAATGCTGAGCTGTAATCGATGAACAGCATTCTCACATAGGTATTCCTCTTGTCCAGATGGGTTAGGGCAGTGTGCAGTGTGGTTGCGATTGCGTCGTCTGTGGACCTATTGTGTCGGTAAGCAAATTGGAGTGGGTCTATGGTGTCCGGTAGGGTGGAGGTGATGTGGTCCTTGACTAGTCTCTCAAAGCACTTCATGATGACGGAAGTGAGTGCTACGGGGCGGTAGTCGTTTAGCTCAGTTACCTTAGCTTTCTTGGGAACAGGAACAATGGTGGCCCTCTTGAAGCATGTGGGAACAGCAGACTGGGATAAGGATTGATTGAATATGTCCGTAAACACACCAGCCAGCTGGTCTGCGCATGCTCTGAGGACCCGGCTGGGAATGCCGTCTGGGCCTGCAGCCTTGCGAGGGTTAACACGTTTAAATGTTTTACTCACCTCGGCTGCAGTGAAGGAGAGCCCGCAGGTTTTGGTAGCGGGCCGTGTCAGTGGCACTGTATTGTCCTCAAAGCGGGCAAAAAAGTTATTTAGCCTGTCTGGGAGCAAGACATCCTGGTCCGCGACGGGGCTGGTTTTCTTTTTGTAATCCGTGATAGACTGTAGACCCTGCCACATACCTCTTGTGTCTGAGCTGTTGAATTGCGACTCTATTTTGTCTCTGTACTGGGACTTAGCCTGTACTGGGACTTAGTTCAGACTCGTTGCCAAGGAATGTGTGTGTGTGTGTGTGAGAGAGCCAGTGGCAGGTTTCACACAATTAGCTGCTATTCTTAGCCCTCTCTTCCATGGTCATGGTTTTTTCTCCCCTCTCCACTTTTTTATACTAGCGTTTCATTATCTCTGGGTGTGTCCCAAATGGCACCTTATTCCACATGTAGTGCACTACTTTAGACCAGGGCCCATGCACTACTTTAGACCAGGGCCCATGGAGCTCTGGTCAAAAGTAGTACACTATATAGGAAATAGAGTGCGATTTAAGAAGTAAAACTCTATATGGCACAGGAAGGTTAGACTCTCGGAGCTACATAGAATACAGACCGCTCTGAATCTGAGCTACATGAAATACAGACAGCTCTGAATCTGAGCTACATGAAATACAGACAGCTCTGAATCTGAGCTACATGAAATACAGACAGCTCTGAATCTGAGCTACATGAAATACAGACAGCTCTGAATCTGAGCTACATGAAATACAGACAGCTCTGAATCTGAGCTACATGAAATACAGACAGCTCTGAATCTGAGCTACATGAAATACAGACAGCTCTGAATCTGAGCTACATGAAATACAGACAGCTCTGAATCTGAGCTACATGAAATACAGACAGCTCTGAATCTGAGCTACATGAAATACAGACAGCTCTGAATCTGAGCTACATGAAATACAGACAGCTCTGAATCTGAGCTACATGAAATACAGACAGCTCTGAATCTGAGCTACATGAAATACAGACAGCTCTGAATCTGAGCTACATGAAATACAGACAGCTCTGAATCTGAGCTACATGAAATAGACAGCTCTGAATCTGAGCTACATGAAATACAGACAGCTCTGCATCTGAGCTACATGAAATACAGACAGCTCTGAATCTGAGCTACATGAAATACAGACAGCTCTGAATCTGAGCTACATGAAATACAGACAGCTCTGCATCTGAGCTACATAAAATACAGAGAGCTCTGAATCTGAGCTACATGAAATACAGACAGCTCCGAATCTGAGCTACATGAAATACAGACAGCTCTGAATCTGAGCTACATGAAATACAGACAGCTCTGAATCTGAGCTACATGAAATAGACAGCTCTGAATCTGAGCTACATGAAATACAGACAGCTCTGAATCTGAGCTACATGAAATAGACAGCTCTGAATCTGAGCTACATGAAATACAGACAGCTCCGAATCTGAGCTACATGAAATACAGACAGCTCTGAATCTGAGCTACATGAAATACAGACAGCTCTGAATCTGAGCTACATGAAATACAGACAGCTCTGCATCTGAGCTACATGAAATACAGACAGCTCTGCATCTGAGCTACATGAAATACAGACACCTCTGAATCTGAGCTACATGAAATACAGACAGCTCTGCATCTGAGCTACATGAAATACAGACAGCTCTGAATCTGAGCTACATGAAATACAGACAGCTCTGAATCTGAGCTACATGAAATACAGACAGCTCTGCATCTGAGCTACATGAAATACAGACAGCTCTGAATCTGAGCTACATGAAATACAGACAGCTCTGCATCTGAGCTACATAAAAACATAAAATACAGACAGCTCTGAATCTGAGCTACATGAAATACAGACAGCTCTGAATCTGAGCTACATGAAATACAGACAGCTCTGAATCTGAGCTATATGAATTACAGACAGCTCCGAATCTGAGCTACATGAAATACAGACAGCTCTGAATCTGAGCTACATGAAATACAGACAGCTCTGAATCTGAGCTACATGAAATAGACAGCTCTGAATCTGAGCTACATGAAATACAGACAGCTCTGCATCTGAGCTACATGAAATACAGACAGCCCTGAATCTGAGCTACATGAAATACAGACAGCTCTGAATCTGAGCTACATGAAATACAGACAGCTCTGCATCTGAGCTACATAAAATACAGAGAGCTCTGAATCTGAGCTACATGAAATACAGACAGCTCCGAATCTGAGCTACATGAAATACAGACAGCTCTGAATCTGAGCTACATGAAATACAGACAGCTCTGAATCTGAGCTACATGAAATACAGACAGCTCTGAATCTGAGCTACATGAAATACAGACAGCTCTGAATCTGAGCTACATGAAATACAGACAGCTCTGAATCTGAGCTACATGAAATACAGACAGCTCCGAATCTGAGCTACATGAAATACAGACAGCTCTGAATCTGAGCTACATGAAATACAGACAGCTCTGAATCTGAGCTACATGAAATACAGACAGCTCTGAATCTGAGCTACATGAAATACAGACAGCTCTGAATCTGAGCTACATGAAATACAGACAGCTCTGAATCTGAGCTACATGAAATACAGACAGCTCTGAATCTGAGCTACATGAAATACAGACAGCTCTGCATCTGAGCTACATGAAATACAGACAGCTCTGAATCTGAGCTACATGAAATACAGACAGCTCTGCATCTGAGCTACATAAAAACATAAAATACAGACAGCTCTGAATCTGAGCTACATGAAATACAGACAGCTCTGAATCTGAGCTACATGAAATACAGACAGCTCTGAATCTGAGCTATATGAATTACAGACAGCTCCGAATCTGAGCTACATGAAATACAGACAGCTCTGAATCTGAGCTACATGAAATACAGACAGCTCTGAATCTGAGCTACATGAAATACAGACAGCTCTGAATCTGAGCTACATGAAATACAGACAGCTATGCATCTGACACAGCTGTTTATAGATGGATCTGTAGATAGTCTGTGTGAACCAGAAATAGCCTACACACACACACACACACACACACACACACACACACACACACACACACACACACACACACACACTTTCCCTTCCCATGCCATGCCATGCCCACATCCTGGCTATGATGTCCTGATACCTTAATTCAGCCCCATTAAATCCAGCTTTGTTAATGTGTCCTTGAGACATTGGGAAGAATTTAAAGGGCTTTGAGACATTGAGAAGAATTTAAAGGGCTTTGAGACATTGAGAAGAGTTGAAAGGGTTTCTAGACATTGACAAGAGTTTTTAAATGGTTTCTAGACATTGAGAATAGTTTTTAAAGGCACAAAAGGAAAGCGAAAGAAAAGTGAGCAAATTGACTTTGAGTGGAGGCTTCTGTGTCTGGCACGATCACCCACACAAAGAAACGGAGATCTGGATGACCGTCTGCACCACCTCTCAGGAGAAAACCCTCTATAGATTGACAGGTACATCTGTCCACAGTCTCTGACTACTGGTGTGTGTGTGGAACTTTAAGTCAAGAACGTGTGCAAAACACAAGTGAACCATCCTACTAAAAAGTAGAAAACTACACCCCAGTGGTCTCAACCTGACCAGAGAACAAGACCCAGTGTTCAGTAATGTTTCCCAGGGCTTTTCCCCACTGTTCAATATCTGACCCAAAACCAGTTTGATGTTAGTTTAGGAATGCTGTAGAGCTCCCCACAGTGTTTTCAATCTGACCCTAGAATTAAAGGTCTGTGAGTTTAGGAATGCTTCAAACTACTCCACTGTGTTAAAATCTGACATGGAACCAGAGTTTAGAAGTACAGGGAGTGACTACTAGAAGAGGTTCACTTTCCTGTCATGAAAAAAGAGAAAGAAAAGATTCTAAGAGAAGTGTAAGAAGTCCTAAGATATAACAATAAGTTATATTTGATACATTACAGCTTTTTTTTCTTTCATGTTAACTGTGATTTAAACCTTACTGTAAATAGTGTTTTTCTTTTTCTTTCATGCTTTATTTTAGGATATATTGCTCATTGTGTTTTCAGCACAGTCTGTATTCTTCATGGGGTGAGCTATATTTACATTATGATCAGGAAACTGGGTTGGTGGGTTTTGTTGGGTCGAGCGAAAGAGGATAAGAGGGGATATGAGCCGTTTCCCCTCACAAGTTCTCTTGCCTTGATCCGCTAGTGAAAAATGATTAGAAAATGGTGGAGCGAATAAAGTGTGAAACAATCCAACAGTACTATAACATCACTGTACCAGGTGTTTATTGTTCCAACGGGAGAGATTTAAAAATCCGGTGTTGGTGGTCGTCAGGCTTTTCACAAGGTACACTATGTATACAAAAGTATGTGGACACCTCTTCAAATTAGTGGATTTGGCTATTTCAGCCACACCCATTACAGTGTGGTGTGTACAATCGAGCACACAGCCATGCTATCTCCATAGACAAACATTGGCAGTAGAATGGCCTTACTGAAGAGCTAAGTGACCATCATAGGATGCCATCTTTCCAACAAGTCAGTTCGTCAAATTTCTGCCCTTTTAGAGCTGCCCCGGTCAACTGTAAATGCTGTTATTGTGAAGTGGAAACATCTAGGAGCAACAACGGCTCAGCCACGAAGTGGTAGGCCACACAAGCTCACAGAACGGGACCGCCGAGTGCTGAAGGCGTAGAACGTAGAAATCGTCTGCAACACTCACTACCAAGTTTCAAACTGCCTCTGGAAGCAATGTAAACACAATAGCTGTTCGTTGGGAGCTTCATGAAATGGGTTTCTGTGGCCGAGCAGCTGCACACAAGCCTATGATCATTATGCCCAATGCCAAGCGTCCGCTGGAATGGTGTAAGAGCGGCTCTGGGAGTGTGGTGCCAGGAAAAATAACCTCTCACTCAACAAAACTAAGGACTTCAGGAAACATCGATGGGACCGCAGTGGAGAAGGTGAAAGCTTCACTGACAAACTGAAATGGTCCACCCACACAGTGTGGTGAAGAAGGCACGCCTCTCCAACCTCAGGAGGCTAAAGAAATTTGACTTAACACATAAAACCTTCACAAACTTTGACAGATGCACAATTGAGAGCATCCTGTCGGGCTGTATCACTGCCTGGTACGGCAACTGCACCACCTGCAACCGCAGGGCTCTCCAGAGGGTGGTGCGGTCTGCCCAATGCATCACCGGGGGCAAACTACCTGTCCTCCAGAACACCTACAGCACCCGATGTCACAGGAAGGCCAAAAAGATCATCAAGGACAACAACCACCCGAGCCACTGCCTGTTCACTCCGTTATCATCCAGAAGGCGAGGTCAGTACAGGTGCATCAAAGCTGGGACCGAGAAACAGAAGCGTTTTTTCAATCTCATGGACATCAGACTGCTAAACAGCCATCACTAGCACATCAGAGGCGGCTGCCTATAGACATAGATTAGGAATCACTGGCCACTTTAAGGAAATTAAACATTAGCCTCTTTAATACTGTCTTTGTATCTTGCATTTACTCATCCCATATGTATAAACTGTACTCTATACTATTCTACGGTATCTTAGTCCCTTTAATTGTGTGTAAGGGTCAATTGTGTGTAAATATTGCATCAAACATTTCATATGTATATACTGTATTCTATACTATGCCACTGTATCTTAGTCCAATGCCGCTCTGACATGTATATAAACTCAGCAAAAAAAGAAACGTCCTCTCACTGTCAGCTGCGTTTATTTTCAGCGAACTTAACATGTGTAAATATTAAAATGAACATAAGATTCAACAACTGAGACATAAACTGAACAAGTTCTACAGACATGTGACTAACAGAAATGGAATAATGTGTCTCTGAACAAAGGGGGACGGGGGTCAAAATCAAAAGTAACAGCAAGAACTGGCAAATCTGGTGGCCACACCAACAGCAAGAACTGGTGTGGTGTGGCCACCAGCTGCATTAAGTACTGCAGTGCATCTCCTCCTCATGGACTGCACCAGATTTGCCAGTTCTTGCTGTGAGATGTTACCCCACTCTTCCACCAAGGCACCTGCAAGTTCCCGGACATTTCTGGGGGGAATGGCCCTAGCCCTCACCCTCCGATCCAACAGGTCCCAGACATGCTCAATGGGATTGAGATCCTGGCTCTTCGCTGGCCATGGCAGAACACTGACATTCCTGTCTTGCAGGAAATCACGCACAGAACGAGCAGTATGGCCCTCCAGCATTGTCATGCTGGAGGGTCATGTCAGGATGAGCCTGCAGGAAGGGTATCACATGAGGGAGGAGGATGCCTTCCCTGTAACGCACAGCGTTGAGATTGCCTGCAATGACAACAAGCTCAGTCCGATGATGCTGTGACACACCGCCCCAGACCATGACGAACCTTCCACCTCCAAATCGATCCCGCATCAGAGTACAGGCCTCAGTGTAATGCTCATTATTTTGACGATAAACGTGAATCCGACCATCACCCCTGGTGAGACAAAACCGCGAGTCGTCAGTGAAGAACACTTTTTTTCCAGTCCTGTCTGGTCCAGCAACGGTGGGTTTGTGCCCATAGGCGACGTTGTTGCCGGTGATGTCTGGTGAGTGATGTCTGGTGATGTCTGGTGAGGACCTGCCTTACAACAGGCCTGCAAGCCCTCAGTCCAGCCTCTCTCAGCCTATTGCGGACAGTCTGAGCACTGATGGAGGGATTGTGTGTTCCTGGTGTAACTCGGGCAGTTGTTGTTACCATCCTGTCCCTGTCCCGCAGGTACAGAAGCACAAGCGTGTCGCTACACCCGCAATAACATCTGCTAAACACATGTATGTGACCAATACAATTTGATTTGATTTGTAATGCTCGCCGTCATTGGACTCTTAGTGCTACAGCATACAATCACATTCATTATCCCAGAAACCCTAGACCCACTCCAATTTGCATACCGCCACAAAAGATCCACAGATGATGCAATCTCTATTGCACTCAACACTGCCCTTTCCCAGCTGGACAAAAGGAACACCTATGTGAGAATGCTATTCATTGACTAGAGCTCAGCGTTCAATATCATAGTGCCCTCAAAGCTCATCACTAAGCTAAGGACCATGGGACTAAACACCTCCCTCTGCAACTGGATCCTGGACTTCCTGACGGGCCGCCCTCAGGTTGTAAAGGTAGGTAACAACACATGTTCCCCACTGACCCTCAACACAGGGGCCCCTCAGGGGTGCGTGCTCTGTTCCCGCCTGTACTCCCTGTTCACTTATGACTGCGTGGCCAGGCACAACTCCAACACCATCAAGTTTGCCGATGACACAGCAGTGGTAGGCCTGATCACCAACAATGATGAGACAGGATATAGGGAGGAGGTCAGAGACCTGACCATGTGGTGCCAGAATAACAACCTCTCCCTCAACGTGATCAAGACAAAGGAGATGATTGTGGACTACAGGAAAAGGAGGACTGAGTACGCCCCCATTCTCATCGACTGGGCTATAGTGGAGCAGGTTGAGAGATTCAAGTTCCTTGGTGTCCACATCACCAACAAACTAACATGGTCCAAACACACTTAGACAGTTGTAAAGAGGGCACGACAAAGCCTATTACCCCTCAGGAGACTGAGAATATTTGTCATAGGTCCTCCGATCCTCAAAAAGGTTCTACAGCTGCACCATCGAGAGCATCTTGACTGGTTCCATCACTGCCTGGTATGGCAACTGCTTGACCACCGACCTCTGCAAGGCATTACAGAGGGTAGTGCGTACGGCCCAGTACATCACTGGTGCCAAGATTCCTGCCATCCAGGACCTCTATACCAGGCGGTGTCAGAGGAAGGCCCTAAAAATGGTCAAATACTCCAGCCACCCTAGTCATAGACTGTTCTCTCTGGTCCCGCACGGAAAGCTGTACCGGAGCGCCATGTCTTGATCCACAAGGCTTCTAAACAGCTTCTACCCCCAAGTCAAGACTCCTGAACAGCTAATCAAAGGGCTACCCAGACCCTTCTTTTATGCTGCTGCTACTCTCTGTTTATTATCTATGTATAGTCACTTTAACTCTACCTAGATGTAGGGCTGGGCGATATGGCCAAAATATCCTATCATGGTTCTATGTTTATGATTAATAAAAGTTCTAAATTTGCTTAATGAGTAGTGAGTGATCCTAGGGGTGGCAACACATATATTCTAAATGATTTCAATGTGTCTTTCTCCATTCTGATTGTTTTATACTGTTCAATTCAACTTCAACCTAAAATAATATCCTGCATTTCCATAAATTTCTACATTTCCTGCACTCATTTGAGATCCACACTGCCACGATATGGGCAAAAATACTAGGCCTCATTTTTAACCAAATGTTGCAATTGCGATTTAAATCAAAATATTTGGGTGAACTTTTGGAATCATGGAAATAGAATGTTTATTATAATTCTATAGTTAGAATATAAATAACAGTGGGCACATTGAATACAGTGTTGTTTGACATGACAATGAATGAAAATACCATGGATGGGTTATTGTGACAGGGTAGGAACCAAAGTGATGTTCAGTTTTACCTAGGGGACCCTATAGTCTTTGGATACATAAAATCTTTATTCGTATAGCCAACATATTCATCCTTCGCCTATTCCTCTTTGATTTAGAAGATACTGTTACACAAACAACATACTGATTTAAGCCTCCACCAGTACTGGTATCAGGCTGTATTAGCTAGCTATGTTTGCTCTGACTCAGTACTTTTATTAGCTAGTTAGCTAGCAACTAGGGATTAGCATTAGTGGCTAACATGATTTAGCTTAACTTGCTAAGAAAATATCTCTTTGCAGATGTAAGAAACACTAATGTTGTAATTATAGAACGCTTGTGGATTTATATTAAGATCAAAGTGGAAACATCGTTGTCATCAACATTGTTGCATGTGCTGCATTGACCATGCAGACTGAACGAAAGTGTCTCGTGGTCAAGCAACAACAAACGCACTCCTTGAGTGACTGGGGTGGGACTAGGTCTGTGTGGAAAGCAGCATGGAGAGAGAGAGCGGAGAGAGTTGCGGAGTAAACTATAAAAATGGACGTTAAGCGCGGTGTATCACATTTAACAACCAAACATTCAAATACCGTTATAGAAGGTAAAGTTAAAAACCCAAATCGGTCCCTGCATCAATACCGGTATATAGTAAAATACGGTATACCGCCCAGCCCTACCTACATGTACATATTACCTCAATTACCTCGACTAACTGGTGCCCCCGCACATTGACTCTGTACCCCCTGTATATAGCCTCACTATTGTTATTTTACTGCTGCTCTTTAATTAATTGTTACTTAAAAAAAAAAATGTTTTACTTATCTATTTTTTACTTAACACTTTTTTTTCTTCAAGCATTGCTGGTTAAGGGCTTGTAAGTAAGCATTTCACTGTAAGGTCTATGACCTGTTGTATTCAGCATTTCACTGTAAGGTCTATGACCTGTTGTATTCAGCATTTCACTGTAAGGTCTATGACCTGTTGTATTCAGCATTTCACTGTAAGGTCTATGACCTGTTGTATTCAGCATTTCACTGTAAGGTCTATGACCTGTTGTATTCAGCATTTCACTGTAAGGTCTATGACCTGTTGTATTCAGCATTTCACTGTAAGGTCTATGACCTGTTGTATTCGGCATTTCACTGTAAGGTCTATGACCTGTTGTATTCGGCATTTCACTGTAAGGTCTATGACCTGTTGTATTCGGCATTTCACTGTAAGGTCTATGACCTGTTGTATTCAGCATTTCACTGTAAGGTCTATGACCTGTTGTATTCGGCATTTCACTGTAAGGTCTATGACCTGTTGTATTCAGCATTTCACTGTAAGGTCTATGACCTGTTGTATTCAGCATTTCACTGTAAGGTCTATGACCTGTTGTATTCAGCATTTCACTGTAAGGTCTATGACCTGTTGTATTCGGCGCATGTGACGAGTACAATTTGATTTGATCCTAGATGATTTTGTGCTTCCAACTTTGTGGCAACAGTTTGGGGAAGGCCCTTTCCTGTTTCAACATGACACTGCCTCCGTGCACAAAGCGAGGTTCATACAGAAATGGTTTGCCTACTGTTAGTTTACTCCTAATGTTTAAAAGTATGTGACAAATAAAATGTGATTTGATTTGACGTACACACATACACACACACACACCTGGAGGTGACCCTGAACAGATGGGACAAGGCTCAGTTCCATGGGCCAAGCGCCAGTGTTCTGCTGAGGAGGTGAAATGCAACCCCACTCAGTGTACCAGATCGATGGGCTCGCCCCTCTGACTAGTCTCTGGGGTCTCCTCTTACCACACCCTTACCCCCATCTATTTGTCCTATCTTTTCTCTCTCTTAACGATCTCTCTGTCTGTCTCTCAACGATCTCTCAATTCAATTCAAGGGGCTTTATTGGCATGGGAAACATATGTTAACATTGACAAAGCAAGTGAAGTAGATAATATACAAAAGTGAAATAGACAATAAAAATGAGCAGTAATTACTACACGCCTACGGCGGCCTTTCTCAATAGCAAGGCTATACTCACTGAGTCTGTACATAGTCAAAGCTTTCCTTAAGTTTGGGTCAGTCACAGTGGTCAGGTATTCTGCCACTGTGTACTCTCTGTTTAGGGCCAAATAGCATTCTAGTTTGCTCAGTTTTTTTTGTTAATTCTTTCCAATGTGTCAAGTAATTATCTTTTTGTTTTCTCATGATTTGGTTGGTTCTAATTGTGTTTCTGTCCTGGGGTCTGTGGGGTCTGTTTGTGTTTGTGAACAGAGCCCCAGGACCAGCTTGCTTAGAGGACTCTTCTCCAGGTTCATCTCTCTGTAGGTGATGGCTTTGTTATGGAAGGTTTGGGAATTGCTTCCATTTAGGTGGTTGTAGAATTTAACGGCTCTTTTCTGGATTTTGATAATAAGCGGGTATCGGCCTAATTCTGCTCTGCATGCATTATTTGGTGTTTTATGTTGTACACGGAGGATATTTTTGCAGAATTCTGCATGCAGAGTCTCAATTTGGTGTTTGTCCCATTTATTGAATTATTGGTTGGTGAGCAGACCCCAGACCTCACAACCATAAAGGGCAATGGATTCTATAACTGATTCAAGTATTTTTAGCCAGATCCTAATTGGTATGTCAAATTTTATGTTCCTTTTGATGGCATAGAAGTCCCTTCTTGCCTTGCCTCTCAGCTTGTTCACAGCTTTGTGGAAGATACCTGTGGCGCTGAAGTTTAGGCCAAGGTTTAAATCGTTTTTTGTGAGCTCTAGTACAACAGTGTCTAGATGGAATTTGTATTTGTGGTCCTGGAGATTGGACCTTTTTTGGAACACCATTATTTTGGTCTTACTGAGATTGACTGTCAGGACCCAGGTCTGACAGAATCTATGCAGAATATCTAGGTGCTGCTGTAGGCCTTCCTTGGTTGGTGACAGAAGCACCAGATCATCAGCAAACATTAGACATTAGACTTCAGATTCTAGTAGGGTGAGACCGGGTGCTGCAGACTGTTTTAGTGCCCTCGCCAATTCGTTGATATATATTGTCATCATCGTTCCTACCAGGAATATGACTTTCCCGAAACGGATCCAGTGTTTTGCCTTCCACCCAATACAATGGATCTGATCCCAGCCGGCGACCCTGTGCGACGCCGAAAAAGGGGCAAACGAGGCGGTCTCGTGGTCAGGCTTCGGAGACGGGCACATCGCGCTCCACTCCCTAGCATACTACTCGCCAATGTCCAGTCTCTTGACAATAAGGTTGACGAAATCCGAGCACGGGTAGCATTCCAGAGAGACATCAGGGATTGCAACGTGCTCTGCTTCACGGAAACATGGCTAACTCAAGAGACGCTAACGGAGTCGGTACAGCCAGCTGGTTTCTTCATGCATCGCGCCGACAGAAACAAACATCTTTCCGGTAAGAAGAGGGGCGGGGGGGTATGCCTTATGATTAACGAGACGTGGTGTGATCATCATAACAACACACAGGAACTCAAGTCATTCTGTTCACCTGATCTAGAACTCCTCACAATCAAATGTCGACCGCATTATCTACCAAGGGAATTCTCTTCAATCATAATCACAGCCGTATATATTCCCCCCCAAGCAGACACATCGATGGCCCTGAACGAACTTTATCTGACTCTTTGTAAACTGGAAACCACACACCCTGAGGCTGCATTCATCGTAGCTGGGGATTTTAACAAGGCTAATCTAAAAACAAAACTCCCTAAATTCTATCAGCATATCGATTGTGCTACCAGGGCTGGAAAAACCCTAGATCATTGTTATACTAATTTCCGCGACGCATATAAGGCCCTCCCCCGCCCCCCTTTCGGAAAAGCTGACCACGACTCCATTTTGTTGATTCCAGCCTACAAACAGAAACTCAAACAACAAGCTCCCGCGCTCAGGTCTGTTCAACGCTGGTCCGACCAATCTGAATCCACGCTTCAAGACTGCTTCGATCACGCGGATTGGAATATGTTCCGCATTGCGTCCAACAACAATATTGACGAATATGCTGATTCGGTGAGCGAGTTCATTAGGAAGTGCATTGACGATGTCGTACCCACAGCAACGATTAAAACATTCCCAAACCAGAAACCGTGGATTGACGGCAGCATTCGCGTGAAACTGAAAGCGCGAACCACTGCTTTTAACCAGGGCAAGGTGACCGGAAGCATGACCGAATACAAACAGTGTAGCTATTCTCTCCGCAAGGCAATCAAACAGGCTAAGTCCCAGTACAGAGACAAAATCGAGTCGCAATTCAACAGCTCAGACACAAGAGGTATGTGGCAGGGTCTACAGTCAATCACGGATTACAAAAAGAAAACCAGCCCCGTCGCGGACCAGGATGTCTTGCTCCCAGACAGGCTAAACAACTTTTTTGCCCGCTTTGAGGACAATACAGTGCCACTGACACGGCCCCCTACCAAAACCTGCGGGCTCTCCTTCACTGCAGCCGAGGTGAGTAAAACATTTAAACGTGTTAACCCTCGCAAGGCTGCAGGCCCAGACGGCATTCCCAGCCGCGTCCTCAGAGCATGCGCAGACCAGCTGGCTGGTGTGTTTACGGACATATTCAATCAATCCTTATCCCAGTCTGCTGTTCCCACATGCTTCAAGAGGGCCACCATTGTTCCTGTTCCCAAGAAAGCTAAGGTAACTGAGCTAAACGACTACCGCCCCGTAGCACTCACTTCCGTCATCATGAAGTGCTTTGAGAGACTAGTCAAGGACCATATCACCTCCACCCTACCGGACACCCTAGACCCACTCCAATTTGCTTACCGACCCAATAGGTCCACAGACGACGCAATCGCAACCACACTGCACACTGCCCTAACCCATCTGGACAAGAGGAATACCCATGTGAGAATGCTGTTCATCGATTACAGCTCAGCATTTAACACCATAGTACCCTCCAAACTCGTCATCAAGCTCGAGACCCTGGGTCTCGACCCCGCCCTGTGCAACTGGGTCCTGGACTTCCTGACGGGCCGCCCCCAGGTGGTGAGGGTAGGTAACAACATCTCCACCCCGCTGATCCTCAACACTGGGGCCCCACAAGGGTGCGTTCTGAGCCCTCTCCTGTACTCCCTGTTCACCCACGACTGCGTGGCCATGCACGCCTCCAACTCAATCATCAAGTTTGCGGATGACACTACAGTGGTAGGCTTGATTACCAACAACGACGAGACGGCCTACAGGGAGGAGGTGAGGGCCCTCGGAGTGTGGTGTCAGGAAAATAACCTCACACTCAACGTCAACAAAACAAAGGAGATGATTGTGGACTTCAGGAAACAGCAGAGGGAGCACCCCCCTATCCACATCGACGGGTCAGTAGTGGAGAAGGTGGAAAGTTTTAAGTTCCTCGGTGTACACATCACGGACAAACTGAATTGGTCCACCCACACAGACAGCGTTGTGAAGAAGGCGCAGCAGCGCCTCTTCAACCTCAGGAGGCTGAAGAAATTCGGCTTGTCACCAAAAGCACTCACAAACTTCTACAGATGCACAATCGAGAGCATCCTGTCGGGCTGTATCACCGCCTGGTACGGCAACTGCTCCGCCCACAACCGTAAGGCTCTCCAGAGGGTAGTGAGGTCTGCAGAACGCATCACCGGGGGCAAACTACCTGCCCTCCAGGACACCTACACCACCCGATGTCACAGGAAGGCCATAAAGATCATCAAGGACAACAACCACCCAAGCCACTGCCTGTTCACCCCGCTATCATCCAGAAGGCGAGGTCAGTACAGGTGCATCAAAGCAGGGACCGAGAGACTGAAAAACAGCTTCTATCTCAAGGCCATCAGACTGTTAAACAGCCACCACTAACATTTAGCGGCCGCTGCCAACATACTGACTCAACTCCAGCCACTTTAAAAATGGGAATTGATGGAAATTATGTAAAAATGTACCACTAGCCACTTTAAACAATGCCACTTAATATAATGTTTACATACCCTACATTACCCATCTCATATGTATATACTGTACTCTATATCATCTACTGCATCTTGCCATCTTTATGTAATACATGTACCACTAGCCACTTTAAACTATGCCACTTTATGTTTACATACCCTACAGTACTCATCTCATATGTATATACCGTACTCTATACCATCTACTGCATCTTGCCATGCCGTTCTGTACCACCACTCATTCATATATCTTTATGTACATATTCTTTATCCCTTTACACTTGTGTGTGTATAAGGTAGTAGTTGTGGAATTGTTAGGTTAGATTACTTGTTGGTTATTACTGCATTGTCGGAACTAGAAGCACAAGCATTTCGCTACACTCGCATTAACATCTGCTAACCATGTGTATGTGACTAATAAAATTTGATTTGATTTGATTATATGTTGAAGAGGGTGAGGCTTAAGAGGGATCCCTGTCTCACCCCACGGCCCTGTGGGAAAAAATGTGTTTTTTGCTCATTTTAACCGCACAATTGTTGTTTGTGTACATGGATCTTCTAATGTCGTATGTTTTTCCCCCAACATCACTTTCCATCAATTTGTATAGCAGATCCTCATACCAAATTGAGTCGAAGGCTTTTTTGAAATCAACCAAGCATGAGAGGACTTTGCCTTTGCCTTTGTTTTGGTTTGTCTGTTTGTCAATTAGGGTGTGCAGGGTGAATACGTGGTCTGTCGTACGATAATTTGGTAATAATCCAATTTGATATTTGCTCAGTACATTGTTTTTACTGAGGAAATGTACGAGTCTGCTGTTAACGATAATGCTATAAGGGCACAAGGCGAGACCCAGATGCAGACACAGGAGGCAGATGGTTAGAGTCTTTGTTGTTTATTTTTATCCAAAAGGAGTAGGCAAGAGAATGGTCATGGACAGGCAAAAGGTCAAAACCAGATTCTGAGTTCAAGAGTTAAAGAGTGGCATACAGGCTCGATGTCAGGCAGGCGGTACGGAGTTCAGAAAAACAGACAAGGGTCAAAACTGGGAAGACTAGAAAAAGTGAATGGAAAACAGGAGCACGGGGGAAAAACACACTGGTTGATTTGGAAACATACAAGACGAACTGGCATAGAAACACAGGGATAAATAGAGGGAAAATAAGCGACACCTGGAGGGGGTGGAGACAGTCACAAGAACAGGTGAAACAGATCAGGGCGTGACAAATGCAGATGTTGCTGTTGATGCATATCCTACGGTAGTTATTGTGGTCAAATTTGTCTCCACGTTTGTGGATTGGGGTGATCAGTCTTTGGTTCCAAATATTGGGGAAGATGCCAGAGCTAAGGATGATGTTAAAGTGTTTAAGTATAGCCAATTGGAATTTGTGGTCTGTATATTTTTGCATTTCATTGAGGAAACCATCAACATCACAGGCCTTTTTGGGTTGGAGGGTTTCTATTTTGTCCTGTAGTTCATTCAAGGTAATTGGATAATCCAGTGGGTTCTGGTAGTCTTTAATAGTTGATTCTAAGATTTGTATTTGATCATGTATATGTTTTGCTGTTTGTTCTTTTGTTCTTTTGTTATAGAGCCAAAAAGATTGGAGAAGTGGTTTACCCATTTTGGATAGATAATTATTTGTGTTGTTTTAGTGTTTTCCAATTTTCCCAGAAGTGGTTAGTTTCTAGATTCTTAAATTACACTGGGCAGATTTCTGATGTGCTGTTCCTTCTTTTCCCGTGGTGTTTCTGTATTGTTAGTGATTCACCATAGTGAAGGCGTAGACTCAGGTATTCTGGGTCTCTATGTTTTTGGTTGGACAGGTTTCTCAATTTCTTTCTTAGGTTTTTGCATTCTTCATCAAACCATTTTACATTGTTGTTCATTTTCTTCGTTTTTTTGTTTGAAATTTGAAGATTTGATAGGGAAGCTGAGAGGTCAAATATACTGCTAAGATTTTGTACTGCCAAGTTCACACCTTCACTATTACAGTGGAACGTTTTGTCCAGGAAGTTGTCTAAAAGTGATTGAATTTGTTGTTGCCTAATTCTTTTTGGTAGGTTTCCACACTATATTCCTTCCGTCTATAGCCTTTCTTAATATTACTTAGTTCCTTTGGCTTTGATGCCTCATGCTTGAGTATTGCTCTGTTCAAGTAGACTATGATTTTGCTGTGATCAGTGGGCTGACTGTGGTGTCAGTGGGCTGACTGTGAACACTCTGAGAGTCTCTGGGTTGAGGTCAGTGATAAAGTAGTCTACAGTACTACTGCCAAGAGATGAGCTATAGGTGTACCTACCATAGGAGTCCCCTCGAAGCCTTCCATTGACCATGTACATACCCAGCGTGCGACAGAGCTGCAGGAGTTGTGACCTGTTTATTTTGTTGGTTATATTGTCATAGTTGTGCCTAGGGGGGCAAATGGGGGAGGGAATGCTGTCACCTCCAGGCAGGTGTTTGTCCCCCTGTATACTGCGGGTGTCAGGTTCTTGTCCAGTTCTGGCATTTAGGTCGCTACAGGCTATTACAGTACATGTCCCTGGGCCTGGAAATTATTGATTTCCCCTTCCAGGATGGAGAAGCTGTCTTCATTAAAGTATGGGTATTCTAGTGGGGGGATATAGGTAGCACACAGGAGGACATTTTTCTCTGTTGAGATCATTTCCTTTTAATTTCTAGCAAAATGTAAAATGTTCCTGTTTTGATTAATTTAATAGAGTGAGTTAGGTCTGCGCTATACCAAATTAGCATACCACCTGAGTCCCTAACCGGCTTCACACCTGGTAGTTTGGTGGATGGGACTACCAGCTCTCTGTAACCTAGAGGGCAACCAGTGGGTCATTCTCCTTTATACCATGTTTCTTGTAGGATGACAATGTCTGTATTTCTTTGATAAAGTCCAGGTTCCTGCTCTTTAGGCCAAAGGCAGATTACCTCAGGCCTTGGATATTCCAGGATGAGATAGTGAAGGCTTTGTGTTCCATAAAGTGTCCAATGTTGTTGGTTGTGTGGTTTGGCCTCAGGCCAGTAAGTGTGAGCAGAGCCTGCTGAGCATCTGGTACATTCCATTGACTTGGACTAGTGTAAGAGTGGGGGTTGGCCTGTTCTTGCTCACGGCCTGGGTGTATGTGTGACTTCCATGTTGAGGCTCTCTTTGCGGGAGTGGGGGGCATGGGGTGGGCAGCAGGGGCGTAGGTCTGATCTCTAGGGGTCTAAATGGGGTGTGGGCATGGTTGACTTGGGGGTGGGTGTTGGTTGGTGGGGGTGTGGATGTGGCTGGTGGGGGTGTGGTCTGCATGTAGGTCCTCTCGGCGTGGGTCCTCTATGTGTACGTCCGGTGTGTCTATTGATCTGTTGCTCCTGTGTGAAGTGTTGGGGCTGCGGTTGAGAGCGATGTCCTTTTAGGGTCCGTGCGAAGATGGGGCACTGCTGCCCTGTATAGGTGGACCTGGTCGTAAAGTCTGTTCAAGTCCAGGGTGGAGTGGTGGGCCAGGTAAACATTTGGTTTTGAGTCACAGTCACGGGAAATTCTTGCGTTTACCCGCTGTGTGGAAGTCTTTTCGTGGTAGCAGGGTGGAGATAACCACTTGTGCGTTGGGGAAGCTTTTTCAATTCCTCCCTTCAGTGCTGTGGCCACCCTTCCCTGCTGTGCTCTCAGGTCGTTTGTGCCTGTGTGTATTATTATGTGGCTGGGTGAACCTAGTTTGTCCTCACACAGAAGGTCTAGGGCGTGCTGGGTGTTTGGACACCAGAGTTTAGACACACTGTGTTTGGGGAAAAAGTATATATTTTTGTATACATTTTCCGTTTGAGTCCATAAGGAGTACAATTTGTTTTGTGTATGTCCTCAGTGGGTGTGAGGGGGTTGTCAGAAGGGCTATTAGGGTGCTGACGGGGGGCTCAGAGGGGGTGAGATCCCCTGGGCTTGGGGTTCTTTGTCTGTCCCGCTGTGATTTTGACTTTATGGTCAGGGTCTGGGGTGGACTGTTCTGCTGTCGTGTCGAGACTTTTGTCGGGAGCTGTGGGCTGTTCTGCTGGCTTCTCTGTAGGGGTGGCCACCTCTCTAGTAGGTTGTTCTGTCACACGCCATCCCCCTCACCCTCTCCTCCAGCAGTCTGATCCTCTCCAGTGCTCCGTTCTTCTCCTGCTCTTTCTCCTGTAGATGTTGTCTCACTACAGTCCAGAGTGCAGATATGTCTCTCTCCTGGTCTAGTTAAGGGGGTGTTGTTGTCTGGGTCTGTGCTGACTGGAGTGTAATCACCTGCTGTTCCAGCTCCACCTGCCTTACCTCGAGCTGGGTGAATTCATCCTTCATTTCAATGAGGGGGTAGTACTCTGTGCTGGGAGGTTGACTTTCCGCTTGGGGTTGCTTGTCTGTGGGGTTAAATAATGAAGAGGTCTGGTCTGACCCGCTCGGGGTGGGGGTATCTTTCTCAAGGGAGAGCTTCTCCTGCTCAGCTAAATCTTTGTTTGGGTGAAATTCCAGCTGAAACTGTTTGGGGTTGCCCTGTACCATTACTGTTTCAGAACTATTGAGATCTATATTAGCTGACTCAGAGTCCTCATGGTCTAATATCCAGAGTTTCCACCCCTCGTTAACACCCCCCCCCCTCTTAACAGAGGGGTAGTGTGTTAATATAGCACTGTGCCATGCCAGGGGATGGTCTGGTTAATATAGCACTGTGCCATGCCAGGGGATGATCTGTGTGGAAGATTAAGTTGCTTATGTCCCCATTTTTATAACAGTTAGCAAAAATTGTCTCTTGATTTTCCATAAGGAGCTTCATTTTGAATAATTTTCTTGCCTTGTCATTTATTACATACAGAGGGTACTGTATTTGAATTACCTCTGAACAGCGGGAGGCAGCTCTGAATTACGTTGGGGTAGCCTGTTTGATTCTCCTGCCATTGTTGGGCTAAAGGACTTTGGCAACATTCACACTTGACACATCAGTGCTAATTGAAGTTGTATCTCTTGTCCAAGCAAGCTTGGTAGCCTAACTTAGCATTCAGTCCTTATAAAGTAAAATATATCATTGTAATGTATTTTTCTTCTTGGCTTTTGAATATAAAATATAGTTTCAGACTAAACATTACTCACTCATTTCCAGGTTGGATGGTGTTTTCAGTTTGTTTGTTTGCCAGAGCATTTGCTGGATAGCTTGGGTCTTCCAGGTAATTCCGTCCAAATTCAGGTTGTAGGTTTTGGAGTGAAGGTTATGTTGTGGAGGGTAGCATCCTGTATATGTCCCTGCCACAAAATCCAAGTTTATCTAACTCTATATATTTGTTTAAGAACATACTGAAAAATGCAGGAGCTCATCTGCTCATGATCTCTCTCTCTCTCTCTCTCTCTCTCTCTCTCTCTCTCTCTCTCTCTCTCTCTCTCTCTCTCTCTCTCTCTCTCTCTCTCTCTCTCTCTCTCTCTCTCTCTCTCTCTCTCTCTCTCTCTCTCTCTCTCTCTCTCTCTCTCTCTCTCTCTCTCTCTCTCTCTCTCTCTCTCTCTCTCTCTCTCTCGCGCGCGCTCTCGCTCTCGCTCTCAATTATCTCTCCATTTTCTCTATTCTGCATTGTTGGTTAATTAAGGGCTTGTAAGTAAGCATTTCACTGTAAGGACTACACCTGTAGTATTCGGCGCATGTGACAAATAACATTTTGATTTGATTATTTCTCTCGGTCTCTGTGTGTGTCTCTCTCTCGCTCTGTCTCTCTCTCTCTCATATGCCTGTGTGAGGGCCAAGTGGTCCCTGAGTGAAAAGCAAGTCTCTGGCGACACATACAGAGACACACACACGTGAGCTTGAAAACACTAATCCGAACACACACACACACAAAGACAGACACACGTAGTGTGTGTGCACATATGCGTGCATGCTCGCCTGTCTGTCTGTGCTTGGATGAGTTTTCAAGCTCACATGCGTGTCTGTCTGTGTGTGGTATGTGCCGCCAGGGACTCTTCACTTTCACTCAGGGACCACTTGGCCCTCACACAGGCATGACTGCGGCCTTGTGTGTCCAGGATCCAATATAAGAACTTGGGAATTCCAGCGAGGAAGTTTTTCCTGTAAATGTCCTCCTCCAGGTGAGAGTCATCAATCCCGTTCTGGCCTCATTCCGCCCGGAACCACGGATCACGGCCAGTCAAAATACTGGAGTGTTTGGTTTCCACCGTTCTACCCGGTTGGACGCCAGTGGCAAAGAGTGAAGGAGAGAGAGAGACTGTGTGTGTGTGTACATGGCTGGATGCCAGTGGAAACCTGAGAGAGACATGAATAGAAAACCTTGTATCCACTGTTAATTCTCTGGGAAGCCTAAGAAAATAGACTGACAGCCTCTGCCCTCAACTGAACAAAACTCAAACCTTTCATCTCGAATAAAGATAATTGCGTCAAAATGGCCATCCCTGAAACGTGTGAGTCTCTCACACATCTTCTCTTAGCATGTTGGGCTACTTACTGTACTCTACTTTCAATGAGAGCTCCCATCTGTATATTTCCCTGCTCCGCTTCTTTCGTTTCTTCTCAACTATAGAGAAACACAGTTCATTAATCATCACCTGGGACTCTGTCAGTCTCACGTTTCATTACGCTTTTTGATCCCAGTGGTTTGACAGCTCCCTCTCTCTGGCGTTTGATATGCCAGAGGGGTAAGACCGTAGGCTGGGGCACAGGAGGGGTGCAGGATGGGGTGTAGGAGGGGCGCACATCACAGGGGCGCAATTGGCTGTGAGTGAGCGGTTACCGGATCCAGAGCAATTCCTTTCTTTTTGGGGGAGGATCCCCTGACAGTGGTTGTGTGTGTGTATCCAAGGTTTTGGACCCCCTCCAGGAGCGTGGGATATTTTTAATTTTGCATCCATTCTACATCACGCCGCAAGAATGTCACGTCACCCCCCCCCCCCCACGATTTTGTCATCCTTCTCTCCTTTCTCCCACTCCACCCCTCTCTCCTTTCTCCCACTCCATCCCTCTCTCCTTTCTCCCACTCCATCCCTCTCTCCTTTTTCCCACTCCATCCCTCTCTCCTTTTTCCCACTCCACCCCTCTCTCCTTTCTCCCACTCCACCCCTCTCTCCTTTCTCCCACTCCACCCCTCTCTCCTTTCTCCCACTCCACCCCTCTCTCCTTTCTCCCACTCCACCGCTCTCTCCTTTCTCCCACTCCACCCCTCTCTCCTTTCTCCCACTCCACCCCTCTCTCCTTTCTCCCACTCCACCCCTCTCTCCTTTCTCCCACTCCACCCCTCTCTCCTTTCTCCCACTCCACCCCTCTCTCCTTTCTCCCACTCCACCCCTCTCTCCCACTCCATCCCTCTCTCCTTTCTCCCACTCCATCCCTCTCTCCTTTCTCCCACTCCATCCCTCTCTCCTGCTTCCCATTAGGTTTTATTTGAAATGCAGATTTATATTGACTCATCAGAAACACATGTTGGGCCAAGACACACACACACACACACACACACACACACACACACACACACACACACACACACACACACACACACACACACACACACACACACACACACACACACACACACACGCATGATTGTATGTATGCACGCGCGCACATGCTGAAAGCCGATCCGCGAAGTTCACTGTAAAATCGGCCCAAGGTGCGTTAGACCGGGAGCGCTCCGGAAATACCTGGAAGTTACCCAGGATGCATGTTGTTTTATCTTGCCTCTCTGAGGTCGCCAGAGTTCAACCTACCTTCAGAGGCATACCTCTTTGATTGGTCTGGATCATAACCAGGGAATGTTCTGCCCTCAGGCAGTGCGCTGGGCTCAGGCAGATCCAAGGTTGTATTCATTAGTGCACACTGTAGCAAAACATTTTCCAACGGAAAACAAAAAACAAGTGGTTCCTATTAGACAAGTTCAGGTTGTCTCTCCCAGCTTCAGTCCGTTTTTTTCCCCGTTGGTGCCTATAGAACCAGGTTGGCTCCATTTAGCTTCTCGCCGTGGCTCGACCCCCGCTGATCAAGCACAGGCCTGCTCTAGCATCCCAACCCAGCTTTTGTTTGCCAGCTTTGTTAATTGGAAGTTTCATGGCTGCACTGTCGTGTTTGTGTGGTCAATTACTGTTTTTTTTGGACCTGCAACAAAGGGAATTTGCTACGGGGTAAACAAACATCCCTGTCTGGTACCACGGTAAAGTGAAGGCCCCACCGTCGCTGCTTTTGGGGATGTTTTTTTTTGTGCAACAGGAAGTTTCACCCTCTAATGATGCCCCTGGGAAATGAGAGTTCTAGGAACCAAACGGTGTTGGTTACAACTCAACACCTTGATGTCTCATTTAGCTGTCTGACATACAGTGCCTTCAGAAAGTATTCACCTTTTCCACATTTTGTTGTGTTACAGCCTGGATTTAAAATGAATTAAATGGTGATTTAAAAAAATATATATATTTGTCACTGGCCTACACAAGACGTTGAATATCATTTGCACACACTGTATATAGACCTTTTTCTACTGTATTATTGACTGTATGTTTATTTATTCCATGTGCAACTCTGTGTTGTATATGTCGAACTGCTGTGCTTCATCTTGGCCAGGTCTCAGTTGTAAATGAGAACTAGATCTCAACTGGCCTACCTGGTTAAATAAAGGTGAGGGGGAAAAAACTGGCCTACACACAATATCCCATAATGTCAGTGGAATTTTTTTGTTAATTATTTTTTTGAAAAGTTTAAATGTCTTGAGTCAGTAACTATTCAACCACTTTGTTATGGCAAGCCTAAATAAGTTCAGTAAAAATTTGCTTAACAATTCATAAAATAAGTTGCATGGACTCACCGATGGGTATTAATAATATTACAATTAAAATAAGAAGACATTGAATATCCCTTTGAGTATGGTGAAAATATTAATTAGGCTTTGGATGCTGTATAAATACACGCAGTCACTACAAAGATACAGGCATCCTTTCTAACTCAGATTCTGGAAAGGAAGGAAACCCCTCAGGGATTTCACCATGAGGGCAATGGTGATTTAAAACAGTTACAGAGTTTAATGGCTGGAATCTGAGGATGGATCAACAACATTGTAGTTACTCCACAATACTAACCTAAATGACAGAGTGAAAAGAAGGAAGCCTGTACAGAATAAAAATATTCCAAAACATGTATCATGTTTGCAAAAAGGCACTTAAGTAAAACTGCAAAAAAATTAATGCACTTTCTGTCCTGAATACAAAGCTTTATGTTTGGGGCAAATCCAACACATCACTGAGTACCACTCTTCATATTATCAAGCATTGTGGTGGCTGCATCATGTTATGGGTATGCTTGTCATCGGCAGGGAGTTTTTTAGGATAAAAAGAAATAGAATACAGCAGACAAAATCCTAAAGGAAAACCTGGTTCAGTCTGCTTTCCAACAGACACTGGGAGGCAAATTCACCTTTCAGCGGGACAAATTCACCTCTCAGCGGGACAAATTCACCTCTCAGCGGGACAAATTCACCTCTCAGCGGGACAAATTCACCTCTCAGCGGGACAAATTCACCTCTCAGTGGGACAAATTCACCTCTCAGCGGGACAAATTCACCTCTCAGCGGGACAAATTCACCTCTCAGCGGGACAAATTCACCTCTCAGCGGGACAAATTCACCTTTCAGCAGGACAAATTCACCTCTCAGCAGGACAAATTCACCTCTCAGCAGGACAATAACCTAAAACACAAGGTCAAATATATACTGGAGTTTCTTACCAAGACATTGAATGTTCCTGAGTGGCCTAGTTAGTTTTGACTTAAATGGTCTTAAATCTATGGCAAAACTTGAAAATGACTGTCTAGCGACGATCAACAATCAACTTGACAGAGCTTGAATAATTAAACAAAATTATAATGGGCAAATATTGTACAATCCAGGTGTGCAAAGCTCTTAAAGACTTACCCAAAAAAGACATTGCTTTAATCGCCGCCAAAGGTTTTTCTACAAAGTATTGACTCGGGTGTGAATACTTATGTAAATGAGATTTCTGTATTTCATTTTCAATAACTTTGCAAACATTTATTGGGATATTGTGTGTAGACGGGTGAGAAATGATATTGAATCCATTTTGAATTCAAGTTGTAACACAACAACATGTGGAATAAGTCGAGGGGTATGAATACTTTCTGAAGGCGCTGTACCAGAGAAAGACTTACGTTTGGATTATTTGCGTAGAAGTAATAATAAAAGAAGTGTCTTCACCTGACACTGTGTTGACAGCACAGGACTGAGTGAGTGAGAGAACATTTGAGGGATCAAAAGGGTTGAGCGTGGGGCTCACATTTTTCCTAGAACCAACGGGGAGGTTATGGGAAGGGTTCACTGCCTAGATCCTCCATCTGTGCGTGGGTGCATGGGGGTCTGCATGCATGTGTGGCCTAGCGGTTAGAGCGTTGGGCCAGTAACCAAAAGGTTGCTGGTTTGAATACCCGAGCCAACAAGATGAAAAATCAGCCGATGTGCCCTTGAGCAAAGCATATAACCCTAATTTACTCCAGTGGTGCTGTACTACTATGGCTGACCCTGTAAAACAACACATTTCACTGCACCAATCTGTAAAACAACACATTTCACTGCACCTATCTGTAAAACAACACATTTCACTGCACCTATCTGTAAAACAACACATTTCACTGCACCAATCTGTAAAACAACACATTTCACTGCACCAATCTGTAAAACAACACATTTCACTGCACCAATCTGTAAAACAACACATTTCACTGCACCAATCTGTAAAACAACACATTTCACTGCACCAATCTGTAAAACAACACATTTCACTGCACCAATCTGTAAAACAACACATTTCACTGCACCAATCTGTAAAACAACACATTTCACTGCACCAATCTGTAAAACAACACATTTCACTGCACCTATCCAGTGGATGTGACGACAAAACATGTTTTTTTTCTTCTCTTGTTATAAGGGTCTACTTGAGGAGAGTCTGTTTCTGTTGTCACGGTAAATTCCTGAGGAGTTCCTACGGTGTCAGAACTGGCTCTGTGGCCCCCGTTCATAGCCCCTGGGTCGCCCCCTGCCCTGCCTGTCTGAAATGAAAAGCCTTTCTGTCCTTGTCTTCTGTGAGGGTACACAGTGTAGGTGATGTACCTTAGAGAAGCACTCTCATATAAACTAACAACGGACATTTCTGGGAGGCATGTTTTGTTTTTGCACTAGTGTGGATGTAGATCATGTAAGACATTTATTTAAACGTCTTTAATAATGCCACTTTAATAATGTTTACATATTTTGCATTACTCATGTGTTTATACTGTATTTGATATCATCTATTGCATCTTGCCTATGCCGCTCATTCATATATTTATATGTATATCTTATTCCATCCCTTTACTTAGATTTGTGTGTATTAGGTAGTTGTTGTGGAATTGTTAGTGCAGTAATATCTAACACGTATTCTGTCGGAACTAGAAGCACAAGCATTTTCCTACACTCGCAATAACATCTGCCTTTCATGTTTGGGACCAATAAAATGTTGTGTTATTTGTATCTCTGATACAGGTAACACTGTGTAGAGGTGTCTAAGACTCCAGCATTATTCTTTTCAACATGAAGATGTGTTTTATTTGTATCTCTGATACAGGTAACACTGTGTAGAGGTGTCTAAGACTCCAGCATTATTCTTTTCAACATGAAGATGTGTTTTATTTGTATCTCTGATACAGGTAACACTGTGTAGAGGTGTCTAAGACTCCAGCATTATTCTTTTCAACATGAAGATGTGTTTTATTTGTATCTCTGATACAGGTAACACTGTGTAGAGGTGTCTAAGACTCCAGCATTATTCTTTTCAACATGAAGATGTGTTTTATTTGTATCTCTGATACAGGTAACACTGTGTAGAGGTGTCTAAGACTCCAGCATTATTCTTTTCAACATGAAGATGTGTTTTATTTGTATCTCTGATACAGGTAACACTGTGTAGAGGTGTCTAAGACTCCAGCATTATTCTTTTCAACATGAAGATGTGTTTTATTTGTATCTCTGATACAGGTAACACTGTGTAGAGGTGTCTAAGACTCCAGCATTATTCTTTTCAACATGAAGATGTGTTTTATTTGTATCTCTGATACAGGTAACACTGTGTAGAGGTGTCTAAGACTCCAGCATTATTCTTTTCAACATGAAGATGTGTTTTATTTGTATCTCTGATACAGGTAACACTGTGTAGAGGTGTCTAAGACTCCAGCATTATTCTTTTCAACATGAAGATGTGTTTTATTTGTATCTCTGATACAGGTAACACTGTGTAGAGGTGTCTAAGACTCCAGCATTATTCTTTTCAACATGAAGATGTGTTTTATTTGTATCTCTGATACAGGTAACACTGTGTAGAGGTGTCTAAGACTCCAGCATTATTCTTTTCAACATGAAGATGTGTTTTATTTGTATCTCTGATACAGGTAACACTGTGTAGAGGTGTCTAAGACTCCAGCATTATTCTTTTCAACATGAAGATGTGTTTTATTTGTATCTCTGATACAGGTAACACTGTGTAGAGGTGTCTAAGACTCCAGCATTATTCTTTTCAACATGAAGATGTGTTTTATTTGTATCTCTGATACAGGTAACACTGTGTAGAGGTGTCTAAGACTCCAGCATTATTCTTTTCAACATGAAGATGTGTTTTATTTGTATCTCTGATACAGGTAACACTGTGTAGAGGTGTCTAAGACTCCAGCATTATTCTTTTCAACATGAAGATGTGTTTTATTTGTATCTCTGATACAGGTAACACTGTGTAGAGGTGTCTAAGACTCCAGCATTATTCTTTTCAACATGAAGATGTGTTTTATTTGTATCTCTGATACAGGTAACACTGTGTAGAGGTGTCTAAGACTCCAGCATTATTCTTTTCAACATGAAGATGTGTTTTATTTGTATCTCTGATACAGGTAACACTGTGTAGAGGTGTCTAAGACTCCAGCATTATTCTTTTCAACATGAAGATGTGTTTTATTTGTATCTCTGATACAGGTAACACTGTGTAGAGGTGTCTAAGACTCCAGCATTATTCTTTTCAACATGAAGATGTGTTTTATTTGTATCTCTGATACAGGTAACACTGTGTAGAGGTGTCTAAGACTCCAGCATTATTCTTTTCAACATGAAGATGTGTTTTATTTGTATCTCTGATACAGGTAACACTGTGTAGAGGTGTCTAAGACTCCAGCATTATTCTTTTCAACATGAAGATGTGTTTTATTTGTATCTCTGATACAGGTAACACTGTAGAG
This sequence comes from Salvelinus alpinus, assembly GCF_045679555.1. Lineage (NCBI taxonomy): Eukaryota > Metazoa > Chordata > Actinopteri > Salmoniformes > Salmonidae > Salvelinus > Salvelinus alpinus. The sequence continues at coordinate 16,020,461 of NC_092112.1, forward strand.
GTGTCTAAGACTCCAGCATTATTCTTTTCAACATGAAGATGTGTTTTAAACCTTGTTTTAAAAAAAATGTGTTTATAGCATTGTTCTCTTTTTTAAATGGATGTTTTTAACGTATTTAATGTATTTATTTAACAGTTCACCTGCCCAGGGTGGTATGCCTATACATCCCCAATATGTTCTCTTTGTAAGGCTTTCTCACAATGTGTCATAAATTGGACGTTTATTTCAAAATTCTCTACCGTTTTCTTTGGCATTCGGTTGAGAATTACCTTAAATGACCTCCAGCAAAATTAGGATTAGTACTTTGGTTAATCTGGGCCGCATTTTCACACATCATACAGTATGTCGCACTGTAGGACCATAATTCCTGTCGCACCATAGTACCATTATTCATGTCGCAACTGATGAGCAATATTTCCATGATGGCCAGTCGATGAGGGAATTCATTATCCTAGATCAAATTAAATAGGAGATTATCTGTACGTGATAAGAGATGATCTGTACTAGATTTTCTATTGTTTCTGGGCATTGGAACAAAGGGAAGGGGATGGTAATTGGGGGAGGGAGGGAGTCGGGGGTGCTAAGTAATGTGTGTTTTTATGCTGGAGACTTGGTAGTTTTTCCGCCTGCACACTCAACAAAGAAGACGGGACTTCAGGGTGTTGAAAGGGGGAGGAGCACTCTGACAAATTAATCTCCCATCTCTGTCTTTTGCTCTCTTTGTCTTACAGAGGGTAATGCTGTCTTACAGAGGGTAATGCTGTCTTACAGAGGGTAATGCTGTCTTACAGAGGGTAATGCTGTCGTACAGAGGGCAATGCTGTCTTACAGAGGGCAATGCTGTCTTATAGAGGGCAATGCTGTCGTACAGAGGGTAATGCTGTCGTACAGAGGGTAATGCTGTCGTTGTCTTACAGAGGGTAATGCTGTTGTTGTCTTACAGAGGGCAATGCTGTCTTTGTCTTACAGAGGGTAATGCTCTCTTTGTCTTACAGAGGGTAATGCTCTCTTTGTCTTACAGAGGGCAATGCTCTCTTTGTCTTACAGAGGGCAATGCTCTCTTTGTCTTACATAGGGTAATGCTTTCTTTGTCCTACAGAGGGTAATGCTGTCGTTGTCTTACAGAGGGTAATGTTGCCTTTGTCTTACAGAGGGTAATGCTCTCTTTGTCTTAGAGGGTAATGCTCTCTTTGTCTTACAGAGGGTAATGCTCTCTTTGTCTTACAGAGGGTAATGCTCTCTCTATCTCCCTCTCTCTCATGTGTACTTTCCCTATCCCCCCTCCCTCCCTCCCACCATCCATCCCTCCCCTCCACCCTTCCTCTCTTTCTGACATGTGCTCTCGCTCTACCTCCCTCCCTCCCTTCTCCTCTCTCTCTCTCTCCCTCCTTCTCTTTGTTCCTTTCTCAGTCCATGCTGTAATGTATAGATGATGTCATAGTAGAGGTTGCACTCATTGCTTAACGTTGTTTGCTAGGAGGTTGACATGGAGTATATCTCAAATGGCATCCTATTCCCTATATAGTGCACTACTATTGAGTAGGGCCCATAGGCCATTTGGGAGGCAACCATTGTTAGACATGTAGACAGCAGTGGTTATTAAGAGTAGCCACTGTGGGAGATGTTCAGGTGTTGATGATGTAGTCCTCTTTGTCTCCTTCTGTCTCACTCATTACTTTCTTTGTCTCGTTATTTCTCTCTCTCTTTCTCTTTCTCAATTCAATTTCCATTTAAGGGATTTATTGGCATGGGAAACATATGTTTACATTGCCAAAGCAAGTGAACTAGACAATAAACAAAAGTGAAATAAACAATTCAAATGTACTGTTAACATTACACTCACAAAAGTTCAAAATTAATAAAGACATTACAAATGTCATATTATATGCAAATAGTTAAAGTACAAAAGGGAAGATAAATATGGGTTGTATTTACCATGGTGTTCGTTCTTCACTGGTTACCCTTTTCTTGTGGCAACGGGTCACAAATCTTGCTGCTGTGATGGCACACTGTGGTATTTCCCCCAATAGATATGGGAGTTTATCAAAATTGGGTTTGTTTTCGAATTCTTTGTGGATCTGTGTAATCTGAGGGAAATATGTGTGTCTAATATGGTCATCCATTTGGCAGGAGGTTAGGAAGTGCAGCTCAGTTTCCACCTCATTTTGTGGACAGTGTACACAAAATCTAAGGAAGTCTCGAGGTTTTGCTCGCCTCAGGTAGAGTATCTCATCATAAACTGTAGACCACACTATTTACTAAGAGAGTTTCCATCTGTATTTTTTGCAGCTGTCTATTTACCACCACAGACCGATGCTGGCACTAAGACCACACTCAATGAGCTGTATACGGCCATAAGCAAACAGGAAAACGCTCATCCAGAGGTGGCACTCCTTGTGGCCGAGGACTTTAATGCAGGGAAACTCATCCGTTTTACCTCATTTCTACCAGCATGTTAAATGTGCAACCAGAGGGAAAAAACTCTACACCACCATTACTCCACACACAGAGTCACGTACAAAGCTCTCCCTCGCCCTCCATTTGGCAAATCTGACCATAATTCTCTCTACAAGCAAAAACTAAAACAGGAAGCACCAGTGACTCGGTCAATAAGAAAGTGGTCAGATGAAGCAGATGCTAAACTACAGGACTGTTTTGCTAGCACAGACTGGAATATGTTCCCGGATTCTTCCGATGGCATTGAGGAGTACACCACATCAGTCACTGGCTTCATCAATGAGTGCATCGATGACGTTGTCCCCACAGTGACCGTACGTACATACCCAACCAGAAGCCATGGATTACAGGCAACATCCGCACTGAGCTAAAGGGTAGAGCTGCCAATTTCAAGGAGCGGGACTCTAACCCGGAAGTTTATAAGAAATCCCGCTGTGCCCCCCGACAAACCATCAAACAGGCTAAGCGTCAATACAGAACTAAGATTGAATAGTACTACACCGGCTCCGACGCATGTCGGATGTAGCAGGGCTTGCTAACTATTACAGACAACAAAGGGAAGCATAGCCACGGCACAAGCCTACCAGACGAGCTAAATTACTTCGTTGCTCGCTTCGAGGCAAGTAATACTGAAGCATACACGGGAGCTTCAGCTGTTCCTTTAAACAGGTCAACATTCACAAGGCCGCAGGGTCAGACGGAATACCAGGACGTGTACTACGAGCATGCGCTGACCAACTGACAAGTGTCTTCACTGACATTTTCAACCTGTCCCTGACTGAGTCTGTAATACCAACATGTTTCAAACAGACCACCATAGTCCCTGTGCCCAAGAACACTAAGGTAAGCTGCCTAAATGACTACCGACCCGTAGCACTCACGTCTGTAGCCATGAAGTGCTTTGAAAGGCTGGTCATGGCTTACATCAACACCATTATCCCAGAAACGCTAGACAAACACCAATTTGCATACCGCCCCAACAGGTCCACAGATGGTGCAATCTCTATTGCACTCAACATTGCCCTTTCCCACCTGGACAAATGGAACACCTATGTGAGAATGCTATTCATTGACTACAGCTCAGCATCTGGATCCTGGACTTCCTGACGGGCCGCCCCTCAGGTGGTAAAGGTAGGTAACAACACATCCGCTATGCTGATCCTCAACAAATACATTCAAATCAAATAAATTTTTATTGGTCACTTACACATGGTTAGCACATGTTAATGCGAGTGTAGCAAAATGCTTGTGCTTCTAGTTCCGACCATGCAGTGATATCTAACAAGTAATCTAACAATTTCACAACAACTACCTTTTACACACAAGTGTAAAGGAATGAATAAGAATATGTACATATAAATATATGGATGAGCGATGGCCGAACGGCATAGGCAAGATGCAGTCGATGGTATCGAAGCGGCCCTCTTCTGGGGGGCCGGAACTGATTGAATCGGACTGGAATCGGGTGTCAGACTCGACCCGGAATCAAAATGAATGACTGCCCTGAATTGGCCCAAGTACATCGGGCCGCTTCCGTCGACCGGAATTCAGCCGACTTTGCCGGCATCTTACCAGAATCCCCCCAGAAGCGGCCCGATGCAAATTTAAATAAATGTATACTAAATTACCCGATTTAGTAATTTTAAAGATTACTTTTATACATTTTATACATACAAATTATACACATCCACAAAAACCATTTTGTCTTGGAGGAAACACCATACACCTGGTGACCATGTCAGCGTGCTTGCGCCTATCCCGCCAGAGGAATCGCTACAGCGCGATTGGACAAGGACATCCCGGCCGGCCAAACCCTCCCCTAAATCGGACGACGCTGGGCCAATTGTGCATCGCCTCATGGGTCTCCCTGTCGCGGCCGGCACGGGTCTCAAACCAGCATCTGTAGTAACGCAGTTTGCACTGTGATGCAGTGTCTTAGACCGCTGAGCCACTCGGGAGGCTCTGTCCACAAAGTTTTTAATGCTTATCAGTTGTCTTGCACAAAGTATCTACTAAAATACTACACAGGACTCTTGAAGAATTTCATTTAAATGTTAATTGTATTTTTTGATCGCAGAAACAATTAGGAAAATATGGAAAAATAACAGAAAAATGAAATGTTAATTATATAAAGCAGCCCGTGTAATTTTCTGCCAGAGAGTAGCCCCAATCAGCCGAGACCCAAGTAATACATTAGGGCCAGATAACTAAATCCCCGTATCCTAGCCATAAGTAATACTGCCGAAGGCGGCCCAGACAGTCAAGATGCTCTCAATGGTACAGTGGTATAACTTTTTGTGGGCCCATACCAAATCTTTTCAACCTCCTGAGGGGGAATGGGGGGCTGTCGCACTTTTTTCACGACTGTTTTGGTGTGTGTGTATGGACCATTTTAAGTCCTTAGTGATGTGGACACTGAGGAACTTGAAGCTCTCAACCCGCTCCACTGCAGCCCTGTCTATGTAGATGGGGGCGTGCTCACCCCCCCCAGTTTCCTGTAGTCCACGATCAGCTCCTTGGTCTTACTGACGTTGAGGGACAGGCTGTTGCAGTCCTTGCACCACACTGCCAGTTCACTGACCTCCTCCCTGTAGGCTGTCTCATCATTGCCGGTGATCAGGCCTACCAACTTCGTGTCGTCAGCGGACTTGATGACGGTGTTGGAGTCGTGCATGGCCATGCAGTCATGGTTGAACAGAGATTACAGGAGGGGACTCAGCACACACCCTTGAGGGGCCCCCGTGTTGAGGGTCAGCATGGTCGAGGCAATGTTGCCTACCCTCACCACCTAGGGCCGGACTGTCTGGAAGTCCAGGATCCAGTTGCAGAGGGTGGTGTTCAGTCCCAGGGTCCTAAACTTGGTGATGAGCTTGGAGGGAACTATGGTGTTGAACGCTGAGCTGTAGTCAATTAACAATATTCTCACATAGGTATTCCCCTTATCTAGGTGGGTGAGGGCAGTGTGGAGAGCAATTGAGATTGTGTCGTCTATTGATCTGTTTGGGCGGTATGCAAATTGGAGTGGGTCTAGGGTGGCTGGGATGGTGGAGTTAATCTGTGCCATAACCAGCCTTTAAAATCACTTCATGATTACAGATGTGAGTGCTACAGGGTGGTAGTCATTGTGTCCTGAAGCCTTGGGAACAGGAATGATGGTGGTCATCTTAAAACAGGGGGATTACAGACTGGGACAAAGAGAGGTTGAAAATGACTGTGAATATGCCTGCCAGCTGTTATGTGCATGCTCTGAGAACGTGCCCTGGAATACCGTCCGGACCCCACGAACTTACAAGTGTTGACCTGATTAAAAACCTCACTCGCGTCGGCCTTGGAGAGCTAGATCACCCAGTCTCCTGGGTCAGCGGGGGCCCTCGTGCATGTCTCAGAGTTGTTTTGCCGAAGCGTGCATACAATGCATTGCGTTCGTCTGGTAGAGAGGCATCACTGGGCAGATGACGGATGGATCTTCCTTTGTAATCCGTAATGGACTGTAGCCCCTGCCACATGCGTCAGGCTGTGTAATAAGATTCCACCGTATTCCTATATTTGCTTGTTTGATGTCTCTGTGGAGGTCGTAGGGGGACTTCTTGTACTTGTTTGTGTCCTCAGCCGAACCCTCGGGGTTGTCTGTGATAGCCCTGTGTGCAGTAACTATCTCATGGATGGCTAAGTGTACTGTAGCTAGAGGGAGGTGAGGGGAGAAAGGGAGTGCTTCCAAGTCTGCTGACCCTTTGTCACTTTGTCATTGTAGTACTGTGAATTCGTCATTGATGTTAAAGGGGAATATAGGACATTCTGGTTATTGTAGATATTCCCTTAAAATGAAGAGGGACTGTAGTGTTTATACTCTGGAGACAAGGGAGGAGGAGAGAGAAGCCAAGGTCATGGGATCCAAAAAAGAAAGAGAATTTTACAATAGCCAAAACAGGCCGTTCAACCCTCACCAGAGCAATGAGAGATGATAGGTGGTGAAAATAACCCATCTAGCCCTCCTCCACCCCCTACCACCTTCCTAGCCCCCGACCCTCACAGCTGCCCATACCCCCAGTGTCCAGACTCAGTCTGTGAACCTCTGCTGGACCCCCTCCGGGACCCCTTCAGGGTCTCTGCTTACCCCAAACAGAGAGCTGTCACCTCGGGCATGGCTGAGCCTGTCAGACCCCCGTTGGACCCACAGCTGGAACTTTGAACCAGGAACCAAAGGGCACCATAGGGACACTCACTCCGCAGGTCTTTTTAGAATGTGTGTCAACATGTAAACGTGGCTTGAAATGAACCTGATGTGACACAGGAAAATTGCCACCAACGAAGGCTAGTGGAGGCCGGTTAGTGAGAGGCCTCAGGGAAGCCATCAAACAACGGGACAGGACAATGAGTGACACAAAGCTACTGTCTGAGCACATTAGCAAGCAGCATCTCGCCCCCCCCCCCCTCTCTCTCTCTCTCGCTCTCTCTCTCTCTCTCTCTCTCTTCCCCTCTCTTTCCTTATTAGTCATGTCAACTACTGCGAAGCTTTGGAAAATCTGATAAACTACAGTGGGGATACGTGACTTAGATCAGTTTCAACAGAATATTGATCGTACATGAGCAGTTGAAACTCCACAGTATGGGATTAGGGTAAAGCACTGCAGAGACGTAGTCGGCTCCACGTTTGTCGCCGCACCGACACACGTTTGTTTGCTATTGATCATGTACAGGAATAATCGATTACACAACGCACGCCACAACGGTCACATAATTCAAACGTTTGCTGAACATTAGCTGCACACCCAATCCAACCCTGTCTGCTTCAAAGCTACCTATTGATCATCGATAAACCATTCAATACATGTGGGTTTTAATTGAACGTTAGTCCAGCGTTAGCTGAGCGTTAGTGGAGCGTTAACCAGACGTTACGGAAGCGTTATGTCTGATGCCTATCGATCGTGTGCACCAGCGATGACCTACTTGGCCGCGGTTACAGCGGGGAGTGCTGGGTGGTCTCCGTGACGACGGGACTTGGTTATGTAACCGGGCCGATGGAGGTTGGAGTTTGATTGGAGGCCGGTAGGGCCATGTGATCCCCACAGAGGGAATTACACACGCATCACTTCCCCCTGATCCCTCCACATCAACAGAGAGGCAAATTACAGGCTGACAATCTGCAGCATCCCTCAATGCCAGCCCCAGTCTCTACTAGAATAGGACAATGGCATTGTTCTGGGGGGCGCGCACACACGTGCACACGCATGAATGGCAAACACACACATGCGGAACAACACTTGATGCACGTACGTGCATACACACCCTAGCACGGAAGCATGGCAAACACACACACACACACACACACACACACACACACACACACACACACACACACACACACTGGGCTAAGGGGAGCCTGTCACCCTCAATTCCATGAAACTTGAACCGTCCCAACAGCGACAGCCTTCAAAGACGGAAAATAACGTTTGTCTTATTTTTCCCGGTCCTTGAAGACATTGTTCGTTAATTGATGGTTCTCTTTCCGCCCGTTTTTCCCATGGCAATGATGGCTGACTGCTGATTTGTCAGACAGGGCTCTTATTCCGGGCAGTACAGGCCAGGGGACACACAGCGTGGCCCAAAACATACGGACAGACACAGAACCCGGGGACCACCCACATACCGTACAGATCGCTCCAAATTCTGAGGTTACTGGGTAGGTTTCAAATGGCACCCTATTCCCTACAGTTGAAGTCGGAAGTTTACATACACCTTAGCCAAATACATTTAAACTCAGTTTTTCACAATTCCTGACATTTAATCCTGGTAAAAATTCCCTGTCTTCGTCAGTTAGGATCACCACTTTATTTTAAGAATGTGAAATGTCAGAATAATAGTAGAGAGAATGATTTATTTCAGCTTTTATTTCTTTCATCACATTCCCAGTGGGTCAGAACTTTACATACACTCAATTAGTATTTGGTTGCATTGCCTTTAAATTGTTTAACTTGGGTCAAACGTTTCGGGTTGCCTTCCACAAGCTTCCCACAATAAGTTGGATGAATTTTAGCCCATTCCTCCCGACAGAGCTGGTGTAACTGAGTCAGGTTTGTAGGCCTCCTTGCTCGCACACGCTTTTTCAGTTCTGCCCACATATTTCTATGGGATTGAGGTCAGGGCTTTGTAATGGCCACTCCAATACCGTGACTTTGTTGTCCTTAAGCCATTTTGCCACAACTTTGGAAGTATGCTTGGGGTTATTGTCCATTTGGAAGACCCATTTGCGACCAAGCTTTAACTTCATGACTGATGTCTGGCGATGTTGCTTCAATATATCCACATCATTTTCCATCCTCATGATGCCATCTATTTTTTTCTAGTTCTATTTTTGTTTCATCAGACCAGAGGACATTTCTCCAAAAAGTACGATATTTGTCCCCATGTGCAGTTGCAAACCGTAGTCTGGCTTTTTATGGCGGTTTTGGAGCAGTGGCATATTCCTTGCTGAGCGGCCTGTAAGGATATGTCGATATAGGACTTGTTTTTACTGTGGATATAGATACTTTTGTACCTGTTTCCTCCAGCATCTTCACAAGGTCCTTTGCTGTTGTTCTGGGATTGATTTGCACTTTTCGCACCAAAGTACGTTCATCTCTAGGAGACAGAACGCGTCTTCTTCCTTAGCGGTATGACGGCTGCGTGGTCCCATGGTGTTTATACTTGGAAATTGCTCCCAAAGATTAACCAGACTTGTGGAGGTCTACAATTTCTTTCTGATGTCAAGCAAAGAGGCACTGAGTTTGAAGGTAGGCCTTGAAATACATCCACAGGTACACCTCCAATTGACTCAAATGATGTCAATTGTCCTATCAGAAGCTTCTAAAGCCGTGACATAATTTTCTGGAATTTTCCAAGCTGTTTAAAGGGCACAGTCAACTTAGTGTATGTAAATTTCTGACCCATTGGAATTGTGATACAGTGGATTATAAGTGAAATAATCTGTCTGTAAACAATTGTTCGAAAAATGACTTGTGTCATGCACAAAGTAGATGTCCTAACCGACTTGCCAAAACTATACTTTGTTAACAAGAAATTTGTGGAGTGGTTGAAAAACGAGTTTTAATGACTCCAACCTAATTGTATGTAAACTTCCGACCTCAACTCTACATAGTGCACTACAGCGGTGTAAAGTACTTAAGTAAAAATACTTTATTAAAGTACTACTTAAGTTGTTTTTTAGTTATCTGTACTTTACTATTTAAATTTTTGACAACTTTTAGTTTTAATCCACTACATTTCTAAAGAAAATAATGTACTTTTTACTCCTTACATTTTCCTTGACACCCAAAAGTACTCTTTACATTTTGAATGCTTAGCAGGACAAGAAAATTGTCTAATTCATGCAATTATCAAGAGAACATCCCTGGTCATCCCTACTGCCTCTGATCTGGCAGACTCACTAAACACAAATACCTAATTTGTGTTGAAGTGTGCCACTGGCTATCTGTAATTTTGCTTAATATAAGGAATTTGAAATTATTTTACTTGTACTGGTGATACTTAAGTACATTTTAGTGATTAAATTTACTTTTGATACTTTTAGACTTTTACTCAAGTAGTATTTTACTGGGTGACTTTCACTTTTACTTGAGTCATTTTCTTTTAAGGGTTCTTTACTTTTACTCAAGTATGACAATTGGGTACTTTTTCCACCACTGGTGCACTACTTTGACCATAGCTCTATGGGGGAAAATAGTGCACTATAGAAATAGGGTGTCATTTGCAATGCAGTCTGGGTGTTTATATACTGTGTTAATGTAATCTGGGTGTTTATACACTGTATTACTGTAGTATGTTTTTTTAAATATACTGTATTACTGTAGTCTGGGTGTTTTTATACTGTATTACAGTACTCTGGGTGTTTATATACTGTATTACTGCAGTCTGGGTGTTTTCTATACTGTATTACTGTAGTCTAAGTGTTGATATACAGTATTACACTAGTTTGGGTGTTTTTATACTGTTACTGTAGTCTGGGTGTTTATATACTGTATTACTGTAGTCTGGGTGTTTATATACTGTATTACTGTAGTCTGGGTGTTTATATACTGTAGCTTGGGTGTTTATATACTGTATTATTGTAGTCTGGGTGTTTATATACTGTATTACTGTAGTCTGGGTGTTTATATACTGTATTACTGTAGTCTGGGTGTTTATATACTGTATTACTGTAGTCTGGGTGTTTATATACTGTATTACTGTAGTCTGGGTGTTTATATACTGTATTACTGTAGTATGGGTGTTTATATACTGTAGTCTGGGTGTTTATATACTGTATTACTGTAGTCTGGGTGTTTATATACTGTATTACTGTAGTCTGGGTGTTTATATACTGTAGCTTGGGTGTTTATATACTGTATTACTGTAGTCTGGGTGTTTATATGCTGTATCACTGTGGTATGGGTGTTTATATACTGTATTACTGTAGTCTGGGTGTTTATATACTGTATTACTGTAGTATGGGTGTTTTTATACTGTATTACTGTAGTCTGGGTATTTATATACTGTATTACTGTAGTCTGGGTGTTTATATACTGTATTACTGTAGTATGGGTGTTTATATACTGTATTACTGTAGTCTGGGTGTTTATATACTGTATTACTGTAGTCTGGGTGTTTATATACTGTATTACTGTAGTATGGGTGTTTATATACTGTAGCTTGGGTGTTTATATACTGTATTACTGTAGTCTGGGTGTTTATATGCTGTATTACTGTAGTATGGGTGTTTTTATACTGTATTACTATATTCTGGGTGTTTATATACTGTATTGCTGTAGTCTGGGTGTTTATATACTGTATTACTGTACTCTGGATGTTTATATACTGTATTACTGTAGTCTGGGTGTTTATATACTGTGTTACTGTAATCTGGGTGTCTATACACTGTATTACTGTAGTATGGGTGTTTTTATACTGTATTACTGTAGTCTGGGTATTTATATACTGTATTACTGTAGTCTGGGTGTTTTATATACTGTATTACTGTGGTCTGTGTGTTTATATACTGTATTGCTGTAGTCTGGGTGTTTTTTATACTGTATTACTGTACTCTGGGTGTTGATATACTGTATTACTGCAGTTTGGGTGTTTTTTATACCGTATTACTGTAGTCTGGGTGTTTATATACTGTTACTGTAGTCTGGGTATTTATATACTGTATTACTGTTATTACTCAGTTATTACAGTTATTACACAATAGCTTTAGGCTAGCCTCTTATTCATCCATTAGTGTATAATGTGTGTAATGTGCCTATCTAGGTATTTATCTCGGTGAAGGTGACCCCGGCAGACACGTGTGTGTGTGTGTGTGAGAGTGCTTGTGTGTGTGTGTGTGTGTGTGTGTGTGTGTGTGTGTGTGTGTGTGTGTGTGTGTGTGTGTGTGTGTGTGTGTGTGTGTGTGTGTGTGTGTGTGTGTGTGTGTTTTTGTGTTTCTGTGTTTCTGTGTCTGTGTGTGAGTGCTGTTGTTTGTGTGACAATGTGTGCTATATGTATAGCATTATAGCAGGTGCACGTTTGTGGGAGAGGAAGGGAGGGAGGGAGAGAGAGAGAGAGAGAGAGAGAGAGACTAGTGATCTCTGAAGCAGTCAGCCAGTGTCTGCTAAGAGTCGTGTAACGTTAGACTAGTGACCTCTGAAGCAGTCAGCCAGTGTCTGATAAGAGTCGTGTAACGTTAGACTAGTGATCTCTGAAGCAGTCAGCCAGTGTCTGCTAAGAGTCGTGTAACGTTAGACTAGTGATCTCTGAAGCAGTCAGCCAGTGTCTGCTAAGAGTCGTGTAACGTTAGACTAGTGGTCTCTGAAGCAGTCAGCCAGTGTCTGATAAGAGTCGTGTAACGTTAGACTAGTGGTCTCTGAAGCAGTCAGCCAGTGTCTGCTAAGAGTCGTGTAACGTTAGACTAGTGATCTCTGAAGCAGTCAGCCAGTGTCTGATAAGAGTCGTGTAACGTTAGGCTAGTGATCTCTGAAGCAGTCAGCCAGTGTCTGCTAAGAGTCGTGTAACGTTAGACTAGTGATCTCTGAAGCAGTCTGCCAGTGTCTGATAAGAGTCGTGTAACGTTAGACTAGTGGTCTCTGAAGCAGTCAGCCAGTGTCTGATAAGAGTCGTGTAACGTTAGACTAGTGGTCTCTGAAGCAGTCAGCCAGTGTGCTGACTAAGAGTCGTGTAACGTTAGACTAGTGATCTCTGAAGCAGTCAGCCAGTGTCTGATAAGAGTCGTGTAACGTTAGACTAGTGATCTCTGAAGCAGTCAGCCAGTGTCTGCTAAGAGTCGTGTAACGTTAGACTAGTGATCTCTGAAGCAGTCAGCCAGTGTCTGATAAGAGTCGTGTAACGTTAGACTAGTGGTCTCTGAAGCAGTCAGCCAGTGTCTGCTAAGAGTCGTGTAACGTTAGACTAGTGGTCTCTGAAGCAGTCAGCCAGTGTCTGATAAGAGTCGTGTAACGTTAGACTAGTGATCTCTGAAGCAGTCAGCCAGTGTCTGATAAGAGTCGTGTAACGTTAGACTAGTGACCTCTGAAGCAGTCAGCCAGTGTCTGCTAAGAGTCGTGTAACGTTAGACTAGTGGTCTCTGAAGCAGTCTGCCAGTGTCTG